>NC_090656.1:122490387-123095387 GCF_040937935.1 Hyperolius riggenbachi
GTTAGTTTACTGCCTCACATAGCGTTTTGCATTTTGGCCAAAAAGTTGCATTTTGGTCTCATCTGACCAGAGCACCTTCTTCCACATGTTTACTGTGTCCCCCACATGGCTTGTGGCAAACTGCAAACGGGACTTCTTATGCTTTTCTGTTAACAGTGGCTTTCTTCTTACTCTTCCATAAAGGCCAACTTTGTGCAGTGCACGACTAATAGTTATCCTATGAACAGATTCCCCCACCTGAGTTGTAGATCTCTGCTGCTTGTCCAGAGTCACCATGGGCCTCTTGACTGCATTTCTGATAAGCGCTCTCCTTGTTCGGCCTGTGATTTTATGTGGAGGGCCTTGTCTTGGTAGGTTTACAGTTGTGCCATACTCCTTCCATTTCTGAATGATCGCTTGAACAGTGCTCCGTGGGATTTTGAAGGCTTTGGTAATCTTTTTGTAGCCTAAGCTTGCTTTAAATGTCCCAATAACTTTATCCCTGGCCAGTCTGGTGTGTTCTTTGGACTTCATGGTGTTGTTGCTCCCAAGATTCTCTTAGACAACCTCTGAGGCCATCACAGAGCAGCTGTATTTGTGCTGACATTAGATTATACACAGGTGCACTCTATTTAGTCATTAGCACTCATCAGGCAATGTCTATGGGCAACTGACTACACTCAGACCAAAGGGGGCTGAATAATTACGCACACCCCACTTTGCAGTTATTGATTTGTAAAACAATTTGGAATCTTGTATGATTTTCGTTCTACTTCTCACGTGTACACCACTTTGTATTGGTCTTTCACGTGGAATTCCAATAAAATTGATTCATGTTTGTGGCAGTAATGTGACAAAATGTGGAAAACTTCAAGGGGGCCGAATACTTTTGCAAGCCACTGTATGGAATAACACTACCCACCCAGTACATTAGTACAGGTGGTACCCTACTTACACACAGGTTTATGGGAGATCGTTTGTAAGTTTAATTTGTTTGTAAGTTGATCCCTGTGTTAGACATGGTGAAACATCTGCTTTCTGAGAATTCTGGACTAAGAAATATAGCATAAACCATGTTTTTTTTTGCTTTAGTTTGGGTTGTTTTCAATGTTCTGTGTGTTTTAAACCATGTATAACAGTTTATACAATGTTATAACCTATAGCAACAAAAATATGTAATAAAAAACAGTATTGTATGTGTTTTCACACAAAGACAACTTTGTTTGTATCTCTGAAATGTAACTCTAGTTGTTTGTAATAGTACTCGGATAGTACTTTTTAAAATCCGAATTGATCCGGATCTGGGTACCCAGATAGCCAGATCCGGTTTAGATATCCAAATTCGGCCATTAAGATATCTGCGTGAATGCGGATATCTGGACGCATTATCCGTGGATATCCGGACGAATTATCCGTGGATATCCGACCTATTCGGAAATCTCTATAGAAAAACCGGAAGTGCCCTTTAAATAGCTTTAAAAGACGTTTTTAGGATACATGAAGCATGTAGCATCATTATTTTGCAAAGGGGAGCACTAATTTATGATGAATTCAAAAGGAAAAAACAAGGCTCCAGGAGCAGCTCACCATAGCCATAAAACACCTAACTTTTAATGAGATCCATTTAAAAATGCTGACATGCAATCATTACAGTAATAATTATAATACTTATCAGACACATGCGAAGTATGAGGTGCGGAGGAGAGTGGGGACTTCCTAACCCCCCCCCCCCCCCCAAAAAAAAATGGCTGCCAATTAACATTAGGCCTAGATTCCAGACAGCGGTCGTGCAGCCCACATTGTGTCCAAAGTCCAATCGCACAACTGGGACATGACAGTTTTTAGCCAAGACACCTCCAAAAAATTAAAAAATTATGCAGCAATTGTGTTTTGGGTTACATATAGGTGGTATCAGTGGCCTGTGGCACCCTGGCCTGGCGGTGGGAGCTGCACAGGCAGCAGGAGCAGGGCAATGCAGCAGCAGCAGGTGTAACGTGTGCCAAGAGCATGCCGGACGTGGGTGGCACGTGGCACTTGCCAAGTGTCACATGGCACTTGTCACGTGGCACTTACCACTTGTCACGTGGCACTTGGCAAGTGCCACGTGACAAGTGGCAAGTGCCACGTGACACTTGGCAAGTGCCACGTGCCACGTCCGGCATGCTCCTGGCACACGTTACACCTGCTGCTGCTGCATTGCCCTGCTCCTGCTGCCTGTGCAGCTCCCACCGCCATGCCAAGGTGCCACAGGCCACTGATACTACCTATATGTAACCCAAAACACAATTGTTGCATAATTTTTTGGAGGTGTCTAGGCTAAAAACTGTCATGTCCCAGTTGTGCGATTGGACTTTGGACACAATGTGGGCTGCATGACCGCTGTCTGGAACCTAGGCCTAATGTTAATTGGCAGCCATTTTTTTTTTTGGGGGGGGGGGGATATGAAGTCCCCACTCTTCTCCGCACCTCATATTTCGCATGTGTCTGATAAGTAATATAATTATTACTGTAATGATTGCATGTCAGCATTTTTAAATGGATCTCATTAAAAGTTAAGTGTTTTATGGCTATGGTGAGCTGCTCCTGGAGCCTTGTTTTTTCCCTTTGAATTCATCATCAATTAGTGTTCCCCTTTGCAAAATATTGATGCTACATGCTTCATTTATCCTAAAAATGCCTTTTAACCAGCCGGGCGGTATGGACGAGCTCAGCTCGTCCATCACCGCCGGAGGCTGCCGCTCAGGCCCTGCTGGGCCGATTTTCATCAAATAAAGAGCAGCACACGCAGCCGGCACTTTGCCAGCCGCGTGTGCTGCCTGATCGCCGCCGATCTGCGGCGATCCGCCGCGAGCAGCGGCGAAAGAGGGTCCCCCCAGCCGCCTAAGCCCAGCGTAGCCGGAACAAAAAGTTCCGGCCAGCGCTAAGGGCTGGATCGGAGGCGGCTGATGTCAGGACGTCGGCTGACGTCCATGATGTCACTCCGCTCGTCGCTATGGCGACGATGTAAGCAAAACAAGGAAGGCCGCTCATTGCGGCCTTCCTTGTTTATTCTGGGCGCCGGAGGCGATCGGAAGAACGCCTCCGGAGCGCCCTCTAGTGGGCTTTCATGCAGCCAATTGAAAGTTGGCTGCATGAAATAGTTTTTTTTTTATTTAAAAAAAAAACTCCCGCAGCCGCCCTGGCGATCTTAATAGAACGCCAGGGTGGTTAAAGCTATTTAAAGGGCACTTCCGTTTTTTCTATCCAGATTTCCGAATAGGTCGGATATCCACGGATAATGCGTCCGGATATCCGCGTTCACGCAGATATCTTATATCCAAGTGTCACGTGGCACTTGGCATGTGGCACATGCTAAGTGTCATGTGACACTTGCCAAGTGTCAAGTGGCACTTGGCACGTGTCACGGGGCACTTGGCACGTGTCACGGGGCACTTGCCAAGTGTCACGTGGCACTTGCCAAGTGTCACGTGTCATGTGGCACTTGCCAAGTGTCATGCGACACTTGCCAGTGCCACATGTCACGTGGCACATGCCAAGTGTCATGTGGCACTTGCCAAGTGTCACGTGGCACATGCCAAGTGTCATGTGGCACTTGCCAAGTGTCACGTGGCACTTGTTACTTGTCACATGGCAAGTGCTACGTGACATGTGCCAAGTGCCATGTGACCCTTGGCAAGTGCCACGTGACACTTGGCAAGGGCACATGCCAAGTGCCACGCGACACTTGCAAAGTGCCACGTGCCACTTGGCAAGTGCCACGTGCCAAGTGCCACACGACACTTGGCAAGTGCCACATGACAAGTGCCATGTGACACGTGGCACTGGCAAGTGCCGAGTGACATTCAGACAGAAGAGGAGAAGACACTAGTGCACACTAACACATTAATGCTTTAACAATAGTGTAGTGATAGTGAAGGGGTTAATCACTGAGCTTATCACTGTGTAAAGCCCTAGGCCCAGCACTACTGCAGCTGTGCAGCACACACTAACTGTCACACTATGAGAAATCAATCAAGCTAATTAACGATTACTATAGAGTAGTGAATGGGGTTAATCAATAAACAGCTTTAGGTTTATAACTGTGTACAGGCAGCCCTTGCTAGGCCACCAGCACTGGAGCATGTCTCTCAGGAAGCATTCATCAAGCCAGGACGATCTGTCTCATCATGGCAGCCCTCCTTATTATACAAGGTGTGCTGGCCAGTGTTCCTTTCTGTAATTGGGTGCCAGGGCTTAGGCTGGGAGGCCTCTGATTGGCTCAATGAGGTCAGGTGGGGCCGATCAGGGTTCCCCTCTGTGATTGGTTGCTAGGGCTTCTGATGGGAGCCCTCTGATTGGCTCCAGGATGTCATCACTTTAGTTACAGTATTTCGGATCCGGATATCCGCGGGATAAGTTGGCCAAATATCCGCAGATTGCTATCTGGATTTCTATAGAAATCCGGAATCTTGAATCTTATCCAGATAGCGTAAAAATGGTCAGATATCGGGGTTACCCGGATATCCAGAATCCGGATGAGCATCCCTGAGTAGGAGACTATGTTACATGTAAACAAAAGTAAATCTCTTACCCTGTTTTGCATTCTTCCTTCATATAAAGTGCGTGTCAACACAATCTCATCAGATTTATAATAGATCAATATAGACTGTGGACAGGACAGGCCATCGTGAGCATTACAGAAATAGTTGTCAACAAGGACTCGGAAGTTGTCATACTTTGGAGTGATTTCCTGCACAAGAACATATGTACAGTTGTCCAGGAAGGTATAGTAAACTCCATCAAAGGTTATGTAATGCGGATCACCCCATCCACTGCAGACACCTGTTAAAAAGCAAGATAATTCAGTATTTCCTGTGTTGTTTCCTGATAGAAATAATCTTCTTTTTTCCTTACTCATTACCAAGTTAAACTGGTTCCGGACCTACGCAGTATGAATCTATGCAGGTGGTGCTGCCGCTCTGACTGGATGTAGATTCAACATTCTGTTGAATTGCGCGTCCCCGCTGTTACCGCCAATACCGCCGATCTCGCCACTCTGAACCAGCTGCAATTTGCTTGCTATGCTGTCTATAAGATGGCAGAGCTCTGTAAGGTCAGGAGCTGTTATCATTGGCTCCTGACCACGTGATCACGGAGAGCCAATGACATTAGCTCCCATTGATAGACAACGCCAGGAGCCAATAAAAGCGGCTCCTAACCTGCTGTCAGCATTCTGCCGTCATAGAGACGGCAGAGAAAGGAGCCTGCGGCGATGGGGCAGTGTCATGACCGGCATGATCGGCGGGTATGTGTGGCAGATTCAGCGGGAGGCGGCGTTTAATTGTACTAGCAGTCTCTGGTCCTTAAGGGGGCAAAGACTGCTGGTATGGAAGTGGTTAAGACACACATGATTATAACCAGCCAATCAGAGATTTGCATGCATGGTTGTGAAGAGGCCTCTCTGCACAGCTGTAGGTATACATCAGTGATTATCTACTGGCAGTTATAAACATGATACATCAGCTGCTTGTTTTACCTTATAATAGGATCTCTTCTATAACAGACTGATCATCACTATTAGTAGAATAATGTGTAAAAAAAGCAAAAACAAACAAGCAAACAACTATTTAACCTTTTGGGGACCGACGTAGTTTGAATCTACGTCTACCAAGTAATGCTGCTTCCCTGACTGGACGTTGATTCAACGTCCGCGCTAACGAACCATCTCAATGCGATCGTGCGCACCAGAGAGGGGAGATTAAGCTTTTATATGACAGCTGACATCTCCGCTCAGTATGGCTGCTGATCACGTGATCACTATGATTGCCGGTGGATCATAGTGATCACTTACAGAGCTGCAGCGGTAGGGGGGGGGAGAAGAGGATCCACTCACCTTCCTGCCATTCCCCCGATGATCCGCTCTCCCCTCCGCTCTGGCCGGCATCCATGCTGTATTGACACTAAGTGCCAGGTCCCGTCACCAAACTGCGACCTGTCAGTACGAGCCGGAAAGCCAGCGAGAGTTTACAGCTGCTCATCGCTGGAGCCTGGGAGGGGAGTAAAGGCTGCCAGCAATACAGGGGACACCTGGCCACCCAGGGGGGACCATACCTACATACCCACAGTAGGGATTCGGCTACCTGACCCCACTAAACGCGCCCCCCCTGCATGTAAAATGCCTTGTCATTAGGCCTAGGTTCCAGACAGCGTCGTGCAGCCCACATTGTGTCCAAAGTCCAACCGCACAACTGGGACATGACAGTTTTCAGCCAAGACACCTCCAAAAAATTATGCAGCAATTGTGTTTTCGGTTAAATATAGGTGGTATCAGTGGCCTGTGGCACCCTGGCCTGGTGGTGGTGGAAGCTGCACAGGCAGCAGGAGCAGGGCAATGCAGCAGCAGCAGGTGTAACGTGTGCCAGGAGCATGCTGGACATGGCACGTGGCACTTGCTAAGTGGCACGTGGCACTTGCCACTTTTCAAGTGTCACATGGCACTTGGCACGTGCCACATGGCACTTGGCACATGTCACGTGGCACTTGCCAAGTGTCACGTCACCTCCGCTCTGCCCACTGCCTCTGCCCGTCCAGCGTCTTCAAATACTTTCTCGGATAGCGCAGTCCACTCTTACAGGAGCATCTGGATACGCCCTACGGCTTAGCCAGTAAGTGCTCCACATCCCACACCCAAATCCCCCTTCCCACCCAACACTTGCCTCTTATCCCTATAGGCAGACCCCGTCCTTTTATACAGTTCTTTTATTCCACACTACCGTGGGCCTCTACATGTTATTTTAACAGCCTTGACCTCAGCTCCTACCACCTAGGGCAAATTTTAATACCTTACCACAGGTCTATTTTATGTCCGCCGTACACCTTAGAGGTGTTTTACTAGCACACCATAGCAGGGATGAGCAGAAACTACGCCAGTGCGAATTTACGCATCGTAGTTCGCATCTACGCTTTGTAATTCATAGGCGAAGTTTCAAACCTAAGCTTACGAATTTACGCGTAGCGAAGTACAGCTACGCGTAGCTTACGCCCACTATGCGTAGTTAACATGTGTATTGCGTAGTGAACTACGAATGCGTTACTCGCGTCTAATTTTCCTCATACGATTGTATGCATACAAATTTACGCATTGGAAAGGGGAATGTACGCATAGAAGGGTTCCCAGTATATGCATTTATACAGAAATTAATGCGTACAATTTTCTGCATACGGGCATAAGTATCCGCATACGCTACGCTTCGCACTACGCATAATTGCGTATTTTAACACGTATTCTACGAAATGCAAGTGAATATTTGTTATCGAAGCCGTAGTTTGGCAAAGCGTAATTGCGTAAAACTACGCGTATTTCCAGCGTAGCGAAGTTGGCTGACTACGACCATCGCTGCTCCATAGTTAAGTGAATAACCAGTCAGAATATCCCACATTAATTCATACTACACAGCCACATTAACTATATCTCCCGGTTCAAAAACACAGGAACCATAAGCCAGTAATGTTCTGTGACGTTCATTTTGCCATTATGATGTCAATTGTTTTTATGATTTTAGTATTATAAGATTGTAGATTGTTTGTACTTAGAGCCATTATGGCGTCATTACATTCAGTGCCACTATGGTACTTTGCATAAATTTATTGCAGACCATGTAAAAACAAACAAATAAAATTCCTCATAGCGCAACTTGTTATTTTCAATAATATTCAGCCTGCGCTTATCCAGTGCACTTACGTAGTTCCAATTAATATGGCGCTTATCGGGCTGATGAGCCCAGCGGTAATCACCCCCTCTGGTGGCATCGGCGTCCCATTTCTCCACCATGGCGTTTCCGCTATTGCGCTTCCAAGTCCCGGCCGGCGAACAGTTCCGCAAACTGGTGACGTCAGTCGCACCTGACTCCTCCCTACGAATTTCGTCCTATGGACTCATCAGGGGCTGACATCACAGGTACGGCCGACGTCTTAAATAGCTCCACGTTCCTCCTTGCGGTGGAACGCAATAAGGACGCCTGTAGACATCATTGGAGCGCGGTTCCCTGCCCATCTCTCAACCAACTTTATTCCATAGTACACTGTGTGAGAGATGGGCGGGGAACCGCGCTCCAATGACGTCTACAGGTGCGGTGGAGGAACTGGATGCCGACGCCACCAGAGGGGGTGATCACCGCTGGGCTCATCAGCCCGATAAGCACCATATTTATTGGAACTACGTAAGTGCGCTGGATAAGCGCAGGATAAATATTATTGAAAATAACAAGTTGCGCTATGAGGAATTTTATTTGTTTGTTTTTACATGGTCTGCAATAAATTTTTACTACTTGATGGAAACGAATCCTGTACAGTCATTGGGTGACAACAAACGCTAGATCCACCTGGATATGAGGTGGCTAGAATCCGGTGAGCAGACAGTATTGCTTGAGAACCGGGAGTGTTTTCATACACTGTTTTCAGTTCAAGTGTGCATCACTTTTGTCACTGGGGAAGTGTGGTTACTTGTTTAAACTGCAGTAATGGACTATGTGCAATATGTTTACATCTTGCAGATTTAAAGAATCATAGAAGAGGAGCGCTGTCATTCATCAATTTATATGTGACCTTTTTGGACTTGTGATAGCGAACACTCTAGTTGGTTGTGTATTTGGAGGAATCGATTATCTATAGGGCTTAGGGCAGGTGCAGTTTGTATGTCCAAAATATGGTACTTTGTATGTTTTTTTATTATTTCATCATCTATGATCTTATTGCATTGGTTGTTCTTATCTGGAGTACTAAGTTGATTACATTTAATATTTTATACCGTACAAAGTGGTTGTGCTTTTTGTAGGGAGGCAAGTCCACCATTGCCACCCATGTTTTAATTTGGTTTTAAATTGGTATGATTTTTACTCTGTTGGCGCCTCTGTATTCCTTTTGTTATTGCATAACGTTTGTATGTATATTTGGTTGTACCTTTTGTATTCTGAGCGTCATTCCTTGTCTTGTTTTAAGGCACACATTTGACCTGAGGAAGCGGCTTATGCCGAGAAACGCGTTGTCACTGTGCTGTTCGCAATTAATAAATGAAATTATATTTAATCCTTTACCAAAATATCATTTACCGTATATACTCGCAAGCAAGCTGAATTTTTGAGGGGGTCGGCTTGCTTGCGAGTCAATATATAGAAATCCCCCCCCCCCCCCGCTCCCCCCACGGCCGCCGCTGCTATTACCTTAGCTCGGCGCCGCTTCTATTCCCCTGTCCTTCTCCTCGTAGTAACTAATTCACAGCAGCATGCCCCACGGCGGCTGCTGTGATGAGGGAGGAAGCCGTAAAGAGAGAGGCTTACTGTAGCGGTGATGTGTATCGCTGTTACTATGGAAACCATGCTCTCTCTACGGCTCCCTCATCACAGGAGCCGCCATGGGGCACGCTGCTGTGAATTAGTTACTACGAGGAGCAGGACAGGGGAATAGAAGCGGCGCCGAGCTAAGCGGCGGCCGGCCGTGGGGGGAGCGGGGGGTGCACTACCTACCTATATTGGGCACTATACTAGCTATACTGGGCACTATGCTAGCTATACTGAGGCACTACCTACCCATCCTGGGCACTATACTAGCTGTACTGGGCACTATACTAGCTATACTGGGGCACTACCTACCCATACTGGGCACTATACTAGCTATACTGGGAACTATACTAGCTATATTGGGGCACTACCTACCCATACTGCGCACTATACTAGCTATACTGGGCACTATACTAGCTATACTGGGGCACTACCTACCCATACTGGGCACTATACTAGCTATACTGGGCACAATACTAGCTATACTGGGCACTATACTAGCTATACTGGGCACTATACTAGCTATACTGGGGCACTACCTACCCATACTGGGCACTATACTAGCTGTACTGGGCACTGTACTAGCTATACTGGGGCACTACCTACCCATACTGGGCACTATACTAGCTATACTAGGCACTATACTAGCTATATTGGGGCACTGCCTACCCATACTGGGCACTATACTAGCTATACTGGGCACTATACTAGCTATACTGGGGCACTACCTACCCATACTGGGCACTTTACTAGCTATACTGGGCATGATACTAGCTATACTGGGAACTATACTAGCTATACTGGGCACTTTACTAGCTATACTGGTCACTATACTAGCTATACTGGGCACTACCTACCCATACTGGGCACTATACTAGCTATACTGGGCACGATACTAGCTATACTGCGCACTATACTAGCTATACCGGGCACTATACTAGCTATATTGGGGCACTACCTACCCATACTGGGCACTATACTAGCTATACCGGGACACACTGGGGGGATCACACGGACAGCATTTCCTACCCTCGGCTTATATGGGGGTCAATCATTTTTTACTTTTTTTCTTTTTCAGGTAAAAGTTGGGGGGTTGGCTTATATGCGGGTCGGCTTGCTTGCGAGTATATACGGTATTTTTTTTAAGAAAACTGTTTTACAGAATTATAATTCTATATATTTTTTTTAATTGGGCGCCTCCTACCATCTAAATTTACCTGATAGTGACATGTTTCCCAGCGATTAGTGTTGATGAAGCCAGGGTCACGTGGCAAACTAATTTATTTATTTTTGTATTGAATTCAATACAGTAACCTGCGGAGGATTTTGAAGACGGATGAGAACCGCACGGTGGGTGACACAGAACAGGTAATATATAATATGCACACATGGGGGGTATATTTAGACACTGGAGCAGTGGTGAGGAGGCGGGCTGCGCCGATTCCCAAGAGATTTCATGCTGAAATCCATCTGCATTCTGCAATTGGCCCGCGGTTTATGGGCAGCCAATAGATCTTTCTCTAATGAAATTCGATCAGAGAAAGATTTGTCTCTTGGTCCAATCTGCCCATCATCGCTAGATGTATGGCCATCTTTACATTTGTTTTATAACAGGTTGAGCAGCTGCAGCTCTGAAGTGTAAATAATCAGAGATTTATTTTGGGGCGTCATTTTCAAATAGTTTTGATTTAATTTTATGTTTCAAGCTTTTATTATACTCAAAATGTATACTAGACTCTTGCTTGACGCATTTTGGTAAGTTACAGGAAAAAAAGGTCATGAAAATTAACTGAAAGTCTTTTTGCACAGAAATCCAGAAAAAATTGAATGCTGAGGAGGTTAAAGGTGTGTGTGCTAGCCTTTATAAAGAGTGGCTAAGCTATTCTACAAAAATATACAGCCTGGCACTTTGGCAGTTGTACATAGGTGCTCAGAGCTTCATTTAGACATTAAGGTGGCAAGATATTGTACCTGAGGAAGAGGGACATTGCCCGCAAAATGCATTTTACATTCTTTTACTATGCTAACAAAATTTGCAGCTCACTTCCAGTGGTGGACAAGTGGTTACAGGCAGCACCCAACCATCTAGATGCGACGTGCTATTGGTCGTTGTCCCTCTGTCTCCAGGAACAGCAAGCAGGAACTCCAAGAGAAGAGACCCAGCACCGTCTTCAAGTGTATTATAAGCTCTTTTATTTATTTAAAGCATCAAAAAGACAAAAAGGGCAAGTCTGTGCGACGTTTCGAGAGGCGACTCCTCTCTTTCTCAAGCTGACAAGGACTCTGAATACATGAAATACAATCAGCCTTAAATAGTCCTTGCTCCACTAGGGAGCCAATCAAAATGGTCTGGACGCCCTGTCATCAACCAATTAGGTTAAGTTCCTGCTTGCAGGCCCTCCCATCTGGTGGAGGACCTGATGGGGAACTACATCTATTTATACACTCCAATCATTTTAAAATGACCGCTAGAGGGCCGACCAATGAGGGTAGAACATGTTCTGAATGGAAAAAACGTCATTCAACCGTCACGCGGAAATCCGCATTGAAAATCCGCATGTGGTTGCGTTCAATGCGTATGCGGATTTCCGCGTGGTCATAGTATTGGAATATGGTTTTTACGCGTACGTTTTTACGCATACGCATTGAACGCAACCATATGCGGATTTTCAATGCGGATTTCCTCGTGACGGTTGAATGACGTTTTTTCCATTCAGAACATGGTCTACCCTCATTGGTCGGCCCTCTAGCGGCCATTTTAAAATGATTGGAGTGTATAAATAGATGTAGTTCCCCATCAGGTCCTCCACCAGATGGGAGGGCCTGCAAGCAGGAACTTAACCTAATTGGTTGATGACAGGGCGTCCAGACCATTTTGATTGGCTCCCTAGTGGAGCAAGGACTATTTAAGGCTGATTGTATTTCATGTATTCAGAGTCCTTGTCAGCTTGAGAAAGAGAGGAGTCGCCTCTCGAAACGTCGCACAGACTTGCCCTTTTTGTCTTTTTGATGCTTTAAATAAATAAAAGAGCTTATAATACACTTGAAGACGGTGCTGGGTCTCTTCTCTTGGAGTTCCTGCTTGCTGTTCCTGGAGACAGAGGGACAATGACCAATAGCACGTCGCATCTAGATGGTTGGGTGCTGCCTGTAACCACTTGTCCACCACTACTGCAGCTGTCTCTGGGCAATTGCACCACCATGGAAACTACTGAAATGACATCTGTCTCTGTGGATACCTTCATGTACTCGGATGTTGAGATCTCCAGGATCATTGCTGCCATTGATTCGGAGACGGACTTTCTCTCTACTCCTAATGTGAAAATTATCAAACGAGATATTGAAAGGATTTCTAAACATCGAATTTCTTTTGACTTACATGCCGCTACCCTGGGTGAATATTATAAGAAACGGAAAATACCCAGAGGTATACGTTCACATGTGGCGCCAATTATGTTTTCTCGTGATGGGGAGTTCCGCCTGAAATGGGAGAAAATCTGGAACAAAGCTTCCTTCGACTCCATGATACTGACCATTGAGAGAATCCAAGTTGAACTACCTAAGCTGGACAGTAAGATTGTCTTACTAAAAGATACCTTGGGAACTTTGTTGTCTACAGATGATATCTCAGCTTATGAGGAACTTTTATCCAGAAACTTGGACAAATATCGTAAAGAACTTGAAGGTGTTAAACGTCAGAAGTTCCAATGGGACTCACTTGATTATGAGAGTGGTTATGTATACATATGGCAGAAACAACCCTCCTCTAACTTGCCTCATGGGCCGGGTAAACCTAGACCCCGTCCCAGAGGAGCTCTCAGCTCCACCTAAGGGTCCACGGCCTGTACAACCTCGACCCATTCATGATCCTTTAACAACTACAGAGGAAGAGCAATCAGAATCCGATTTTTTGCCCTCGGACAGTTCGGCCAATATCCCTCCAGACGGATTAGGAGAGGTGGGAGAAAATATCAGCTTGCCAAAAAGCACAAAGAAACGCGCCGAACCCTCTGGCTCTCCAATGACACTCAGAGAACGCAAGAATCCTTAGTCATCAATATCTCTTCATATGTCTTGGATGATATCCAGATTAGAGTACTCAATCGAGGTCTCTCATTCAGTATTAACAACGATGGGGACTCACTCCAATTGGAATATGATCTTTGGTCTTTTGCAAGGACTTTGAAGTTGAAATGTTTTTTTAGCAATCTTCCGAAACCTACTCAGGTTCCTTTACCAACCATGGGGCCTTTGAGACTTAAGGACACTCCATTACGAAATAAGAGCTCTTTCTGCCCCCCGTCCAACCAAGTAATTGATACATTCTTAGGGAATGTGCAAAGGGACATTCAGGAGCTACAAAGATCTGGTTCTCAAGCAATGAAGAATCTTAATAAACAAGAACAGGGGGGCGTGGCTAGCCATGAGAGAGTGAGGACGCAGCTCAACCTCGCTCCGCCGACCTTACCGGAATCCTGAGGCATCCTGCACCCCTCGGGTGAAAATACCGCTGCCAGACCACACCAAACTGTTGCCAGACATCATCCCCGCCAGACCATGCAAAAATCACAGAGGAGCGGGGCAGACAAGGCCGCAGAAGCCGTGGGGAAGCTGGCGAAGTATGCGCATGGAGCTGGGCAAGATGGCGCCGCTCCGCCCCAGCACCACGAGATCACAGCCGAACAGTGTAGACCCAGCTCACCGGCTCCAGACACTGACACAGATGCGGAATCCGTCAGCTCCCGCACCAGGAAAGGGCACACAGTGAGTAAGGACTCTGGTCCTAAGATGCGGAGGGGCAGATCACAGCACAGACAGGGGAAATCCAAGCAGGCACAGGCCCAAATGGCTACCACAGAGGACACTGACTCAGAGGAGGGGGAGCCCACCCGGGCAGATCTATTAGATGCAATTAAAGCACTACAAAATAGCTTAACTTCAAGGCTGGACACTGTGCAGTCAGATCTTTCTCTGGTCAAAGCAGACCTAAAGAAACTACGTGACAGGGCAGCAGAATCTGACAGGCGTATTGGGGATCTGGAAGATATAATCAAGCCCATGCAAAAAACTCAAAAAACAACCCAAAAAGCTGCCGAGCAAAACACCCTGAAGGTTGACGATCTGGAGAATCGATCTAGACGATCCAATATAAGGTTTGTGGGTTTCCCAGAAAAATCTGAAAGCAATTCCCCTGAGTCCTTTCTAGAAACATGGTTGAAGCAAACTATTCCAAGCATGGATCTATCACATACTTTCTCTATAGAACGCGCACATCGCATCCCAGGGGGCCCACCAAAACCAGGGAGACCACCCAGACCCATGATAGCTAAGCTGCTAAATTACAGAGACAAGGTGGAAATCCTGCGGAAAGCCAGGGACATATCACTTGAATTTAATGGCACTAAAATATCCCTCTATCAGGACTTCTCCTCCGAAGTGCAAAAACAACGTGCATCGTTTATGGCAGTTAAAGCCGGCCTGAGAGCCAAGCAGATTCTTTACACCATGCTGTTCCCAGCCAAACTCCGTGTACAATACCAAGATGAGACTATGTTCTTTTCAACGCCGGATGAGGCTACCACCTGGATGGAACAACAAGGAATTAACATCCCTGTACTAGCAGATAGAAGAAAGAAGGGCTCTCCTAGTTAATACTGCAGGCACTGATGGCTATACAGTGAACGCCGGTGACCCCTTTTCTTATGAACGCATTTTATAAGATTACTTACATGCTTGAACCCTTCCAAGATATCTCCTGTCATCATTTATTTGAAAATAAATAGATGCCACAATGCTTGATCTTGGACGCCTACGAACTGGAACTTTCTAAGTACATAAGCACAATATCTTAATGTGTAATAGAATGCATAGGAAAAACACATAGGCCTGAAAAGTTGCAAAGCAACTAGAACTAACTTTCCTTTACATAGGCCTATACTGCCACCTAGTGGACTTCTGGAACATCAGTATCAGATTAGAATGATATATCATTACATTGCATCATTGAAGGTGTTAGTCATGAGATATCGGATTGAATAATTATAACAGTCAACATGTTTATTGCAGGTTGATGCCGCACGTATCCATCTATTATAGTTTATCCAGCAAATCTATATGTTTAAAAACACAAAGGCCCTGTAGCTGAGAGGCCTCTATTTTGCCACACAAGCTGTTCAAATATGCCGGGAGACACTGTTGGTTTCCCCTTCATTATGGATAACCACATTACACCCGTGGGTTGAATAATATATTAGGTCGGACATGGTGACCGAAGTTAGTCCCCTTTACTGGTTAAGCTTTAAAGTTTTGGGAAGTAAGACTCTCTGTAAGTTTTTTAAAAAAACAGGGAGTTGGGTGGGAAAGGTTAGGGGGGAAGTTTTTATGTGTTATGTGTGTTGCTGTTGTTTTTGTCTTTTTATTTTTCAGCAGGATGTGCAGAGAGAGGGTCATACTAACGTGAGTATTGAGTGGAGGAATGGTGAGCAGGTCGGGGTATATAGCAATATAACATCAGCTCTAAAATGGTTATACTAAAGTTCTTGTCCTGGAACGTCCGGGGGATGAATAATGCGATCAAACGTAAACTAGTATTTGAACACATACGCAAGCTGTCACCACAAATTATATGCCTGCAAGAAACCCACTTATTGGGAGCCAGAGGGCTAACCTTAAAGAAACCTTGGGTTGCGAATTATTATCTTGCTCACTATTCCTCATACTCCAGAGGGACAGCAATCCTAATTACTAAATCATTCAAGGGTACAATTACGGATGTTAGAATAGACAATAAAGGAAATTATGTTATACTGCGATGTATGATTGAAGGGAATCCTCTAATAATCGCATCAGTTTACATCCCGCCCCCCTTTAAAGTGAATACACTGACGGCCCTTATGAAAAAAATACATCCACTATTAGATGGGCCTCTTATATTAATGGGCGACTTCAATGCCACCCTTGACCCAACACTAGATAGACTTAAAGGGGGGGGGGGGGGGGCAGAACCTCACCCGCCTTTATTGGGTGGAAAGAAACATATGCCCTACATGACATATGGAGGTGGAAGTTTCCTACCACAAAGATGTTCTCATGTTTTTCTGATACTCATCAGACGATGTCCAGAATAGATCTGTGCCTTGGCTCAGTGAACTTATTACCCCTAATAGAGTCAATTGAATATCTATCCCACGGAATCTCTGATCACGCCCCGCTGGTGTGTCAATTGAAGTCCTGGGGAGGTAGCCCGACAGCTGTATGGCGCATGAATCCATGTTGGCTGGAGGATGAAATGGTCCTCAGGCAATTTCAGAAGGAAGTGGCAGAATATTGGTCCATCAATGAGGGTACTGTGGGGCGACACATGTGTTGGGACGCAGGGAAAGCAGTTGCAAGGGGCTCATTTAGAGCAGCCATTTCTATTATTAGGCAAAATGAGGCAGCTTCACAAAAATACCTCGAAAAAGAAACTACTGAGGCACAGGCCCAACTACTCCTATCCCCCTCAAACGAGAAGTATGCCATATGGCAATCAGCACGCCGTAAATTAGAGCTTAAAATCCTGGAAAGGACAAAAAGGAAAGATATTATCCAGTCCCAAAGATTCTTTGAATTCGGCAATAAATGTAGCAAACTACTTACCTATTTGCTAAATTCTTCTGACGGGTCCTCTGCTATCCCACGCATTGTGTCGCCATCCGGTATCACTTGTCATACCTCATCTGAAATAGCATTAGCTTTTACAGAATTCTACTCTGAGTTATATGCCACTAGAACAGGCCCAACGGACGAGGGAATTATGGATTTCCTTAAGGACCTGGATCTGCCGGTATTATCACCCGAAGCGGTCACTGAGTTAGACGCCCCTATTACTTCAACTGAAATAATTAATGCGATAAACACTTTTAAACGCAACAAAGCCCCAGGCCCTGATGGGATTCCCATGGAGTGGTACGTTAAAAATAAATCACTGATAGTTCCCCACTTGTTGACCCTTTTTAATCATATATTCGAAACAAAAACGCTTCCTGATTCCATGTATGAAGCCCTTATAACCCTTATACTGAAACCAAATAAAGATCCATCCTCCTGTGACTCATATCGTCCCATATCTCTTATTAATACAGATGCCAAGATACTTACAAAAATTCTGGCTACCAGACTAAATGACCACATCACATCCATAATACATCCTGATCAGACAGGCTTCATACCTGGGCGATCCACTAGACTCAATGTCCGCAGACTATACTTAAATCTACATTACCTACATAAAAATGTCGGCTCAAGAATTATATTATCCCTAGATGCGAACAAAGCATTTGATTCGATTGAATGGCCTTATGTAGCAACAGTTTTGAAATATTTTGGCTTTGGGGACTCCTTTCAACGCTGGTTCCAAATTTTATATGACAAGCCCAGAGCAAAGCTCAGGGTCAATTCTATAGTCTCAGCCATGTTCACAATTTCGAGGGGTACACGACAGGGGTGTCCACTTTCACCCCTGCTGTTTGCCATAGCGATTGAACCACTAGCTCAGGCCATCCGATCAGACTCACAGATACAGGGGCTTAAAATAAACAATATAGAAGAGCGTATATCATTGTACGCAGATGACATGCTGATCTTTCTGGCAGATCCAGGCCCTTCACTAGCTAGAGTTCTGGAGATCTATGACACTTTTTATAAAGTATCGGGATTGTCCATAAATTGGTCCAAGTCGGTTCTCCTACCTTTGGATTCTTTTGATCATCAAATTATAACACGACAATCCAAATTGCAGGTTGTGGACAACTTTAAATATTTAGGGGTAAAAATAACTCAACCCACGACATCCTTTATAGACAGTAATGTCCTTCCAATTATTGAAGCAATAGAATTAAAACTTAAAAAATGGATGTCCCTTCCTCTCAATGTTTGTGGCAGAGTGTGCATCATAAAAATGATCGTTGCCCCAAAATTGCTGTATATACTACAGATGTCCCCAGAATGGATCCCTCAGTCTATTTTTAAACGTATCGACTCAATGCTGATTTCATTTATATGGTCGGGTTCAATTCCACGTATTGCGCTCTCTACACTACAACTTCCTGTAAGTTCCGGTGGCTTAGCGGTCCCACATTTTTTTTGGCCTCACAGCTAATACCTATACGAAGCTGGCTGAGCGGAGATAGGCAGGACTCCAGCTTGGCAGCAGAAGCTGATATCGCTGGTTCCTATGAATCTCTATGCGGAGCTATATATAGATACAGAGTATCTAACCCCTTGATAAATACCAAAATTACTCATAATACCATTAATATTTATAAAAAAAACCCCGAAAACTATTAGGAGAACCAATACAATACGTCTCCCAGAACTCACCCTTATGGGGGAACCCAAACCTCTCGGAATTACAATACATCCCGGATGCACACTTCTGGCACATGCATGGGGTGAAATACCTATCCCAACTTTTTCTAAATGGCACATTTAAAGACTTCCAATACTTGAGATCTGAATTTGGCCTACCAAGGCATGCCTTGTTTAGATACTTTCAACTGAGACATGCCGTCAGAGCACAATTAGGGACCACTGCTGTCTCCCTGACTCCCTCACAACTAGAGACACAACTATTGAACCAGATCAAAGTCAAACAGATAACTACCATGTATACCTTCCTAATGATGCAGGGCAGTGACTCGAAAATACAAAAAATCAGACAAAAATGGCAACAAACTGACCCCTCTCTGACTAAAGAAAATTGGGACGAACTGACAGAAACCTTTCCTAGGACGGTAATAGCAGCTAATGATAGGCTTATTAATGTTAAATGGCTACATCAAGCCTATCTGTCACCAGCTAGATTAGCCAAAATGGGCCCCACACACGACGGTAGATGCTTTAAATGTAAGGCCTTAAGTGCAGATTTTATACATTGTGTGTGGATGTGTCCACTGGTACAGAGATTTTGGAAATCAGTAAATCATTTTATTAAGGACAAACTGTCTCTGCCAGTTGCATTAGATCTTAAATTATGCATGTTGGGGATGGTGGATAAACTGGCATGCTCCAAAAACCAATTGCTCCTAATTAGGATTTTGATATTCTACGCCAGAAAAGTAATTGTGCTAGGATGGAAACGCTCTTCTCCTCCAACAATTACAGAATGGAAAACAGTAATTAACCAGGTATTGCCACTTTTTAAATTAACATATCAAGCACGTAACCAATTCAAAAAATTTGATAAAATTTGGAGCAAATGGACTGATGCCTTAGATACCACGATCCCCAACTTGGACATAACTGCTTCTGTTCAAGATTACCAATAAGTAGAAATAAGATTTCTATATACCGAATCAAAGAAATGTATGGCTTATTACCCTGACCCCTCGCTATTATATATGACTCTGTCAACTATGTTGTAGCACTCAATGATCTCCCTATTGATCTATTCTGTACGAATACTGACTTCTGACCATCATCTGGATGGCTGCTGATGGTTTTTTTTGTTTTTTTTTGCTAATGTCTTATTGTTCTGTCTTGTCTAATTGTATGTATGAAACTCAATAAAAATTCTCTTTAAAAAAAAAATAAACAAGAACAAGAAGCTCTTAAATGTCTTAAGGCCAATAAGGCCCTAACAATTAAGCCCGCCGATAAGGGGGGCTCAGTTGTCGTAATGGACACTATTAATTATCGTGCAGAGATTTTACGCCAGTTGGGGGATAGAAGTGTCTATAGAATTTTAGATCGAGACCCAATTTGGGATCTGAGAAAGTTGATTGATCGTTTGTTAAAGAATGCTCTGGACAAAAACATCATAGACAGGGATCTAGCTACTTTCCTAGTTCAGGACAATCCTGTAACTCCTGTTATGTATGTCCTTCCAAAAATACACAAACGATTGGTCGATCCACCTGGTCGGCCAATCGTTGCAGGTGTAAATTCATTATTTTCTCCAATTGCTAAATATTTAGATTGTATTATTAGACCTATGGTAGTAGCTTTACCGTCTTACCTTAGGGACACTCAAGTGTTCCTGGAGGTGATTGATAAATTTGAAAATTTAGATGATGATGACTTATTGGTTACAATTGATATAGAGTCACTCTACACCTCCATCCCTCATGATGGAGGTGTGGAGGCGGTATCTCATTATTTGCAAACCTGTTCAGATGTTTTTGATGATCAGAGACGTTTTCTTATCGATCTGTTGGAGGTGATTTTGAGGAGGAATTACTTCTTATTTGAGGACACATTTTATGAACAATGTAGAGGTACAGCTATGGGGTCGAACGTGGCCCCGACTTATGCTAATTTATACATGGGTCTTTACGAAGATTCATTTGTGTATATGAACCAATTGTTTCTCCGCCACTCCAAGGGGTGGTGGAGATACATTGATGATGTTTTTTTTATTTGGGCGGGGCCACGTTCGACCCTCGAATGCTTTATTAAAGATCTACATGCATGCTGTCCATACATTTCCCTCACGTATACTTGTAGCACTCATTCTGTATCCTACTTGGATACGGTGGTCACGAAAGTTGGTGGAAAATTGACCACCGATATATTTAGGAAATCTACTGATAGAAATGCGTTACTCCATTATAGAAGTTTCCACCCTTCCCACATTGCCAATAACATTCCACAACATCAATTTGAACGTGTAAATAGAATAGTGTCTGATGCTACATTGAGAGATACACGTCTGAAGAAAATGGCCAATAGATTTATTCAAAGAGATTATCCTCTAGATTTGTGAAATCCCTTTAGCCGATCCTCCTCAGCTAAAAGATCACGCTCCAGACAGATCGATCGGATTCCTCTGGTCACTACCTTTTCAACCAATTCCAAACAGATTGAGAAAATTGTTAGGAAACATTGGCCTTTATTAAAACCAGGTTTTCCACAGGTTAGGGAATTTCAGGAATATCCACTTATGTCATATAGACGGGCTCCTACAGTTGGTGACACTTTGGTGAGGGCAGATATTGGCTCTCGAACTGCCAATTTAACTACTACAAGAAAAGGGACTTTTCCCTGTTTGTCGTGTCATATGTGTAATTCCATTGTTAAAGGAGATACTTTTACACACCCTACTACAGGGAAACGTTTTTCAATTAATGGTTATTACACATGTGACTCTGCATATGTTGTATATCTTCTTCGTTGCCCTTGCGGGTTGATTTATGTGGGGATGACCACACAGATACTTAACCCTCCTGGCGGTTTGCTAAAAAATCACCAGGGGGCAGCAAATCTTTTTTTTTTAATTTATTTTTTTTCATGTAGCGAGACAAAGTCTTGCTACATGATAGCCGCTGCTCAGCGGCATCCCCCCAGCCCCTCCGATCGCCGCCGGCGATCGGCGATCAGGAGATCCCGTTCAAAGAACGGGATCTCCTGGAGGGCTTCCCCCATCGCCATGGCGACGGGGCGGGATGACGTCACCAACGTCATCGACGTCGTGACGTCCAAGGGGATTCCTATCCACCCCATAGGGCTGCCTGGCACTGATTGGCCAGGCAGCGCACGGGGTCTGGGGGGGGGGGCGGCTGCGGCGCGACGGATAGCGGCGGATCGGCGGGTAGCAGCGGCGATCGGGCACTGCACGCAGCTAGCAAAGTGCTAGCTGCGTGCAGCAAAAAAAAAAATTATGCAAATCGACCCAGCGGGGCCTGAGCGGTGCCTTCCGGCGGCATAGCCCAAGCTCAGCTCGGGCTTACCGCCAGGAAGGTTAAAATGCGCATCTCTGCGCATAAGTCAGCTATCCGCTCGGGCACATCTGAACAAGCGGTTGTTAGCCATTTTTCTGCCTGTCGCCATAATGTTAGCCAGTTGAGGGTCCAGGTGATTGACTCTGTCCCCCCGTCACGCAGGGGAAGTGATAGGGTCAAATTATTATTGAGACGGGAGTGGTTTTGGATTAGGAAGCTGGATGCCCTTGGTCCAGGGGGTCTTAACCGGGAGAGCGAGTTGGGTCCATGTGTTTATAGATAGATGTCTTGTTGTTTATTGTTTGGTCTGGACGCCTGGAGTCTTCTTTTTGGGTTGGTTCTGATTTCTTTTTTTTCCCCAATCCTTCCCGACCTGCGGCCACAATTGGTGGCCGTCGGTCGCGGGGGAAAGGAGCTTATAGCAAAATGTATTATTATTTGTTTGGAAAAAAATATTTATTTATTGATTATGTTGATTTGTTGGCCCCCTGGACTGGCCGCCGCTGATATGTGGCCGCCAGTCCGGGCTGGCCTTCAGAGCATATATTTTTTGATTTTTTGCCTGTTTCTTTCCCGACTGGCCGCCAGGGATGGACGCCAGTCGGGACAGAATTGGTAATTTTGTTCTCGCCAGCCTAGACTGGCCGCCGCTATTAAGGCGGACGCCAGTCTGGGAGGGTGAGATGTGGTACAGTTTTGTTGTGACGTTCGGTGTCTGGCCGCCGCTGTGGGTGGCCGCCAGACACCTAGCGGGAGTTTTGTCATTTTTTCCTTTTTCTTTTTTTCAAATTTCTCTTATTATATATTGTTGACACTCATTCCTATTAGGGTTAGGAGCATGTACATTTTTCAATCTGTAAAGATCAATTTTATGCGTAACCGGTATAGGCGATTGGATTGAAACGTCTATGGTTTAGACGATTTTTTGCTTCCGGGTATTTACGCATACGTTTTTACGCATACGCATTAATTTTAACCATATGCGGATATCCAATGCGGATTTCCGCGTGGTCATAGTATTGGAATAGGGTTTTTACGCGTACGTTTTTACGCATACGCATTGAACGCAACCATATGCGGATTTTCAATGCGGATTTCCGCGTGACGGTTGAATGACGTTTTTTCCATTCAGAACATGCTCTACCCTCATTGGTCGGCCCTCTAGCGGCCATTTTAAAATGATTGGAGTGTATAAATAGATGTAGTTCCCCATCAGGTCCTCCACCAGATGGGAGGGCCTGCAAGCAGGAACTTAACCTAATTGGTTGATGACAGGGCGTAAAGACCATTTTGATTGGCTCCCTAGTGGAGCAAGGACTATTTAAGGCTGATTGTATTTCATGTATTCAGAGGGCTTGTCAGCTTGAGAAAGAGAGGAGTCGCCTCTCAAAACGTCGCACAGACTTGCCCTTTTTGTCTTTTTGATGCTTTAAATAAATAAAAGAGCTTATAATACACTTGAAGACGGTGCTGGGTCTCTTCTCTTGGAGTTCCAGCTCACTTCCAGTGTGCATCATTCTTCAAAGTGACTCAACACTTACCTCCTTTTAAAAAGTTTAACTCTTATATAAGATGGCTCCTTCTACTGATTATTGCCTTTGCTGTACAGTTTAGGAATTGCATTTCTTATAACTCGTCCCTCTCCTGTATATTCAAAATGGTATTTTTTGAAAAAGTACAGCTTTCAGTAAAATTACTAATATATTAATGTATGCTGCCCACTTTACTGATTGGACTTTGATCCTGTTTTAAATTACTGCCATTTATAAAACTTACACTGGCATTCATAGTAGTCACAGCAGCCATCTGCTCTCTTCTTCTTAATTGGTGGGAAGCCATTAGCACAAGTCAGAGGTGTTGGTTCTGGGCATATCAGTGGCTTATGAGATGTAACGTTATTTCCAAGGCATGTAACTTCTTCGCATTGGTCATTTATCCATGTCTCACCAGTCTGTTCATTGGAAAAAGGTGTTACATTTTAATATTGAATATTTTTAAGACAATCAAACACTTTTTTTTTACCAGGAGTGAGTTGCATACGATAGATTGCTAATAAGAAAACAGAAATTTCAATGGGGAGGTCAGATCTGAAATAACTGCATTTAACAGACATCATGTTTTATTTCATTTTTTTGGTTAGTTTTGTTTTGTTTCAATATATCTAATTGCAGAAAGCGGCTGGTCAGTCTCCGCCGCTGCTCATGTCCGCTGCTGCCGTTCTCTGCTCCTGGCTGCCCAACTCACAGCCCATCACCCTGGCAATGCCACGCTGTCTCCTCACTGCTGCCACAGCTCTGCCTGCACTAGCAAGGAGTGATTGTGGGACGGAGTCTAAGGAGAAGCCACTGCCAGAGATTACCATGGAGGGGAAGAGCCGTAGAGAGAGAGAGGATGGTATACACATGGCCCGGGGTGGGGGGTTTAGAGAGGGAGGAAATAAGTCGTCCCCCTTTCTCTTCTGCCAAACATCCGGCCGGCAGCCTGAAACACGGGCAGGAAGTGACCCAGGGAGAAATCTCCTCCCATTCCCCCGGGCCAGTCCGCCCTGGTAGGGGAGGGCAGTCTGTATCTTTGTATAGATTATTTCCAAGGAGTGCTTTTGTAAGAGTTAAACCTCAGTTAACACTGAAATTGCCCCATAAAGAGATGGTCTAGTCCAAAACCTGTCAGTTCCATCAGATTTATAATATCCTCTGTAAGTGACAGCAACATAGGCCAACAGCAATTTATAACTCATTTTACTATGGAAGAAGTGTACTTCTTATTTGTATGCGTTTACATTTTTTTAATTTTGAAATTTTTCACTGTAGTGGTCCTGTAATGCCCACACTTTATTTCTCATAGCTTCACTCACTAAGTGCATAAAACAAGAGTAGCTCAGGCAAAGCTGTATGCCTGCCTTCCTATATCTAACATAAGGCGGAAGATGGCCAATTCATCATTGAATGCTGAGGCTGTTTGTGTATGATGTCAAAAATAACACATCATACCTTCAGAAGTATTGCTGTATGTCGCCCCTAAATATTGTCTGTAACCTAAATGAATGTGCGTAATATGTTGGCGCTTTATAAATACAATAAATAATAATAATAATAATACCTAGGAATATTTTACGGGGTGTTTAGACTCACAAAACCTAAAGTGGCAGTGACATAACGGACTTAGGGCCCTTTTCCACTAGAGAGATTGTGATTGCTGAATCGCAAAATTGCAAATCGCTAGTGATTTTTAAATCGCTAGGGTTGTTACTTTATCATAGAAAGCATGAGAAGTATTTTCCACTGCAGTGATTCGATTTGGAAATCGCTAATCGCAAATCGCAATCGCTTGCTGGAGCGATTTTTACAATGATAATGCATTGCAAATCGCAATCGCATAACAGAATTAATGAAAAATCGCAATCGCTGGCATTTGTGATTTGTGATTGCGATTGCTAGTGGAAAAGGGCCCTTAATGGTGAAATTAAATAAACAAAATTCTACCATTTCTTTTGCTGCAGCTGAAGCACATAACCTATTCTGTTGGAATACATTTTGTGAAATATACCCGCTCAATCCTAGAGACGTTTTTACTTTATTGTTTATGGAGGCTTCTTAAAGAAAAAGCTAAAGTTATTTACCTTTTTGGGTGGACACCCATCAACAGCCTCGGTTGTTGAAGTGAAAGTAGGTATTGTTGTTTTAGAAGAACATGGTACAAGGTTACAACATTTCACTTGGATTTCATAGTTAAGGCATTTAAATGGCCACTGATCCTTGTTCAAGCATACTAGTCCAAAGGATTTATTGCACTGTACATTCTGACCGAGCTGTGAAAGTGGTTCATCAGGGTACATTTTAGCTCTGCATGCAATGTCTTGAGGATGGTTACAGATAAATTGGTTTTTAGCTTTTATGTTCTCATATGTTTCAAATTCTCCATCTGCTGAATCTTCAGGGTAACTGGCATCAAACCACTGAGACCACTGACAAACTTCTTTATCACAGTCGATAGGTGCATTGTTTTCTAGCGTGCTGGTACCTGTAGCTGAGGTGGTGGTTGTGGGGGTTACTTCTGAAGTGATAAATTTAAATTTTTGAGTTGTAGAAAATTTATTTTCTTCAGTTGAAATAGTTGTGTGAACAGTGATAGGTGAAAAGAGAGAAGCAGTTACTGATTCTGTTGTGAATTCAGCTGTAGTTTGAGAACTTTTTATATCTGATTAAAAAAAAAAAACAAACAAAGAAATGAGACATTGTACGTCAATCATCTTTTAGAAAACCTGTAGCTAAAGAGAGCGGTAAAATGTTAAGCATACCTATCTAATGTGAAGTCTTGTTGCTATTTTGTAATTCAGTTCCTGTCTGGGCTATACAAGGCTAGATTGCAGGTATGTACTTTCCTAAATTACTTTATCTACTCTGAAAATCACAACTCTTGATGTTAGCATGGTTGCTGTTACTTTAAGTCAGAATTACTATTGAGCTTGTAGTCCACTATATATTCAAAATGGTTTTATTTCAAAAAGTTGTTGAGACCACTGACAAACTTCTTTATCACAGTTTATAGGTGTATTGTTTTCTAGTATGCTGGTACCTGTAGCTGAGGTGGTTGGTGTGGGGGTTACTTCTGAAGTGGTCGATTTAAGTTTTTCAGTTGTAGGAAATACATTTTCTTCAGATGAAATAGTTGTGTGAACAGTGATAGGTGAAAAGTGAGAAGCAGTTACTGATCCTGTTGTGAATTGAGCTGTAGTTTGAGAACTTTTTATATCTGATTAAAAACAAACAAAGAAATTAGACATTGTACGTCAATCATCTTTTAGGCTCTTCAATCAGAGTGGTAAAATGTTAAGCATCTCTATCTAATGTAAATCCATGTTTATATTTTGTAATTCAGTTCCTGTCTAGCCTGACTAGATTGCAGGTATGTACTTTCCTTAATTACTTTATCTCAAAATCACAACTCTTGATGTTGGCTTGGTTGCTGTTACTTTAAGTCAGAACTACTACATGGATGGCCTAAAGGAATTAAGTTCCGTTACAGATAAACCCTTTTATCTTATCTTTTGTGACTCTCTTGCAACTAGCAGAGTCCCAGTGGATTGGCGTACAGCCCACGTTTTCCCATTATTTAAGAAGGGCAAAAAATCAGATCCAGGAAATTATAGACCTGTAAGCTTAACATCAGTTGTATGCAACTATTTGAGGGGTTGCTAAGAGATCCTATACATGACTTCATTGTAGAAAATAATCTTATTTCTCAGTATCAGCATGGGTTTACTAAAGACAGGTCCTGTTTGACTAACATGCTCAGCTTTTATGAGGTAGTGAATGCTAATGTGGATATTAGGAATGCTGTAGATGTGATATACTTGGACTTTGCCAAGGCCTTCGACACTGTTCCCCACAAAAGTCTGGTGCAAAAGTTGAGGATGCAAGGACTGGGGAAAAGTCTGTGTGCATGGATAGGGAACTGGCTAATGAAGAGATGGAGAGATGTGGTCAATGGATTATACTTCAAAATGGGTGACTGTTAGAAGTGGGGTCCCACAGGGGTCTGTACTGGGTCCAGTGCTCTTCAATTTATTTATTAATGACCTAGTAGAAGCAGTAGAAAGCAATTTGCTGTTTTTGCAGATGATACAAAATTGTGCAGAATCATCAACTCTCAGGAGTTATGGGCACATAAATAGCAGATGAAATTCAATGTTGAAAAATGTAAAGTCATGCATTTTGGTCATACCAATGGTCTAGCACCATACAAAATAAATGGGATACAGTTGGGGACATCAAACTTGGAGAAGGACTTAGAAGTACTCATCGACAACAAATTAAATAATCGTATTCAATGCCAACCCGCTGCAGCTAAAGCTAATACAATTTTGGGATGTATTAAAAGGGAAATAAAAACTCGAGATGCTAGCATAATATTGCCCCTGTTTACCTCTCTAGTAAGCCCACATCTGGGATATAGAATTCAGTTCTGGGCACCACCTTACAGGAAAGATGTTGCAGTTTTTGAGCAGGTGCAGAGACGAGCAACAAAATTGATACGTGGGATGGAAGGTCTCACTTACCAAGAAAGGTTAGATAAACTGGGTTTATTTAGTCTTGAGAAAATACGCCTTAGAGGGGATCTAATTAACATGTATAAATACATCAGAGGGCAATATAAAAATTGGCAGATGACCTTTTTGTCCCTAGGCCTTCTCAAAGGACTAGAGGACATGATCTGCGCATGGAGGAAAAATGTTTTAGCCATTTATTTAGGAAAGGGTTCTTTAAAGTAAGAGTGATTAAGATGTGGAATGCATTGCCACAGGAAGTAGTTATGGCAAATTCTATACCTGCATTTAAAGGGGCTTAGATGCATTCCTTGCGTTAAAAGACATCCATGGCTACTATTACTAGGTAATGCCCAGTGATGTTGATCCAGGGATTTTATCTGATTGCCATCTGCAGTCGGGAAGGATTTTTTTCCCTTTTGAGGCTAATTGGACCATGCCTTTTAAGGGTTTTTCGTCTTCCTCTGGATCAACAGGGATATATGAGGGAGCAGGCTGGTGTTGTACTTTGTTCTCTGGTTTAACTTGATGGACATATGTCTTTTTTCAACCCAAATAACTATGTAACTATGTAACTATATAACTATTGAGCTTGTAACTAGTCCCCTGTATATTCAAAATGCTTTTATTTCCAAAAAATGTTGAGACCACTGACAAACTTCTTTATCACAGTCGATAGGTGTATTGTTTTCTAGTATGCTGGTACCTGTAGCTGAGGTGGTTGTTGTGGGGGTTACTTCTGAAGTGGTAGATTTAAGTTTTTCAGTTGTAGGAAATGCATTTTCTTCAGTTGAAAGAGTTGTGTGAACAGCGATAGGTGAAAATTGAGACGCAGTTACTGATCCTGTTGTGAATTGAGCTGTAGTTTGAGAACTTTTTATAACTAATTAAAAACAAACAAACACAGAAATGAGACATTGTACGTTAATCATCTTTTAAAAAACCTGTAGCTGAAGAGAGTGGTGAAATTTTAAGCATATCAATCTAAAGTAAAGCCTTGTTGCTATTTTGTAATTCAGTTCCAGGCATGGATGTAACAATCACCCCTGCGACCCCTGCAATCGCAGGGGGGCCAAGGGGCTTTGGTGGGGCCTGGGGGGCTCACAAAACTGTCCCATCACCTCCTCCCGCCATGCAGAATAGAGAGTAGAGGGAGCATGTGTATTTTTTTCCTGTTTACAGAGACTGCTTCACAGCAATATGGACTTAATCAGGCTTCTATCCTGTTTGCTCACAAGATGTTGGAACACACATCTATATACATGCAACATCAAAAGGGGATACATAGATTGTTTTCAAACATAAATACATGTCATTAAGATGCCTTAAGTGAAACAGAGAGGTTGCAAGCTGAGATAAGACTCCTTGTTTACACAATACTCACAGAATTGGGACTCAGACTGTCACAGAGACATCGTAAATTCAGAGTTTACAAGTTTAGCTACAAGCAGAGTGGATGCAATATAGGCTGAGAAAGAGTTATGGCATTAAATATCATCAGCCTCATACCAATGTAAAAAGTTTTTGTCCTTATTCAAGCCTTTGTCCACAGCTATGAACCAATTTATGAATTTTGATTCTGCTATTAATCTTTTGACAATTTGAAGCCACCCTTCAGGGCAGTGACACAAAGATCATTCATGCTGTGTCCATTGGAACGAAAGTGTGTAGCAACTGGGAGTTGATATTCTAGATTGTTAATAGTGTGCCTGTGTCCGTTCATACGTTTGTGCAGATTTTGTCCAGTTTCTCCCACACACATACCTTTGAGGCATTTAGCACACATGATCAGATATACCAGATTGGTGGATTCACATGAAAATGTGCCTTGTACTCTGTAATCCTGTTATGAAGCTGGTATTGATAACCTTTCAGTGGTGTAAATGTGTCTGCAGGTACCACACCTTTTTTTGTTGGCAGGGTGTGTTCTGTTCTGTTGTGGCCTATTCAAAGAACTCCTGACAATCATCTGTTTTAAATTGGGTGGTAGCCGATATGAGAGGAGGGGAGGTTTAGGGAATATATTTTTCAGTCTGTAATACTTGTGTAAAATGGGATGAAGTTCCTATATTGCATCCACTTTGATTGTAGATAAACTTGTGGACTCGGAATTTATGATGCAGACACTAACCGATACAGGCCTGCCACCTTAATATCGCACATCCAAGCCCCACCTCCAGGTCTTCCGTCCAGCTAGACCTCAAGCCGGGAGCTAAATTGGTGGTGACTCACATCATGGCAGCCACCAGACTACTGCCAGGCATTTTGGACCCACTCCAGCGCGTCCCCAGAGGATACCAGTCAGGCCATCCATCCAGCCGCTGGACATTGCGGCTGCCTCTACAAAGCAACCTACATCCCCACTCCTCCCTGCCAGCCAGTACAACAGCTCTCCAGCTGCAGGACACAGCATCTTCAACCAGCAGGCCAGGATTCACACCAACACAGGTCAGCCGGGTCTAGCAGACTCTCCTAGGTCTCCAGCTGCAACCCCCTAGCTATAAATGCATATATTTTAAATGCATATATGCACTACGTACCAGGCTCACTAAGCACCACCTGACTAGACAGAGGACACAGGGACACAAGAGTTACAAAAAAGGGGCAACATAAGAGTTACAAGAAAGGCACAAGGGAGACAATAATTGGGTGAGGAAAGGCCCATAAGACGCCCCTGCACCATGCATGCACTTGGTTTAATATAATTTTTTTCCCATAGTTTTGTCCTCTAAGTCCGAAAAATACGGTTTTTATGCTTGTAAAAAAAATCCATGTATCCCCTTGCATGTATATAGATGTCTGTTCCAACATCTTGTGAGCAAACAGGATGGAAGCCCGACAAAGGCTATACAGCTGAGAGCTTGCTTACTCTTATTCTTTTAAGTTAGCCAATAAATGGTATCATCCTAATTGAAAACTTCTTGCTTTTACTGATCGCTAACACGGTACAATACCCTACAGCTACTACTATGCTTTACAGCAGAACACTCTCTGCTGCCATTCGAGGGCTCCCAATAACGTGATCCACATGAGGTTCGGGAACCAACGGGACCCCATGCTATCATTTTGCAGGGGGACTCTATTAAGTCTAGTTATGCCCCTGGACTCCCTGGGCTATACAAGGCTAGATTGCAGGTATGTACTTTCCTTAATTACTTTATCTACTCTCAAAATCACAACTCTTGATGAGACCACTAACAAACTTCTTTATCACAGTCGATAGGTGTGTTGTATTCTAGTATGCTGGTACCTGTAGCTGAGGTGGTTATTGTGGGGGTTACTTCTGAAGTGGTAGATTTACGTTTTTCAGTTGTAGGAAATGCATTTTCTTCAGTTGAAATAGATGTGTGAACAGTGATAGGTGAAAAGTGAGAAGCAGTTGCTGATCCTGTCGTGAATTGAGCTGTAGTTTGAGAACTTTGTATATCTAATTAAAAACAAACAAACAAAGAAATCAGACATTGTACATCAATCATCTGTTAGAAAACCTGTAGCTAAAGAGAGCGGTAAAATGTTAAGCATCTCTATCTAATGTAAATCCATGTTGCTATTTTGTAATTCAGTTCCTGGGCTATACAAGGTATGCACTCCCCTTAATTACTTTAATCTACTCTCAAAATCACAACTCTCGATGTTGGCTTGGTTAAGTCAGGAACACTCTTGGGCTTGAGAACACCAGGGAACCTGAATTTCTTAGCAAAACTCAATTAGATATTTTAGTCTACAAGTAGGATGTCCGCTAAATGTATTTTTGTGTGTGTGTGTGTGTGTGTAGGTGTGTGTGTAGGTGTGTGTGTGTGTGTGTGTGAGAGAGACAGTAAAATGTTTATTGTTTACTGTTTAGCCACTGGGTTGAGGGGGGGGGGTTGTTGTTAGAGGGGAGGTGCTACTCAAAAAATCAAACACATACAAATAAGAAGAAAGTTTCTTCCAGAGTAAAATGAGCCATAAATCACCTTTCTCCTATGTTGCTGTCATTTACAGTAAGTAGTAGAAATCGGACATTACCGACAGGTTTTGGGCTAGTCCATCTCTCCATAGGGGATTCTCAGCATGGCCTTTATTATTTATAAAGACACTCCCTTAAAATAATTTATAGAAAGATGCTGGAGAGCCTGCATGCTCATTATACACTTTTTTTTGGCAGCTGGACGGAGCAACTACTATTCACTAAGTGCTTTTGAAAATAAATAAAAACCCTGAGAACCCCCATGAGGAGATGGGCTAGTCCAAAACCTGTTGGTTCTGTCAGATTTCTATTACTTACTGTAAGTGACAGCAACATGAGAGAAAAGTAATGTACTTACAGAGTACATTTATTTTGGAAGAACCATTCTTTTTATTTGTTTATGTTTACATATATTTTAAGATTTTCGTGACAGTGGTTCTTTAACCACTTTAGGATCCTTGGTACGCATATCCACGCCCCTTTAAACTTCACGTGTGGATCAGGGGCGTAGATATGCGTACCGTCGCATTCACGATCCCCGCGCTGTTTTCCGCCGATCCACCGTCGCAGCCCCCTCCATCTGTGATCAGGATGTGAGAATCTTTTGATTCTGAATCTTCGCAGAGCTTGTTAACGTCGCATAAGCTCTGAGACCCCACACTTTTGTGTTCGACTGTGTTCTATTAATAGAAACACGGTCTCAATAGCACCATCTTGTGGCCAAAAAGTAAAATACACCTACACTATACTGTTTTCCATAGCAAGTTTATTATTATTTTTTAATTTATTTTATTACTTTTAACCCCTTCCATCCCTGCCCCACAGTTAGAGAAATAAAACACTTGTTAAAAAAATAAATAAATAAATTACATCATTTAATTTTTTTTACATAAATAGTTACCTTAGGGACTTTTGTAATACGGATGTCATGAGTATATTTTTTCAAAAAAAGTTCTTGTAAAGTTCTTGTAATAAGTGAAAAAGTATTAAAAATCCCTAAATGGAAAAATGCTCCTTCATTTCCAGTTAAAATATTATCACCATACATTGTACTAGGGACACAATTTAAACGTTGTAATAAACCAGACAAATGGGCAAATAAGATGTGTGGGTTTTATGTACCAAAGCACATTTTATTTTAAAACTATAATGGCTGAAAACTGAGAAATAATCATTTTTTTTCTTTTTTTTCCTTATTATTCCCTTTACAATGCATATAAAATAAAATAATTCAGAGCAAAAACTACCACCCAAAGAAAGCATAATTTGTGGCGAAAAAACAATATATAGATCATTTCAGTGTGATAAGTAACAATAAAGTTATCGCTGAATGAATGGGAGGAGCGCTGAAATGTGAAAGTTGTTTTGGTTTTTAAGGGGAAAAACCTGTGATCCTGAAGTGGTTAAAAAGAAAAAAAAATCAATACATTGCAAAGTGAGAAGTAAAAAAATAGAAGAAAGATCAAGAAATGATTGATATTCACCATGTAATTTGTTTATGTTGTTTGATCCACAATCAGCCTACACGTAGTTATCATTACTACTGGCAGATATGAAAAAAAACAACAACAGACAGACAGCACTAACTGTATCAATAATCCCACCCCCAACAATGCAATAGATTTTTGTATAGACATATGTATGCACAGAGGGAGATACTGGTTGCTTGGCAGCTGGAAACAGCCATTACTTCCCACAATGCACCACTGTTTATAGACTGGAAACTGTCAGGACCTAGGTCCTAACACCATTTTTCTGGGAGGGGCTTCACCACACACCACACTTGAGAGAAGGTAAAGATTGCTCGTGGGAAAATGGATATCAGCTACTGACTGAGATGAAGTTCAATCCTTGGTTACAGTTCCTCTACAGTCCCTCAAGGGTTAACATGTATTTGTAGGTGGTAAAGGTTTACAACCTTTGCCTGGGTCATATGAAGTATGCTGAATTGTTCACTAATTATAAGTTTAACAATCATAGTTGCATGCACACCTGCACAGTGATAACTCTTTTACTAGAAATTTAGGCTTTGTCCTTGATTTATTAGAAATATGTTTATGCTCTGGGTACAGTTGTTCAATCACAGCAGGATAAATCAATACAACAATCTGATCTGAGATATGGGCCCATATGCAGTTCACTTTTCTCCTAGGTAATCATTTTTCCTAATCTAATTAAAATAAATTTTCAGCACTTTGCAACTGAAAAAGTAACAAAAAGTTGGTGAAAAAGTACTATCAAAATGATTTTAAGTATCTTTCTACCTAAATGTAGACAAAAGAGTTGATTCACAAAACCTTTTTCATGAATTACCCAATTTTGGACCAGATGTATGTCTAAATTAACCTTAAGCTTTATTTCAAATTGCCTACCTTTCACCACATTTCAAAAAATAAGGAGACTAGTAGAATATAAGTAAAATTACAGATATTTTACTAAATAATTAGAGGACCAACTAGGAAGGAATATGAAAACAGTGGGTGACACGTTCCAATGAATCATAAACATGATTTCTTTAGAAAAAAAACATTATACTGTATTTATCACAATATTGTTTAACCCATTCGAGTTCCGTCGTTTTCACTTGAACAATGTTCACCTCCCATTCATTAGCCTATAACTTTATCACTACTTATCACAATGAACTGATCTATATCTTGTTTTTTCCGCCACCAATTAGGCTTTCTTTGGGGGGTACATGTTGCTAAGAGCCACTTTACTGTAAATGCATTTTAACAGGAAGAATAAGAGAAAAAACGGAAAAAATTCATTATTTCTCAGTTTTCAGCCATTATAGCTTTAAAATAATACATGCCTCCATAATTAAAACTCACGTATTGTATTTGACCATATGTCCCGGTTATTACACCATTAAAATTATGTCCCTATCACAATGTATGCCGACAATATTTTATTTGGAAATAAAGGTGCATTTTTTTCCGTTTTGCATCTATCACTATTTACAAGTTTAAGATAAAAAAAAATATAGAAATATTTCATCTTTACATTGATATTTAAAAAGTTTAGACCCTTAGGTAAATATTTACATGTTTTCTTTTTTTATTGTAATGTTTTTTGTTTTTTTTATGTTAAACATTTTATTTGGGTAGTTTTGGGAGGGTAGGATGTAAACAATAGATTTATAATGTTAATGTGTGTTTGAGTTTTACTTTTTTTTACTTTTAGTTGTAGTTTTACTTTTTGGCCACAAGATGGCGGCCATGAGTTTGTCTACATGACGTCACTCTAAGCGTAACATACGCTTAGAGAGACGCATGGGGGACGCTACAGCCACAAAAAGTGAAGCTTCCGCGGGAGAGAGGAATCAGTGATCGGGCACCATAGCCCGATTCACTGATTGCCTGGCTAACGAACTGCGGCCGGGAGCACGCGTGCACGCGCACGATCGGCTGCGGGAGCGTGCATGGTTCCTGGACGTAGTTTCTACGTCCAGGAACTAAAATAGGTTAATAAAAACATGCCATAAATATCAGAAGATCAACACTCTCTCTGCCTCCATTCAGCATGAATTCCTATAGTAAAAGATTGATAATCTTTACTGATATTTTACTATCACCTAACCAAACCGTACTCTCACACTGAACCCTCCCTCCACCTATGCCTAACCTTAATACCAGTTGGTGCTGGATAACTTTAACTACCCCCTGGTGCCTAATCTTAAATACCATCCCTGCCTAAACTTAAATACCCACTGCCTAACCTTAACCCACTAAACTACCCCACTGCCATGCTTTTTATTGGGTTAAAGAACTACTGTTTATTGCTGCAAATCACAGATTTTACTATTGCCTCCAATGACGGTGCCTTTTTTAGTGGCGCTCGTCCTGTGCCATTTTTACCTGATTTTCACTAAGAGTACCCAGTTTGTGGCCAATGTAGCTGTAATATTACTTTTCTTAACTAAATTTTATTACAGTGGGGGGCATGACCGGAAGTCGGTATGTGAAGAAGCTTCTCCGGAGAGCTCCCGCACAGGACACACAAAATCCTGTTTAAACTACTGTAATTATCCTTCTTTCTGGACAAAACCTGCACCAGCTTACCCCTTATCTTCTTCTGAACATTCCGATACCCAGTTGTCTCGGATTAGGAACACAGAAGCGGCCTCTAAGCTGCAAAAGTTCAGGAGAGGTGACCAAGAGGAAGAAGAAACCTCTGATGAAGAACAGCCCGCGCTATCGCTGCAGCAGATAATGGAAGCGATCTCATGCTGTCAAGCCAGTCTCACAGTAATTACTACCACTCTTGGAGAAGTGAAAACAGATGTATCCCTCCTATGCCAGGACATGAACAATCTCCGTTCTCATGTAACTGAAACTGAAAGTCGCATCAGCACAATGGAGGACGAGTTCAGGCCTATCCCACCTAAAGTACTTGTACTGGAACGTGAAGTAAAATCTGTAAATAACAGACAGGAAGATACTGAAAACCGCAATCGCAGGTCTAATATTCGCATCGTTGGGCTTCCAGAAAAAATAGAAGGCACAGCCCCTGAAGACTTCGCCGAAAAACTCCTGATTGATATCTTCGGCCGTGACGCATTCTCCGCGGTCTTCATCATAGAAAGGGCACATCGGATATCACCAAGAATGCCTGCTCTGGGCTTACCTCCACGGACCTTTATCTTTAAAGTCCTTAATTATCGTGATTGTGATGCAATCCTAAAAGCTGCCCGGGAAAAAGGTGACATCTCCTATCAAAATGCCCGGATCTCCTTCTACCCGGATTACTCAGCATCTGTACAGAAGCAACGGGCACAGTTCACCGCCATGAAGAAACCGCACAGAGAAGCCTCTTATCCATACGCCATGCTTTTTCCCGCCAAACTCTGCGTGGTAGCGGATGGGAAAACTCACTTCTTTGAAAACCCTAAAGAGGCCCTGACCTGGCTAGAAACCCACCCTAAATCTCGACGCTCCCCCTCGGATCAAGCTGATGGTTGAACAAGCCCATCTAACTGTGAGTTGTCCCCATCTGCACACACCTATAGCTTCTACGTCTATTTTTTTGACCTTACTGTCCCTTTGAGTAACTCATGTCATGTTCGCCTAGAACTCGGCCTTCTTCTCTTCCATCCATACCTATAGACAGTGCGAGGTACTCATGGTTCCGCACAAGAACACCACTGATTTGACTTCTTCTCCGAAAGACGCTACCCCTATTGCCAATTTAATGCACCTGACAAGTGAACCATTATTAAACCCCAGAGACTCATCTATGCTCGAATATTTGTGCACTCGGTGAACTTGGGAACCTAGTAAAGCACTAAATCTGCACGGGTTGTATCCCATAGAGCAATGCATGTAGTTCTCCACGGACATTCAACAACCCTCGGTAGCAATGCACTAATATGTTCTTCTCACGAGACCGTACGACGTTGATGGGTTTATATGCTTTATGTGCTTCATATACAATACCCCTGAACTATTGTATATGTCACACTCTTTGTTATCTAAGCTGGTAATCATATGCTCATTATACAGTCAAATATGTTATAGACTGCACTTCCTACTTCCCTCTGTATTGTTCCCCTTGTCTCCCCAGTTTCCCCTTCCAATTGCCTACACCGCAGAGTAATTTTTGATACTCTTGCCGTCACTGGGCCCCTCATTCCTCCATCCCTTCGTGTCTGTAGCTCTGAGTATCTAAGTATGCAGGTATTTTTCCTTCTTATCCAATACCTCCTCCCCCCTCCCTTTTATCCTATAAACACTCTCCCTTCCCTTCTCCCCGCTGTCCTGTGTTGGTAGATAAGTGTCATCTGTACTCTCCATTTATATCTCTATGCAAAGTTTAGCACAGAGCGGAGCTGCAGATGTCACACATCGCCCGGTTCCCCAGCAGGTGCCTACAGTAGTAATTTTGCACCTGATGAAAACATCTGTTTTGATTTGTTGGGTTTTTGGGTTCAAGCTCAGTTCAGTTAAGAGTCTGAGCAGGGTGGGTTTGGGATGGGTTATGTTAAATTTATACTATTTTTTGCAAGGCGTATTTCAGTTATATGTACTAAGCATCCCTGTTTTCATTTTTACTAAACTGTGCGGAGATCCGACACCACCTCTTATCTTATCTCAAAATGATGCAGTCACTTAATTTTGTTGCATGGAACGTTCGGGGACTTAATGACAAAATTAAAAGGAGTTTGGTTTTGCAATATTTAAAGGGCCACAAGCCAGATATTGTAATCCTTACTGAAACTCATCTCACTGGCACTAAACTGCTCTCTCTAAGACGTGGCTGGATAGGATGGTCATACCATGCCTCCTACTCGCAATATTCCCGAGGCGTCTCCATTCTCATTAGCAGGAGCATACCTTTTAAAGCCCTAGAGGTGGTGGTGGATCCCCTTGGTAGATATGTCAGTGAACAGCTCCTCCTATTGGCAGTCTACATCCCTCCCCCATACTCCTCCTTGATACTTAAGGAAGGTCTGAAATTTTCACTTAAATATCCGGGAGTACCTGCAGTATGGGCGGGAGATTTTAACAATGTATGCAATCCAGCATTGGATAGATCCCCGCCCCAAACCAACAAACAAACAGCATTCTCCCAGTTGCTAACTGAAATAGACCTAACTGATGTTTGGAGAGTTCGTCACCCAAGCTCCCCGGGTTATACATGCGAATCCTCCACATACAAAACCTTCTCTCGATTAGATATGTTTCTCCTCTCCAGATACCTTACCTCATTGGTGTCAAATATTGCCATCCTGCCACGCTTGGTTTCGGACCACTCTCCCCTCAGCCTTACTTTGCACTTAGGTATTAAGCCTCCATTTAAATTTTGGAAATTCAACCCTTTCTGGCTAAGTCTACTTCGCGCTGATGATAGCCTCTCTAAGCAAATCACCGATTTTTTTTTTTTTCATAGAGATGATGACGATAAAGCTTTAGTGTGGGATACATTTAATGCCTACTTGAGGGGTATCCTAAACCAAGCAGTGGCTAGATGTAAAGGTGACACTAAGGCCCGCCTTGAAACACTTGCTAAACGAGTGACACAGGCAGAAGCACTTTACCACTCAAACCAATCACCCACAACTAAGCAAGCATGGAAATCTGCGCAGGCAGCCCATCGTGAATTAGTTGAAGAGATTAAACTTAGTAAACTATTTTTTAATAAGCAATCGGTATACGAGCAGGGGGAAAAGGCGGGTACTTTACTCGCAAGGATGGCTAAAACTTATTCATCCCCTCCTGTTATCTCGCAAATAAACTCCCCTTCAGGCCACACTGTTTATGCCCCGCAAGAAATTAATGATACATTTGCAAAATATTATAGGCAACTATACACTAGTCAAACTCATGCCTCCCAAACGGACTCTGAGATATTTCTAGCAGAATTAAATCTACCTAGACTATCAGATAACCAACACTCACAACTAGATAAACCCATCACCCTTGATGAAATAAAAAAAGGCAATTGCTAGTTTCCCAAATAAGAAAGCCCCTGGTCTAGACGGTATACCATTAGACGTGTACAGAAAATTCTCTGAACAACTTGCAGAGCCCCTACTTGACGTACTCCTTGATGCCTTTGAAAAGAAAAAGCTTCCTTCCTCTATGAACGAGGCCTTGGTAGTTGTAATCCCCAAACCTGGAAAGGACCCGTTACTCTGTGACTCTTACAGACCAATCTCCCTTCTACTCACCGACATCAAAATTCTAGCTAAAGTCCTGGCAATGCATCTAAATGAAGTCATTCTAACCCTAATTCATTCGGACCAGACAGGATTTATGCCTGGGAAAAACACGGAAATAAATATCAGGAGGCTATTTACTAATATTCAGGCCCCTCATTTAAACTGTGGATCCCGTGCTATTGCATCACTGGACATGGCTAAGGCCTTTGATACGGTTGAATGGCCCTCCTTTCCAGGTTCGGTATAGGAGAAAACTTTCAAAGATGGGTACGCATATTATACTCCCAGCCTACGGCCAGGGTTAGTACCAACTCATGGATTTCTCCCTCCTTTCCTTTGGGTAGGGGCACGAGACAGGGATGCCCACTGTCTCCATTGCTATATGCCTTAGTTGCAGAACCCCTGGCCTCCCGTATTCGTAGCTCACCTGAAATTATAGGATTTAAAACTAAATCATCTGAAGATAAAATCAGTCTCTATGCAGACGACACGATCTTATATCTTGCAGATTCTGGCCCATCCCTGTCTCGTGCCCTTGAAATTATAGAAGAATCCGGCTTCTATTCTGGACTGCAAGTAAATCGATCCAAGTCAGTTCTTCTCCCTTTAGACCCCCTGCCCACTACATCAGTTGATAATCCCCCTCCGCTAGAAATTGTCAATGCCTTCAAATATCTTGGAGTCCTGATACAGGTCGATCCCTCTCAATACTTAATACAGGAAGTATATCCCCTACTCTCTTTAGCACACTCACGGTGCAATGCTTGGGCAAAGCTACCCCTAACGATAATCGGCAGGAATAGTCTAATTAAAATGATACTCCTCCCCAAAATTTTATACATCATTCACCATTCCCCGATATATATTCCATGCCCCTTTTTTTATTAAATTGAAGTCAGCACTTCTAAGCTTTCTCTGGGGTAAAGGCAGGGCTAAGCTGAAACACTCAATTCTACAAAACCCGACCAACTTAGGTGGCATTGCTTTCCCCGTGTTCCAGAAATATTATTTGGCGGCACAACTACAGCACATCTCAGCCTGGTTCCTGGTCCCTCCCTCCACAAACGTTGAGTCCCTGGGTTATGCATCTGATCCTACAATTGAAAGCCCAGCTTTAGATACTCTCAGGTGTTTTATTCCTAGCGAGAAAAAACACAATACTATTCTGTTACAGGCCGCACAAGTATGGAAATATGTTAATAAAATATATAGTGACAAAGGCACTGGTTATCATACCCCCCTCTGGAACAACCCTCACCTGCTAGAATTTAGACCAGTTCCTGACCCCTCCTTTTGGATAAACAAGGGAGTGATTTTCCTTGGGCATATTGCCTCAAAAGGACAGATCCTTCCTTTCTCCGCTATTGCAGCTGCCTATTCCATCCCCCTAAATCAAGAATTCAGATATTGGCAAATTAGGCACGCCTTCCAGAAACAATTCCGCACAACCCCAGTTCAGATATACAACTCCCCTATTATAGAGATGATTAAAAATGGGCCCATCAGACACATGGTTGGTGAAATATATAAGACACTCCTAGAATACGGCGCAGAGGATCTTACTACACCCTCACGGAATAAATGGGAAGCTTGTGGTTTAGACATTCAAGACGATGACTGGGATGAGGCACTCTCTGTTCCTAAAAGGGTCTCTCCTTGTATCCGTGAACGCACTTCGCAAATTTATATACTACATCAAACCTACTTGATTCCCAAGCAAATAACTAAATACAACCCACAACAATCTGACCTATGTCCCAAATGCCAAGCCACCTCACCTACTTTTTTCCACTTGATATGGGAATGCCCATCCATTCTGCCCTTCTGGGCTCAAATTACTAAGTTTCTACATGATAAGATGGGCTGCCCCTTGAACTCTGACCCTATTCTCTGTCTCCTTGGTGTAATACAAGATGAGGCCCTTGATAACTCGCTAAAAACCTTTTTATCTGAAGTCCCCTTCATGGCTAGATAGGAAGTGGCACTCAGATGGTTATCCCCAATAGCACCCTCTTTCGAAAACTGGGTCAAAAGAGTAAACAACGCCATTCCATACAAAAAGCTTGTGTATTTGCACAGAGGTTCAAGCAAGAAATTTCACCTGGTTTGGGACAGGTGGAAGAATCGGTAATGCATGTACTCTCAATAATAAGGCTTGTAATCAGGGACACGGGTTAAATCTCTGTTTACTCTAAAATACTTGTTGACTTTTATTTGCAAATCCTGGCTTGTTATCCCTTATAAAGATTATGTCTCCCACTGCTCTCTTACATACAGTCAATTGCAATTTTTTCATGTATTATTCACCCTATACCTGTAATACAGCCATGCATGTATTTTTAAGATCTATGTACATATACATATGCCTTGTAAAATGCAAAATTCTGTTCAATAAACTTCTTTTTGTTTAAATTTTTTTTTATTACAGTGCTGAAATAAACAATGGGGCATAACAAATGAGAAAGGTCTTTCATATTTTTTATGTTAAAGGACCATGATCACAAAAAAAAAAAAAATACTTGTAAACACCTACAAAGATACCCATTTCTTCTTTCACATGTAATGGCCACTAAAAGTAGATAATGAAAGTTTGACAGTTTTTAGACTTGTCCATCTCCTCATGGGGGATTCTCAGTATTTTAGTATACTAAATAGATTGCATTTGAGTTCTCCTTACATATATATCAGTTATGTATGGTGTTTGTACACTGTTTTTATAGCTTGCATACCTTGTCTATTAATAAAAGGCATAGTTGAAGTTATAGAAGTTGTTGAAGTTGTTGTAGATGTAGAACAACTGTACGTATCTTGGTGAATTATGCCATCCTCTTTGCAGATACCAGTAACGATGCAGCCTCCAATACTGTCTGTAGTGTTGTAAATTACTTCATTGTAATTGTAAATATTGCCCTCATATTCACATAAACATGCTGTGAAGTATAAAATAAATTTATGAGTACAAAAAATGCACACGGCAGCAATAATAGTAGTTATATTTACAATAAAAGGTTCCATGGCTTCCAATCAAGCAATGACCAAAATGGCTGCACTTCAAGGGAGACTGCTGCTGTCCTTTGAATGATAGCAGTCTCCTAGTGATCTATGTTAGTACTTATATAAACTAGCAATGTTATATAATGCTATAAATTCTTCTGCACCCCAAACTATCTCGCCTGCCTGGCTTCAGCATCAGCATTGATTTGCGATAGCTTGAGGTGTACATGTAAAAAGGGCGTGAGAAGAAAATAGTGCAGGATATAGCCGTTAAATGAAATTTGTGTTATTTTGTACTACTTCATCCATCTGTATTTTTCTACAGAGAGTCTTTGTCCATATCATGAATTGCCATTTCAAACATAATGATTTGGAGCTGCCAAACAGTTATCAATATAGCATTTTAAGTGTTTAGTCATGGCTATAGAGGATAACAGCAAGCCCACAGAACTCTACTGCTTAGACTTTGAGGAAGGTGAATTGCGCACTGGACTCTTGGGGAACTTGGGCACTGGACATAATGGAAAGTTCACAGAACTTTATTGCTAACGAGGTAGGTGAATTATGACAGCAGACAGGACGCTTATGAAAACCTGGGGGCTTCTGTCTGTCTGTCTGTCACTTTATATAAACACTAATTCACCATAGTGCCTCTTTAACATTGTTAACTGCACTGTATTAGAAAATAGCAGTGTTTCATAGCTATTTTTTAAGAAGAGATTTTCTTGAACATCTGATTATGTTATTTTCCCCTCTCTGTCTCTAATCATGTTATGAAAATATTAGCTATTTTTTCTTAGATTTTAGACACAATGATATGGTGACTAATCAGAACAAATGTATTTTATTTACCTTCCTTTGAGTAATTACATTCCACACCAGATGGAGTGCACACGCTGTGGAAAGAAAATACCACAGTTAGCAATACACCACAAGTCTACAAGGCTCTAATTCTTACAGCAGACTACAGTTGTGTACACACAGGGTTGGCATTACATTTCAGAAAGATTGTAAGCAAAGCAGATTTAGCACCTTACAATGGAACTAAACTCAGCACTTTCTTTCTGCTCTAAAATTTTAGCCAAAGCATGATAAGCTTTATGGAAAAAAATTCTTCATTAAAATGTTTGTATTGAAATCTAAATAAACTGAAGTTTTAACTTAGATTGACTTTCCAGGGAGCAGAGAGAGGGTTGAGCCTCAGTGCTTACATGTGAGCAAAGAGTCCTGATAGAGCCCTGGTAATCTATTCACAGCCACTGGCAATAACTTTAATCTGGCTAAACAAGCACAGAACATAGAGCAGAGGATTAAATAATGAGTTTTCATTGAGTGCTGTGCTTTAAATGTCTAGTGCAGGCTTGCATTTGTAGTAGTAAATATTGCCTCCCCCCCCCCAATCATTAGCTTGAATAGCATGGGGGAAAAGGAGGCAGTGGGAAGGTGATGGGAGGGAACACATGCAGCAAGCTTGTTTTTTCAGGTCTAAAAATTGGACTTTAGAAAAAAGTCACATTTTTCAAGGAGTGATTATGGGGACCAGATGAGATGTGAAGAGGAATGGACATTGCTCGGCGGTATGTGGATCCAGCATGAACATACCTCTGTGCTAACCTTAGGTAGTTTTGTCTTAAGTCAGGTATACTTCAACACTGAGTTTTGTGTGCCTGGGTATTTTGCATTGAAATCTATGCTATGCAGTCCAAGTTAATTGTCAAGCCCCCTCGACACTAGCTAGCTATTGTCCAGTTATTCATCTCTATATGTAGCTGTCAGACACCCAACTCCCTATAGGCAGCCACAGGTCCACACTTCAAAGGATATAATTTCCTCTCAATGTCTGCCTGAATTGTACACAGCTGGGGGATGTGATCTGCTAACAATGGTTACGATGTGAGTGGGTCATGTCATAGAGTCACATAACATGCATCATATGGCCAGTAGAAATTTGATTGTAGAAAGACTGAGGACTCGGAGAATGTAAGCAGCGATCAAATGGCAAGTGTAAACTATGCAAAGTACTTCCAGTGCTAATTTTCCATTGGGGTCAGGGAGTAGCAATAAGAGAGAGGTGGGGCCTAGTTAATTTCAACTATGTTGGGTTGTCCTGTAAAGGTCTGGGTGTGTTTTAAGTTATACAGTAAGTGAACTCTTTTCAATTAATATCCCACTGAAAACTCACCATTTCTGACAGTTTTTAGAAGATTTTACACGTCCCTTTTCTCCAACAATGTCTCCTTTGTCAGTATAGCAAACACATTGAGCTACACATTCCATTTTATCTTCATCAAAGAAAGGCTTTGATTCTGGACAGTTAGGGTAACATCCTAAGTAGGATTTAAAAAAAAAAAAAAAAAGTAATTCGGAAGTTTAATACATTGTGGGCAGCAAAGAAATATAGAAGTTAATTATCTACTTAATATAAACCCTCTACATTTTCAAGGGTAATTTCACAATTGCATAAGAATTTGAACAGATTTACATTATATTAGCTTGGTGTATTTTCATAACTTGAATGGAAGTTTTACTGTCTAAATTATTTGCTTTTCCAAAGAAGCTATAATAATAAGATAACAAAAGTTGGTAACATAGTAGTCAGGTTTTTCTTACCTTCCAAACCTGAAAGCTCATGCATGCATTTCCCAGTTGGGTTCCTACAGGTCTTCAGGCAAGGAACTCCACAGGGTTTGTAGTGCCACTCACACTCTCCTTTAGGGTTGTAATAGTCACAGAACAGAGCTAGGCGAAAAGAATAGATTATGTTCTGTAAGGACAATCTGGTGAGAAAAGTAAACAAATATTTTTTCATGTACAGTGGGATGCGAAAGTTTGGGCAACCTTGTTAATCTTCATGATTTCCCTGTATAAATCATTGGTTGTTATGATAAAAATGCCAATTAAATATATCATATAGGAGACACACACTTAATTTCACTTTGAGAAGTGAAATTAAGTTTTATGGATTTACAGAAAGTGATCAATAAATAAATAAAATTAGGCAGGTGCATAAATTTGGGCACTGTTGCCATTTTATTGATTCCAAAACCTTTAGAACTAATTATTGCAACTCAAATTGGCATGGTAAGCTCAGTGACCCCTGACCTACATACACAGGTGAATCCAATTATGAGAAAGAGTATTTAAGGTGGTAAATTGTAAGTGTCCCTCCTCTTTTAATTTTCTCTGAAGAGCAACATGGGCTCTCAAAACAACTCTAAAATGACCTGAAGACAAAGATTGTTCACCACCATGGTTTAGGGGAAGGATATAGAAAGCTGTATCAGAGATTTCAGCTGTCTGTTTTCACAGTTAGGAACATATTGAGGAAATGGAAGACCACAGGCTCAGTTTAAGTTAAGGCTCAAAGTGGCAAGGGGCGTTATGCCTGGACTAAAAAGAACACAGCATTCCAAGAAAAACACCTGCTACTTAAAGTAAAATATGGTGGTGGTTCCATCATGCTGTGGGGCTGTGTGGTCAGTGCAGGGACTGCAAATCTTGTCAAACTTGAGCGACGCATGGATTCCACTCAGTATCAGCAGATTCTAGAGACCAATGTCCAAGAATCAGTGACAAAGCTCAAGCTGCACCGGCGACGGATCTTTCAACAAGGCAACGACCCTAAACACTGCTCAGAATCCACTAAGGCAATTATGCAGAGGAACAAGTAAAACATTCTGGAATGGCCATCTCAGTCCCCAGACCTGGATATAATTTAAAATCTGTGATGTGAGTTAAAGAGAGCTGTCCATGCTCGGATGCCATCAAACCTGAATGAACTAGAGATGTTTTGTAAAAAGGAATGGACCAAAATACCTTCAACCAGAATCCAGACTCTCATTGGAACCTACAGGAAGTGTTTAGAGGCTGTAATTTCTGCAAAGGGACGATCTACAAAATTATGATCTAATTTCATTTTTGTGGTGCCCAAATGTATGCATCTACCTAATTTTGTTTAACCTCTTGAGGACTGCAGAGTTAAACCCCCTTTAAGACCAGGCCATTATATGTAAAATGGGCCACTGTAGCTTTAAGGCCAAGCTACAGGGCCGCACAACACAGCACACAGGTGATTCCCCCCCCTTTTCTCCCCACCAACAGAGCTCTCTGTTGGTAGGGTCTTGTCGCTCCCAGTGAGTTTATTTTATTTTACGTAAATATTTTTGTTATTTTTTAAATAAATTTTACTATTTTTTTTTATTATTTTTACCCTAGACCCTCCCTCCCTCCCCCTGCCAGCCAATCACTATGATCAGCTGTCATAGGCAGGGGTGCTCGGATACCCCTTTTCAAAATTCAGATTGGATTTGGATCCGTATACCAACGTGGCACTTGGCACTTGGCACATGGCACTTTGCACTTTACACGTGGCACTTTGCACGTGGCACTTTGCACGTGTCACGTGTCACCTGCCACATGCAAAGTGTCACGTGCCAAGTGCAAAGTGCCATGTGCAAAGTGCCACATACCAAGTGCAAAGTGCCATGTGCCACAATACACATGCCAAGTGCCATGTTACACATGCCAAGGGCCACGTGCCAAGGGCCACATGCTGAGTGACAGTCAGACAGCAGAGGAGAAGACACTAACTGTCACACTGGCACTGCTCAGCAGCACAGCAGTTCTGTAGTAAGCTAACACAGTAGTACTACTATTCTAACAACTACTATCACTGACTGCAGTACTACAGTACTAACTACACAGTAACACAGTCATCCTATTCCCTAATCCCTAACCTAACCTATATTGTAGCTAGCTAAGGCTAATAGCTGGCCAGCAGGCAGCAGCTGGCCTGGTCTGTGCACAGCACACACACAGTCACATAGCTGCTGCAGCAGCCCTGCAGCACACACTCTGACTGTCACACAATGAAATCAAGCTAATTAACAATATAACAATAGTGTAGTGATAGTGAAGGTGTTAATCATTGAACAACTTTAGGTTTATCACTGTGTACAGCACTTGCTAGGCCAAAAGCACTGGAGCATGTCTCTCAGTGAGCACTCATAAGCAAGGACGAGATTTCTCATCATGGCAGCCCTCCTTATTATATGGGGGGGGGGGGGCTGGCCAAGGTTACTTTCTGTGATTGTGTGCCAGGTCTTAGGCTGGGAGCCCTCTGATTGGCTCAATGAGGTCAGGTGGGGCTGGCCAGGGTTCCCCTCTGTGATTGGTTGCTAGGGCTTCTGCTGGGAGCCCTTAGTTACAGTAGCTCAATAGTCGGATATCCGCGAATATCCGCATTGCCAGCCAACTATCCGCAGATAGCTTTCCGGATTTCCACAGAAATCCGGTATCTGAATCCGAATCGGATAGCTGAAAAAAGGTTGAATATCCAGGTTACTCGGATATCCGGAATTCGGATGAGCACCACTGGTCATAGCCTTCAGCCTATGACAGCCGATCACCTTCAGGTCTCCCAGGGGGACAGCCATGTCACAGCGCTGTACTATGTAATTAGACAGCGGTTTCGCCGTCTTACAGTCTCCCGAGTGGTGATCGCCGCTCGAAGACTGAAGGCGGAGCTACACTCCGCCTACCAACAGGAGATGCACGCACAGCCTGCACGCAATCTCCTGCAAACTGCTGCCTAAGGACTTTACGCCAATCGGCTGCCACTGCGGCCATGTCCATCTGCGTGACGCGGTCGGCAAGCAGTTTAACAATTATTGCACACTTTCTGTGAATAACTTAATTTCACTTTTTAAATATCACTGTGTCTGTCTTCTATATGATATATTTAACTGACTTATTTTATTGTAACAACAAATGGTTTAATCAGGAAAATCATGATGATTAACAAGGTTGCCCAAACTTTCGCATCCCACTGTATAATAATTTCACACTGAGTAGGTCATCAGCAGTATATGTTTAAACAGAACAATGCAAACAATAGGCTAATGTAATGAAATTTGATACTCACGACAGATGCTTGGGGTTCTCCAAGAAACACAGATGTTAGCTTCTCCACAAGCCTGGGCATAGGCCGCTACAGCTGTACAGAAACATTCACAGTCTCCACCAGAGTCACAGGCACACGCATCAGTAACACAAGCCTCATAGTATTTAGATCGATCAACCTAGAGAATGTTGTATAGATTTAACAAATACAATTTTCATCTTCACAGTCAAAATGCATAGGTCATAGGTGGCAACATCAATTTTATGGCAGGCAAAATTGAATTTTGCGTTCACCTTGCCATCTCTGGTCACTATTTTTTTTTTTTTTCTCTGGTCACTAAATTTGCTATGTATGCCAGAATCAGTAGTTGGAACATGTCATGTCAACATTTTTTTTTTAACCTCTTGAGGACTGCAGGGCTAAACCCTTCTAGTGACCAGGCCATTGTTAGTGAAATTGGCCACTGCAGCTTTAAGGCCAAGCTGCAGAGCCGCACAACACAGCTCACAAGTGATTCCCCCCCCCCTCCCTTTTCTCCCCACCAACAGAGCTCTCTGTTGGTAGGGTCTGATCGCTCCCCCATGTTTATTTTTTTTTAATAAATATTATTGTTGCAGCTTTAAAAAAAAAATTGTACTTTTTAATCCCTTCCCTCCCTCCCTTCCTCCCTCCCCACAGCCGGCCAATTACGCCGATCGGCTGTCATAGGCTTCTGCCTGTGAGAGCCGATCGCTCTCTTGTCCCCCAGGGGGACAGCCGTGTCACACAGAGTAAATAGACGGCGATCACGCCGTCTAACAGTCTCCCGAGCGGCAATAGCCGCTCGAGGACTGAAGGCAGGGCGGAGCTCCGCCCCCCAAGCAGGAGATGCACGCAATCTCCTGCAAAACAGAGCCCCAGGACTTTATGCCAATCGGCGTTAGACGGTCCTGGGGCTGCCGCTGCAGCCACGCCCGTCGGCTTGACGAGGTCGGAAAGTGGTTAAAAATCTTGAATCTTTTGTGAAAATTGATTTCAGAATTTCTGTGGGAAATATTGTGTTTTAAACTTAGTGCAATGTAGGATTGCAGCAGCTTTGGTCTGGCTTTAATGCTACAGTTCTAAAAATGGGTGCCACGGCCCACGGTGCCTCCCTGGTGCACCACAACAACCTCCTTAGGTTTCTGTGACTTCCCTCCCGGTCCTCTGCATCGGTTAATGCATCCATGGATTGGTATCCTATGTGGCTGCATTACCTGACAGTTACCACATAGTCCTGGCAGCCAGAGACTGTGTACTTACGGTAGTACAGCAGCTTCAGAAAGACTGGGGTGCGTCATAAAGATGAGGGGAGCAGTTTGAAGAAGACAGTGTCATGAGGAGCAAAAATAGTAAGCCCTCAGCACAATCGCATGTATATTCTCATGCAAATTCAATCATGCAGGTCAATCATGTAAAAACCAATGCCATCCCTACAGCTAAGTTAAAAGTCAGGGTCTTCATTACAAAAATAAAGTCTCTTGCGTAGTCACGTAGTGATGATCGTAATCTGTTAATTACAATTTCGTGAAATTTCACGTAAATTTTCAGCTATGGCTATACGAAATTACAATTTAGGCATTCAATTGATTTCTTGTAATACATTAATAATTTTGCATACTTTTTGCTTAATTTCATGCCGATTTTAGCACAGGAGAAAAGTAGGAACAAGTCAAAACTTGATTTTAGAAATGCAAAGGAAAAATGTTTTTCAAAATGTAATTTTTCTGAGTTTAAAAACATTTTTCCTTTGCTTATTTAAAATTATTTTTTTCAAAAACTACAGCGACTTTTTGAAAAACGTCTTTTGACTTGTTCCTGCTCTTCTCCTTAAAGGGGAACTTCAGCCTAAACAAACATACTGTCATTAAGTTACATTAGTTATGTTAATTAGAATAAATAGGTAATATAATCTCTTACCCACACTGTTTTAAAAGAACAGGCAAATGTTTGTGATTCATGGGGGCTGCCATCTTTGTCATGGGGCAGCCATCTTTTTGGTTGAAAGGAGGTGACAAGGAGTAGGAGACACCATTCTAACTGTCCTGTGCCCTGATAACCCCTCCCAGCTGCACACGCTAGGCTTCAAATGTCAAACTCAAAATGTAAAAAAAAAAAAATGTGCACCAAAACAGCAGAATGAGAGCAACAACATCAGAAATCCCATCATGCTTTGCACAGCATCAGGGGAAAAAAGCCCAGGCAGTTTTCTTCTGTGCAGCTAAAAATGAGGCTTGGATAAGAGAAACAAAGTTCTGATGCTGTGAAACTGTTAAAGAAACACCAAGCCTTTTCAGTGCTGCTGAGTCTGTTTCAAACAGAAAGCTCTGTTGGTAGGCGGAAAAGGGGGGAATCACTTGTGTGCTGAGTTCTGCAGCCCTGCAGCAAGGCCTTAACGCTACAGTGGCCTATTTTGTAAACAATAGCCTGGCCTTTAGGGGAGGGGGGGGGGGGGTTTAAGCTCTTGGTCCTTAAGTGGTTAACATATGTAGAAACTTTTGTGACAATGGCTTGTATGGGGGCTTTGCAATTAACCTCTAAAGTCAGCACACAATGATGCAAAAATTAAGTGAAACTGCAAAATAACGGCTCCTGATTATGTTTGCAAGCGAAGTTAATTACGATTTTTCCTCAAAATTCTGAGTTACAATTTTGCATCATAATTGCAAATTATGATGTGAAATTACGATTATGTGAAATTTGTGCTCATCATTACCCACTGCATAGAGGTTCCCCTTGTTAGTATGTGTCCTACCTCTGGCCAAGTAACACACAGCATTTACACTCACCTAAAGGATTATTAGGAACACCATACAAATATGATGTTTGACCCCCTTTCGCCTTCAGAACTGCCTTAATTCTATGTGGCATTGATTCAACAAGGTGCTGAAAGCATTCTTTAGAAATGTTGGCCCATATTGATAGGATAGCATCTTGCAATTGATGGAGATTTGTGGGATGCACATCCAGGGCACGAAGTTCCTGTTCCATCACATCCCAAAGATGCTCTATTGGGTTGAGATCTGGTGACTGTGGGGGCCATTTTAGTACAGTGAACTCATTGTCATGTTCAAGAAACTAATTTGAAATGATTCAAGCTTTGTGATATGGTGCATTATACTGCTGGAAGTAGCCATCAGAGGATGGGTACATGGTGGTCATGGAGGGATGGACATGGTCAGAAACAATGCTCAGGTAGCCAGTGGAATTTAAAGGATGCCCAATTGGCACTAAGGGGCCTAAAGTGTGCCAAGAAAACATCCCCCACACCATTACACCACCACCTTCAGCCTGCACAGTGGTAACAAGGCATGATGGATCCATGTTCTCATTCTATTTACGCCAAATTCTGACTCTTTCGAGACTCATCAGACCAGGCAAAATTTTTCCAGTCTTCAACTGTCCAATTTTGGTGAGCTTGTGCAAACTGTAGCCTCTTTTTCCTATTTGTAGTGGAGATGAGTGGTACCCGGTGGGGTCTTCTGCCTGCTTCTGCAAGGTTGTGCATGTTGTGGCTTCACAAATGCTTAGCTGCATACCTCGGTTTAAACGAGTTGTTATTTCAGTCAAACGTTGCTCTTCTATCAGCTTGAATCAGTCAGCCCATTCTCCTCTGACCTATAGCAACAACAAGGAATTTTCCCACAGGACTGCCGCATACTGGATGTTTTTCCCTTTTCACACCATTCTTTGTAAACCCTAGAAATGGTTGTGCGTGAAAATCCCAGTAAGTGAGCAGATTGTGTAATACTCAGACTGACCCCTCTGGCACCAACAACCATGCCACGCTCTAAATTGCTTAAAGAGAATCTGTATTGTTAAAATCGCACAAAAGTAAACATACCAGTGCGTTAGGGGACATCTCCTATTACCCTCTGTCACAATTTCACCGCTCCCTGCCGCATTAAAAGTAGTCAAAAACTGTTTTAAAGAGTTTGTTTATAAACAAACAAAATGGCCACCAAAACAGGAAGTAGGTTGATGTACAGCATGTCCACACATAGAAAATACATCCATACACAAGCAGGCTGTATACAGCCTTACTTCTGAATCTCAAGAGATCACTTGTGTGTGTTTACCTTCTGTCCCCAGCTTCTCTCATGCACTGAACATTACAGGCTTCCTGCAGACAGCTCTGCCTATGTCGTTAATTCCTTAGTATGTGACAGACCAGCTCCTTTCACAGCCTCCAGAGGAGGATTTTTATCCAGCTCTCTTCTATCACTGATAAGATAGCAGAGAAGCTGCTGGCTTATGTAAATAAAACACATACTGGAGTGTGCATAGAGGAACAGTTCAACACTGAAGAACTTGGCAGCCTTCCAGACACAGGCCGACAAGTCTGACAGGGGAAAGATACATTGATTTATTACAGAGATGGTTATAGTAGAAAGAGCTGCAGCAAGCCAGATCACATTAGAATAGGTTTAGGAACTTGTAGGATGGTAGAAAAAACGTTGTAATTTTTGTTACAGAGTCACTTTAAATCACCTTTCTTTCCCATTCTGACAATCAGTTTGGAGTTCAGAAGATTGTCTTGACCAGGACCCAGAGCCAGCCTTTGGGGGGGGGGGCAAGTGGGGCAATCGCCCCAGGCCCCGCGCTTGAAGGGGCCCCGCGCACCGTCCGCCACTCAGAGCCGGCCTAATGCCTGCTGCTGCGCTGCGGGCGGCCACCGCCGCCGCCGATCGCTCACTAACCTGATGCCGTGCGCTTCCTGCATGTGTGGAGCGCATCGGCATCCTTCCCCTCCTCTGCCCGGCTGCTGGGTGCGCTCTGCGAGTGACGTCACATGCATGCGCAGAGAGAGTGCTGCCAGCGGCAGCCCGACCTGGATAGCCGACCACCAGGACTCTGAGACTGAGCGAGGCGCCGGCGGACCCGGACGTATAGGCCAGGGCACTGAGGCGGAGCGCAGATACCGGTCTGGTACTGGTAGGTAGGAGGAGGATTATTTGTGGGGCCGCCGCAGCGCCGCTAATTAGTAAATTTGGGCGGGGTACTGGGGGAGCATAATTATTTTATACTACTAGTCTAGCTATATACTGTCTGGGCACTATGCTAGCTATATACTGGGCACTACTATACTAGCTATATACTGTCTGGGCACTATGCTAGCTATATACTGGGCACTATACTAGCTATATACTGGGCACTAGCTATATACTGGGCACTATACTAGCTATATACTGGGCACTAGCTATATATACTGGGCAGTGGGCACTATGCTAGTTATATACTGGGCACTGTGCTAGCTATATACTGGGCACTAGCTATATACTGGGCACTATACTAGCTATATACTGGGCGCTATGCTAGCTATATACTGGGTGGGCACTATGCTAGCTATATACTGGGACTGTGCTAGCTATATACTGGGCACTAGCTATATACTGGGCACTATACTAGCTATATACTGGGCAGTGGGTACTATACTAGCTATATACGGGGCACTATGATAGCTATATACTGGGCACTATACTAGCTATATACTGGGCACTAGCTATATACTGGGCAGTGGGCACTATACTAGCTATATACTTGGCACTATGCTAGCTATATACTGGGCACTAGCTATATACTGGGCAGTGGGCACTATACTAGCTATATACTGGGCACTATGCTAGCTATATACTGGGCACTATGCTAGCTATATACTGGGCACTATGCTAGCTATATACTGGGCACTATGCTAGCTATATACTGGGGACTATAGTAGCTCTATACTGGGCACTATAGTAGCTCTATACTGGGCACTATAGTAGCTCTATACTGGGCACTATAGTAGCTGTATACTGGGCACTATACTGGCTATATACTGGGCACTATACTAGCTATATACTGGGCAGTGGGTACTATACTAGCTATATACAGGGCACTATGATAGCTATATACTGGGCACTATACTAGCTATATACTGGGCACTATACTAGTTATATACTGGGCAGTGGGCACTATACTAGCTATATACTTGGCACTATGCTAGCTATATACTGGGCACTATGCTAGCTATATACTGGGCACTAGCTATATACTGGGCAGTGGGCACTATACTAGCTATATACTGGGCACTAGCTATATACTGGGCACTATGCTAGCTATATACTGGGCACTATGCTAGCTATATACTGGGCACTATGCTAGCTATATACTGGGCACTATAGTAGCGCTATATTGGGCACTATAGTAGCTCTATGCTGGGCACTATAGTAGCTCTATACTGGGCACTATAGTAGCTGTATACTGGGCACTATACTGGCTATATAGTGGCACTATACTAGCTCTACACCATACTATACTAGCTACAGTGGTGTGAAAAACTATTTGCCCCCTTCCTGATTTCTTATTCTTTTGCATGTTTTCCACACTTAAATGTTTCTGCTCATCAAAAACCATTAACTATTAGTCAAAGATAACATAATTGAACATAAAATGCAGTTTTAAATGATGGTTTTTATTATTTAGTGAGAAAAAAAACTCAAAACCTACATGGAGCTGTGTGAAAAAGAAATTGCCCCCTGAACCTAATAACTGGTTGGGCCACCCTTAGCAGCAATAACTGCAATCAAGCGTTTGCGATAACTTGCAACGCATCTTTTACAGCGTTCTGGATGAATTTTGGCCCACTCATCTTTGCAGAATTATTGTAATTCAGCTTTATTTGAGGGTTTTCTAGCATGAACCGCCTTTTTAAGGTCATGCCACAACATCTCAATAGGATTCAGGTCAGGACCTTGACTAGGCCACTCCAAAGTCTTCATTTTGTTTTTCTTCAGCCATTCAGAGGTGGATTTGCTGGTGTGTTTTGGGTCATTGTCCTGCTGCAGCACCCAAGATCGCTTCAGCTTGAGTTGACGAACAGATGGCCGGACATTCTCCTTCAGGATTTTTTGGTAGACAGTAGAATTCATGGTTCCATCTATCACAGCAAGCCTTTCAGGTCCTGAAGCAGCAAAACAACCCCAGACCATCACACTACCACCACCATATTTTACTGTTGGTGTGATGTTCTTTTGCTGAAATGCTGTGTTACTGCTATGCTAGATGTAACAGGACACGCACCTTCCAAAAAGTTCAACTTTTGTCTCGTCGGTACACAAGGTATTTCCCCAAAAGTCTTGGCAATCATTGAGATGTTTTTTAGCAAAATTGAGACAAGCCTTAATGTTCTTTTTGCTTAAAAGTGGTTTGCGCCTTGGATATCTACCATGCAGGCCATTTTTGCCCAGTCTCTTTCTTGCGGTGGAGTCGTGAACACTGACCTTAATTGAGGCAAGTGAGGCCTGCAGTTCTTTAGATGTTGTCCTGGGGTCTTTTGTGGCCTCTCGAATGAGTTTTCTCTGCGCTCTTGGGGTAATATTGGTCGGCCGGCCACTCCTGGGAAGGTTCATCACTGTTTCATGTTTTTACCATTTGTGGATAATGGCTCTCACTGTGGTTCGCCGGAGTCCCAAAGCTTTAGAAATGGCTTTATAACCTTTATCAGACTAATAGATCTCAATTACAGTACTTTTGTTATCATTTGTTCCTGAATTTCTTGGGATCTTGGCATGATGTCTAGCTTTTTAGGTGCTTTTGGTCTACTTCTCTGTGTCAGATAGCTCCTATTTAAGTGATTTCTTGATTGAAACATGTGTGGCAGTAATCAGGCCTGGGGTGACTACAGAAATTGAACTCAGGTGTGATAAACCACAGTTAAGTTATTTTTTAACAAGGGGGCAATTACTTTTTCACACAGGGCCATGTAGATTTGGTGTTTTTTTTTCTCACTAAATAAAACAAACCATCATTTAAAACTGCATTTTGTGTTCAATTATGTTATCTTTGACTAATAGTTAATGGTTTTTGATAAGCAGAAACATTTAAGTGTGACAAACATGCAAAAGAATAAGAAATCAGGAAGGGGGCAAATAGTTTTTCACACCACTGTATATACTGGGAACTGTATTAGCTATATACTGAGCACTATACTAGCTATACTGGGGCACTATACTAGCTATACTAAGGTAACTAAACTCCCTATACTGGGGCAACTATGCTAGCAATGCCGCCGCACCCCAGCGCCCCCCCCCCCCCCCCCCGTAACCTGCTGCGCATGACACTGTCCACTAGGTCGCGCGCACCGACCCAAATCACCCCGCCCCCTGTGGTCTCTGGGCCGGAAAAGGTTGGGGACCCCTGTTTTAAGCAATTTGCCTGATGATTCCTTTAAATCTGTGATACTTCACAGATATAAGTATCACGAGAAGCAAAAATCATTGCAAGTCAAAAGTTACTACAACAATGTAAATTTTGTGAAACATGAACTTTACAATTTCCAGGTTGTTAGATGTTTAACAACATTGTTACTTTAAATGGAACCTGAACTGAGAAAAATTATTTAAAATAAACACATGATGTAGCTGAAAATAAATATTACATACTAACCTCACCGTCAGTTCCTCTCAGAAGCTCCCCATTTTCTTCTTACAGTGAGCCCTTCCAGTTCTGACAATATTTTATCAGAACAGAAATATACCAGTTGCTGTCAGTTATATATCGGATGCTGTCAGTTACAACTGAATGTGCAAGGTAATGTCCATGTTTACCTATGGCTTAAGTTGGTGATATTACAGTTTAACACTGTGCTGACTAGGAAGCTGTTATGGGGTAAAGGCCATTTTCAAAATGGAGGACAGAGAATTCCATTGATCACAGAAGAGGAGAAAGAGATTGATGCGTAGACTACACAGAGATAAGTATGACATGTTTATTTTGACTTTTAATTTTCAGTTAAGGTGCTCTTTAATTTGCAGTATGGCTGTTTGACTACATTACATATTTTAATGTTTTTATATTGGTTGGCTTAGTGGCCTTTACCGAACGTAATTGCTTTCAAACAATAATAATAAGGAATACTGCATTAAAGGCGGACAAGCCCATGAACGTGGCAATACGGTATATGGCCTACACTTATGGCTCTAGGCCCCGCATGTGACACTCGCCCCAGGCCCCGCATACTCTAAGGCCGCCTCTGCCAGGACCACACCCCTAAATGCATTGAAGCAATTGCCATGTGATTGGTTGATTAGATAACTGCATTAATGAGAAATTGAACAGGTGTTCCTAATAATCCTTTAGGTGACTGTACATGCATGTAAACAATGGTGGATTAATCTCAGCGCTAATTAGAACCAAAAATGTCTATGACAAGACTTGGCACCATTAATATGAACCTGGAAAGGTAAAAGGTAAGTGTCTCCAGCAAGATCAGTGCTCAAATGACATTCAGTCTGCAATGTCAAATCCCCTGATAAAGGCTACTGGGCCAAAACCTGTTCCAGGAGTTGTTTCTATTTATTGTGACTTGCAAATAAACAAGATTCTGTGAAGTGATTCGATAATTTATCCATAGGTCACCTACTTTGGGTGCAGTCTGCACAGTTGTTTGCCCTTGCTGTGCCCCGTAGCCAGGAAGCTGTGCTGGTAATTTTACTGATATTCTACTATTCCCGATTATAGAATATTGGAAAATTATATCAATATTGTAATGATTGTCTGTATCCCAATTCTTACACTAACCCTACCCTATCTATGCCAAATAAAAACCACCCCCCCCAACTACTCCTAACACTAACCAACCCCCACGTACACCTTAAACTAAACCAACTAATTAACCAACCAGGCCAGTACACAAATCAAAAAGAACAGGATCCTGCTACAATGTAGCCAAACTCCAGTGCACTACTGCTACCAGCAGGTGGCAATACAGTCGCTTAACCTACCACAGCAGAAGCCCGGAAAGAAAAAGGCCACAGTTTGGCTACAGTAGAGCCAAACTCCAGGGCACTTCTGCTCCCAGCCGAGCGGTTATACAGCTACCCGCTATCATACGCTTTACTGCAGAGTTCCTTTACACAATAGCGGAACTCTGCCATTACTATTTTGCGCAAGTGCAACTGGAGCCCGATATTTTTTTGGGTGCCCATTGCATGAAAATTTCTAGCTATAGCCAGTGTTTGTTTAAATTAACATGATGCCTCTGGCAGTGTCCAAATCTCCTCAAGCTTACTGCTTCACTCAATGTACCTGGAAAAAAAGGCTTATGAGCATGTCCAGAGAATCACATGTTTCCACATCATGCATTATACCATCATATCAATTATCCATTTTAATTGCTCTTGGTATGGTCCCAAATAGAACGATCGTTGTGATGCATGACATTTTTCTGACTAAGAGATTAAGAGAACAATGAATGTCTGCAGTTGATTTATTTTGTGAACTGTGCTGTTGGTTTGGACGTCGCAGTTGTTGGAGATAGAACTGCATGTGCTTCATATTGTACTGAGTATTGACACCACTAGACCAGTAGATGGCACTGCTGCAAATACTAAGGTTGCCAGTTGTGTGGCTGTCTGAGAAATTGTTTTCTTTATCTTTTCCTGTCTCTCTTCGCAACAGAGATGTCTGCTGTTACAGTTTACTGAAATGCGCAACTTAATCCAGCCAAGTAAACCAAGTTCTGCCTCATCATAAGCTGCTAGTGTCTTCTCAAATACAGAAACCAACAGCAGTCGCAGGTGGAGACTAAATTTGCATAGCTGCTGTGAGCTGATCATGGCCTCAATTCACTAAGCTTTATCAAACACATTATCAAACGTTTGATAATTTACCTCATGGGTTAAATCTAATTTTAAATTCACTAAGATGTTATATATTTATCGAATGTTTTATCGCTAAAATGTTCAATAAATCTAAACACCTTAGTGAATTTAAAATTAGATTTTACCCATGAGGTAAATTATCAAACGTTTGATAATGTGTTTGACAAAGCTTAGTGAATTGAGGCCCTTGTGGGACACACTGGTCCTTACTTTTTCACCTAAGCTTTCTCACAGGAGAGGTTTTCACACCTTATTAATGGAACCCTCTGGACCCTAATGAGGCTTACCCTGTCCTCCAGAGAGGTAAATATTAACCTAGTGCAATCCTGCGCAGGTGCAGTACTGAAGTAGCAGCTTTCCAATCGGATTTAGCAGATAAAAGCCGTGCCCGATCGGGGCCACTCTACTGTGCAGGCGACTGGCACCTATGCTGTAGAGAGGACACGTTCGGGTTTGGCTATTTCCGCCTGAGCCCAATGGGAAAGCTGCTACTGTGCCTGCACAGGATCACAATAGGTAAATATTGCAGGCACTACAGCACCTGCCCACAGCTGACATCCTTGTTGGCTGTATGGGGATCAGGGGAGACAGCGCTGGATCCCTGGGGCTTAGGATAATAGGGGAAGCCTCATTAGGATCCAGAAGCTTCCCCCTCCCACGGTAAGTACCCCCACGGGCTGCAGGGCTGGTTTAAGCAACAATGGGTCCCCAGGGCAAAATAAACCTGGGGGGCCCCCCAACATATACCCCGGAACAAAAATCTGCATTAGGGGACCTTTTTTGCAGCTGGCATAGTCAGGGTGTGAAGTCCCAATCAGTCGGAGCTCCACATTCTGGCTATCCCAGCCTGCATGGGGACAAGGGGTTAAAAAGTTTCAGGAGGGGGGACCCCACATAATTTTTTTTTTTTTTTAAATTCCCACACTCTAAACATAAAAAAAATTGGGAAAATAGGAAAAAATGCCAGGGATCTTCATACAGCCATATTGCGGCTGTATAGCGATCCCTGGCCAAAGCGCTGCGGCTGCGTATAGACCCCCTGGAAACCCCGTCACGAAATTTATTGCGCTTTCGTTTGATGCATGTAAAATTACACTACCGTTAGGTTTGCTACTAAAAGTGACATTTACCGCATTTAAAAGTATACTTTTTTCCTTCGAAATTTTAAAATCGATTTTCTCAAAAACTATAATATCTTTTTGAAAAATTGTTTTTTCCTCTCATTCCTAATGATCTCCCTAACATTTCCTGCAAATTTAGTGTTTCTAGCATTTAAGGTGGATTTGCTATCAACCATTAAAGTCGGCAGGTTTTTAAATGTGTATTTTTTTCCTTTAAAACTTTAAAATCGATTTTCTCAAAAACTATAAGGCCGATTTGAAATGTTTTTTCCTCTTGTAGCCACTGGGGGCCCCTACAAGCTCTGGGGCAGCTGCCTCCTTTGCCTCTATGGTAGCGCCGGGCTGACGGGCTGTTGCTTTTGTAACAGATTTCCTGTAAGCTTTCAACAAGTAAGAAAACACTTACTTGTCTTTATTTTTTAAACACGTTTTAATATTTTTTTTTTCATTCTTAAAGTGAACCTCCGGACTAAAAATCTACTCAGCAGAACTGAAAAGGCTTGGTGTTTCTTTAACAGTTTCACAGCATCAAAACTTTGTTTTTCTTACCAAAGCATCATTTTAGCTGCATTTTTAGGTAAGCTCCACCCATCAAAGAGACCTGCCTGGGCGTTTTTTCCCTAATGCTGTGCAAAGCATGATGGGATTTCCTATGTTGTTATTCACGTTGCCTAGTAACTGGGAGGGGTGATCAGCACACAGGACAGTTGGAACTGTGTCTCATGCTCCCTGCCACCTCCTTTCAACCAAAAAGATAGCTGCCCTTATGAAATCAAACATTTGCTTGTTCTTTTAAAAAAGGGTGGGTAAGAGATTATATTAGCTATCTGTTTTAATTAACGTAACTAATGTAACTTAATAACAGTATGTTTGTTTAGGCTGAAGTGTTAAAGATTTTTTGTAGATAAGATAAAAAATGATCTCCTGGGAGAAAACTCACGAAAAAAGTTAATTGAATAGAGGCCAATGGGTGGTAAATATTTTCCATTTGAATTTTGTATCACTAATACACACCTGAGAATGGCAGGCAGAGAAGACGTCACTATTGATAATGCTGCATTGCTTCTGTGCCCAGGCTTTCCTATACGGATTGGAGGTGCATGTGTCTGTAGCTGGACTGGCGTCTGGACATGATTGATAAATCTTCCAGCTATTGCCAAATTCAGCAACATTTTCAACGACAGACTGACTCCTGGTTGTAAAGTCATTTTTTTCTTTTCCATCATAATTACCACACAATCCACAGACTTTACCCTGAAAATGAAGGGATTGTCAGCACCAAAGTAATCATAATATACCATCAAGAACGTATGAAAGCAAGCTCCTCCCTACTAATACAAATTTAACGTTCTATCATTTTATTCTCCGGTGTTTGATTTATTTGATTGGTCAATTTTTAAGCCTAATACATTTTTATACATTTAACAGACATCTGTGGAATCTTATTGACCATTCTTACATCTAAATTAGATAATTCCACAATAGATTGATTGATTAATTAAATAATTAATTACTAGCCAAAAAATATTGATATGCCACTGCTGGAATTTTAGTTTTACCTCAAAATCTTTGCTGAGCTTGATAAAGATGCTGGTCTTCCTGTCCCACATTAAGATAAGTCCATTGTCAACCTCAATAACAAGGTAAATTCCCATGTACCTCAACTTGTAAGGGGCAACTCCTCGAATATCTTTATGCACTTCTTTAATATGTTCCTCCATCAGAATAATTTCATAGCTCTTTAGAAAGATAAAAGTGTCAGACAAAAATAACACAACATATAATATCGTCACAACTGATTGAGTATATGAATTTTACCCCAAGGAAGACTTTAATAGTCTTAGAACAAGTAGCTCCAGTATTGCCACATGGAATGTTCTCAGTGATTATTGCAAAGGTGCTGTTGTTTCCAGCCTGGCCACAATGATCCTAAAGGACAGCAGGTAAATAAAACATCAGAGAAGCAACCAATAATTTTAGCATATAAACCTAACCTATCAGCTAAAATATTAAATCACATGCCTGATATTATGTGGGTGCTAGGTTCTTAACACATGGTACATGTACCCCATAGGGTACAGGTAGTCCCCGGTTAACGAATGAGATAGGGACTGTAGGTTCGTTCTTAACCTGAATCTGTTCTTAAGTCAGAACACTGTGCCATCTCTGTCCCCTGTACCCCCTCTGTAGAGATGGCTCGAACCTCTGATTTTAGGTTTGCGAACCTCGAACGCGAACTTCCGCAAAAGTTTGGTTCGCGCAAATTTTTGCGAAAAGCAATAGACTTCAAAGGGGAGGCAAACTTTGAAAACTAGAAACGTTTATGCTGGCCACAAAAGTGATGGAAAAGATGTTTCAAGGGGTCTAACACCTGGAGGGGGGCATGGCGGAGTGGGATACACGCCAAAAGTTCCGTGGGAAAATCAGGATTTGACACACAGCAGCGTTTTAAGTGCAGAAATCACATTGCATTCCAAATTGGAGGCCTAAAGTGGTTTAAAACATCTTGCATGTGTATACATTAGGTAGTGTAATTAGTGTACTGCTTCACACTGACAGACAAACTCACTGTGTAACGCACCGCAAGCAGCTGTTTGTGTAGTGACGGCCGTGCTGGACTGGTGCGCACCATGGCCAGAGTGCAGGCGATAGCATTTTCCAAGCCCATATGGTCACCGGGCTGAGGTAGCTCAATGATAGAACAACAGTGACTGTTCAGCTGATCAAATTTGGTCTGTCCACAATGAAGCAGCAACCTTTTTATCTTGGGTGTGCCCCCCCCCCCCCCCCAAGACACTCATATAGCCAGCGGTCATTGCTTCATTGTGATACGCAAGGTACACCGCGGCAAGGTAACGATCACGAAGGGGAATTGACACATGTACATGCCTTTTGTTTTGTTGTTGCAGCTGCAGTGCAGCCAGAAAAATTAGGCAGGCATGTACACGCATTTACACGAAGGCAGTCAAGCGGCCTGCAGGCAGAGATGCTGTGTGGGGAGCGACTTAGTCTTGGGGCAGACAGTCACACGGCGTGCAGGCAGAGATGCTGTGTGTGGGGACTGACTTAGTCTTCGAGTGGGCAGTAGCCCTCCGGGATCCATGCCTCATTTATTTTGACAAAGGTGAGGTACTGAACATTTTTGTGACCTAGGTGACTTCTCTTCTCAGTGACAATGCCTTCAGCTGCGCTGAAGGTGCTTTCTGACAGGACACTTGAGGCAGGGCAAGACAGAAGTTGGATGGCAAATTGTGACAGCTCTGGCCACAGGTCAAGCCTGCGCACCCAGTAGTCCAGGGGTTCATCGCTGCTCATAGTGTCTACATCCAGACTTAAGGCTATGTAGTCGTCTACCTGCCGGTTGAGGCGTTAGTGGAGGGTGGATCCGGAAGGGCTAACGCGAGGAGTTGGACTAAAGAATGTCTGCATGTCCGACATCACCATGAGATCGCTGGAGCGTCCTGTCCTTGCCTGTGTGGACATGGGAGAAGGATTACTGGCAGTGGTACCTTTATTCTGTTGTGCTTTGACATCACCCTTAAACGCACTGTAAAGCATAGTTGCCAGCTTGTTCTGCAAGTGCTGCATCCTTTCTGCCTTCAGGTGAGTTGGTAAAATCTCCGCCATTTTGTGCTTATACCGAGGGTCTAGTAGGGTGGCCACCCAGTACAGGTCATTCCCCTTGAGTTTTTTTTTTATACGGGGGTCCCTCAACAGGCTGTACAGCATGAAAGATGCCATCTACACAAATTTGGATGCAGACGTACTATCCATCTCCTCTTGCTCTTCCTCAGTGAGGTCAGGTATGTTCTCCTCCTCCCCCCAGCCACAAATAATACCACGGGAACGTTAAGCAGCACAAGCCCCCTGTGATGCCTGCTGTGGTTGTTCTTACGCCTCCTCCTAAAAAAAAACACTGTCCTTATCATCTGACTCCTCTTCCAAACATGACTCTTCCTCCTCCTCCTCCCAGTTTATGCTGCCGCAGGTGTTGAGGAAATATCTGGTTCTGCTGAGAATTGATCCCACAACTCTTCCTCCTGTTCCTGTAACTGTTCCTGTTCACGCTCCTCCACAGCTTGATCCACCACTCTACGCACGGCACGCTCCAGGAAGAAAGCATATGGGATCAAGTCGCTGATGGCGCCTTTACTGCGACTCACCATGTTTGTCACCTCCTCAAACGGCCACATGAGCCTGCAGGCATTTTGCATGAGTGTCCAGTACTTTGGCCAGAACATCCCCATCTCCCTAGAGCATGTCCTTTCACTGTAGCTGTAGAGATAATGGTTGACAGCTTTTTCCTGTTGTAGCAGGTGGTTCAACATCAGGAGCGTTGAATTCCAGTAAGTTGGGCTATCGCAAATCAAGCGCCTCACTGGCAAGTTATTTCCCCGCTGAATATCAACCAAGCGTGCCATGGCCGTGTAAGACCGCCTGAAATGCCCACACACCTCCCTAGACTGCTTCGGGATGTACTGTAAGCCTTGGTACTTACACACAAATCTCTGAATTATTAGATTCAGCACATGTGCCATGCAGGGTACATGTGTCAACTTTCTCAAATTCAAAGCTGAAATGAGATTGCTGCCATTGTCACACACCACGTTGCTGATCTCCAGTTGGTGCGGGGTCAGCCACTGATCCACCTGTTTGCTAACAGCAGCCAGGAGAGCTGCTCCAGTGGGACTCTCGACTTTGAGGCAAGACATGTCTAAGATGGAGTGACACCATCATACCTGGCATGCAGCATAGGCCCTGGGGAGCTGGGGCTGTGTAGCTGGAGAGGAGATCACAGGACCAGTAGAGTTGTACTGCCACTCAGCCAAGGAGGAGGAGGAGGATGTCACGGAACAGCCGTGAGAAATGCAGGCGAATTGGAAGGATCCGCACAGTCCAATTTCTGATCGCTCTCTGGCTAAATTTGTGCAGCCATTGCAGTAATCAGAAACCGGCATCCCTGGTTTTTCTTTTTTTAAATAAAGACAGTCCTTTCCCTCCTTCCACCAAAAGGCACAAGCCTGCTGCAGAGTGTCCCTGGCTTCAAGCTGTGCTGATGGCCCATCCATCAGGTATCGTTGATAAGCACGATGGCAGAAGCAATTTAGTTGCGGAAAAGTCAGACATTCTGGCTCCCTCTCAGCAGGGGAGCTGACACGTAGCTTGCTGCCACAAGCTTGAAAGAACAGTCACCTAGGAATGACCTGCTGCAAATCCCAGAGGTATATCATATTCCATAAACTGCTATATATGTAATATTTTCTGTGTTGCCAGGCTGGCAGACCCTCCAAACTAACAGAGCATGATGGGCCCTGGCTGGCGCTGGTTCTGAGGAAATTTCAGAACATTCTGAGGTAAACACTGTCAGTTAGGCAGTTCCAAAGTGCCCTGATGATACCACAGGGGTCCCACCCCTCATGTTTGGTATCAGGCTGCTGGGTAAATCGAGACAGACCTGAAAATGTTAGTAAATCTGCCCTGACCTGTATGGTTCTGTGAGATAGAGCCCATATAGGGTTAGATATGATTTCTGGTCCCCAGGACAAGGGGAAGACTCATCTCATATTCTAAGGGGGTGTGCGGCTCCCGCCCACACTCCCTCCTACTGGATCAGGGGCATAAGAATGGCAGAGCAGGCAAACTCAGTGTCCTCCACCCTGAAACATCATCCTGATTTCATCTGTGCCAGCTTGAGGATATGCTGGCATCCACCTGGTCTGAACTCTGAACTTTGATTGAAACCAAGAACTTTACAAGTTTTCCCACAAAAGGACATCTTTCCAGGAACTAAGTATTTTTTTCTCCTCTTTATTTTCATACTGTGTTATCTCATGTCTCAATAATTGTAGATTTTAATAATTTTCTGTATATATTAATTATTTATATTGCTTTCAATAAACCGACGCTATCGTCATTTGTTGTTCCAGCTACCCTATTATTCAGCATACACAGAAACTGAACTCAGGTCTCTGAAGAGACGCTACTATTGTATTGTTGTTATCTAGACAGGATACAGCGTGTTTTAGCCGTTTTATTTGCAGGTCGAGAAATAGCCAGTTAGTGAGTTCCTCTGTCTCAGAAAACAGAGGTGGTGGCATTTATACCCTGAAATAGTGTGTAAGTTGTATTTCCGTAACCCGACAGGCTCCCTTCTGGTCGGGCTGCTGCCCAAATTTCTGTCGGTTTCTGCTCAAAGATTGCGACCAAAGCTTGCATGGTCTGTGTGCTGAAACCAATTGGAAGGCAATTTGCGGTCTGACCACTAGGGCTCCTGTGACAGAGGACGACGACAGCAAAGAGGATGCATCAGGAGAAGGTGGAGAGGAGGTGGCAGGAGGCCTGCCTGCAAGCCGTGGAGGTGTTACAACTAGGTCCGCTGCACAGCCATGTACTCCCTGCCTGCCAGCGGTCACCAGGTTGACCCAATGGGCTGTGTAAGTAATTTACCTGCCCTGACCGTGCTTGGCAGACCAGGCATCCGTGGTCAGATGGACCCTTGACCCAACACTGTGTGCCAGAGATGACACCACTTGCCTTTCAACTTCACGGTACAGTTTGGGTATCGCCTTTTTAGAGAAATAATTGCAGCCTGGTATCTTCCACTGCGGTGTCACAATGGCCACAAATTTTCAGAAGGCCTCAGAGTCCACCAGCTGGTATGGTAACAGCTGGTGAGCTAACAGTTCCGCCAAGAGGAGAAGGTGGGTGGCTTTGCTTTTGTATGCTGCTTTTCCTCAGGTGGTCTTCCCATTGCAGTTTGTTCTTTTTCTCCATGTGCCTTCGTAAGGCAGTTGTCCCTATGCTGGTGTTGGCCTTTTCACAGCTCAATTTTTAGTGGCAGAGAGAACAGATGGCATTGCTCTCATCTGAGGCAGACACACACAAAAAATTCCACACCACAGAGCCCTGGGGTGATGGCACTATGGTGGCATCAGCAGCTGACGTTGAAGGGCATGTTGGCTGGCTGTACATAGGTGGCGATACATAGTGCCGGACACTGCCACCTGCTGTTTCTGACAATGAGCTCCCCCTGCTTCTTCCAGGAACTCGTCTCCTCCTACTCCTCTCTGACCCCCCCCCCTCTAAACTGTCCCCCTGTTCATCTCCTTTATTGGGAACCCACGTGACATCCATATCATCATAATCATCATCATCATCATAATAATCCTCCCCAGCTTCGCTTGTATCAAACACCTCCAAAACTGCACCAACAGCAGGTACTTCAACATTCTCCTCCTCACACCTTACGTCCATAGTGTCGCCTAACTCAGACATATGAGGTGGTGTAACTTGCTAAGCGCCTCCATCTTGTAACAATAATGGCTGTGAATCAGTGAATTCCCCACCAAATATCTCCTGCGAAGTGTCAAATGTAGCGGATGTGGTGCTTGGAGTAGCGCTGGTGGCTGCGGAAGATGAGGTGTTCTGTGTTAAATAGTCAACCACGTCCTGACAATCTTGGGAGTTGATGGGACGTGCCTTCTTCTGAGCACTGTACTTTGGTTCAAGGCCGCACAAAATCACATCAGCATGACCTCGAACAGACCTGCCAGGTGGCCTGCCTCTGGCTCTGCCTCTGGCTCTGCCTCTGCCTGTTGTTTTGTCCATATTAGAGGGGGGGTGGGTGAAGTGAAAGGTATGCATTGACTTGACTAATACAATGTGCAGTCACACGGGTGCAGTGAAAGGTATGCAGTGACTGCTATTACAATACAATGTGCAGCTGTCACACAGGTGCAGTTAACAGGTATGCATGGACTGGTATATAAAACAGCGTGTGGTCACACAGGTGCAGTGAACGGGTATGCACGGACTGGTATTACAAATGTGCAGCTGTCACACACACACAGGTACCCTGAACAGGTATGCAGTGACTAGTATTACAAATGTGCAGCTGTCACACACACAGGTAGTGTGAACAGGTATGCAGTGACTGGTATATAATATAACACTGCATGCGGTCACGTAGGTGCACTGAACAGGTATGCAGTGACTGGTATCAATACAATGTGCAGCTGTCACACAGGTGCAATGACTGTTATATAACACAGGTGCAATGACTGGTATATAACACTTCGTGCTTCTGTCATGCAGGTGCAGTAAACATGAACAGGTATGCAGTGATTGGTATTACAAATGTGCAGCTGTTGCACACACAGGTGCCATGAACAGGTGCAGTGACTGGTATATAATATAACACTGCGTGCAGTCACGTAGGTGCACTGAACAGGTATGCAGTGACTGGTATCAAAATGTGCAGCTGTCACACACATAGGTACCGTGAACAGGTGCAGTGACTGGTATATAACACTGCGTGCTTCTATCACGCAGGTGCAGTAAATATGAACAGGTATGCATTGATTGGTATTAAAATGTGCGGCTGTCACGCACACACAGGTACCGTGAACAGGTGCAGTGACTGGTATATAACACTGAGTGCTTCATGTTTACTGCACCTGTGTGACAGAATAGGTATGCAGTGATTGGTATTACAAATGTGCAGCTGTCACACACACAGGTACCGTGAACAGGTGCAGTGACTGGTATATAACACTGCATGCTTCTGTCACGCAGGTGCAGTAAATATGAAGCTGTCTGTCACACATGTGCAGTGAAAAGGTAGGCACTGAATGTGCTGGGCCTGGCAGTGGCACAGTAGGAATTAGCAAGGGCCAGCTGTGACTGACTGACAGGGCTGTATATGTAAGTGTCAGTGGGACACACACAAAAAAAAATAGATTACAAGAACAACATTAGCTCTCAAAAGAGCTGTAGAGGGGTGCTATTTAGCAATAAGTATCAGCAAGAGCAAGCTAACAAGCCTAACAAGAGCCTAACTAAGCTGGCCCTATGTCTCTGCAGCAACTCTCCCTTCTCTAATTACTGCAGCCACACGAGTGAGGGAAATGGCCGACGCTGCCTGTCTTTAAAGGGGGGGGGGCTCCAGGAGGGGGTGTAGCCTTATTGGCTACCATGTGTCTGCTGACTGTGATGTAGAGGGTCAAAGTTGAGCCTAATGATGTAGTATAGGGGGCTGGTCGAACTCGCATATAGTTCGCGGTTCACCACGAACGCGAACCACCAAAATTTGTGCGAATCGCTTTTGCGGTTATTCGTAAGTCAGGCGTTCGTAAGTTGGGGACTACCTGGTAATTCAGTAGGGCCCAGGGGGTACCTCAACTTGTTGTAGTCAATAAATTACTGTTAATTTTAGAATTAAAAGGACAGAAAACATATAAACAAACTCATGTAAGTATCCGTAGTTAAATAGAAGCAATCAATGTCTGATAAGGATTTATGCACAATTATGGTGTACACCCAAAATATATATATGTGTCAAGGTGTACTTGAGATGATGTTGCCTAGTAGAGTAGAGTAGAGATAGTTGCCAGTAGAATATCAGTAAAATTGATATTCTATGACTAATTCCGATAGTAAACCCCCCGTTCTTCAGTGGTGCCTAACCTTAACCCTCCCCTGGTGGGGCCTAACCTTAACCCCTTAGGATTCCCCCAACGCTAAAGACTCCTTGCCTCCAAACACAGCCTGCTTTCATAGGCAGCAATGTTACAAGCCACAATTGGTGGCTATTAATGTCCATTTGAGGTTAAAATATTGGGGGCCGGGGCTACCCATTATGCAAATTGCAGTCATAAATAGCGGGCACTTTGTTTTCAGCACCCTTTTTACCTATTTTTGGATACGCTCTGACCTAGACATCTAGCCATTACAATGTGGCCTTTGTCAAAGTCATTCAGAACTTTGTACTTGCTCCTTTTTCTTGCTTCTAGCATGACTGCCCACATCAAGGCCAGATTTCTACTTTTACCACCTATAGGCCAACATTCTAGTGGATCTCCATCCATGTATGCACCCCCCTCCTATTCCTTGTTCAGCCCTCTTTTCCATGTCTAACATTCAAGTATAGTAGCCCCTGTTAGTTATATACAGATCCCTTGGGCAGCAGGCAGCAGCTCCCTATTTCTATATGTTTCTCCTTATTTGCAATCTCCACTTCCTATTTGCAACCTCTTCCTTCATAAGCGGCAATCCCTCTTCAATGCCCAGCCGCCCCTTGTCCAGTTGCCACCCAAGACCTGGGCCTTTGTGGCCTTTGCAGAATACCAGCCCTGGTTCACATGCTACTTAATGTATCCCCGCTTCATGACAGGTGCATTTGTAGTATGATAATCAATGTTTTTCATTTCACCTAGCAGTACTAGTTTTATGTTGTGGTTGGTTGATGTAAGCAAGCATCAGATATCTTAGGTAGAACAGGAGTAGAATTGTGAATTAAAAAATGTGTTCTCAAGTGTTCAGAGTGCTGCATTTTCAGTACATTGTGCTCAACATTGAGGCACCCTTGAATGAATTTAAAACATGTGGTCAACAGTCAATAATCCTACATACTTTGAAAGACATGGTCATCATTTTTATGTATTAAGTTGCCTAATAAATTGCCCTTTAAAGTTTATCTGACGTGACAAGTAGTATGATGAGATGAACATATACCAACACTGTTAGAGGAGCTGTACTCCCTTTTACTTTTTCATCACTGCAAGAGTTACAATCTCTGAGCAGTCACATAAAGTATGATTGCCACACAACTCTACTGGATAATGAATTAGAGGCCAAACAAATCTTATGTGTGACTTTGCGAACATTCCTCGTAGAACTGAATAGATAAGATGTTTAGTTAGTCATTTTTACCATTTATGTGATTAAAATAAAAATGAACAGCCAGCATCAGCAGATTTTCAATCAACCCCCCCCCTTATTTTTCATTTACTTTGTACTCCTTGTTCACTTTAAAGTGAACCTGAGGTGAAAATAAACAGATGAGAAACAATTGTATGTATAACTAAAAATTGATTTTTTGATTTTTTTTTTAGATATCCCATGGATTTATTTTGTATTTAAACATTTACAAAGTAGATTGAATATTTTGCTGTCTCTGCTCAGTGACAGCCTATTAAGTGTCCCTGAGTTGAAATCTGCCATGAAAATGTTAATAGCTGTAATCTGCTTATCAGTGAGGTTCACTATATTCCCGACAAGGCAGAAGCTGTCACTTCCATGCCCAAAAATTAACTTTCAGGCAGCAACATAAAAGTACAACAACAACAGCCTGGTTATTAGTATGTTTTGCCCTGTACATATACATGTTTATCTCATCATGTCACATGCTGCCTCGGGTGCACTTTTAATGATAAGCATGAATGATATTAATATCTTGGAGATCATTGTACCTGAGCAAGTGTATATTCACAGCTTCCACTAAAACTGTAGCGTTTGCCATCAAAGGTAATATAATGTCCATCGCCATACACTGCACAGGTTTCCAGGCATGGATTTTCAGTGCAATCCCAGGTTGTGTTCCTGCAGGTACTGTGACATAAATAGCAATGTAATTAATACATTATCTTTGACCATTTTTAATATTACTTTTGTTATTTTTTATGTTTTCTTTATTTTACTTTCTAGCAATTAAAACTCATACCATTTGTTGCATTTCACTTGAATCTGTTCCCCTGCTTTGTAAGAAGCATCATTATAAGTACATGGACAGTCTGATTGATTAATGCAACCCCCATTTCCATCTAAGACCAGGCCATCAGGACACATGCATCCAGAGATACATCCACCACTGTACTGTAAGATAGAAGATCAAAAAAAGATAAAATGCATTTCAAACGTTATCAAGAAGGTCTGAGAGTAACTTTGCACTACATTTTACAGAGCAGGTCTTTAAAACTCACACAAGCCGTATGCAAGGTCTGACAGCTTTTCTGACACTTTGAACCTGCAGTTCTTTCAGCGGCATGAGAACAGTCAAAGTAAACCATGGGAGCAATGCAAGCTGAGGAGACAAAGTGATTACAGTATATGGTACTAAAGACCAAAAAATAAATGTAAAAAAGCAAAATGATATCACTTCAACATTGAAGGAGAAGAAGAAAGGGAGCTTGTCAGACCTGCATGGAACATTTTCAGCTGTAAATAAACAGCACAGGAAAGGTAGGTGTGTGTGTGAGGGGGAGGGGAGGGGGGGGAGATTGGAGGCACAGGTGGAAGCCAGGGCAAGTTTGGACAAAGGGGGACACTGGTGGCACAGGAGAGCACATTGTTCTGACTTACATACAAATTCAACTCAAAGGACAACTAAAGGTTTATATGCAGTACTGTCTGAATCACACCAGACACAATCATGCAGCTAATCTTGTCAGATTTGCCAAAAATTTCAGAAACGCCTGATCTGCTGCATGCTTGTTCAGGGTCTAATGCTGGGCTCGATTTTGAGACATTTAGATGACTCGATTGATCATTTCCGACATGTCCGATCTCCCGCCCGATCGATTCCGCGCTCGATTGTGCATAGGAAACAATGGGAAAAGATAAGAAAAATGAATGGAAGATAAGAGAATCGCCTGCATAATCGAGCGCGGAAAACGATTGGGCGCAAAATCGAGCAGCAAAATCGACCCGTATATTCCCAGCATTACGCTAACACTATTAGTGGCAGAGGATCAGCAGGATAGCCAGGTAGCTGGTATTGCTTAAAGAGAACCCGAGGTGAGTTCTAACAATGCTATCACACATAGAGGCTGGGTCTGCATATACTGCCCAGCCTCTGTTGCTATCCCAATCCCCCCTAAGTTCCCCCTTCGCTCTGCTATGCCCCATAAATCATCAGCCGAGCTGTCAACACGCACCGTGTCACAGCACCGGCTGTTTACCTCTGTAAGTGTCAGTCTCGCTGCACCCCCACCTCCTCCATAGCTCTGGTCCCTGCCTGCATCCCTTCCCTCCCCGCTGCTTGGAGGGAAGGGACGCAGGCGGGGACCGAAGGTATGGGGGAGGCGGGGGAGCAGCTGAGACTGACACTTACAGAGGCAAACAGCTGGCTGCGACATGCTGTGTGTTGACAGCTCGGCTGATGATTTATGGGGCACAGCAGAGCGAAGGGGGAACTTAGTGGGGAATTGGATAGCAACAGAGGCTGGGCAGTATATGCAGACCAAGCCTCTGTGTGCTGTTAGCATTCTTAGAACGCACCTCGCGCTCTCTTTAACCACATAAGGACCGCAGCATTTTGCACAGATCTGTGCTGCGTGGGCTCTTCAGCCCCCAGCACAGATCAGATTTCACGCAGGGCGACCAGACTTCCCCCCCTTTTTTCCCCACTAGGGGGATGTCCTGCTGGGGGGTCTGATCGCCGCCACGCTGTGTGGCCAAGCGTGGGGGGCTCCTTAAACCCCCCCCCCCCTCTATAGCACTACTCTGCCCTCCCTCTCCTTCCCATCCTCCCCTCCTTGCTGTGGGCGGCACAGGACGGCGATCCGTCCTGCGCCACCTCTGATAGGCTTCAGCCTATCAGATGCCAGCCAATCAGAGGCCGGGGATCGCCGATCTCCTTTACAGCGCTGCTGCGCTGTACGCGGTGTACGATGTAAACCCAGGGGATTTCTTCCCTGCGTGTTTACATTTAGCCTGCGAGCCGCGATCGGAGGCTCGCAGGCTGTTCACGGAGACACCCTCCGTGAACTGACATGGAACCCATGGAAACACCACTGTGACCTGCGTCTGCCTATCGGCAGACGTTGGTCGTTAAGTGGTTAAAGGGAAATAAATATTGCAGCCTCATATATACCTCCCACTTCAGTTGTCCTTTAAGAACAAACCTATAATTCCTATTTCCTTTGCTAACCCGGGACTACCTGTAGTGTTGCAAAAGAAAAGTGTAGAGAAGGAATAGGTTTACAGAATAAAGTATGGAAGGTTAGAGGTTGTCCAGCTCTTTCAGCATAGGGACCAGAGTGACGGATTGTATGAAGATCAGCGCAGAATGCGGTGTCAAATAGGCAGGTCTAGTGGCTGGATAGTGTACTGGTTAAGGGCTCTGTCTCTGACTTTGACACAGGTGACCAGGGTTTGAATCTTGGCTGCTCAGTAAGCCATCACCTATTCAGTAGGAGACCTTGGGCAAGATTCACTAACACTGCTACTGCCTATAGAGCGTGTACTTGTGATTGCAGCTCTGGAACTTTGAGTCCACCAGGAAAAAAGCTGGATATGAATGTTCTGTGTCTTGTCTAGGGAGAGAAGATAATAGTAGAGGGAAGACTTCTACTTTGACATGGTTCTAAGAGTTGACAACAGAAATACATACCTTGACATTAGTATGATTCAAAATATATAAATCTTACCAGGTTTAGTAGTTCCAATGCAATCCAGTTTTCCCTGGGTACAAGTGCTGGAATCAGAAAAGTAAAAAAAATAATTAACATTAATATAACAAATGTTTTACGGAGGAAATTTGCCTCCAAGCCACCCTCCTTTTGCTAATCACCTTTCTCTGGCTTAGTGATATTTCATATGCAAATTATCATATGCATGCCTGTTATGTCCATTGTATTATTTTGGATTAGGTTGTCCCCTTGTGTTGTGGTATGATCCATCTCATTTGGGCCAGCACTACACATGTCAGATTCCCCACATTGCTATGTTGATCACAAATAATGTCTGTATGTGTATTGATCACCTCTTATTTGAGATATGGAGACATGATGACCACACCTGATTTTTAAGTGGTTTCATTGTTTGTAGCCATCAAATAAAGTTGTATTTTGAAATTACCTTGTGGCATATACATTTTTTGAATCCTTGATTTTGCTTGAGATGTTTTCTTGTTCTTTTTTTTAGTACATATTAGTGGGAGTGGCTAACAGAAATTTACGACATTTCCATGAAAATTGTGTGTAGTTGATAGGTTGAAGTGCAGGGCTTAGGGCTTGAGCCCACTCACGCAGTTGTGTCCACTTTTCATTTACACATCAATGTTACAGATGCTGCAAAGCAGACACAAGCGGACACAATTGCGTCAGTGGGCTCAGGCCCTTAGCAAAGTAATACTGCAAAAAGTGATGAAAATAACTAGCTATTTTCAATTACCACATTTCCCACCGTTTAGAGGACAAAAACTAGGGGAAAAAAATAAATATATATATATATATATATATATATATATATATATATACACACTAAACCTGGTGCTTTCATATTCCTGGAGTGTCTTGTAGATGCTCTCCCCCAATTGGTGTCTTCCTATGTCCCCCATGTGTCCCCTTCTGTCTCCCATACGTCCCCTTCTGTTCCCAGTGTGTCCCCTACTGTACCCAGTTTGTCCTCTGCTGTCCCCAGTGTATCCCCATTTTGCCCCGAGTGTTCCCCTGTGTGTGTCTGCTCCCCCTATGTGTTCTGCTTCCCTTGCCTTGTATATCCGCTCCCCTCTGGTGCAATTAGCAGTGTAGTGCATGTCTTACCTCATCCAGCAGCTACTGCTGGCATTGCAGACATCTTTGCTTACGCGCGACTCCTCCTAATGATGGCTTCTGCTGATGATGCGATCAGCAGAAGCCATTGCTAGATTAAAGTGCAAAAGTGAAGACAGGTCTGCACTCCCCGCAGGAGCCACTGGATTAGTTAAGACATGCCGCTACAATACGAAATACACCAGGGGAGAGCGGATACACAAGGCGGGGGAGCGGCCTGCACAGGGGCAGCAGCACAGGCGTCCGAGCCATTAGGCAGCTATAAATTTTCGCCTAAGGCGACAGGAAGATGCAAGGGCGCTTCTGCACTGAGTAGTGAGAGAAGAAATGCCTCTCAGCTGACTCAGGTGTCAGTTTACACAGCAGCAGCGGGGCTGACTGGACTTCAGCTCAATGATTCAAAGAACCACAGTAATGAATGAGTCAGTGAGAGAAGGCACTCATCCTAGTCAGGGATCCGAGGAGTACAGCATCATCAGCTCCTGAGTCCGACTCCTGAGAATTCAGTCCCTCTCTCTCTGCTACTGCTAACTGCGTGGATGTAGAGACTGTGTAGCAGCCAGGCATTGACTTCCCCCCAGGCCGCCTTTCATTCAATGATTTAGGGTTGGTCCTGTGTCTGCTGTATTCAGGTTTGTTGATGTAAGGCAATGTAAAATACTAGGCTAGCTGATAAAAGTGCAATTAGAGGGCAGGCTAGCTGGTAAATATACACAGCATGATGTAGAACTCCTCTGGAGGGTCAGTGGGAAAAAATCTGTCTGGTCTCTCTCCATTGTTATAATGACTGCATGTGCAGATAAGGTCTTAAACAGGTTGAAAAGTTTTGACAGTCCCTAGACTCCAGGAGGGCTGCTTGCTGACTTGTGTAAGAGATTGGCAGGGACAGCAGTCCTATTACCAGCAACTAGTCTCTGTGTAATGTGGGACTGCAAAACAGATAAACTGCTCCATCTCAGGCTATTCTCAGTCTCACTCCACTCCTCCTATCTCTGTATGTGTATAGTGTATGTCTACTGTGTGCTGTGTACAGTGTGCTCTGTGTGTGTGTGTGTGTGTGTGTGTGTGTTGTGTGCAGTGTGTGTACTGTGTGTGTGTGTATGTTGTGTGCAGTGTGTGTACTGTGTGTGTGTGTGTGTACTGTGCTGTGCGTGTCTAAAGTGTGTGTGTGTGTGTGTGTGTGTGTGTACTGTGTATAGTGTGTATGTTGTGTGCAGTGTGTGTACTGTGTGTGTGTGTATGTTGTGTGCAGTGTGTGTACTGTGTGTGTGTGTGTGTGTGTGTGTGTGTGTGTGTATAGTGTGTGTACTGTGCTGTGCATGTCTAGTGTGTGTGTGTGTGTGTGTGTGTGTGTGTGTACTGTGTATAGTGTGTATGTTGTGTGCAGTGTGTGTACTGTGTGTGTGTGTGTGTGTGTATGTTGTGTGCAGTGTGTGTACTGTGTGTGTGTGTGTGTGTGTGTATAGTGTGTGTACTGTGCTGTGCATGTCTAGTGTGTGTGTGTGTGTGTGTGTGTGTGTGTGTGTGTGTGTGTGTACTGTGTATAGTGTGTATGTTGTGTGCAGTGTGTGTACTGTGTGTGTGTGTGTGTACACTGTGTGTGTGTGTGTATAGTGTGTGTGTGTGTACTGTGTGTGGTGTGTGTGAGTGCATGCCGCAATAAGTATATTTTATGGTGAAACGCTCTGCTGCATAACAACTATTTTCTGGTGAACCCATGCCGCAATAAGTACATTTTCTGGTGAAACGCTGCTGCATTATGATTTTCGGGGGTCTTGGGGGTGGGGTTCACCACAGGAGTGGTGTTCACCATGAGGGGTGCGGGGTATGGGACTGGGGGCAATCACGGGGGGGTGGGGGGTGCCACAGGATTTCTCGCCTGGAGAGACAAAATGGCTAGAGACGCCCCTGGGCAGCAGACACATGCAGAGAATTCCCAATGTTGCAGCGGGTCGAGGGTTCATATCAGTGGGCGTTCGTAAGTTGGGGATTCCCTGCATTCGCCGAATAAGACGCAGGGACCTTTTCTCTCCATTTTTGGAGGAGAACAAATGTGTCTTATACAGCAGAAAATAAGGTATATAATGGCATTTGTATAATATATGACTTATTATTACACTGACCATGTAATTCCATTATCGTTAACTACTTCTCCAGAAGTCACAACTGATCCTCTGTAATAACATGGGCATGCTGCTTCAGGCACACATTTTCCACTGTCACCCATGTAGAAGCCTTTGGCACAGGTGCAGCCATCCACAGGGACAAATTTGATGCTGCAGGTGGCATCAGGCTCACTGAGGGAACGGCAGGTTGGCTGGCAGGTTTTGATAGAGTAGGAGTACTCCAGTGTACCGGGGCAATCATTCATATACTTAGCTGTACAGAAAATAGATCAAAAAAGAAATTCAAACCTACCCTGTATGGAAGCAGGAAATTTGGGCGCATGTGGCAGGTGGACAAAAAGGGCGCCGCCATTCACTCCCATAATAAATATCGTTTAATCGGCGCCCAACAGGAAAAAAGGGCGCAGGAGAAAAATAACGTTTTAAAAGCGGCGCCCGGAGACTTTTAATGTTTTATAACTGCTTCTCATGATTACACATTATTTAATGATTTATAATTTTTTATACATTATTTTTAAACGAAAAACAGTACAATCTTTTTTAAAACATTATTTTTAAATGAAAAATTGTACAATTTTTTTTTAAAACATTATTTTTAAACGAAAAACCGCACAATATTTTTTAAAACGTTATTAATGCTTATCACAGGGGGGTCTTAGGTTTAGGCACCACCAGGGGGGTCTTAGGTTTAGGCACCACCAGGGGGGTCTTAGGTTTAGGCACCACCAGGGGGGTCTTAGGTTTAGGCACCACCAGGGGGACTTAGGTTTAGGCACTACCAGGGGGGTCTTAGGTTTAGGCACCACCAGGGGGGTCTTAGGTTTAGGCACCACCAAGGGGGTCTTAGGTTTAGGCACCACCAGGGGGTCTTAGGTTTAGGCACCACCAGGGGGGTCTTAGGTTTAGGCACTACCAGGGGGTCTTAGGTTTAGGCACCACCAGGGGGACTTAGGTTTAGGCACCACCAGGGGGGTCTTAGTTTTAGGCACTACCAGGGGGGTCTTAGGTTTAGGCACCACCAGGGGAATCTAGGGGTTAAGGATAGGTACAGGGAGGGTTCTGTGTGAGAGTAGGGTTAGGTATAGCTTTAGTAACATTCTTATTAATGTTTTATAAAACGCTATTATACATTTCACTTTTTAAACAGGGAAGATTAACGTTTATACAATTGCCGATTTCATACACATTATTTAATGATTTAAAACTTTATAAAACATTATTTTTAAACGAAATATAGCACCATTTTTTAAAAAACGTTATTCATGCTTATCGTTTAAACCCGTGCGCCCTTTTTTCCCGGCGCCCTTTTTTAACGTACGCCCCTGTATAGTCAAGATGTATTGAAACATTAAGACTACGAAAGATTAGTTGAAAAGCTTACAGGCTGATTATCTCAAAGAGCAGAAAAAAATGATGCACTCACAGCAAGTAGTGTTTCTCCATCCAGTTAGTACGATTCCTTTTGTAGCACAAGCACGAACATAGGATGACAGGGAGGCGCACATGCAGTCCTCACTGTTCGCACAATTACAGGTGTCAAACATGCAGTTCTGTGGACACAACACATGTATTTTAATGTAATTCTGCATGCCAGGAAAATGACAAGATGTTATCAGGGCAAGTCTAAATAAAAGACTGGCAAAGGTTCAAAGTTAAGTGACTTTTTTAAAAATATGGGCACATTTAAAAAGCATGAAGTGGAATGTGAGCACTGGTTTTAAATGTTACACTCTTTAGAAGTAAAATTATGAGATGGTGTTAATCTGGCTATATACTATTCATTTATCACTCAATTTTGTTTTGTGGTTTTTTGTTTTTTTTTGCTTAACACATCAAGTTTATTGAGAAAAGAGTAAAATGGACATATTATTATAACACAGCGCATAGGAAACGCAGACTGATAGTACAATAAGTGATAAGATTGTAGATGTAATAACATTGTAACAAGATTGTAAGCCTTTGGCAGGGCCCTCTCCCCTTGTGTATCATACTTGACTGTGTGCACTTTACCCAGAATTTGGAACTTGTTACTACTACCACTCCAGTTTATGATCTGGCATTGTACTAGTGTTGGGCGAACAGTGTTCGCCACTGTTCGGGTTCTGCAGAACATCACCCTGTTCGGGTGATGTTCGAGTTCGGCCGAACACCTGACGGTGCTCGGCCAAACCGTTCGGCCATATGGCCGAACTAAGAGCGCATGGCCGAACGTTCCCCGAACGTTCGGCTAGCGCTGTGATTGGCCGAACGGGTCACGTGGTTCGGACCCGAACGCGCTCTGATTGGCCGAACGGTCACGTGGTTCGGGTAAATAAATACCCGAACCACGTCATATCTCCGCCATTTGTCTGTGGGTTTAGCTTTGGGTAGGCAGGCAGGGTAGTTCGCGCTCCAGCCACGCTAGCCAGGGTCCCCCCTGTCATTGTGTCACTGCTGGGAACAGTAGTACACCGCTTGCTCAGCCACACTATATAGCATTCTGTTTACTGCCACTCTGTGTACCTCGCTCAGCCACACTATATAGCATTCTGTTTACTGCCACTCTGTGTCTGCTGGGAATAGTAGTACACCGCTTGCTCAGCCACACTATATAGCATTCTGTTTACTGCCACTCTGTGTACCTCGCTCAGCCACACTATATAGCATTCTGTTTACTGCCACTCTGTGTCTGCTGGGAATAGTGGTACACCGCTCGCTCAGCCACACTATATAGCATTCTGTTCACTGTTCTGTGTCTGCTTGGAATAGTGGTACACCGCTCGCTCAGCCACACTATATAGCATTCTGTTTACTGTTCTGTGTCTGCTGGGAATAGTGGTACACCGCTCGCTCAGCCACACTATATAGCATTCTGTTTACTGTTCTGTGTCTGCTGGGAATAGTGGTACACCGCTCGCTCAGCCACACTATATAGCATTCTGTGCACTGTTCTGTGTCTGCTGGGAATAGTGGTACACCGCTCGCTCAGCCACACTATATAGCATTCTGTTCACTGTTCTGTGTCTGCTGGGAATAGTGGTACACCGCTCGCTCAGCCACACTATATAGCATTCTGTTTACTGTTCTGTGTCTGCTGGGAATAGTGGTACACCGCTCGCTCATCCACACTATATAGCATTCTGTTCACTGTTCTGTGTCTGCTGGGAATAGTGGTACACCGCCCGCTCAGCCACACTATATAGCATTCTGTTCACTGTTCTGTGTCTGCTGGGAATAGTGGTACACCGCTCGCTCAGCCACACTATATAGCATTCTGTTCACTGTTCTGTGTCTGCTGGGAACAGTAGTACACCGCTCGCTCAGCCAGAGTATATAGCATTGTGTTTACTGCCACTCTGTGTACACCGCTCAGCCAGACTATATACCATTGTTTACTGACACTCTGTGTACACCGCTCAGCCAGACTATATACCATTGTTTACTGACACTCTGTGTACACCGCTCAGCCAGACTATATACCATTGTTTACTGCCACTCTGATTCTGCTGGGAACAGTAGTACACCGCTCGCTCAGCCAGACTATATAGCATTGTGTTTACTGCCACTCTGTGTACACCGCTCAGCCAGACTATATACCATTGTTTACTGACACTCTGTGTACACCGCTCAGCCAGACTATATACCATTGTTTACTGAAACTCTGTGTACACCGCTCAGCCAGACTATATACCATTGTTTACTGCCACTCTGATTCTGCTGGGAACAGTAGTACACCGCTCGCTCAGCCAGACTATATACCATTGTTTACTGACACTATATAGCAGACTATATAGCATTGTGTGTACACCGCTCAGCCAGACTATATACCATTGTTTACTGACACTCTGTGTACACCGCTCAGCCAGACTATATACCATTGTTTACTGCCACTCTGATTCTGCTGGGAACAGTAGTACACCGCTCGCTCAGCCAGACTATATACCATTGTTTACTGACACTCTGTGTACACCGCTCAGCCAGACTATATACCATTGTTTACTGCCACTCTGATTCTGCTGGGAACAGTAGTACACCGCTCGCTCAGCCAGACTATATACCATTGTTTACTGACACTATATAGCAGACTATATAGCATTGTGTGTACACCGCTCAGCCAGACTATATACCATTGTTTACTGACACTCTGTGTACACCGCTCAGCCAGACTATATACCATTGTTTACTGCCACTCTGATTCTGCTGGGAACAGTAGTACACCGCTCGCTCAGCCAGACTATATACCATTGTTTACTGACACTCTGTGTACACCGCTCAGCCAGACTATATACCATTGTTTACTGCCACTCTGATTCTGCTGGGAACAGTAGTACACCGCTCGCTCAGCCAGACTATATACCATTGTTTACTGACACTCTGTGTACACCGCTCAGCCAGACTATATACCATTGTTTACTGCCACTCTGATTCTGCTGGGAACAGTAGTACACCGCTCGCTCAGCCAGACTATATAGCATTGTGTTTACTGCCACTCTGTGTACACCGCTCAGCCACACTATATAGCATTGCGTACTCTGCCAGTCAGTGTGTATATTGCTGGGATCAGTAATACTCCACTCACCGTCAACCACTATATGAGCTCAACATGAGTTCCCCAGAGACCTCCGCTGTGAGCAGCACTCCCAACAACAGCAACAGCCAACGCCCCACGCAAGCTATAACATCCACCCCAGCAGCCAGTGGTCAGCAGCAGCCCTCCCCGGAGGAGAACGTTGTGTCCATCAGTCCGTCGCCAGAGCGATTAATGAGGGCTGCCATTGAGGAGATGATGGGGCCTGATGTGGAGGAGGAGGTCTGGCTCAGGCCAGCATCCCAAGTTAATGTTGAGGACGATGAGGGGTCTGTGTCTGGGGATGTTGGGGTGGCAGAGGTGGTGGGTGGGTCAGACTCAGGAGAAGAGTTGTATGATGAGGATGATGATCGGGACCATCTGTATGTGCCTCAGAGTCCGACCCCGGAAAACATGTTGTATCGTGTGTTTAGGTACTAAAATCTGCGTTCCCTCCCAGTAGTGTTGGGCGAACAGTGTTTGCCACTGTTCGGGTTCTGCAGAACATCACCCTGTTCGGGGTGACTATATAGCAGACTATATAGCATTGTGTTTAATGCCACTCTGTGTACACGGCTCAGCCACACTATATAGCATTGTGTTTACTTCCACTCTGTGTCTGCTGGGAACAGTAGTACACCGCTCACCCGCCACTGTATAGCATTGTGCTCTGTGTCACTGCTGACAATAGTGGTACACCGCTCACCCACCACTGTATAGCATTTCTGTACTGCCACTGTACTGCTGCCAGTCAGCGTGTACTTTAAGGATAAGTGAAATGAGGAAGAAATCCGGTGAAAGAGGGAGGGGCAAGGGAAGAGGTGTTTCCCCTGACGGTTCACGTACAGGCCACAGGGGAGCACCCAAGAAAACCCACTCAATACTGCCCATGTTGTCCAGGACAACAACCCTCACAGATCCAAAAGAACAGGACCAGATAATTACTTGGATGACCTCTCAAGCGTCCAGCAGTGGGTTAAGCAGCACCAGCACATCACGCACGAGGTCCGAGTCCTCAGCCAGTTAAAGTCTGGGCTTTCTTTGAAGACTGCACTGAGGATGTTACCATGGCGATTTGCAAGGTGTGCAAGACCCGCCTGAGCAGGGGGAAAAGTATTAACAACCTCTCCACCACCAGCATGAGCCGCCACATTCTATCCAAACATCCCACTCTGTGGGCAAACGCGGCAGGACAGGGTACCACCAGCAACACTGCCTCCCTTGGGTTCACCAGACTCACCACCAGACCCGCCTCAGCAGCAGCAGTAGCCCAGCCATTGCGTGGTTCACAACATTCACAAACATCAGACGATGCTGACACTGTCACTTTCCGGACTAGTGCTCTTGAGGTCTCCCAGTGTTCATCAAACACAACAACCAACAGCCCTTCGGTGTGCAGCGCTACGGTTGAGTTGTCTGTCTCTGAGATGTTTGAGCACAAGAGGAAATTGCCAGCAAATGACCCCCGGGCCGTGGCAGTAACAGCCAGCCAGCATAGCCAAGCTTCTGGCCTGCGAAATGCTGCCATATCGAGTGGTGGAGACAAACAGCTTCAAGGGCATGATGTCAGTGGCCATCCCACGTTACGTTGTTCCCAGCCGCTACCACTTTGCGCGCTCTGCAGTGCCTGAGTTGCATGAGCACGTGGTCAGCTAAATAACCCGAAGCTTGAAGAATGCCGTTGCCTGCAAGGTTCACCTCACCACTGACACCTGGACGAGTGCGTTCGGCCAGGGTCGATACATCTCCCTTACCGCGCACTGGGTGAACCTTGTGGAGCCTGGCAGCGATTCCTCACCTGCTACGGCGCGGGTGTTGCCCACGCCGCAAACAGCTGGATAACAACAGCAGCACCTACCTCTCTGACTCCTTCTCCTCCAACGCATCTCAAAGCTGTACCTCATCCGGAAATGCTAACCCAGCACCAGCAGCAGTAGGATCGTGGAAGCAGTGCAGCACAGCTGTTGGCATGCGTCAGCAAGCGTTGCTGAAGCTGATCTGCCTTGGGGATAAGCAGCACACAGGGGAGGAAATTTGGAGGGGAATAAAGGAACAGACGGATTTGTGGCTGGCACCGCTGGACCTGAAACCGGGCATGAAGCTAGACACCTGGCACGAACTGGCAATGTACGCAATAGAGGTGCTGGCTTGCCCGGCAGCCAGCGTTATGTCGGAACGCTGTTTCAGTGCTGCCGGAGGCATCATCACAGATCGGCGTATCCGCCTCTCCACAGAAAATGCAGACCGTCTGACTCAAATTAAAATGAATCAATCCTGGATTGGAAACGACTACGCAACACTCCTGGACCCCAACCAAGTAACATGACCGATGAACATCTGGGATGGTTTAGCGTTTCCGGTCCCTGTTTATTGAACCTCTCATCTGTATTACATTTATGACTGCATGGCGGCAAAAAGCATTGCTGCTATATCCGCACGCTTTTTGTCCTCATGCAAGGCCTGGGTTGTTGTGTCTCACAAAGCGTGGCCTTCTCCTCCTGCGCCTCCTCCTGTTCCATCACGTGTGCTGCTGCTGCTGCTGCTGCTGCTGGGTTACCGTTGCCGCGTGGTCCCTGTTTATGGAACCTCTTATCTTTATTACATTTATGACTACATGGCGGTACAAAGCATGCTATCCGCACGCTTTTTGTCCTCATGCAAGGCCTGGGTTGTTGTGTCTCACAAAGCGTGGCCTTCTCCTCCTGCGCCTCCTCCTGTTCCATCACGTGTGCTGCTGCTGCTGCTGCTGCTGCTGGGTTACCGTTGCCGCGTGGTCCCTGTTTATGGAACCTCTTATCTTTATTACATTTATGACTACATGGCGGTACAAAGCATGCTATCCGCACGCTTTTTGTCCTCATGCAAGGCCTGGGTTGTTGTGTCTCACAAAGCGTGGCCTTCTCCTCCTGCGCCTCCTCCTGTTCCATCACGTGTGCTGCTGCTGCTGCTGCTGCTGCTGGGTTAGCGTTGCCGCGTGGTCCCTGTTTATTGAACCTCTTATCTTTATTACATTTATGACTACATGGCGGTACAAAGCATGCTCTCCGCACGCTTTTTGTCCTCATGCAAGGCCTGGGTTGTTGTGTCTCACAAAGCGTGGCCTTCTCCTCCTGCGCCTCCTCCTGTTCCATCACGTGTGCTGCTGCTGGGTTAGCGTTGCCGCGTGGTCCCTGTTTATTGAACCACTTATCTTTATTACATTTATGACTGCATGGTGGTACAAAGCATGCTATCCGCACGCTTCTTGTCCTCATGCAAGGCCTGGGTTGTTGTGTCTCAAAGCGTGGCCTTCTCCTCCTGCGCCACCCTCCTCCTGTTCCATCACGTGTGCTGCTGCTGGGTTAGCATTACCGGTCCCTTTTCCTGGAACCTCTTATATGTATTACATTTATGACTGCATGCCGACAAAAAGCATGTTACCTGTGCAAAGAAAACAGACATTTCCCGCATTTAAAAGACAGTTTTCCCTTTGAAACTTTAAAATCGATTTTCTCAAAAACTATAAGCTCTTTTTGCTAAATTTTTTTTTCCTCTTGTACCCACTCCCAAGGTGCACATACCCTGTAAATTTGGGGTATGTAGCATGTAAGGAGGCTTTACAAAGCACAAAAGTTCGGGTCCCCATTGACTTCCATTATGTTCGGAGTTCGGGTCGAACACCCGAACATCGCGGACATGTTCGGCCTGTTCGGCCCGAACCCGAACATCTAGATGTTCGCCCAACACTACATTGTACTACTGTCTGCATTGTGTTGTGTATCTTTTTGCTATTACCTGTATTGTTGTATCTATTGTCTATTACCTGTATTGTTCTGTCACCCCTGTTATCATTGTCTGTAACCTTATTTATTGTACAGCGCTGCGTAATATGTTGGCGCTATATAAATCTAATAAATAATAATAATAATAATAATAAGTAGCATAGAGCAATGCAAAGTCTTCACCAAGTACGCAGAAAAGTCCAGTAGTCTTTTAACTGCGCAAATCAAATCTGACATGTTAGCTTACTAATCAAAACATTATTAAACAAAAGGAGGAATAACAAGGGTAAGTGCATAACTAACACCCCGACATAACTATTAAGTCTCCAGAACAGTACCTATGGTAATCAGGACAGTGAGTGCCTAAGCAATGGGAAATACTAAAAAAGAGTATACAATCTAAATTTCAGTATGCGAAGAATGCTTCCATTCTGACCTGTTCTTATCAAACCTATTTTGGGCACCTCTCGATTGATATATTGCCTTGTGATATGGGAGGGTATTATTTACCAATCTAAAGCTCAACACACACCATACAATCTTGGTTGTACAGATTTACCAAATCTATGTAGTATAAGAGCCAACAGATTGAAAATAACTTGAATGATTAATTGGATAAGCTCTTATACTACATGAAAGTGGTAAGATTGAACAACCAAGATTGTATGGTGTGTGTTGAGCCTAACCCAGTCTTCCGCAGTTGGGACTATAGGTTGAATAAAAAATGTAGTATATAGCTTGCGAGCACGGTTCAGGCACACAAGGAGAAACACTTAAGTTGATTTACTGGTAATATCGTCCGGGGGGGGGGGGGGGGATATTTAGAAGACATAATTTAGGATCTACTGTAACTGGGCATCCCATTCAGTCATGTAAAAAAATGGATTATATTGGTGCAGTAGGTATTGGTTTCAGGACACAACCACATCATGTGAAAAGTGCCCCTCTCCAATCCACATTTGGGACAAAAGTCAAAGTAACCGTGTCTATATTTGGCCAATACTACAGGCGTAAAGTAGGCTCTATGGAGTATAATACAGAAAAAACAGAAAAGGGGAAGTACCAGTAAAGATACTGAGAATGTCCAAAATCTCAGGAGGTAGTATTGGGAGCTAGGATTTCAGGGCATGTGTTAAAGCAGGAGTAGGGAACCTATGGCTCGGAAGACAGATGTGGCTCTTTTGATGGCTGCATCTGGCGAACAGACAAATCAGTAGGGGTCAAATCACTTGATTCACTCAAGCTCAAGCAGCGCAGCTTAGTGTGGCAGCGCAAATAACATTTTCAAATGGCACGCGACTGCTGTAGCATGCACTACTAACTTACTCGTGCTTCCTCAAAACTAACAGCCGCTCCAATTGTCCCACTCTGAACCCTGTCAGGTCCAGTGACTTTGTAGGATGACATCGCCACACTTTGAATGGCCCAATAGGCTACCTGTCACTTGACAGGCAGCCTATTGGGCCAAAGTGTGGGGATCTTGTTCTACAAAGTGAATCAACCCCCAATCAGCTAGCTAATTATACAAGCTGTTAGTCAGTATTTCACCTGTCTGACTCTCTGGGATATTGCTGATGTTGCTGAAACCCAAGAGAAACTGAAGACATGTCTGACACTTCCGCTGCCCAGCAGGTCAACTGTATACACATCACCATGGCAACATTGCTCTCTGCTGCGCATGCGCACTGTGCCAGTTTGAAACATATTATATGGCTCTCACAGAATTACATTTTAAAATATGTGGCGTTTATGGCTCGCTCAGCCAAAAAGGTTCTTGACCTCTGTGTTAAAGGATACCTTAGTCCTTATTAAAATCTAAAAATGATGCCCTGTGTGTCTGTGTGTGGGTAGGTGCACATAGGTTTACTGCACCTCCCATCACCCGGCGTCTGTCTCCGTTCACCCACTATGCCTCCCATTGTTCTCTAAGTGGTCGGCAACCTTTGCCCCAGACATACTGTGCTGCACATGCGCAGTATGTCCTCTTGGGGCGGCTTGTGTGTGCCAGGTACATAATCGCACTGGCATGCATGTGTGCAGCACACTGAGTTCCCAGCGAGCTGGATCACAAGCTGCCCCAAGAGGACATACTGCGCATGCGCAGCACAGTATGTCCAGGGCAAAGGTTGCCGACCACTCCAAGGACAACGGGAGGCATAGCAGGCGAATGAAGACAGATGCAGAGGAAGAGCATTCTCAGCTACCAAGCTCAAACTATTTTATTGAGCCTGTTTCAATTTTCATGTATAGAAACAGTACACCTTTGGTAATCCACAGGCTAGCACACTGTAGATTTTGGAGCTCCGACAGCCCCAAGCTTTCCCAAAGGGGGGGGGGGGGGTGACTGTTTTTGATCAGAATTAGGATAGATATTTTTAATTGTAAGATAGGTTGTAATATCAATTACAAAATAAAAAAGAGTAAATAATTAAAGTATATCCTCAACTTTCAAATACTTGTTGAATAAAAAATATACCAAAACAATATGAACCGAAAAGTATTTTGATAATGTTTTTGCCTTCTTACTTGTTTGTAAATATCAGGATTAACTGCAGAATGGCAAGCAGCAAATGGCCCATTTGGATCAGAAAGAAGACCACACCAATGTTCGGCATACCTTTCTGTAATAAACAAAGCAAATACAAATATATTTTTTATATATACCTGCATGTTTCCTAGTAAAGTGAATTTGGAGATTTCATAGTGGATTTATTAGCTCCTTTATTAATAGATAAGATTGTTTCTAGTAAATACTGATCAGCAATATGTGGACACAGCTCACATCAAAGCCAAGAGGGCTGTCATCCAAGAGCAGTAAAGTGTATGATTCACATGAGTTTTTAAAATAAATAAGTTCTGCAGGTGTAATGAGGATGATGGCACATGGACATAACTGGTAATATGCAAATATGTTTCTTTGACCTTACAGTGTGTTACTGAGCAGAGGCGGGACAAGGTCCTCCAGCACCCAAGGCTGAGACACCAAAGTGCGCCCCTCCATCCCTGCCACCCCAGCCGTCACAAACTGATTGCTATTAGACTAAGAGGTGCCACAGGGCCCACAACCTACCCAACACCTTAATATCTAGTTATCTGGCTTGCAGTCACTGCTATGTATCCCCTTTTCTTATTTCTTTCTGCTTCAAACACAATTAGGAATGACAGCTGAATGAATTGTGTGCCTCTCCAGCCTATACCTCGGCCCGGCCCTGTTACTGAGAATTCAAAGATATACTGGTTTTTGGTATTTTAACCACTTCCCGACCGCCGTATGTACAATTGGCGGCCGGGAAGTGCACCCCGCAAGGACCGCCGTATTGACAATTGGCGGCGGTCCTTGTAGGGGCATGGGCGGAGCGATCGCGTCATCAGTGACGCGATCCTCCGCCTCCGCCTGGCGCCGCTCACCCGCCGCAACATCCCGCCGGCCATACGGAAGCGCCGGCGGGATGTTAACCCGACGATCGCCGCATACAAAGTGTATAATACACTTTGTAATGTTTACAAAGTGTATTATACAGGCTGCCTCCTGCCCTGGTGGTCCCAATGTCCGAGGGACCACCAGGGCAGGCTGCAGCCACCCTAGTCTGCACCAAGCACACTGATTTCCCCCCCCCCCCTGCCCCAGATCGCCCACAGCACCCATCAGACCCCCCCCTGCCCACCCCCCAGACCCCTGTTTGCACCCTATCACCCCCCTAATCACCCATCAATCACTCCCTGTCACTATCTGTCAATGCTATTTTTTTTTTGTATCCCCCCCTGCCCCCCGCTCCCTCCTGATCACCCCCCACCCCTCAGATTCTCCCCAGACCCCCCCCATGTACTGTATGCATCTATCCCCCCTGATCACCTGTCAATCACCTGTCAATCACCTGTCCATCACCTGTCAATCACCCGTCAATCACCCGTCAATCACCCCCTGTCACTGCCACCCATCAATCAGCCCCTAACCTGCCCCTTGCGGGCAATCTGATCACCCCCCCACACCAATAGATCGCCCGCAGATCCGACATCAGATCACCTCCAAAATCCATTGTTTACATCTATTCTCTCCTCTAAACACCCACTAATTACCCATCAATCACCCATCAATCACCCCCTATCACCACCTGTCACTTTTACCTATCAGATCAGACCCTAATCTGCCCCTTGCGGGCACCCAATCACCCGCCCACACGCTCAGATTGCCCTCTGACCCCCCCCCTTATCAATTCACCAGTGCATTAATTACATCTGTTCTTCCCTGTAATAACCCACTGATCACCTGTCAATCACCTGCCAATCACCTATCACCCATCAATCACCACCTGTCACCCCCTGTCACTGCCACCCATCAATCAGCCCCTAACCTGCCCCTTGCGGGCAATCTGATCACCCACCCACACCATTAGATTGCCCGCAAACCCGCCGTCAGATTACCTCCCAAATGTATTGTTTACATCTGTTATCTTCTCTAAACACCCACTAATTACCCATCAATCACCCCCTATCACCAACCGTCACTGTTACCTATCAGATCAGACCCTAATCTGCCCCTTGCGGGCACCCAATCACCCGCCCACACGCTCAGATTGCCCTCAGACCCCCCCCCCCCCCTTATAAATTCGCCAGTGCATTAATTACATCTGGCCTTCCCTGTAATAACCCACTGATCACCTGTCAATCACCTGCCAATCACCTATCACCCATCAATCACACCCTGTCACTGCCACCCAACAATCAGCCCCTAACCTGCCCCTTGCGGGCAAACTGATCACCCACCCACACCAATAGATCGCCCGCAGATCCGACATCAGATCACCACCCAAGCGCAGTGTTTCCATCTATTCTCTCCTCTAAACACCCACTAATTACCCATCAATCACCCATCAATCACCCATCAATCACCCCCTATCACCACCTGTCACTGTTACCCATCAGATCAGACCCTAATCTGCCCCTTGCGGGCACCCAATCGCCCGCCTACACGCTCAGATTGCCCTCAGACCCCCCCTTATCAATTCGCCAGTGCAATATTTACATCTGTTCTCCCCTGTAATAACCCACTGATTACCTGTCAATCACCTATCAATCACCCATCAATCACCCCCTGTCACTGCCACCCATCAATCACCCCCTGTCACTGCCGCCCATCAATCACCCGCTGTCACTGCCACCCATCAATAAGCCCCTAACCTGCCCCTTGTGGGCAATCTGATCACCCACCCACACCAATAGATCGCCCGCAGATCCGACGTCCGATCACCTCCCAAGTGCAGTGTTTACATCTGTTCTCTACCCTAAACACCCACTAATTACCCATCAATCACCCCCTGTCACTGCTACCTATCAGATTAGACCCCTATCTGCCCCTAGGGCACTCAATCACCCGCCCACACCCTCAGAATGCCCTCAGACCCCAGCCCTGATCACCTCGCCAGTGCATTGCTTGCATCTATTCCCCCCTCTAATCACACCTTGAGACACCCATCAATCACCTCCTGTCACCCCCTAGCACACCTACCCATCAGATCAGGCCCCAATTTGCCCCGTGTGGGCTCCTGATCACTCGGCCAAACCCTCAGATCCCCCTCAGACCCCCTTCCGATCACCTCCCCAGTGCATTGATTGCATCTAATTTCCCCTCTAACCACCCCCTGAGACACCCATCAATCACCTCCTGTCACCCCCCTAGCACTCCTATCCATCAGATCAGGCCCAATACAACCTGTTATCTAAAAGGCCACCCTGCTTATGACCGGTTCCACAAAATTCGCCCCCTCATAGACCACCTGTCATCAAAATTTGCAGATGCTTATACCCCTGAACAGTCATTTTGAGACATTTGGTTTCCAGACTACTCACGGTTTTGGGCCTGTAAAATGCCAGGGCGGTATAGGAACCCCACAAGTGACCCCATTTTAGAAAAAAAGACACCCCAAGGTATTCTGTTAGGTGTATGACGAGTTCATAGAAGATTTTATTTTTTGTCAAAAGTTAGCGGAAATTGATTTTTATTGGTTTTTTTTCACAAAGTGTCATTTTTCACTAACTTGTGACAAAAAATAAAATCTTCTATGAACTCGCCATACACCTAACGGAATACCTTGGGGTGTCTTCTTTCTAAAATGGGGTCACTTGTGGGGTTCCTATACTGCCCTTGCATTTTAGGGGCCCTAAACCACGAGGAGTAGTCTAGAAAACAAATGCCTCAAAATGACCTGTGAATAGGACGTTGGGCCCCTTAGCGCACCTAGGCTGCAAAAAAGTGTCACACATGTGGTACCGCCGTACTCAGGAAAAGTAGTATAATGTGTTTTGGGGTGTATTTTTACACATACCCATGCTGGGTGGGAGAAATTTCTATGTAAATGGACAATTGTGTGTAAAAAAATCAAACAATTGTCATTTACAGAGATATTTCTCCCACTTAGCATGGGTATGTGTAAAAATACACCCCAAAACGCATTATACTACTTCTCCTGAGTACGGCGGTACCACATGTGTGGCACTTTTTTTTACACCCTAAGTACGCTAAGGGGCCCAAAGTCCAATGAGTACCTTTAGGATTTCGCAGGTCATTTTGCGACATTTGGTTTCAAGACTACTCCTCACGGTTTAGGGCCCCTAAAATGCCAGGGCAGTATAGGAACCCCACAAATGACCCCATTCTAGAAAGAAGACACCCAAAGGTATTCCGTACGGAGTATGGTGAGTTCATAGAAGATTTTATTTTTTGTCACAAGTTAGCGGAAAATGACACTTTGTGAAAAAAAAACAATTAAAATCAATTTCCGCTAACTTGTGACAAAAAAATAAAAACTTCTATGAACTCACCATACTCCTAACGGAATACCTTGGGGTGTCTTCTTTCTAAAATGGGGTCATTTGTGGGGTTCCTATACTGCCCTGGCATTTTAGGGGCCCTAAACCGTGAGGAGTAGTCTTGAAACAAAAATGACCTGTGAAATCCTAAAGGTACTCATTGGACTTTGGGCCCCTTAGTGCAGTTAGGGTGCAAAAAAGTGCCACACATGTGGTATCGCCGTACTCGGGAGAAGTAGTATAATGTGTTTTGGGGTGTATTTTTACACATACCCATGCTGGGTGGGAGAAATACTTCTGTAAATGACAATCTTTTGATTTTTTTACACACAATTGTCCATTTACAGAGGTATTTCTCCCCCCCAGCATGGGTATGTGTAAAAATACACCCCAAAACACATTGTACTACTTCTCCCGAGTATGGCGATACCACATGTGTGGCACTTTTTTGCACCCTAACTGCGCTAAAGGGCCCAAAGTCCAATGAGTACCTTTAGGATTTCACAGGTCATTTTGAGAAATTTCGTTTCAAGACTACTCCTCACGGTTTAGGGCCCCTAAAATGCCAGGGCAGTATAGGAACCCCACAAATGACCCCATTTTAGAAAGAAGACACCCCAAGGTATTTCGTTAGTAGTATGGCGAGTTCATAGAAGATTTTATTTTTTGTCACAAGTTAGCGGAAATTGATTTTAATTGTGTTTTTTCACAAAGTGTCATTTTCCGCTAACTTTTGACAAAAAATAAAATCTTCTATGAACTCACCATACTCCTAACGGAATACCTTGGGGTGTCTTCTTTCTAAAATGGGGTCATTTGTGGGGTTCCTATACTGCCCTGGCATTTTAGGGGCCCTAAACCGTGAGGAGTAGTCTTGAAACGAAATTTCTCAAAATGACCTGTGAAATCCTAAAGGTACTCATTGGACTTTGGGCCCTTTAGCGCAGTTAGGGTGCAAAAAAGTGCCACACATGTGGTATTGCCGTACTCAGGAGAAGTAGTATAATGTGTTTTGTGGTGTATTCTTACACATACCCATGCTGAGTGGGAGAAAGATCTCTGTAAATGGACAATTGTGTGTAAAAAAAATTAACAAATTGTCATTTACAGAGATATTTCTCCCACCCAGCATGGGTATGTGTAAAAATACACCCCAAAACACATTATACTACTTCTCCTGAGTACGGCAATACCACATGTGTGGCACTTTTTTGCAGCCTAACTGTGCTAAGGGGTCCAAAGTCCAATGAGCCCCTTTAGGCTTTACAGGGGTGCTTACAATTTAGCACCCCCCAAAATGTCAGAACAGTAAACACACCCCACAAATGACCCCATTTTGGAAAGTAGACCCTTCAAGGTATTCATAGAGGGGCATGGTGAGTCCGTGGCAGATTTCATTTTTTTTTTGTCGCAAGTTAGAAGAAATGGAAACTTTTTTTTTTTTTTTTTTTCTCACAAAGTGTCATTTTCCGCTTACTTGTGACAAAAAATAATATCTTCTATGAACTCACTATGCCTCTCAGTGAATACTTTGGGATGTCTTCTTTCCAAAATGGGGTAATTTGGGGGGTATTTATACTATCCTGGAATTCTAGCCCCTCATGAAACATGACAGGGGGTCAGAAAAGTCATAGATGCTTGAAAATGAGAAAATTCACTTTTTGCACCATAGTTTGTAAACGCTATAACTTTTACCCAAACCAATAAATATACACTGAATGGGTTTTTTTTAATCAAAAACATGTTTGTCCACATTTTTCGCGCTGCATGTATACAGAAATTTTACTTTATTTGAAAAATGTCAGCACAGAAAGTTAAAAAAATCATTTTTTTGCCAAAATTCATGTCTTTTTTGATGAATATAATAAAAAGTAAAAATCGCAGGAGCAATCAAATAGCACCAAAAGAAAGCTTTATTAGTGACAAGAAAAGGAGCCAAAATTCATTTAGGTGGTAGGTTGTATGAGCGAGCAATAAACCGTGAAAGCTGCAGTGGTCTGAATGGAAAAAAAGTGGCCGGTCCTTAAGGGGTAGAAAGCCCTAGGTCCTCAAGTGGTTAAAGAGCGTTCGCCTCTTGTTAGGAACTGTAGTGTCAGTGTTAGACGACTTCTCTCTAAGTACAATATGTTGTTGAAATAGTCCTGTGTGGGCAAAGGCTGGGCATATATAGTAGATATGGTATGGCATCTACCTAGAGATCTATCCCTCTTTCAACCACAGGTACAAGCTCCCTGCTATCCAAAGCTATGGAGTTTTACTACTCCCCTATCCCCCCACCCACGCACACACACAAAATGATCAAATATTGCTTCAAAGAGCCTTGTTCTAATAGATTTCACTTAGGTTTCATGCTTGTATTGTGTCTAACATCTTATCTATCAAAACACAAAATAATGTGAGCCTACTGAAAAGGAGGTAATGGAGACAAAGGCTGAGACGGTTAAAGTCTCGAAGTCATTCAGAGATGAAAACTGAAAAACTATTCTAGAGAAAATTATAAATAAGGCAAAGGAATACTCACAGTTCAAACAGACCTTACCATTTTCTACACTTAGAGAGCACGGGTCTTCATAAATGTTCTGAACATTATAACAGTCTCCCTGGGTCTTCCAAGTGTTGGCAAAAGAGGCTGCAGTGCCTTCAGTAACTCCACTGTTGGTTGTGAAGTCATCCGACTGCACTCCATTGAAGTTCCCACAAAGACCTAAAATGATTGCCAAGTTAAAAGTGATCTACCAATAGCATCAGTTTCCCAAAAAAATCGTGCCTGACTTACCGCCTGACTTACCGCATGTCAAGCTTTTATATGAAGGATCTATGACAATGAAAACCTGCATGACTGGAGTCAGCTGTGTGACTATCTGTACTCCCAAACTAGTCTGGATAATGGTGTAGAAAGAAGATGGCCTGAAGATGGTGACATTGGCTATGATAGAAAACATTGCAGTTAATGAGCATCACCGACTCACATGGTACTTGTCCAAGAATAAAACATCATTGTTATATCTTACCTACAGAATAAGGCAATTGAACGTGCATGCTGTTCACATGTACGCTGAAATCCGTCTTAACCACAATGATCTGTTTAAAAACATAGATGGCAGGTGGGCAATAACAGATTTGATATGTATCTTTATGCATGCTATAGTAATGCTTTCTTACTGATTTCTAAAAATAAACATCAATAATACGATAACATGAAGAAGATCATAAAAATACTGTACAAAAAAAAGAACAGTTAAATGTTTCTTTGCAGCCCCAGCTTATATATGTTTGTGATGCACAATTTGGAATATTTTAACATGGGTTTATATTTACTTTTGCACGAATTGTCACTTACAGTTTTTCCACCATTTAGGATGACAGTAGTGCTCTTTAGGCAAGTTTCACTTTCCGTCTTGCCACATTTGCGCAGCTCCGCCAGCACGGTGAAGGAATCACCATCACATGCCTATATCAAAGGAAACAATGTCCACTACTGTTACCTACTAATTCATATGTGATACATAAGTGTACAATTGTTCATTAGTCTAAAAAATACAGATAATGCCAATATACAATAGCAGCCAGTAATGCATGTTACACCTGCAATGTATGCGTTGTGTGCATTATTTATTTATGGTATTTATAAAGCGCCAACATCTTACGCAGCGCTGTGCATTACATGAGTTACGCTATTTGTGTAATGTGGCTTACACACTTTGCATGACACCCACTACTATCCCTTTACAGTAAACTTCAATGGATCAGGAAAAGTAGTTCACTACTGTATATCAGAAGTTTACTATGTCAGAATTGGTCATACATTGTATATTTATACAGACGTAGTTGCTGGGACCTGAGGACTGAGTTTACTATATCCAAAGGTTTACTATAATGAGTTTCTCCTGTAATCCTTACATGAACTGTCAACACACAGTAAAAATAAGGGCATCAGGCCCACACTGAGTAACACAGATGAGGATGCAAAAGAGCAGTGACTTAACTTGAGAATTTACAGTATCGGTAACGCAGTGTTGCCATGGCAAACTATAACAGTAAATACTAAAAGGGAGTTTATATCCATTATAATGTTTATAGTATTTGTATCACATTGTATTTCTCTTGTCACAGTTAACAATTGGTGAGATTTCTATTCAGATGTTGTTTTTAGAAGAAGAATTGAAGAGAGGTCCATTCAGTTGTTACACAGGAAGCTGTAAAAGACTTTTTATATATAGGGCAGTGGAAATGAAGCATTTCATATGGGCGCCGTTATAGCAGCAGATCGCCAGAATCTGAATTACATCTCCCTCTGAGCTGCTATAACTCAGAGGGGGAATAGTATTTAATGCTGACAAGGAGTTGAGTGGCAGCAAGGAGAGCTCGCCTGCACCAAACTGCCTGGTGGGTCAAGATGACATGTACCCCAGTGGAAAGGCATACATGCAAAAAAGGCGCTCAGAAAAATGGGCATGGTAGTACCGGTAGTAGAATATCGGTAATTGTACCAATATTCTACTATCCTTGTCAGTAGAATATCGGTAATCATATCAATATCCTACAATCCCCAGTAGTAAAAAATACCCATATACTACTTACCCTTTGTACCCTAATTTTCACACTAACTCTCCACTATATATGACTACTAACACTAACCTCCCCCTATCTACCCCTATCACTAAACCAACAATTTAACCGTCCAAGCCAGATGGGCCATTAAAAAGCCCAGAGTTCAGCTACATTGTAGCCAACCTCCAGTGCACTACTGCTCCCAGCCGGCTAGTGGCAATTTGTATAGTATTTTTTTTTCAGGCATCCTTGTTACTTCAATCCAGCATTGTATCCTTGTTTTTATTTTTTTATATCACCTAAGTGTTCCTTCTATTTTTTACAGTGGGTATATGGAAGCTATTTGTAATAGTACTTATTTGGTGCCCACTATTTTTTCAAGTATCTCTGGCACCCACATTTCCTACTGTTGCTGTTAATTGCATCTTTTAACATGGGCACGTATGACAGCGCTCAAAATTCCCTAGAGCCTCTGGAGCCAAAATCTGACACTTCAGTGGAAAGATCTACTGTATCTTTACCACTGTGTTGGTCTCCATCAAGGAGAACTGTAGGGAGAAAAAAAGTTAAATGTATAAATATTGAATATTAATTCTGCTGATTTATTTGATTAACTTGAATAATGTCATACACAGTAAATGGGAATCAGTATTGTATTGTACCATTTAACTACCTAACGACTGTGTCATGCCAAAGGGCGTGACCGCGGTGGCAGCCCCAGGACCGCCTAACGCCAATTGGTGTCAAGTCCTGGTGCCAGCTACTGCAGGAGATCACGCACAGGCTGCGTGTGCATTTTCTGCTTGGTGGGCGGAGCTCCGCCCCGCCTTCAGTCTCCGATCGCCGCTCAGGAGACTGACTAAGTACAGCACTGCAATCTGCAGCTGCGCTGTACTGGGGACAGCCATGTGACACGGCTGTCCCCCTGGGGAACAAGAAGCCTATGACAAGGGAGGGGTTTTAGAAAAAAAAAGGAAAAAAGCAAAATATATCAATAAGAAAAGAATGTAAATATTTGTTAAAAAAATAAACACTGTGGAGGGGATCAGACCCCACCAACAGAGAGCTCTGTTGGTGGGGAGAAAAGGGGGGGGGGGGAGAAATCACTTGTGCGCTGAGTTGTGCGGCCCTGTAGCTTGGCCTTAAAGCTGCAGTGGCCAATTTCAGGAAAAATGCCCTGGTCTTTAGGGGGTTTAACACTGCGGTCCTCAAGTGGTTATTTAGAACTAGTGAAACATCCTCAATACAACACAAAAACAGAGGACTCCACACTTTTTCCAGTCTTGGTGGAAATGAGGTCTACATCAGAAGCACCATCACCATTTAAGCTACACATTTTTTATGAGGTACTCATATAATTTACACTTATATTGGAAACAAATAATAAAAATAAGTTGTTTCCTACTGTGATAGTTTGTATTATGCATTTATAGAACTGATATTCAACTCATTGGGCCATATGCAATTCACTTTTTCCCCTGAGTTTTCTCCTAGGAGATCATTTTTCATCTTCAATTTATAACAAGTTTTTAGGATTTTGCAATGGAAAAAGTACCAAAAAGTAGGTGAAAAAGTACTAAAAAGATTATTTTGAGTATTTGTATGATTGTTGGTGGTTTAAAATGCATTTTATTGATAAGTTTGAAAATTTCACCTAGGAGAAAACTCAGCTGAAAAAGTAAATGCATATTGGCGATTGTGTCTTACTCTTTCCAAAAACAGATTAAAAAAAAAGTTGATAAAAAAATAAAATGATATGCAAACCTAATCAAAGACTTACCTTGGACAGAACATAGTAGCAATTGCCATGAAATCTGTAATGAGTTTGATCGTAAGTAGTAATGTGAGATCCTCCTTCAACAGAACAAGTTGCTGGACAAGGTGTGTTCTTACAATCCCACTTTCCTCCTGTGCATGTGCTGTGAAAAAAAATAAGCCAGCCAGTCAATTACACAATGAATAATCTATTCACAATCAAATGTCTAAATAATTTGTTCACAATCAAAAGTCTAAAGTAAACATTATGCAATCAAAATTGACAACACCAGCTGACTTGAATTGCATGCCGATATACTTCTGCTTTACAGTAAGTGATATGTACAACAAAGTCGGTTACTTGTGAGAAATCACAGCTAATATAAGACAGAGATCTGCAGCTATGTGCTCTAAAACATAATATAGAAATAAAGGACAGTTTGGAATTTCCAGATACCTTACTGGTGTCAGAATTATGAAGGTTCGGATCTGGTAACAGGTAACAGTTGAGCCATTATTCAAACAAACAAACAATTAGACACTTAACCGGTTCAGCACTGCAGTGTCGAAAACCTCATGCATCCGAGCAACGTTCACCTCCCATTCATTCGCCAATAACTTTATTGCTACTAATCACAATTAATTGATCTACATCTTGTTTTTTCCGCCACTAATTAGGCTTTTTTTGGGTAGTACATTTTGCTAAGGATTATTTTTTTCTGAATCCATTTTAACAGGAAGATTAAGAAAGAAATGAAAAAAATTAATTATTTCTCAGTTTTTGACCATTGTAGTTTGAAATTAATATACGCTACCGTAATGAAAAAGCATGTATTTTATTTGCCCATCTGTCCCGGTTATTACACTGTTTACATGATGTCCCTATCATAATTTATGGCGCCAATATTTTATTTAGAAGTAAAGGTGCATTTTTTCAATTTGCGTCCATCACTACTTATAAGCTTATAATTTAAAATATTATAATAACATACTCTCTTGACATGCATATTTAAAAAGTTCAGACCCTTGGGTAACTATTTATGTTGTTTTGGGTTTTTTTTATTGTATTTTTTTGTCTTAATAAAAAATGTATGTGGGTAATTTTTGGTGTGGGAGGGAAACTGCTAATTTTAAATGTAAAATAAGATAATTGTTTAATGAAAAATGTATGTGGGTGCAGTTTACTATTTGTCAAAAAAAGTCCTGGATGCGAACGATTTCGCATCCAGGAACTAAAAGAAGACGGAGAAGTTTCCTGGGGGCAGAAATACTGCGCTCTCTCAATAGAAAGCGTCGTTTTTTCTGCAGGGAAGTTAGATCGGTGAATGGGAATCATATTCCCATTCACTGATCGGGGGCTAGCTGCGGGCGGCAGGATCGTGTGCAGGAGCCCGCCCGATCGCGCGCACCACGTGGTGGCAGCAGCAGAGACTATCTGGACGAGTAAGTTCGTCCAGATAGGCCGAACTGGTTAACAAAGACAACAGATGTACATTTTTTTTTCTATTCCAAATGTTGTTTCTGTCTCATCTTGAGCACAGCTATACTTTCCACACTCTTTCTCAGAGGAGTCAAATCCAGATCCGATTGCATGTGTCTGCAACTTTAGATTCTATGTACCTGGTGGATGCAGTATATCTGGAATTGGTCATCATGGCTTCCAGGCAACAGTGCTTTATACATGCCCTTAAAACAGTTAGTTAAATATGTTATTCATTCTCTGGTATAGCTCTCAGGACCAAATCCCTTTTAAAAGGCTAGGCTACACTCCGATTCAATGAGGCATAAGCGCCGACACATATGCTCACCCATGACTCTTTACACTGAACTAATGGGGAACCCTGGGAATTTGCCACCAGAGTTTTTCATTGTTTTTTACACTAACCAATGAGATCCCTTAAAATGAAAGGTGGCAATAACCTCTTAGCGGCAAGTCGCCACATTAAAACATCCTGTAGCCTTTTAATTGCTCCTGGAAGTTTTAATGCGTCACTCGCCCTGCCACTACCGTGCATGCACGCGCGCAAGAGCTGCTCGTACCCATTGGGACATGGAGATCCGTGATTAGTAAAGGAAAACAAGTTTTCCCCTAACCAATCGCAATGCCTGGAATGAATGGACATGACCCCAATCAGGGGCCATGTCCATTCATAATAAAAAAGTAGTAAGAGGATTGTAAAATGTAAAAAAAAGTGAACACTTCTTAGTAAACCAGGATAGTAAAATTGCACATACACACCATACATTTATAATTAAAAATAAAAAAATGGAATCCCTTTCACTTCCACCCCCCCCCCCCCCCCACACACACACACACACACACACACACACACACTTTAAAAAAAAGTAAAAAAAATAAAATAAAATACATAAATAGTTGCATTGAGTTTTTCTTTTTTCTTTTTTTTATAAGTATTTTATGAGGGTATATTACTGTTATTTTACTACATAAGGGCTTGTTATTATAGACTGGACACAAAAAAACAAAACCAAAAGCATTACATCTATATTTCCAAATAATAAATTGTTGCCATACATTGTGACTGGGATAAAATTTAAATGGTGTAATAACCAGGACAAATGGGCAAATAAAATATGTTGGTTTTAATTATGGCAGCATGTTTTATTTCAAAACTATAATGGCTGAAAACTGAGAAATAATGCTTTTGTTTTCATTTTTTTTGCAAATAATTCCAATTAAAATACATTTAGAACAAAATAATTCTTAGCAAAATGTACTATCCAAAGAAAGCCTAATTGGTGGCAAAAAAAAAGCATTTTTGATAAGTAGTAATAAAGTTATTGGTAAATGAAAGGGAAGAGCACTGACAGGTGAAAATTGCTCTGGTCCGTTAGAGTACTTGGGGGTGCAGTGGTTAAAGATGCTTTTTCCCGAGCTCCCCATTAATTCAGAGGCAGAGTGTTGGGGGTGACAGTGAAGCATGTAGGGGGTGCCAGATATGTCAGGGCAGGGTGCTGTTGGTGCCCTGGGTGCCAGGGGGGAAGTTGGGTGCAATTCATATTGTTGGGTGGGTGTACGTACGGCAATCAGTCGAGGCTTGCTAGACTAAAGTTCCCTGATGAACAACAACCGCGCATGTCACTACCAGCACTTACCTCCACCGTCTTTCAAAGGGCCACTGGGGCTCCCCTTGGTTTCCTTGGCAGACCAATATTGATGCTCCCTTTAGGGACCATTTTTGGACACAATATGTCTCCCCACGTTAACTTCCTGTGCATCCTATAAGTACTTTAACAGGAAGAAACGTGTGGATGTGTTAATTTCTGTATTGCAATGACCACAGGCATTTCATTGATGCCGGAAATCATTGATGCCGGTACATGGATTGGTGAATGGGAAATGCGTTCCCATTCACTGATAGGTGTAGTAGTATACTGTTTCGGAAGGGGGTTTAGGGGTGCCGCATGCCACCCATAAGAATAAGAAGACAAATATCTATGCCCCTGGAGCGGTTAGAGGCAAACAGTAGGGCATAGATATACTGCTGCTGATGTGGCTAGTGGTTAAAGTCCTTTTTTTTCAAATGCTTTTTAATTGGCTTTTACAGTGTAGCTAGAAATCATGGGGCCCATTGCCCTTCCCCCAAAAAGTAGTGCCCCACCCCCTCCACATCAATTTTAGGGAGCTAGATCCCCCCATCATTAATGCTTCAATAGCAATAGACAGAGGACACCCTTCATTATAATAGCCAGAGGACCGACCCCCCCGTTTGACCCCATTATAGGTAAAAAAAAAAAGGCTCCGTCACCAGTGTAGGTAGCCAAAAATAGTGCTTCCCCCATAGTATAGGTAGCAAGAGTTGACCCACATATAAGTAGCCATAAGTAGCCGCTTCAGAATAGGTAGCCACTGGGTCCACTTTCTAGCTAACTAGAAGTATCCCCCCTCACTATAGATATCCACAGGGTCCCCAGTATATTTAGCTAGAAATACTCAGCTACTCCCCCCTCCCCCTTCCCCAGTGTAGGTACAACCCCAGCATAGGTAGTCTAGAGAGCGCTGTAGTCATGGAGACAGAGACACCTGGACAGAATAGATCATCTGTGGAGCGGAGAGGTGAATTACTTACCTATGCATGCCTGCTGCTTCTAGTCTACACTCTGGGGGTAGAGAGGAGGCCTGCCACAGATCCTAAACAGATCCTAATGTCCCCACCCCAGGCCCCCCTGGCCTGCACACAAAAGATATATCAGGATTCCGAGGCCAATTTAAAAGGTAAAAGTTTTATGCGCTTACCAAGTACTGCAAGGTGTAGCATAAGATGCACCAGAAGCATATGAAATGCCATTGAAGGTACAGGAGCAATTTGACAGAGGAATACAGCCACGGTTGTCAATGTCATCAGATACAGTTCCTGTAAAGAAAATTAAAGTTATTTGAATTGCCTGATCATACTGGAGAATTTATTGTTGTTTGCACTTTACCGGTAAATATGTAAGTAAGTACATACCTGGAGGACAGAAACAGCCATCCGTGCAGTGGTTGTCGCAGAGGACACTCTGCCCATGGTTGGTGCAAGTGTCTTGACAAGGGGATCCACATTCCTGGTAGTTCATGTTGACTGGGCAACTTTTCACTGCTAAAAGTAATTAAATATTGTACCTATCGTTTTTGATTACATGTAAATGATGTTGCTTCATCTAGTTTCCACCACCATTAAATTGACTGAAGTGAGATTTAAAAAAAAATATTGAGAAGGAAGGCTCTGGATCCTATAGAGCCTTTCCTGTCCCCTCTCGGTCCCTGCGTTCCAGCTCTGTCACCCCCATCGTTCTTTCTTGACCAACTGGTCCAAAACTACTTTAAGGATCCTAGGAAGGCTTCAGGAGTGCTTGTGTTTCGGAGTGGTCTCTAAAAGTGGCAGCTCCATATTGTATAGAGCTGCCCATCTTCAGCAACACTCAAGCTCCCGATGCCTTCTTAGGGCTCGTGGAGGTGGCAAATTAAAATGGGGGACAGTGCTGAAACGAGGGGACCAAGAAGAGACAGGCAGGGCCGGATTTGTACTGTTCACCATCGAAGGCCACTGTCAGCAGCCCCCCTCTAGTATAGGTAGCCCTTTGACCCATCCCTCTAGTATAGGCAGCCAGTTTGACTCTCCCCCCCCCCCCTCCACCCAGTATAGGTAGACTGATGAACCTTCCCCCCTTCCCTTTAGTATAAGAAGCCCGATAACCTGATGACCCCTCTCCCTCCAATATAGGTAGCCAGGTGATGCTTCCTGCCCCCACCCCAGTATAGCTTGCTGCCCACCTGCCTTTGATCCTGTGGTGCCCTAGGCCATGGCCTATGTGGCCTTGCCTAAAATCCGGCCTTGTAGACAGGGAAGGCTCTAATGGATCCAGAGCCTTACCTCTTCTTAGGTAAGTACTGACTTTTATTTTTTAATGTCACTACGGATTTGTTTTAAAAAGTGTGAAAAAATAAATGAAGATACTTACGACACAGATATTGCTTCCTCCAGTTCTGTGGGTGGCCTCCAGCATGAATGCACTGCCTTGAGTATTCAGCAAATGTTTTACACATGCAGTCAGAGGAAAATTGACCAGCACATTGACACAAGTCTTCAACGCAAGCTGCAATAAATGGTTTTACAGCAACCACGGGATGGCAGCTTGAGAAGGCAGAATCCAAAAGGACTGACTCACAGATGTTTTCCTGAAAAGCACAGAGGAATGCAGTAACACTAATAGCAGGTGATGTAGAACATATATCATTAATAAAGCTATAAGGGGAGAGCCAAATAAAGTGTAGTATGTACTGGAGTGTGGATATGAACAAATACAGTGGGTTGCAAAAGTATTCGGCCCCCTTGAAGTTTTCCACATTTTGTCACATTACTGCCACAAACATGCATCAATTTTATTGGAATTCCACATGAAAGACCAATACAAAGTGGTGTACACGTGAGAAGTGGAACGAAACTCATACATAATTCCAAACATTTTTTACAAATAAATAACTGCAAAGTGGGATGTGCGTAATTATTCGGCCCCCTGAGTCAATACTTTGTAGAACCACATTTGCTGCAATTACAACTGCCAGTCTTTTAGGGTATGTCTCTACCAGCTTTGCACATCTAGAGACTTGAAATCCTAATTATGCACACACCACTTTGCAGTTATTTGTTTGTAAAAAATGTTTGGAATCATGTATGATTTTCGTTCCACTTCTTATGTGTACACCACTTTGTGTTAGTCTTTCATGTGGAATTCCAATAAAATTGATTCATGTTTGTGACAGTAATATGACAAAATGTGGAAAACTTTAAGCGGGCCAAATACTTTTGCATCCCACTGTAAGTATAATTTTTATATACTCACAAACAAGGATTACCGTTCAGGCAACCGCTAAGTAGGCAGATGGGGAGATTAAACCTGCCCCCACTCGGGATTAAGAAGTCGCTCTCTGTAGGATTGGAGAAAGGAGGTTCCAAATCCCCTCCACTAGGGGTGGAATTAATAGTAATGCAGTGGTAAAAGGCACCAGGAGAGTAAAATCAATTCTTAAAACGTTTAAAATGAAGTAGGTCGTGGTGGACTTACCCCTTCAATGCAGGCACAAATAGTTGCTGAAGACAACAAAAATGTTTTATTTACATACTCCAAAAGGTGCAACGCGTTTCGTAGGTATATCCCACTTCCTCAGGCAATACAAGGGAGCCTGAGGAAGTGGGATATACCCACAAAACGCATTGCAGCTTTTGGAGTATGTATATAAACCATTTTGTTGTCTAAATCAGCAACTATTTGTGCCTGCATTGAAGGGGTTAATCCACCATGACCTACTTAATTTTAAACGTTTTAAGAATTGATTTTACTCTCCTGGCGCCTCTGTACCACTGCATATATCATTAATAATCAGTAATGTAAAAGAAAGGTGGCATAGTGGATATTACTCTTACGTTGCAGCACTAGGGTCCCTGGTTTCAAAATCTGGGTCAGTACACTGTGTGCATGGAGTTAGTACTAGTGTCATCCAAAAAGTAACAGCTGTTTGCTTTTATCTGCCTCAGAAGGAATGCTTTCGGTGTAATTTAACTTGCTTGTCAGGTTAACCTCTTCCGTCCCTGTACTGCTTGTCACATGACTGCAGAACACTAGTAACTGTTTGTTCAGCAGCATTAACATGAAACCCCTCTATCAGTTCCTCACTTTTATCACATGGTATTCTTTTTTGTATAATTTAACTTGCATCTGTTGGATACACTTCTTCTCTCCCTGCATCACTTGTCACGTGACTGCTCAATGAACAGCATTAACATGACGTCCCCCACTGTCAAAATGAACCTACGCATATGTAGTGTTGAATGTAATGAGAAATGTCCTTTTTTTTTCATTTTCATAATTACGATTCTTATTGTAATTACAATTTTGATTTCATGTAATTTTGCATAACTATCACATAAATGCATTGAAGTCTATGAGTTATAAGAATTGTTTTTTTCCAAATGAGAAAACACATTTTCACATAAATGCATTCAAGTATAAAGAGCACAAGAAAACCATTTTCCAAATTTGAGAGAACACTTTTTCGCTAAAATGCATTGCAATCCATAGGGCATAAGAAAATACATTTATTTTACACATTTTTGCATTTAAAACTGTGAAATAAATAGATAAAACATTTCCAGAATTTGTCCCTTCCTTTCATAGGAGGCTACTAACAAGCTTGTACATGCTCTAGTTATATCCTATCTTGATTACTGAAACAACCTACTCTGCAGCATCTCCCCAGTCCCTATTTAATTCTGCTGCCTGCCTCATCCATTGCTCCTCCCCCTCATCTGATGCATCCCCTCACTGCCAATCCCTCCATTGGCTGCCTGTTACCTAAAGCTTAGGTTCTCAACATGCGGTACGCGTACCCCAGGGGGTACTTCTGATGGTTCCAGGGGGTACTCAGGCTTGATAAACTTAACCAAGAATAACCAATGTAGAGTTGTGACAAATTATATATCCTATACAAACCGCAACAAATTCATCTAATTAAAAGCAACAGTAAATGCTTGGAAATTGTTTACAACCAATTATCATGTACTATGATTAAATATATATTTGTTAAGGGGTACTTGTGATACGGTTTACTATGCTAGGGGGTACTTGGTGAGTACAGGGTTTTAGAAAGGGTACATACCAATAAAATGTTGAGAAACACTGACCTAAAGGATCCAATATAAACTCCTCATCTATCATATAAAGCTCTACATAAGTTGTCACCTCCTTATTTTTCCTCACTAATCTGCAAATACCATCCCACCAGGAACCTTTGCTCCTTTTAGTAGACCCTCTTGTCACTTCTTCTCACTCTTGCATCCAGGACAGCCTGTCCATCATGAGCCAAGAAACCTTCAAACGTTCTCTCACAACACATCTTTTCAGACAAGCCTATAATTTGCTATAGGTAGCATTGGCAGTTTATTGCCTCATCCGCTAACCCCTGTGTCACCTTCCCTAACGTCTGCAACCCACTACCCTCTAGATTGTGAGCTTGCACAGGCAGGGACCTCCTTCTATTGTTTCTGATTCTGATGTAATTTATAATATGAACATGCATCAATATTAGTGATGCCTCAAACCACTCATTAATAATATCTGTATTTGTATTGCTAGATGTCCTAATTACCATATTTTTCAGACAAGGTGAGTAAATTATTTTTCTTGCAGGTACATTATTTTCTGGTTAAATGCTGCCCACGTTACAATTTTTTTCTGGTGACATGCTGCCCACTTCATGATTATTTTCTGGTGCAATGCTACCCACTTTACAACTGTTTTCTGGTGAAATGCTGCTCACTTTACAATTAATTTCTGGTGAAATGCTGGCCACTTTAAATTATTTTCTAGTGAAATGCTGTCCACTTTAACAATTTTTTCCTGGTGAAATGCTGCCCACTTTACGATTATTTTCCGGTGAAATGCTTATGCGGTCCACTTTACGATTTATTTCTGGTGAAATGCTGCTCACTTTATGATTATTTTCTAGTGAAATGCTGCCCACTTTACAATTATTTTATGGTGGAACAATGCTGCATTATGATTATTTTATAGTGAAACATTGCTGTGTTATGATTATTGTATGGTAAAACACTGCCCCATTACGATTATTTGGCACCTATGGGGGGGAGGGCATCCAAATTTTCACAGGGGGGGCCAGTGTTTTTTAGTTACGCCACTGTCAGTAAAGTGTTGGAAGATGTCAGCACTACATAAAACACGATAGTAATAAATAGCTACTGTGCAATCCAGGCTGTTTCGCAGAAGTTCTTCAAACAGGAGCCTAAACACTAAAATATGAATGTTGCAAACCACAACACATGAAAAAAAAAACAGAAATGTATGCTGCAAGGTGAAATCAATTAAAAATACCCAAAGCATCTGCAACATTAGACAAAAGAGTTCTATGAAATATTAATATTATGCTCTTTTGTCTGTATATTTCCAGTAATTCCCTTCTAAAAGCCACCCATAGTCTCTCCCTAGCAGCCTGTGGTATTGCAAGGAAATAACCTAAAGTGGTCCATTGTTTTCCTTGTTTTTATCCTGTATGCATTTCAATTGATCCTACTTTCTCTTCCTCTGTACCACGATGGTCTGAGCCATGCTTATGCGCTTTGAGTCCTACGGGAGAAAAGCGCTTTACAAATGTTATTTGTTGTTGTTGTTGTACTTTCTATGCAGAGTCCTCACTTTTTTGCTGTTTTTTGTTAATCATTAATAACGTATTCAATATGATGATTATCACATACGTGGTCTGTACAGTTGCTCTCATGAGTTGGTGGTACATCAGGGCACTGTTCTGTCGGTCCATTAAATCTCTGCTGGTTTCCAAACTCAGTTTCTGTCATCTGAACACCTGCAAAAAAAATGCATTCCTAGTGGTGAGGCAAAATAATTTTGACCCCTTGTCTGACATTTAATACTAGTTTCTAACATGGTAAAAATAGGTTTCAGGTATTTATGTATTGACTTTTAAACCAGCATTGATGATTGAAGCAAGGCAGTAAAGAAAACTGGAGTAAATAAAATGTAGTTTTCCAGTCCATGTTTAATTTTTCAGCCTAAGCCCAATAAGTACTAGAAAACTGCTCTACTTTTGATCAAAAAATTTTTGCACTTGCCTTTTATTACACAGTCTTTTATGCTTTACAGAGGATTACTAGTAATTCCAATTTTTTATATCCACAGTACCTTTACAGAAAGCCAATGCGTGCATGAAAAAAGGGCCATTGAAAAAGGGCTTGGCTTGATAACGAAATGGCGCGGGTGGATAACAAAATCTGATAACTATAAATATTGTTGTCAAACTTGGTTAACAATAGCTTGGACCTGTTGCTTATCTACATTTAAAATTGATATGTACTTATACTTACCACATTGCTCTGTAATTCTGCCATGTTGTATCGTGTTTGAACCGTATTCCATTTAATCAAGTATTGTTGATGCATGTTGGGCTAAGCCCCTGACTTTGGGAGACTACTAGGGAGGGATTGGGAGTGAAGGAGGGGTTACTTTTGTTAAAAAACAATAAAAATTGGGGAAATAATAATGATAAAGATATTAACGTTAAAAATCGGTACGTAATTCAACAATACAGCTTAACAGAACCCTCCCCTGGTGGTGCCTAAAACTAACCACTCCCCTGGTGGCATCTAACCCTAATTGCCCCTCCCCCCGGTGGTGCCTAACCTTAACCCCCCCGGTGGTGCCTAACCCTAACCAACCCCCTGGTGGTGCTTAGCCCTAACCACCCCCCCCTGGTGTTGCCTAAAACTAACTGCCGCTGTGGTGGTGCCTAACCCTAACCACTCCATCTGCAGAAACACCCTTTTACACAGAGAAATGATAATATCTTTGATAACGTAAAATCTGTACATATAAACAAAATAATATGACAACAACTATAACTGTGCAAGCTTCTAAAATGATAACTACTTCAAAAACTATAATGTTCTAATGTTGTTAACGATATTTTTCATAGCACCCATTTATCTCCTTTTTTTCTCCGTATTAATGATAATTGCATTAAAGTCTATGGCGGCGCCCTTTTCGTCCACCCTCATCCTGCACCCTTTTTTCCTGCTACCAAGCCAATAAAGCTTACCATTTAGAATGAACTCATTCTGGATGGACTTGCCATTGAAATCACCACACAGTCCACAGGTTGTGCTGGCATATTTAGAATCTAATTCCAGCTATAGAAAGCAAATGGAAAAAGTAGAGTTATGTTTACAACAAAACATACCAGAATCATGGATAGTTTGGGTAAAATGGGGTCCTGGTCAAAAATAAACATTGCCCCCTTAGATTTGTATACTGTACTGGCTCTACGTTGGTTGTGACCTCCATAATCATTGCCTTAGGGGCCCTTAAAGCAAATCTGAAGCTAAAATAAATGTATGGGAGAGCAGGCAGGCACTCGGGGTAATAGAGCCAAAAGTCAGAAATGGTAGCCAGTACACTATGTGCTCAAGACTAGTAAAGGAGAGAGTTCTTCAACAATCAAAGGACATAGGAAAAGTCTGGCACTATAGTGTTTATTGTGCAAAAAGGTGACACATCAAATGGATTAAAGTGCATCAACAAGGCATGATGTGCATTCATTAATCATGCAGTAAAAACATAGCAACATGGTGTCTTCGTGCTCGACTGGGTACGAATGGGAGGCAGCGGTGGTGAGTGCCACAAGGTGCACGGCCTAACGACCGTTTCGCATGGCTTGCGCCAAGCTTTGTCAAAGGTGAAATGTGCAACCATTCCCATTCATACCCAGTCGAGCATGAAGACACCATGTTGGTATGTTTTTACTGCATGATTAATGAATGCACATCATGTTTTGTTGATGCACTTTAATCCATTTGATGTGTCACCTTTTTGCACAATAAACACTATAGTGCCAGACTTTTCCTATGTCCTTTGATTGTTGAATCTAAAATAAACTTATGAGATAATGAATTGTATGTGTAGTACGGATAACAACTAGGACATTAGTAGCAAAAAAGTCTTGTTATTGTTATCTATGCAAAAAAAAGCTTCTCTGAGCTATTTGACCAACTTGGTTAAACTCGATCCTGTTTTATAATGAGCTTAAACAGCCAAGAAACAGTGAGACAGATTATGATAAGGTTTTACTGCTGGAAAGTTCAAGGGGTCATTATCTCTGCTCTGTTTTATAGCTTAAAATACAGGGTGTGGTTTCTAAACTGCAAATGTCACAGAATTATGCAATGTTATAAATAAAGCTATAAAAATGAAAAAATAAAAACATGAGACTTTTATTTGATATGAATGTTCTATGTATTATCCATACTACTCATACAATTCATTATCTCATAACTTTATTTTCGCTTCAGATTTTGGTCCTGAACAGTTGTTTAGTGTACAGGTGTCAAACTCCAGTCCTCAAGGGCCAGATTCATGCCAGTGTTTAGGATGAACTGAGAAATGGAGAAATGTGTTCTACTTAATGAATGACACCTTTCCTGATGAAGCCCCATCAAATAAAGTGAGCTGTGTCAAAAATGTGTGAGAAACACAGCACTTCAGGACTGAAGTTCAACACAGGGCCGGGCCGAGGCAGAGACGAGAGAGGCTCCAGCCTCAGGGCCAATGTTGCCAACCATCCATGAAAGTACGAGCGGTCCACCTTTTTAACCCCAAAAAGGCAGTGTCCTTACCTGCCCGTACTTAGGGAAAGGCATCCGTCCATGGAGGGTTGGCAGGCGGGACGTGAACTGACTGTGGCGTCTAATAGACGCCGCATCAGTTCACCAGCAGCAGAGCAGGGCTACGGGAAGATGGCTGCTGAAGCCCTGCACTGGAGACTATTTATTTCTCCAGTACTGGGCTTCGGGTGCCATCTTCCCGTAGCCCTGCTCCGCCTGTGAGTGAGAGGCTGAGGCTGATCGCGGGAATTTTGCAGCTGCTGGCTGCGAAGAGTCAGACCGGGGGAGCTGCGCTGGTGGGAGGCCAGGACTAAGGAGAGGAGTTGTCTGCAGCCTGCAGGTAAGTAAATGTTTGTTTTTGTTTTTTTACAGGTGCTGCCCACATGTATTTATTAGTGACAGGTGCTGTCCATGCCCACATTACTGGTGACAGGTGCTGCCCATGCCCACATTACTGGTGACAGGTGCTGCCCATGCACACATTACTGGTGACAGGTGCTGCACATGCCCACATTTCTGGTGACAGGAGCTGGTCATGCCCACATTACTGGTGACAGGTGCTGCCCATGCCCACATGTATTACTGTTGACAGGTGCTGCCCATGCCCATATTACTGGTGACAAGTATGGATGCCCATGCCCACATTACTGGTGACAAGTGCTGCCCGCATGTATTTACTGGTAAAATGTGCTGCCCACATGTATTTACTGGTAAAATGTGCTGCCCACATTTATTTACTGGTGAAGTGTGCTGCCCATGCCCACACGTATTTACTGGTGACAGGTGCTGCCCATGCCCACATGTATTTACTGGTGACAGGTGCTGCCCATGCCCACATGTATTTACTGGTGACAGGTGCTGCCCATGCCCACATGTATTTACTGGTGACAGGTGCTGCCCACAAAGTGCATTTACTGGTGAAATGTGCTGCCCACATAGTGCATTTACTGGTGAAATGTTCATCCCATGCCCACGTGTAAGTACTGGTGAAATGTGCTGTCCATACCCACATGTATTACTGGTGAAATGTGCTGCCCAAGCCCACATGTATTTACTAGTGAAATGTGCTGCCCATGCCCACATGTATTTACTGGTGAAATGTGCTGCCCACAAAGGCCTTGATTCATAAAAAGCAGCGCGATAAAAAAAATCATGTAGGGGAAAATACCACACTCTGTATATTACCGGTCTGTGTGCTAATTCATAGAGATTTCCCCAGCTGCTGTTGAAGGTCGGTAAATTACCGCAGCCCATTGAGCGGTGGAGTAGAGCAGTGTGGCGAGATCTCTCTTTTGTCCTGCACAGATGACTCATACAGACGACTCACACAGACTTTCCCTGCCTGCACAGATGACTCATACAGACGACTCATACAGACGACTCACACAGACTTTCCCTGCCTGCACAGATGACTCGCACAGATAACTCACACAGACTTTGGCTCCCTACACTTTGCATTGTTAACACCTCACCAGAGGTGCAGGTAACTTGTTAAGACCTCACCAGAGGTGTCGGTAACTGTCGTGAGGCTTACCGCTTGTTGAAGGCTTTATGAATTGATATTTGCTTACAATTGACTGACATGTGTTGGAGGTAACTACAGCCAAGTCGGTAATTTATCTCCCTGGTCGGTAATGTCAGCTTTTCATGCGGTAACAGCCTTTATGAATTGACACATTGCTAAGTGGTTGGGAAAGTCTGCTGTTTTCAGCATTATCGCATGCAGTAATTCTTTATGAATTGATGCCTTAGTGTATTTACTGGTGAAATGTCCCACATAGCTTCATCTATGTTTCCCTCCTCCGATATTCACAAGAAGTTTTCTAAAAAGCCTGCTACTGACTACGTCCCCTGTCCGTCCAAACCTTGGGATGTCCAGATTTTTTGAACATTTTGTCCAGGAAAATTAAGAAATTGGGTTGGCAACCCTGCTCAGGGTGCAGTGTAGGAGGGGGCCGCACAACTCATTCAGCTATTATTCCCCTATTATGTTTGAAATACACAGCAAAAAGAACTTGTCCTACTTTCTTACCAGCAGACTGTCCTCATCTTTCATTGTTAAGACCAGACCGAGCTTAGACGTCACAGTCAGATATTCTCTAGGATTCTTAATTTGAACTCCAGACCCACTGTATGGCAGCTGGACACTAAATGGAGAAATGTAAAAATAAATATGTCATCATTGCTTCTAGGACCAATCTAATATTATATGATATCTTGTATGAATCATTGTAAGGGGGCGTCAGCTGTTACAAATTCCTAACTTAACAATCCAAAATTTGTAAAGAACTGGATCATTTTGGACTCCATCACCAGGGCAATCCCATGCTCATGTGGTATCGCAATGCACAGCCACTGTGTGTGATAAAATGCACTCCCTATTCACTACAATGAATGGTGGTATGTCTTAGTTTTACACCAAAATCACTCCAGCAAGGTGTTTCAATAGCGCATCACATGCGTTACCGTTGATGCGAATAGTGCCATTGAAATGCAATAGATGTGCTGCCATGAGGAAAATGTACGATATTGTGTACCCAACACTACTACTGCACTGAGCAGGATCCATGTCTTCCTAGTACATCTCTTCATGATACAACTTCTGCAGCATGCCTGTAGAATAGGATTAATGCAACCTAGAGGCAAACCCAGGTAATAACAATAGCATATAATGTAAAGGTATGTAAGTATTAGTCATTCCAGATAATTTATCAGCTGTATTCAAGTAAAGCCAAAGTGAAAGCTAAGCTTTTTGTTGATCACAGAAGCCATTGATCACATTATTATTTAGTATTTACTTAGTGCTGGCATCTTCCGCAGCGCTCTACCAAGTACATAGCCATGTCACTTTACAAGAGAATTTCGGAGGTGCCTGGTAAAATAAAAAAATGTAAAAATTGTTTAAGAAGGAGAGGTAGTGTTTGTCTTACCTCTCCCGAAGAATGAGATCAGTGAAATGTGAATTTATTAAGCACTAAAATAAGAGAAAATGTCCCTCCATTGTAAGCAATCTCACTAATTATTACAGTAACCCAATAAGTTCCCTTAAAATGAAGGGATGTGTTGTCCCTTGGCAGCAACTTCAGAAATGCTCTTGCTGAGGTTCCCCAGTGGATCAGTGGTGGACTGGTGGAGTGTCGGTGGTGAGAGGTGAGGAATGGTGTTGCAGTGTGTGTGTGTTTGGGGGAGGGGTTGGTGGGTGTCAGGGTGCTATGGGTGGTTGCAGGCGTGCTGCTCTTCAGCCCAGGGGGGGAGCCGGTGCCGATGGTGGGCAAGCAGCAAAGCATCTTTACATGTACTGCCAGTGGTCCCCATTGGTCCCTTAACTGACCAATATGAAACCTCCTCAGGGTCCATAAAAGTACAGATGGGGAGCCCCCATGGCACATTTAAAGATGTTTTTATGGAAGCTTGGGCTTGCTATACTTAAGTATATTGAGTGCTGGTGATGAGGAGCGTCATAAGTGGCATTGCCATGAGACAATACGGAACGATATTAGCATGGTACCATTAACTAAAGGTAAGTATGTATTGTTAATTAAGAATATTAAAATACGGGCGGATCCAGAACTACACATGCTGGCCATGGACCATGCACCACACCAGCTTCATCCAGTTTCACAGCTGCAAGGACTGGCTCCCACTCTCCCTTTTAAGTTGCTCTTCCCTCCTGCACCCGCACAGTTACCCTCCCCCCACAGTTACCCTAGCTGCCCTCACCTGCTGAGCCCTCAGAAGAGGCTTCCAGGCAAGCGTTCAGAGAACCATGCCAGCCATAACCACAAATTGAGGCCCAGGCTTAAAAAACTGACTATGCTGAGGCTGCGGAAACCCCACAGGCGTATATGAACACATACTAACTTGGCTTGATTGTCGCATTGAACCATTGAATTTAAAGGGAACCTAAACTGAGAGGGATATGGATGTTTCCTTTTAAACTATACCAGTTGTTTGTCAATTCTGATGACCTATTTGGCTGAAGTGGTGTCTGAATCTCAGACCTGAAACAAGCATGCAGCTAATCAAGTCTGACTTCAGTCAGAGCACCTAATCTGCATGCTTGTTCAGGGGCTGAGGCTAAAAGTATTAGAGACACAGGATCAGCATGAGAGTAGTGTTGGGCGAACACCTAGAAGTCAATGGGGACCCGAACTTTCGTGCTTTGTAAAGCTTCCTTACATGCTACATACCCCAAATTAGCAGGGTATGTGCACCTTGGGAGTGGGTACAAGAGGGAAAAAAATATTTGAAAAAGAGCTTATAGTTTTTGAGAAAATTGATTGTAAAGTTTCAAAGGAAAAACTGTCTTTTAAATGTGGAAAATTTCATGTTTCTTTGCACAGGTAACATGCTTTTTTTCGCCATGCAGTCATAAATGTAATACAGAGAAGAGGTTCCAGGAAAAGGGACCGGTAACGCTAACCCAGCACCAGCAGCAGCAGACGTGATGGAACAGGAGGAGGCGCAGGAGGAGAAGGCCACGCTTTGTGAGACACAACAACCCAGGCCTTGCATGAGGACAAGAAGCGTGCGGATAGCATGCTTTGTACCGCCATGCAGTCATAAATGTAATAAAGATAAGTGGTTCAATAAACAGGGACCATGCGGCAACGCTAACCCAGCAGCAGCAGACGTGATGGAACAGGAGGAGGCGCAGGAGGAGAAGGCCACGCTTTGTGAGACACAACAACCCAGGCCTTGCATGAGGACAAGAAGCGTGCGGATAGCATGCTTTTTACCGCCATGCAGTCATAAATGTAATAAAGATAAGTGGTTCAATAAACAGGGACCACGCGGCAACGCTAACCCAGCAGCAGCAGACGTGATGGAACAGGAGGAGGCGCAGGAGGAGAAGGCCACGCTTTGTGAGACACAACAACCCAGGCCTTGCATGAGGACAAGAAGCGTGCGGATAGCATGCTTTGTACCGCCATGCAGTCATAAATGTAATAAAGATAAGTGGTTCAATAAACAGGGACCACGCGGCAACGCTAACCCAGCAGCAGCAGACGTGATGGAACAGGAGGAGGCGCAGGAGGAGAAGGCCACGCTTTGTGAGACACAACAACCCAGGCCTTGCATGAGGACAAGAAGCATGTGGATAGCATGCTTTGTACCGCCATGCAGTCATAAATGTAATAAAGATAAGTGGTTCAATAAACAGGGACCACGCGGCAACGCTAACCCAGCAGCAGCAGACGTGATGGAACAGGAGGAGGCGCAGGAGGAGAAGGCCACGCTTTGTGAGACACAACAACCCAGGCCTTGCATGAGGACAAAAAGCGTGCGGATATAGCAGCAATGCTTTTTGCCGCCATGCAGTCATAAATGTAATACAGATGAGAGGTTCAATAAACACGGACCGGAAACGCTACACCATCCCAGATGTTCATTGGTCATGTTACTTGGTTGGGGTCCTGGAGTGTTGCGTAGTCATTTCCAATCCAGGATTGATTCATTTTAATTTGAGTCAGACGGTCTGCATTTTCTGTGGAGAGGCGGATACGCCGATCTGTGACGATGCCTCCGGCAGCACTGAAACAGCGTTCCGACATAACGCTGGCTGCCGGGCAAGCCAGCACCTCTATTGCGTACATTGCCAGTTCGTGCCAGGTGTCTAGCTTCGATACCCAATAGTTGAAGGGTGCAGATGGATTGTTCGACACAGCTACGTCATCTGACATGTAGTCCTTGACCATCTTCTCCAGGCGATCGGTGTTGGAGGTGGATCTGCACGCTTGCTGTTTAGTGGGCTGCTGCTGCATGGGTGTCAGAAAATGTTCCCACTCCAAGGACACTGCCGATACCATTCCCTTTTGGGCACTAGCTGCGGCTTGCGTTGTTTGCTGCCCTCCTGGTCGTCCTGGGTTTGCGGAAGTCAGTCTGTCGGCGTACAACTGGCTAGAGGAGGGGGAGGATGTCAATCTCCTCTCTAAAGTCTCTACAAGGGCCTGCTGGTATTCTTCCATTTTGACCTGTCTGACTCTTTCTTCAAGCAGTTTTGGAACATTGTGTTTGTACCGTGGATCCAGAAGGGTATAAACCCAGTAATTGGTGTTGTCCAGAATGCGCACAATGCGTGGGTCACGTTCAATGCAGTCTAGCATGAATTGAGCCATGTGTGCCAGAGTACTACCAGAATCCTCATCATCCTCTTGTGAGCGTTGTGATAGTTGTTGTGATGCATCATAGTCGTCACCTTCCTCCTGGTCTGCTTCTGCTGACCATTCGCGCTGAATTGTGGAAGTCCAACGTGCACCGCTCTGGCCCTCGTCAGTGGTGGCATGAAATTCCTGCTCCAACTCCAGCTGTTCCTCCTCCTCTTCTTCGTCATAGCTGCTGGGGCCAGCGTTCCCTGAGGCGGATGGCCTGATGTTGGTACCATCACGCTGATCGTTTTCTCCTTCAGATTCCCCCAGTTGCATCATGACAGCTGTTTCCTTGATTTTCAACTATGACCTCTTCAGTAAACACAGCAGTGGTATGGTAATGCTGACTGAAGAGTTGTCACTGCTCACAAGCAACGTGGATTGCTCAAAATTTTGGAGGACTTGGGAGAGGTCCAACATGTTGGCCCAATCGGATCCACAGAAGCTTGGCAGCTGTCCGGATGCGCCTCAGTACTGCACCGTCATGTACTGGACCACTGCACTCTTCTGCTCACAAAAGCGGGCTAGCATGTGCAGCGTAGAATTCCAGCGCGTAGGGACATCACACAGCAAGCGAGGGTGGGGGAGATTGAAGCGCTCCTGCATCTTGGCGAGTGCCCCCGAAGCAGTACTGGAATTTCTACAATGTTTGGCCACTCGACGCACCTTCAACAGAAGATCGGCCACGCCTGGGTATGTCCTCAGGAACCGCTGAACTACTAGGTTCATCACGTGCGCCAGGCAAGGGATGTGTGTCAGCTTAGCCAACCTTAAAGCGCGAATGAGATTACTCCCATTATCACACACAACCATGCCCGGTTTCAGGTCCAGCGGTGCCAGCCACAAATCCGTCTGTTCCTTTATTCCCTTCCAAATATCCTCCCCTGTGCTGCTTATCCCCAAGGCAGATCAGCTTCAGCAACGCTTGCTGACGCATTCCAACAGCTGTGCTGCACTGCTTCCACGATCCTACTGCTGCTGGGTTAGCGTTTCCGGATGAGGTACAGCTTTGAGATGCGTTGGAGGAGAAGGAGTCAGAGAGGTAGGTGCTGCTGTTGTTATCCAGTGGGAGGGACGGCGGTGCAGCTGTTTGCGGCGTGGGCAACACCCGCGCCGTAGCAGGTGAGGAATCGCTGCCAGGCTCCACAAGGTTCACCCAGTGCGCGGTAAGGGAGATGTATCGACCCTGGCCAAACGCACTCGTCCAGGTGTCAGTGGTGAGGTGAACCTTGCAGGCAACGGCATTCTTCAAGCTTCGGGTTATTTTGCTGACCACGTGCTCATGCAACTCAGGCACTGCAGAGCGCGCAAAGTGGTAGCGGCTGGGAACCACGTAACGTGGGATGGCCACTGACATCATGCCCTTGAAGCTGTTTGTCTCCACCACTCGATATGGCAGCATTTCGCAGGCCAGAAGCTTGGCTATGCTGGCTGTTACTGCCACGGCCCGGGGGTCATTTGCTGGCAATTTCCTCTTGTGCTCAAACATCTCCGACACAGACAACTGAACCGTAGCGCTGCACACGGAAGGGCTGTTGGTTGTTGTGTTTGATGAACACTGGGAGACCTCAAGAGCACCACTCCGGAAAGTGACAGTGTCAGCGTCGTCTGATGTTTGTGAATGTTGTGAACCACGCAATGGCTGGGCTACTGCTGCTGCTGAGGCGGGTCTGGTGGTGAGTCTGGTGAACCCAAGGGAGGCAGTGTTGCTGGTACCCTGTCCTGCCGCGTTTGCCCACAGAGTGGGATGTTTGGATAGCATGTGGCGGCTCATGCTGGTGGTGGAGAGGTTGTTAATACTTTTCCCCCTGCTCAGGCGGGTCTTGCACACCTTGCAAATCGCCATGGTAACATCCTCAGTGCAGTCTTCAAAGAAAGCCCAGACTTTGGAGCACCTGCCTTGCTGGCGATTTCTGTTTGCTCCTCTTTTGCCTCTCACTTGAACTTCCACTCTTGTGGTGCCTGAAATTGCGCGCCGCCTACCTTGTGGCACAAGGCGAACTCGTGCAGCAGTGGGTTCTTCAACAGAATCATCTGTGCTGCTGCTACGACGGCGATGTTCTCGTTCACAAACAAAATCTGGGTCTCTGTCCACATTGTCCATACCCTCCTCTTCCATCTCCTCAAACTCGTCATATGTCATTGTGGGGGGCCGCCGCCGTGGAGTAGAGCTCCCCAGAACAACCTCTGCGCAGCTCACTCCAACATCGTCTTCCAGATCTTGTCGGCCGACCTCCTGCAATTGCAACCCCTCCTGCCCAACTTGCTCTGGGATTTGGGTTTCCGAGTCCTCCTCGGACTCGCCTTGTATTTCAGTGCGCGGTGCATTTCCCACAGTTAATGGTTGTGAATCCGGGCACAACATTTCTGGCTGTTCCTCCATTGACCTTTGAAAGGTGGAAGTTTGTTGGGCTGGGAATAGCTCCTGCGAATACCCCATTGTGTCCTGAGGTAATTCATCGGACTGGTTATCTGGCAGTTGTGTGCGTGGTGTCGCTGCCGGTTGTGTCAGCTTTGTGCCCACTGGCTCCTTGTAACTGGCTGAGGACTCGGACCTCGTGCGTGATGTGCTGGTGCTGCTTAACCCACTGCTGGACGCTTGAGAGGTCATCCAAGTAATTATCTGGTCCTGTTCTTTTGGATTTGTGAGGGTTGTTGTCCTGGACAACATGGGCGGTATTGAGTGGGTTTTCTTGGGTGCTCCCCTGTGGCCTGTACGTGAACCGTCAGGGGAAACACCTCTTCCCTTGCCCCTCCCTCTTTCACCGGATTTCTTCCTCATTTCACTTATCCTTACAGTACACGCTGACTGGCAGCAGTACAGTGGCAGTACAGAAATGCTATACAGTACCACTATTCCCAGCAGCGACACAGAGCACAATGCTATACAGTGGCGGGTGAGCGGTGTACTACTATTCCCAGCAGACACAGAGTGGCAGTAAACAGAATGCTATATAGTGTGGCTGAGCGAGGTACACAGAGTGGCAGTAAACAGAATGCTATATAGTGTGGCTGAGCGAGCGGAGTACTACTATTCCCAGCAGACACAGAACAGTAAACAGAATGCTATATAGTGTGGCTGAGCGGTGTACCACTATTCCCAGCAGCGACACACAGCACAATGCTATACAGTGGCGGGTGAGCGGTGTACCACTATTCCCAGCAGCGACACAGAGCACAATGCTATACAGTGGCGGGTGAGCGGTGTACTACTATTCCCAGAAGACACAGAGTGGCAGTAAACAGAATGCTATATAGTGTGGCTGAGCGAGGTACACAGAGTGTCAGTAAACAGAATGCTATATAGTGTGGCTGAGCGAGCGGTGTACTACTATTCCCAGCAGACACAGAACAGTAAACAGAATGCTATATAGTGTGGCTGAGCGGTGTACCACTATTCCCAGCAGCGACACACAGCACAATGCTATACAGTGGCGGGTGAGCGGTGTACCACTATTCCCAGCAGCGACACAGAGCACAATGCTATACAGTGGCGGGTGAGTGGTGTACCACTATTCCCAGCAGCGACACAGAGCACAATGCTATACAGTGGCGGGTGAGCGGTGTACCACTATTCCCAGAAGACACAGAGTGGCAGTAAACAGAATGCTATATAGTGTGGCTGAGCGAGCGGTGTACTACTATTCCCAGCAGACACAGAACAGTAAACAGAATGCTATATAGTGTGGCTGAGCGAGGTACACAGAGTGGCAGTAAACAGAATGCTATATAGTGTGGCTGAGCGAGCGGTGTACTACTATTCCCAGCAGACACAGAACAGTAAACAGAATGCTATATAGTGTGGCTGAGCGAGGTACACAGAGTGGCAGTAAACAGAATGCTATATAGTGTGGCTGAGCGAGCGGTGTACTACTATTCCCAGCAGACACAGAACAGTAAACAGAATGCTATATAGTGTGGCTGAGCGGTGTACCACTATTCCCAGCAGAGACACACAGCACAATGCTATACAGTGGCGGGTGAGCGGTGTACCACTATTCCCAGCAGCGACACAGAGCACAATGCTATACAGTGGCGGGTGAGCTGTGTACTACTATTCCCAGAAGACACAGAGTGGCAGTAAACAGAATGCTATATAGTGTGGCTGAGCGAGGTACACAGAGTGGCAGTAAACAGAATGCTATATAGTGTGGCTGAGCGAGCGGTGTACTACTATTCCCAGCAGACACAGAACAGTAAACAGAATGCTATATAGTGTGGCTGAGCGGTGTACCACTATTCCCAGCAGCGACACAGAGCACAATGCTATACAGTGGCGGGTGAGCGGTGTACCACTATTCCCAGCAGCGACACAGAGCACAATGCTATACAGTGGCGGGTGAGCGGTGTACCACTATTCCCAGCAGCGACACAGAGCACAATGCTATACAGTAGCGGGTGAGCGGTGTACCACTATTCCCAGAAGACACAGAGTGGCAGTAAACAGAATGCTATATAGTGTGGCTGAGCGAGCGGTGTACTACTATTCCCAGCAGACACAGAACAGTAAACAGAATGCTATATAGTGTGGCTGAGCGAGGTACACAGAGTGGCAGTAAACAGAATGCTATATAGTGTGGCTGAGCGAGCGGTGTACTACTATTCCCAGCAGACACAGAACAGTAAACAGAATGCTATATAGTGTGGCTGAGCGGTGTACCACTATTCCCAGCAGCGACACACAGCACAATGCTATACAGTGGCGGGTGAGCGGTGTACCACTATTCCCAGCAGCGACACAGAGCACAATGCTATACAGTGGCGGGTGAGCGGTGTACTACTATTCCCAGAAGACACAGAGTGGCAGTAAACAGAATGCTATATAGTGTGGCTGAGCGAGGTACACAGAGTGGCAGTAAACAGAATGCTATATAGTGTGGCTGAGCGAGCGGTGTACTACTATTCCCAGCAGACACAGAACAGTAAACAGAATGCTATATAGTGTGGCTGAGCGGTGTACCACTATTCCCAGCAGCGACACAGAGCACAATGCTATACAGTGGCGGGTGAGCGGTGTACCACTATTCCCAGCAGCGACACAGAGCACAATGCTATACAGTGGCGGGTGAGCGGTGTACCACTATTCCCAGCAGCGACACAGAGCACAATGCTATACAGTGGCGGGTGAGCGGTGTACCACTATTCCCAGAAGACACAGAGTGGCAGTAAACAGAATGCTATATAGTGTGGCTGAGCGAGCGGTGTACTACTATTCCCAGCAGACACAGAACAGTAAACAGAATGCTTTATAGTGTGGCTGAGCGAGGTACACAGAGTGGCAGTAAACAGAATGCTATATAGTGTGTCCCAGCAGTGACACAATGACTGGGGGGACCCTGGCTAGCGTGGCTGGAGCGCGAACTACCCTGCCTGCCTACCCAAAGCTAAACCCACAGACAAATGGCGGAAATATGACGTGGTTCGGGTATTTATTTACCCGAACCACATGACAGTTCGGCCAATCAGAGCGCGTTCGGGTCCGAACCACGTGACCTGTTCGAACAATCACAGCGCTAGCCGAACGTTCGGGGAACGTTCGGCCATGCGCTCTTAGTTCGGCCATGCGGCCGAACGGTTTGGCCGAACACCATCAGGTGTTCGGCCGAACTCGAACATCACCCGAACAGGGTGATGTTCTGCAGAACCCGAACAGTGGCGAACACTGTTCGCCCAACACTACATGAGAGTTAGACAACTGGAATTATTTTAAAAGAAAAAAATCCATATCCTTCTCAATTTAGGTTCCCTTTAAAGTGTGAGAAGGAATAACTATTTTACAACAGGTGCTTTTTGTTTTCACTCTGTCCCTTACCGATCAACCTCTGCAGCAGAGCTCTTTTGACTGATACTGAAGGGGCTAGTCCTATGCTTTTTCTGTTCTAAGTCTGAATGTGAACTTGTCATAGTCTAATATCCCTACCATATTGGTATTATGGATTTATATAGGACTGACATCTTCTGCAGCACTTTACAGAGTACATAGTCATGTCACTCTGACTGTCCTCAGAGAAATGCACAATCTAATCTCTGCTGTACGTAAAGTAAGTAGCAGGGGCGTAGGGATCACCATAGCAACCACAGCAGTTGCTATGGGGCCCTTAGCTGCCCTAACCAAGGGGGGGGGGGCTCTCCTGTCTGTAGAGGCATTTTAGCCAAAAACAGTACAGAGGTCTGCCCCCTCCATCCCTGTTTGGCTGTTCGAACAGTAGAAAATGTGTAGACTGTAGAAGCTGCTCTGCTCCTCCCCCATAGCCCCCCCTCCCTGCTCTCCATGCACACTTGCCTTACTCACAGCCAGCATTTTCAGAGCACATGGTATCTGTGTGTGTGCAGCTGTGCCCTGCCCGCCCCTGCCCTGCCCCCTGCACGAGTGCTTGGAGGCCAGATGAGAGAGCTGCCTGGAGTTCTGGAAGGTGTCCTGTCACTGAGCAGCAAGAGGAGGCATCAAAGTAAGTGAGCTGCAGGGAAGCCAGTGGGGGCAGGAGCAATCGCTGTAGAGCAGGATGACAGTGATTCACACCCCATGCACTGGACATCAGAGAGTGCACAGTATGTGAATCACTGGCACCCTGCTGTACAGCTACTGCATGCAGTACTTAGAGGTCTGATTCTGGGGATTTGTGTGCAGAGTGGTTAAAGCTCTGCCTTTATTAGCTTAATTTTAATGATGTGAAATAAAAAAAATGTGTCTTTTGTTTGAGACAAACCCTCCCCCACCACTTCCTAGCAGTATTTAACCCCTTAAAGAGAACCCGAGGTGGGTTTGAAGAATATTATCTGCATACAGAGGCTGGATCTGCCTATACAGCCCAGCCTCTGTTGCTGTCCCAAACCCCCCTAAGGTCCCCCTGCACTCTGCAATCCCTCATAAATCACAGCCACGCTGCTGACAAACAGCTTGTCAGAGCTGGCTGTGTTTATCTCTATAGTGTCAGTCTGCTGCTCTCCTCGCCTCCTGCAGAACTCCAGTCCCCGCCTGCATCCCTTTCCTCCCTGCTGATTGGAGGGAAGGGACGGGGGCAGGGACCGGAGCTATGCAGGAGGCGGGGGAGCAGCTGAGACTGACACTACAGATGTAAACACAGCCTCACAGCACGGCTGTGATTTATGAGGGATTGCAGAGTGCAGGGGGACCTTAGGGGGGTTTGGGATAGCAACAGAGGCTGGGCTGTATAGGCAGATCCAGCCTCTGTATGCAGATAACATTCTTTAAACACACCTCGGGTTCTCTTTAACCACCTGGACTAAAAGCTACGCAGGGACAGTTGCCTATTAGTATAGAGGATGTGGGAGTATGTATGTGTATTTGTATGGGGGGGGGGGGGGGATGATTCAGTGATACAGGTTCCTTGCCTGGAGGGACAAAACGGCTAGAAACAACCCTGCCTAGTTTAGGTTTCCTTAAAGTGAACATTAATATGGCCAGTTACTATCCTGGGGCTTCTTTCAGCTCTGAAGTCCTCCTGCTCCCTCACCATCATTCCACTCTGCTCCATTCCTCCGCTGTCCCCCTCTGAAAGCTGGGTGACTCAGCACGATAGAGAAGAAGACACGGGGCTGGGCATGCAGCAGGCAGAGGGGGACAGTGGAGGTATCGAGCAGTGCAGGAAGAGTCCCCAGGTAAGTAACTGGCGACAATAATATTCACATAATTATTGTGTGTGTGTGTGTCTGTGTGTGTGTGTCTGTGTGTGTGTGTAGCTAATTAAAGTGTGTGTGTGTGTGTGTGGGGGGGGGGGGGGGGGCATAAGAAAAAATTACTACGGGCCCAGTCATTTCTAGATACGCTCCTGGCAAGAAGTGCATTATTTTGTTTATTAGGAAAGGAGTTATTACTCAAAGTTTAGCTGTTGAAGTCCACTGTCTGTGATTTACACCACTGCTAAGTTCATGCACATTTAGCCTTCCCCATGACCCCTTATTATCACACCCACTTTCCAGTGCATGGACACGCCCTTTTTTGCCATGACACGCTTCATGCACTGCAAGTTCACAGCTACCCCGGTAGGGGATCCAGCACCTGCATAGCACCCTCAATGAAAAATTACTGGAGCTGCCCCTGCCCTCCACACAGACATAAGATCTGCAGTCTCCTCGTTATCGGCACAAATAGAAGACCTGTGGGCTAGAACTAACAGAATGGAGGTGTGGGAAGACAGTATGGCAGACGCTATAGATGTGGTGCAGGGCAAGAATAAAAAACAGGAGGATAGGATCCTGGCACTAGAGACCAAAGTGGAGGACATTGACAACAGGAGCAGGAGAGATAATTTGAGGCTGTGATTTTTCCAGAGTCTGTCACTGACATAAGGAGCTTTACACTAACTGTATTCAAAGCCATGCTTCCAGATTGTCAGGAGGAGTTGTTGAGATTTGACAGAATACAGAGATCACTGGGTCCCTCGAGGAGAGCCAACACTCCCAGGGATATAACCCTTAAAATGCATTATATAGAATCCAAGGAACGCATTTTGAGAGCTGCAAGAGCTTTAGGCCATAATGGAATTGGTAGTGACTTTAAAGTTCAAATATATCTGGATATATCACTGGTTAAGCTAACAAAGAGAAGAGCCTTGAAGCCAGTCACCCTGGCTCTCCAGAAAAGAGCTATCCAGTATAAGTTGGGAGATCCATTCATGCTACAATTTGCAATTGGGCCCAAAAAGTACCAAGTGCATTCACTACAAGAAAGGCTGAAAGCCATGAGGGACAGTGGGCTGCCTGCTCAGAAGGAGAACCTTCAGATGAACCCTTCAGATGGACTCGAGCAAAAGGCTGCATAGAGATTGGACAGAGATCTCACAAATATGCAACAAAAAGTCTAGAGACAGGAAAATAACTCCCTCCAATTCTCCAAAATACCACGGGCTCAGCATCCTTCTCCTTCAGCAGGAGCTACATTAAAATGAGGTTAAAAGAAGTGGTGATTTCTCCTCTGGGCGATAAAGCACATACTGTATACTATGGATAGCACAATGACTCTTGTGTGCACATATATATATATTACATGCTCATCACTACTGATGTCGCATAATCCTAATTTCCCATCGTAAATTATTTGCAATTAGGATGTGAAATCGTAATTTGTAAAATTTTGGGTAATTTTGCACAAAATTTAGCGGTTAATAACAAAGCCCCCATACCCCTGTCGCCATAAAAATGCAAAGCAAAAATATTTTTTAAAGAGGTTCTGTGGAGGGGTTAAATAAACAAAAACCGACACTTACCTGGGCTTCTATCGGCCCCCTGCAGCTCATGTCCCACGCCCTCCTTCTACGATCCTCCGTTCCCCACTACCGGTCCCAGTCTAAATATGCGTCTTACTACTGACTGCTGCGCGTGTACTCTATCCCGTGCACGTCATCAGGAGCTAACTGCGCAGGCAGAGTACAAGAAAACTTTGTACAGGGCCGGCCTTAGGTTTTACAGCGCCCTGAGCGAAACCTGATTTTGTGCCCCCCCCCTACCCACGTGCATATACACACACGCACGCATGTATACACACACACAGGGCCATATGCAATTTCCCTTTTCTCCTGAGATATCTCCTAGGACAGAGGTTCCCAAACTTTTTGACGTTGTGACACATCATGCCAAATGCCCAGATCTCTGTGACACGTCACGTATGTATAATAGAAAAAATACTATTAATAACCACGAATTGATGGAAAGAGTGCATTATTCTGAATACACTTAAAATTGAAGGCTAGAACCTTTCAGGAATATTAATAAAAACAATCAGTGGGACAGTTAGCCACCTCCCCCCCATTTAGAATGATAGCACAGCACTGATAATTTGCACCACGCGTTATAGCAGCAGTGCGCCCCCCCCCAAAAAAAAACGCCCTCAGGCTCAGTATAGATAGGCAGCCAGGTATAGGTGCCCCCAGTATAGGATCTCATGTGTAGGTGCCCTCAATATAGGTTGCCAAGCATTGGTGCATCCAGTATAGGAAGTCAGTTGAAGGTCTCCATCCCCCCATAGGTAGCCAAGCTTAGGTGCCTCCAGTATAGGAAGTCAGTTGAAGGTCTCCATCCCCCCATAGGTAGCCAGACATAGGTGCCTCCAGTATAGGTAGCCAGGTGTTGGAGCCCTCAGTAAAGGCAACCAGCTATAGGCGCCCCCTTGGAAGCTGGCGCCCTGAGCGACCGCTCCGGTCGCTCATATCAAAGGCCGGCTATGACTTTGTACTGCACCTGCGCAGTAAGCTCCCGATGACACAAGCAAGAGTGAGCACTATTCATCTAGTTAGACGAATATTAGACCGGGACCGATGGCAGGGAACCGAGGATTGTAGGAGGGCGTGAGACATGTCATTTAGGATTGTGGATAGTGGTCTGTTATTGCTATAGTTGAAAATGTTATATACTCTAGTTGCATTGGCTTATTACGTTAAATTGACAAAGACAATAGCCACAAGGGAAACTAGATGCTTTCCTTTCTGAAGAAACCATATAATAGTGGCTTGATATCTAATTGGCTGTATGTGGCTTCGCCTACTTCTCAAAACGCTAACCCCAGTCTCCCAGTGACTGGATGTACGAAGTTTGGGGTTTCTGGCTTTTATACTGTGAAAATGACTGCTTTTGAAATTTTTCCATTGAAGTCAATAGGGAACATCTAATAAGATTAATTTCTCAAAGAACAAAACATTGGCTTTTTCCAAGCCAACATAATAATAAGTATACTGTATATGGTGATGATGTCCTTTTACAAAAAAAAGCATATTTTAGGAGTTAGGGTTCTTTATATCGCTGTATTCATAATTATATTATTCTACCAACATAAAGGTAGTATCTCATAGGGCTTGATTCACAAAGCAGTGCTAACTGTTAGCACGCCTGTGAAAACCCCCTTAGCACGTCTAAACGAACTTTTCGCGCGCAAAACTTTATGCGCGTAAAACTTTACGCGTGCACTGCACAGAGCGCAGTGCACTCCGCGCGAAGTGCCCATTAAAGCCTATGGAACTTAGCGCGCGCATAGCAAAGTTTTGCACGCGGCACTTAGCGCGCGATCTGATTGAGAAAACCGGTGCTAACCTACTTAGCACCCTGGTTAGCGCGCCTAAAGACTTTAGACGTGCTAAGTAGGTTAGCACCGCATAGTGAATCAAGCCCATAGTGTGCAGGGGCATAACAGCCAAATAAAAAGAGCTAAATGTATTTAGTACTACAAATCTAAATCCCCTGATATAATAATGTTACAGGAGACACGCTTCTCCAAATTCTCTAATCCCATTTTTTTCCTGAAATAATACCAAACTTAGTTCTTATGTAATTGTTAGAATAAAAAAAATGGTGTCGCTATTCTTTTACATAAGAGATTGCCTTTCACACTTAGGAACACATTTGTGGACAAAGAAGGCCAATATCTTGGTAGATCCAGGGATATAGCATAGTGTTTATGGTTAAGTTAGAATGATAAAAGACTGTTTAAGTGGTTGGGTTTTATTCCACCTTTAAAGGGCAACTGAAGCGAGAGGTATATACAGGCTGCCGTATTTATTTCCTTTTAAGCAATACCAGTTCCCTGGTTACTCTGCTGATCTTTTGCCTCTAATACTTGGAACCTGAACAAGCATGCAGATCAGGTGTGTCTGACAATATTGTCAGATCTGACAAGATTAGCAGCATGCTTGTTTCTGGTGTGATTCATACACTACTGCAGCCAAATAGATCAGCAGAGCTGCAAGGCAACTAGTATTGTTTAAAAGGAAATAAATATGGCAGCCTCCATAAACCTCACACTTCAGTTGTCCTTCAACCCTTTGTGGGAATGGATAAGGGGTCCATCAGTACCTCATTCTCATTTCACTTGGGGAGGAAATAGCTGGCATCTGAGGGTCCCCTTGTTAAAGGGGACTCCCAGATGCCACCATGAAATTTCCCAGGGCCTACACCCACAGGCATGGGGGTAGTCTCCCCATGATTCTCCTGAGCCCCTTGTCCATGGATTGGGCAAAGGCTCTGGGAGAGAGGAGGAGGCTTTCCAGAGCCTCCAATAGCATAGTCCACATGGTCTGGTATAGCTCAGGCAGCAGATCCCCACACGATCTGGGCTCTGCATTCTGGCTATACGAGCCTGTATAAGTGATTAGGTGGTTAAAGAGGCTTGGGAAGGAGTATCCCACATCATATTTTTTATCAAACAAGTTTTAACAGTGCAAACAATAGGTATATTTGCCAGGGATCCTTATACAGCAATATTAAAGCTTTACAGCGATCCCCGGCCAAATTGTTGCCAGGTCCACTGAGTTTTTAGGTGGTCAGTTCTACTGCATACTGACCCCCTAGAAACCCTGGCATGAAATTCACTGCTTTTTCTCTAGATATATGTAAATTTACACAATAGATAGACAGATAGATAGATAGATAGATCGATCGATCGATCGATCGATCGATCGATCGATCGATCGATAGATAGATAGATAGATAGATAGATAGATAGATAGATAGATAGATTATTTAATCACATTTCATAGATAGATAGATTATTTAATCACAAGGACATGAAAAGAAGTTACTGCACTCTCCTTTCTACAAAGATCTAGATAACACTGTTTATTTATCTCTGAGCTGATAAAAAAGGTATTCAATGGCAGGACTAATTAGTAAACAAGTGTAAAATAAACAATGCAAGGGAAGACAGATGCAATGAGTGAGTAGGGTGTAGAATGTGTTCTATCTTATACATGAGGATAACAAATGAACAGTTTAAACTTAAATTTAAATTTAAATAAACAAAAGAGATAGACAACTAAAATGTACAATAGAACTGTTAACATTAAAGCTATAATGTATGAAAGTGGATAAATTGTGTATTTTTTCCATTTTTCCTTATTTTCCTTTTCTTCCATTTTATTTAAAACACATAGCAAATAAGGTAATTACTAAAAACAATAAACCACAAAAAGCCTAAAATGTCCTGAAAAAACAATATATAGATAATTTAGTTCTGATAATTAGTGATTGAGTTATTGAAAAAGAAATCAGAGCTGCGCTGATCTGTAAAAAAAACAACCCTGTAGGAAAGTGGTTAAAGAAAAAAAACATTTTTTCCTATTCGTAACTTTAAATTCTATTCTTTAAAAACTACTAGTTCTTTTTGAAAGATTTTGAAAAAAAATTTTCCCCATGTTCCCACTGTTGTCCTTGAAGTATACCCAAGGCTGTGCAGGGGAGGAGCAGATGGGACACAGAGGAATATCCCCTGCTCCATGCAATGCCTCTTCGTCCCCTATGCGCCGCTCTCAGTCTCCCTTGTGCCACAATGTGACCCCCTGAAATAGGTGGCTAGCTGCTTGTCGGCAATCTCAAGGGGAAGGGGCGTCCCTTGCAGGAAAAGAACTCCTGCAAAATGCCCACTTGGGTGTTAGGAACGCCCCTACCCCAGCTCGAATGGTCAGCTCTGCCTCTCCGCCGCCTCCCTGCTCTGAGCTTTGTGTTGAGACCCACACAGCCAGAGTTGAAGCATCGTGACCCCAGGGGTCATGGCCATGTTTGTTTGTTTTCTTTTTTACTTTAATTTGGCAATTGTGGGTTGCAATAATTGACGCTACCTGATCCAGCGAGCATGTTTTTTTTTTCAGTTTTTTTTTTTTTACAAAAATAAATGTCCATCTCGCGTTTACTTTAACATACCCTGCGAATTGGATGATGCTAGCATGAATGGAAACTTTGCTATTAAAGGGAAACTAAAGTGAGAGGTATATGGAGGGTGCAATGTTTATTTCCTTACATGCAATACCAGTTACATGTCAGACCTGCTGATGTTCAGCCTCTAATACTTTTAGCCATAGACCTTTAACCACTTGCCGACCGCGCACTCATAACGTGCGTCGGCAAAGTGGCAGCTGCAGGACCAGCGACGCACATCTGCGTCGCCGGCTGCAGGCTAATTAATCAGGAAACAGCCGCTCGCGTGAGCGGTTGCTTCCTGTCAATTCACGGCGGGGGGCTCAGTGAATAGCCTGCGGGCCGCCGATCGTGGAAATAATCCGCTTTGTTTACATTTGTACAACGCTGCTAACAGTAGCAGAGTTGTACTAGATCAGTGATCCCCGGCCAATCAGCGGCCGGGGATCGCTGTCACATGACAGGCAGGAGCCTGTTAGAGGCTGCACAGGACAGATCCGTTCCTGTGCAGCCTCCGATCTCCGGGGAAGGGAGGGAGGAGAGGGAGAGGGGGAATCCTGCGGTGAAGGGGGCTTTGAGGTGCCCCCCGCCAGCCACACGCAGGCAGGAGCGATCAGACCCCCCCAGCACATCATCCCCCTAGTGGGGAAAAAGGGGGGCCATCTGGTCGCTCTGCCTGGTGTTTGATCTGTGCTGGGGGCTGTAGAGCCCACCCAGCACAGATCAGCAAAATTAGCGCTGGTCCTTAAGGGGGGGTAAAGGCTGGGTCATCAAGTGAACAGTTAACAAGCATGCAACAGATGAGGTGTTTCTGTCAATTCTGACAAGATTACCTGCTTGCTTGTTTCTGGTGTGATTCAGACACTACTGCAGCCAAGTAGACCAGACAAGGCTGCCAGGCAACTGGTATTGTTCAAAAGGAAATAAATATGGCAGTCTCCATACCCTTCCCACTTCATGTTCCCTGTAACTCCTAAAGTTAGCACCAATGACTTCAATGTTAAAGGACGCAAACGCAAACATTTGGGCAAGGAATGTTTGCGTATTACGCATAAATGTGGACGACAAGAGAACTGTCTGCCAGTGCACCTGATGATCCATCACTGATCAACAGGAAACACCAGCAGTCATTTTGCTGCAGTTTCTGGGAATATATGTACATTTTCGATACCAATGGATTGATAAACTATCCCATACGCAATTAACTATTTCTCCCAAGTGTTTGTTTCAAACTTTTGAATACAGCGCATTTTAAATCACTGGCAAGCAAGAAAATACTTAAATAGTTCTGATAGTACTTTTTCACCTACTTTTTGGTACTTTTTCAATTGCAAAGTGCTGAAAAGTTATTCTAGATAGAAGATGAAAACATATCTCCTAGGAGAAAACTCAGCAGAGAAAGTTAAAGGAATACTATCGATTGAAACGACTTTTTTTTTAATACTCTATATTAGTGTACATATTACCACTAGCGCTAGGGGCACTTTATTTATTCACCCAGGTCTCTCTCTCACTATCCCTGCTTAAAAATTCATTTCTCACACAGCTCATAGTAGTTTGGGTCACCCTGAGCTGCTTGGTTACTCTGTCACACAGCTCACAAATATATTTCACTGTGTCATTCACAGCATGCAGCAGACATGAGGAGAAATAGGCTGATCTGAGGTAGTAACAGGTAACTAAATGAGCTGTAATATTGCTGGAATATAACTAGCTATAACAATAGCCTGTGTTTACACTCAGACTGGCTGCCTGCTTGAGGTGATTCACTCCAGGCTGCATCCACTTTACAAGCTGCTGAGAGGGGCAGACCACTGTCTACAATTAGCATTATTAGTATCTTTATCAGTAAAGAGAAGCAAAGATAATAAACACACATTGCTAGAATCTTTAACCCCTTACCACCATATCAATAAGATTCTTTCAGCAAGGTGATAATTAAACTATAAACTGAGGAGTTGAGAGCAACTTCCCTGTGCAGACATGGTCTTAGCCCTCTGGGAGTCCTCAGTTTTTAGATACATTTGTATCCAACACTGATGCCAAAACTGACGGAGGATTTTACAGCTGAGAGCAACAGCTGTGTGAGGAATCAAATTGCTCCTAGTACTTGCCCTAATGTGTGCTACAACATACAGCATTTAAAAATAAATGCATACATCGATAGTATTCCTGTAATTGCATATGGTCCATTATCTGTCATTTAACCAGCCTGGCGGTATGGACGAGCTCAGCTCGTCCATCACCGCCAGAGGCTGCCGCTCAGGCCCTGCTGGGCCGATTTGCATGAAATAAAGTGCAGCACACGCAGCCGGCACTTTGCCAGCCGCGTGTGCTGCCTGATCGCCGCCGCTCTGCGGCGATCCGCCGCGAGCAGCGGCGAAAGAGGGTCCCCCCAGCCGCCCGAGCCCTGCGCAGCCAGAACAAATAGTTCCGGCCAGCGCTAAGGGCTGGATCGGAGGCGGCAGACGTCAGGACGTCGGCTGACGTCGATGACGTCACTCCGCTCGTCGCTATGGCGACGATCTAAGCAAAACAAGGAAGGCCGCTCATTGCGGCCTTCCTTGTTTATTCTGGGCGCCGGAGGCGATCGGAAGAACGCCTCCGGAGCGCCATCTAGTGGGCTTTCATGCAGCCAACTTTCAGTTGGCTGCATGAAATAGTTTTTTTTTATTAAAAAAAAACCCTCCCGCAGCCTCCCTGGCGATCTTATCAGAACGCCAGGGTGGTTAACCACATTCAATCAAAATCCATTCTGTCTGTTATAACTTTAAAATCAATTTTCTCAAAATCTCAAGGTAATTTTCCCATTGTCCCCACTGTCACCATTGTCCCCACTCCTAAACATACCTAGCAAAATTGGTATTTATAGCATGTATTTGTTATCAACCACTAAAGTCGGTGGTATTGACTATTTTGTCCTGAAATCTGCCAATGCAAAAATGTGAAAGGAGAATTTTACAGCGAAATACACTGCTATACTGTGAAAAAATGTAGTAAGCAAGGATTGGCCAACTCATCGCAAAATTTTCTTCTTTTGTGAAGTGTTAGCTCTACCAGACTAACGCCTTATGTCATCTCATCCCTACTTGTCCTTAAAAGACCTATGTTACTGAAATCTTAAAATGCGTGTAAACATTTACAAATAAGAAGTACGTTTTTTTTCCCAGAGTAAAATGAGCCATAAATTACTTTTTTTCCTATGTTGCTGTCACTTACAGTAAATGGTAGAAATCTGACATTACCGACAGATATTGGATTAGCCCGTCTTCTCATGGGGGGTTCTTAGGGTTTTCTTTATTTTTAAAAGCACTTAGTGAATGGCAGTTGCTCTGTCTAACTGCCAAAAAAGTGTGCCAGCATCTTTGTATAAATCTTTTTCAGGGAATGTCTTTATAAAGAATAAAGGCCGTGCTGAGAATCCCCCATGAAGAGATGGACTAATCCAAAACCTGTTGGTAATGTCAGATTTCTACCACTTACTGTAATGACAGCAGCATAGGGGGAAAAGTAATGTATGGCTGATTTTACTTTGGAAGAAATGTACTTCTTATTTGTATGTGCTTTAAATTTTAAGATTTTCGAGACAGTTACTTTTTAAGATTCATGGACACCTGCCGCCCATAGATTTCAAAAGTGATCAATAAGGTGACAGCTTGATGACCCAATGATGTATAGATGTATTGCTATGTTGCAGCCTAGCAATGCATCTGTACAGCACTTGGGTCCCAAAACTGTGTGTCCCAGCGATTTCATACAGTCATTACAGATGCACAGACTGGCGATAATTGTCTGCTACAAGCCCAGCTAGGAATAAATTATGACATATATGGTGTTGTTTTAACCGGAACAAGCCAAACAATATATTTGGATGTGTTTTAAAACTGTGGCACTTTTCATGTGGAAATCAGGAAGGGTGAAACATTAAGGCTGGTTTCACACCAGGACGTTGAGTTTTAGGGGACATTATGGTCGCATAACGTGCCCCTAACACAACGCCTGGTGCTCCCTGCTTTGGACGTCAGAGTGAGCCGCATTGTGCAGCTCACTCTGGCGTCCGTGATGCCGTGATGCGCACTCTTGGACGCATGCGGCATCACGTGGTCCCGCCAGCCAATCGCCGCACAGAGCGGCCGTTCCAAGAAGTAAATACTGCACGTCACTGAGTGCAGTGAATATTAATTAGCCATGTGCCTGGCCGCTCTCCGCTCCTCCCCAATGTTACTGAGCATGTGCAAGCAGTCTAACGCGGCTCTGCCGCTTACAAAGTACTGCATGCAGTACGTTGACTTATGGCGCAGCGTTACTGTGTAACGCAACGTGGGCACTGTGAACAGCCCATTGATTTTTCATTGCTGTGCGGTGGGGGTGTGTTACAGGCTGCTCTAACGTGCGCCTGTAACGTCCCACTGTGAAACCAGCCTAAAACATGTGAAATTGTGGTGTTTACACCTAATTTTCTCTAATAAAATGAAACAATACTTGGAAAGAAATTACCCAAAGAAAGCCTAGATTGTCCTGAAAAAAAAATATATGTTTCACTTTGATGGCATAAATTATAAAAAGTTATTGCTGTATCAATAGTGACGCAAATGATATGCCAAAATAGTCAGGAATCTTAAGGGATAAAAACCCAGGAATGCAAAGTGGTTAATTTCGTGTAGGTAGATATGCTCAGCAGCAGCTTACCTGTTACCATTGACAGACACTGTTTTATTAATTATATTCACAACTAAGCCATCCAGTTTCATGGTGATCTTCTCAATGACTGGAACATTGTTTATAACAGAGCGTTGCATCTGGATGTTAAAATCTTCATAGCTGCTCTTGCAGTGAGTTAAAAAGTTGTAGTTGCAGGTACCAGGGAAGTAGAAGACGTCCCCATCAAAAGTCTTGAAGTGGAAGTTACCCCAGGTGCTGCACACGCTGTTGGTGTGATTAAGGTTTAAAGCTAAAATAGTATACACAACAAGGTATCATTATTTTTTTTACAGTAAAGTAAAACACTTTAAAATTCTCTTTACGTAATAACTAGTAAAATTGTTTTAAGTGAACCTAAAACAAGTAAAATTATTTAAAGAGACTCTGTAACAAAAATGTCATCCTTTTTTCTACCATCCTACAAGTTCCTAAACCTATTCTAATGTGCTCTGGCTTACTGCAGCACTTTCTACTATTACCGTCTCTGTAATAAATCAATGTATCTTTCCCCTGTCAGACTTGTCCCCCTGTGTCTGGAAGGCTGCCAACTCTTCCGTGCTGATCTGTTATGCACACCCCTCTCCAGACCGCTCTATGCACAATCCTGTGTGTGTGTTATTTACATAAGCCAGCAGCGTCTCTGCTCTCTTATCAGTGAAAAGAGAGCTGGATAAAAATCCTCCTCTGTAGGCTGTGAAAGGAGCTGGGCTGACACATACTGAGGAATTACAGACAGGGCAGAGCTTTCTGCAGGAAGAAACGATCAGCCTGGCTGTCACTATTCAGTGCATGAGAGCTGCAGGGGACAGAACGTAAACACACAAATGATCTCTTGAGATATAAAAGGAAGGCTGTATACAGCCTGCTTGTGTATGGATGTATTTTCTTTGTGTGGACATACCTTACATCAACCTACTTCCTGTTTTGGTGGCCATTTTGTTTGTTTATAAACACACTTTTTAAAACTGTTTTTGACTACTTTTAATGCGGCGGGGAGCGGCGAAATTGTGACAGAGGGGAATAGGAGATGTCCCCTAACGCACTGGTATGTTTACTTTGGTGCGATTTTAACAATACAGATTCTCTTTAAAATAAACACATGATGTACCTGCGAATGAATATTACTGTACATACTTACCACGAGGTCAGTTCCTCTCAGAAGCTCACCATTTTCTTTTTACAACAATTCCTTCCAGTTCTAACAAGATTTTAGAACTGAAATATATCAGTTGCTGTTTAGAGATGGCTCGAACCTCCGATTTGAGGTTCGCAAACCTCAAACCTCCGCAAAAAGTCAGGTTTGCGCGAACTTCTGCAAACCTCAATAGATTTCAATGGGGAGGCGAACTTCGAAAATTAGAAACATTTATGCTGGCCACAAAAGTGATGGAAAAGATGTTTCAAGATGTCCTAACATCTGAGTTTTTGCATGGCGGAGTGGGATACATGCCAAAAGTCCCAGGGAAAAATCTGGATTTGATGCAAAGCAGTGTTTTAAGGGCAGAGATCACATTGCATGCTAAATTGGAGGCCTAAAGTGCTTTAAAACATCTTGCATGTGTATACATCAATCAGGGAGTGTAATTAGAGTACTGCTTCACACTGACAGACCAAACTCACTGTGTAACGCACCGCACACAGCTGTTTGTGTAGTGACGGCTGTGCTGGACTGGTGCGCACCATGGCGAGAGTGCAGGCCATGGCGGTTTTCAAGCCCATATGGTTGCGGGGCTGAGGTAGCTCAATGACAGAACAACAGTGACTGTCCAGCTGATCGAATTTGGTCTGTCCACAACGAAACAACAACCTTATTATCTTGGGTGTGCCCCTCCCCATGACACGGATATAGCCAGCGGTCATTGCTTTCATTGTGATACGCAAGCCCCTTCACCGCAGCAAGGTAACGATCACGAAGGGGAATTGGCACATGTACATGTCTTTTGTTTTGTTGTTGCAGCTGCAATGCAGCCAGAAAAATTAGGCAGGCATGTACACGCACCAGCAAATTATTATAGCGGCCGCTGCTAGCAGTGGCCTTAAAAATTCAGGAATCTGGCTGGAGCCCTGGACCCTGTTGGTGGTGGCGGAAAAGGCAGTCAAGCGGCCTGCAGGCAGAGATGCTGTGTGGGGAGCGACTTAGTCTTGGGGCAGGCAGTCACACGACGTGCAGGCAGAGATGCTGTGTGTGGGGACTGACTTAGTCTTTGGGCGGGCAGTAGCCCTCCGGGATCCATGCCTCATTCATTTTGATAAAGGTGAGGGCAAATTGTGACAGCTCTGGCCACAGGTCAAGCTTGCGCACCCAGTAGTCCAAGGGTTCATCGCTGCTCACAGTGTCTACATCCACACTTAAAGAAAACCTGAACTGAAAATTAAAAGTCAAAATAAGAATACACAAGTCATACTTACCTTCCATGTTGTCTACTCCTCGGTGTCTTTCTCCTGTCCCACGTCCTGTTTGTTCACTGTGATCAAGGGAATTTTCCGTCCTCCATTTTGAAAATGGCCATTACCCATAACAGCTTTCTGGTCAGCACACAGTTAAACTGTAACATCGCCCACTTGAGCCATAGGGAAACATGGACATTACCTGGTACATCAGTTTTCCTCTCAGCTATAACTGACAGCAACTGATATTTTACTGACAGCAACTGATATATTTCAGATCTGACAAAATATTGTCAGAACTGGAAGAGATTATTGTCAGAAGAAAATGGTGAGCTTCTGAGAGGAACTGATGGCAAGGTAACAATGTAATGTTCATTTGAAGTTACCTCATGGGTTTATTTTAAATATTTTTACTCAGTACAGGTTCTCTTTAAGGCCAGGTAGTCGGCTACCTGCCGGTCAAGGCGCTGGTGGAGGGTGGATCCGGAAGGGCTAAGGCGAGGCGTTGGGCTAAAGAATGTCCGCATGTCCGACATCACCATAAGATCGCTAGAGCATCCTAACCTTGCCTTGGTGGACATGAGAGAAGGATTACTGGCAGTGGTACCTTTATTTCATTGTGCTGTGACATTACCCTTAAATGCATTGTAAACATAGTTGCCAGCTTGTTTTGCATGTGCTGCATCCTTTCTGCCTTCTGGTGATTTGGAAACATCTCCGCCACTGTGTGCCTATACCGAGGGTCTAGTAGCGTGGCCACCCAGTACAGCTCATTACCCTTGAGATTTTTTATATGGGGGTCCCTCAACAGGCTGGACAGCATGAAAGACACCATCTGCACAAAGTTGGATGCAGACGTACTATTCATCTCCTCTTGCTCTTCCTTAGTGACGTCAGCTAAGTTCTCCTCCTCCCCCCAGCCACGAACAATACCACGGGAACGTTGAGCAGCACAAGCCCCTTGTGACACCTGCTGCGGTTGTTCTTCCGCCTCCTCCTCCTCCAGAACAACACCTTCTTCATCATCTGATTCCTCTTCCTTACACGACTTTTCCTCCTCCTCCTCCCCCCTCTGTACTGCAGCAGGTGGTGAGGAAACATCTGCTTCTGCTAAAAATGTATCCCACAACTCTTCCTCCTGTTCCTGTTCCTGTTCACGCTCCTCCACAGCTTGATCCACCACTCTACGCACGCCATGCTCCAGGAAGAAAGCATATGGGATCAAGTCACTGATGGCACCTTCACTGCGACTCACCAGGTTTGTTACCTCCTCAAACGGCCACATGAGCCTGCAGGAATTTTACATGAGTGTCCAGTACTTCGGCCAGAACATCCCCATCTCCCCAGACTGTGTCCTTTGACTGTAGTTGTAGAGATACTGTTTGATGGCTTTCTCCTGTTGTAGCAGGCGGTCGAACATCAGGAGGGTCGAATTCCAGTGAGTCGGGCTATAGCAAATTAAGCATCTCCCCGGCAAGTTGTTTCTCTGCTGAATATCAGCAAAGCGTGCCATGGCCATGTTAGACGCGTACGTTAAAAAGGGGCGCTGGGAAAAAAGGGCGCGGTGTTTTAAACGATAAGCATGGATAACGTTTAAAAATGTATTGTACTGTATTTCGTTTAAAATTAATGTTTTATAAAGTTATAAATCATTAAATAATGTGCATTAAATCGGCAATTGTAAAACGTTAATCTTCCGTTTAAATAGTGAAACGTATAATAATGTTTTAAAAAAAATTACTAAGTAACCCTCCCTGTACCTACCCCTAACCCCTAGACCCCCCTGTTAGTGCCTAAACCTAAGACCCCCCTGTTGGTGCCTAAACCTAAGACCCCCCTGTTAGTGCCTAAACCTAAGACCCCCCCTGTTGGTGCCTAAACCTAAGACCCCCCTGTTGGTGCCTAAACCTAAGACCCCCTGTTGGTACCTAAACCTAAGACCCCCCTGTTGGTGCCTAAACCTAAGACCCCCTGTTGGTGCCTAAACCTAAGACCCCCCTGTTGGTGCCTAAACCTAAGACCCCCCTGTTGGTGCCTAAACCTAAGACCACCCTGTTGGTGCCTAAACCTAAGACCACCCTGTTGGTGCCTAAACCTAAGACCACCCTGTTGGTGCCTAAACCTAAGACCCTCTTTAGTGCTCACTGTATTGTGTGTAGAATAATGTTTTAAAAACAGTAAGGGATAAAATATATTACAATTTACATTACGTACTGATCGCTTTGTTTTGTGAATAATAATGTTTTACAAACAGTAAGGGATAACATTTAAAATAATGTTTTATTGAAATAAGAAACGTAAATCATCACAAGCAGCTATAAAACATGAAAAATCTTTGGGCGCCGTTGGAAAACGTTATTATTCTCGGGCGCCCTTTTTTCCTGTTCGGCGCCCATTAAACAATAATTATTATAGGAGTGAATGGCGGCACCCGATTTGTCCACTAGCCTCCTGCGCCCTTTTTTACTGTTACCATGTTAGACTGCCTGAAATGCCCACACACCTTCCTGGACTGCTTTAGGATGTCCACTAAGCCTGGGTACTTAGACACAAATCTCTGAATTATGAGATTCAGCACATGTGCCATGCAGGGTACATGTGTCAGCTTTCCCAAATTCAAAGCCGAAATGAGATTACAGCCGTTTTCAAACACCACGTTGCCGATCTCCAGTTAGTGTGGGGTCAGTCACTGATCCACCTGTTTGTTAAGAGCAGCCAGGGGAGCTGCTCCAGTGTGACTCTCCGCTTTGAGACAAGACATGTCTAAGATGGCATGACATTGTGTGCTGAAGGGAATAGAGAAAAGGAGGGGACGGGAAGACACCGGGAGCCCAATCTGGTGTAGTATCTCACGAGTAGGTTTTCTTTGTTAGTAAGTAAAAGATTATAAATACTCACAAAACTAGGTTGCACATGAGGCAACCACTGTATCACGCATGTGGGGAAGTACCGTCCCCACTCGACCTTGTGAGGAAGTGTCATTGGTCGCAGCTCCTTCAAAAAGATACCACCTGCCAAGGTGGCGGCCCCTGGTCCCAGGGGAAGTAGACAACACGGGAGGGTAGGAGGCGCCCTTGGAGGTACTTTAGGTCTAGCTTCGAACTTAATGGATGTATTTATGCATATACCATTAGCCAATTAATCGGCATAGGTGGAAGTAGATATATACTCCAAATTTGGAGGTGCCGATTTTGTTTAATTATTAATTTAGATATATGGAAAGATCCTACCTTAGTAAGTAGTCACTCTCGTGTAGTTGAGTATAAAACAAGAGTTTATTGTAGCACTTTAAAATGACAACGCGTTTCGCGGTTACAACCGCTTCATCAGGTCGTGTTTCGTGCCTTTAAAATAGAAAAGAAATAGCAGGGCACTGAGACATAGAAACACCTCTTATTTGTACTTAACAAATATATCTAAAAAGATGTTTACATTGCAAACAATAATATATTAGTCATAGAAACATGTTAAAGACCATAGCAATAATTTACATATTGTCGTATTAAAAATAATAATAAAGAACCATATTAGTAGTCCAAGGTTCCTATAATAGGATGCATGCATAGACATATAGAGATAAAACAATAAAACAATAAAACATATTAGTAATAATATAAAATATATATATTCTATATGTTCATTCTATGGCATTAAGCAGGTTCCATGTATGAGCCCCATACTGATGCTTAAGGGGCCTTGCATTATAATGGCACGACTATTAATCCACATACAGTGTCTGTCATCTTTGTTGCGTAATACCTAGCGTTATGGATGGACGGAATGTGAATGGCTACATTATGTGTAGAGTAATGGGAGGGGTAATACGAAAGGACGTATATATTATACAGCCTGACCCAGGTGCTATCCTCACTGTAGGAGACGGCGGGTCTACCTACCCTAGGAGGAAGAAGATGTACACCTATGTGGGGCCGCTTACCTAATCGGAGGGTTCTCCAGTCTCGGGCGCCTCATAAGCGCCGCTTCTGCCGCTGAATGTATTTCAAAAGTGGAGAATCCACGTACTTCCGCATACATACGTCAGGCGGGAGGGGGCGTGGCAGACGCCGTCACCGCGCCTCCCCCGTAGTGATTGCATATGGGGCAGGGGGCGCGTTAGCCTCATAGCGTGGTGGCGGGGGGCGTGGCTGTTAGCGTCATCTCGCTCCTACGCGTGATGACGCTTGGCTATGGGGGACGTAGGACCAGTGTGAGGATGGGGGCGTGGCAGAATGCGTCATCTCGCTACTATGCGTGGTGGCGTTTTGCTGATAAAAGGTTAGCCCCTAAAGCATCTAGTCTCCTAGGAGACGTGGAAGGGGTTGAACATCTCCCATGGCTTTTCAGTGTCGTCGGCCATTTTGTTGTAGTCCGACATAAGTGTATAATGCTTTGCTTTCAAGAAATATTTTCTCATTACGCCTATACACAAAAATAAATGAATGATACTGGATCATATATGGCAATTTGTCTACAGTGATGTGAGTTGGCAAGGGTAATATCTAATATAGATGATATAAACACGAGTTACAATGGCCACACAAATCTTTTTGTGGGTATAAGTGCAAATACATAATTACAGCAATATTGGACACTCGTAGTTACAAAAAAATGTCACAATTCTTTTTATAGGTACAGATACATCTGCTCTCTTAATTTATACTATATAATACATAATATAATATAATACACAATATATGATACAGCTCTTCTCCAATATCCTCTCATATCACAGTGTATTCATCATATCACAGTGTATTCTGGATGCATGGTATAATTGCTTATTAGCCTTTGTTCTGTATATCTGATAAAAAATACAACCGAGTGTAAATGTGGATGTAAGAGAAATTATGAGAAACCTGTACATACACATAAGGCTACGCCTCTTCAGGGAAGAGGTTGTGTCACCAAGGCTATTCTCATTGAGGGTGTTCCCATTTTCTCTACACCTCAAAGAATTGTGACATTTTTTGTAACTACGAGTGTCCAATATTGCTGTAATTATGTATTTGCACCTATACCCACAAAAAGATTTGTGTGGCCTTTGTAACTAGATATTTCCCTTGCCAACTCACATCACTGTAGACAAATTGCCATATATGATCCAGTATCATTCATTTATTTTTGTGCATTGGCGTAATGAGAAAATATTTCTTGAAAGCAAAGCATTATACACTTATGTCGGACTACAACAAAATGGCCGACGACACTGAAAAGCCATGGGAGATGTTCAACCCCTCCCACGTCTCCTAGGAGACTAGATGCTTTAGGGGCTAACCTTTTATCAGCAAAACGCCACCACGCATAGTAGCGAGGTGACGCATTCTGCCATGCCCCCATCCTCACACTGGTCCTACGTCCCCCATAGCCAAGCGTCATCACGCGTAGGAGCGAGATGACGCTAACAGCCACGCCCCCCGCCACCACGCTATGAGGCTAACGCACCCCCTGCCCCATATACAATCACTACGGGGGAGGCGCGGTGACGGCGTCTGCCACGCCCCCTCCCGCCTGACGTATGCGGAAGTACGTGGATTCTCCACTTTTTAAATACATTCAGCGGCAGAAGCAGCGCTTATGAGGCGCCCGAGACTGGAGAACCCTCCGATTAGGTAAGCGGCCCCACATAGGTGTACATCTTCTTCCTTCTAGGGTAGGTAGACCCGCCGTCTCCTACAGTGAGGATAGCACCTGGGTCAGGCTGTATAATATATACGTCCTTTCGTATTACCCCTCCCATTACTCTACACATAATGTAGCCATTCACATTCCGTCCACCCATAACGCTAGGTATTACGCAACAAAGATGACAGACACTGTATGTGGATTAATAGTCATGCCATTATAATGCAAGGCCCCTTAAGCATCAGTATGGGGCTCATACATGGAACCTGCGTAATGCCATAGAATGAACATATAGAATATATATATTTTATATTATTACTAATATGTTTTATTGTTTTATTGTTTTATCTCTATATGTCTATGCATGCGTCCTATTATAGGAACCTTGGACTACTAATATGGTTCTTTATTATTATTTTTAATACGACAATATGTAAATTATTGCTATGGTCTTTAACATGTTTCTATGACTAATATATTATTGTTTGCAATGTAAACATCTTTTTAGATATATTTGTTAAGTACAAATAAGAGGTGTTTCTATGTCTCAGTGCCCTGCTATTTCTTTTCTATTTTAAAGGCACGAAACACGACCTGATGAAGCGGTTGTAACCACGAAACGCGTTGTCATTTTAAAGTGCTACAATAAACTCTTGTTTTATACTCAACTACACGAGAGTGACTACTTACTAAGGTAGGATCTTTCCATATATCTAAATTAATAATTAAACAAAATCGGCACCTCCAAATTTGGAGTATATATCTACTTCCACCTATGCCGATTAATTGGCTAATGGTATATGCATAAATACATCCATTAAGTTCGAAGCTAGACCTAAAGTACCTCCAAGGGCACCTCCTACCCTCCCGTGATGGCATGACATTGGCTTCTTCTGCTCAAAGATTTCCCTCACGGACACCTGGCTGCTGCTGTGGGCAGAGGAGCAGGAGCCGCTCAAGGTGAGAGGCGGAGTGGAGGAGGGTGGCTGTGATTGTGAAGGTGCAAGGGAGAAAGTGACTGAAGATGATGCACCTGAAGGAGGAAGAGGAGAAGGAGGGTGGCTTTTATTTTGTGTGCTGCGTTTCCTCAGGTGGTCTTCCCATTGCAGTTTGTGCCTTTTCTCCATGTGCCTTCGTAAAGCAGTTGTCCCTACGTGGCTGTTGGCCTTTCCACGGCTCAATTTTTGGTGGCAGAGAGAACAGATGGCATTGCTCTGATCTAAGGCAGACACACACAAACATTTCCAAACCGCTGAGCCCCCCTGGGGTGTGGGCACTATGGTGGCCTCAGCAGCTGACGTTTAAGGGCCTGTTTTGTCCATATCGGGGGGGATGAAGTGAAAGATATGCACTGACGTGACTAATACAATGTGCAGTCACACAGGTGCAATGAAAAGTATGCAGTAACTGGTATTACAATACAATGTGCAGCTGTCACACAGGTTAGGTATGCATGGACTGGTATATTACACAGTGTGCGGTTACACAGGTACTGTGAACAATTATGCAATGACTGGTATTACAAATTTGCTGCTGTCACACACACAGGTACCGTGAACAGGTGCAGTGACACTGTGTGCGCTCACGTGGGTAGGTGGGTGCACTGAACAACAGGTAGGTAAATGCAGTGATGGGTATTACAAATGTGCACCTGTCACACACACACAGGTACTGGACAGGTACAGTGACACTGCGTGCACTCATGTAGGTAGGCGAGTGCACTGAACAACAGGTAGGTATATGCAGTGATGGGTATTACAAATGTGCACCTGTCACACACACACATTACCGAACAGGTAAAGTGGCACTGCGTGCACTCACATAAGTAGGTGGGTGCACTGTGAACAACAGGTAGGTATATGCAGTGATGGGTATTACAAATGTGCACCTATCACGCATGCACAGGAACTAGACAGATACAGTGACACTGCGTGCGCTCACGTAGGTAGGTGGGTGCACTGAAAATATACAACAGGTTGGTATATGCAGTGTTGGGTATTACAAATGTGCAACTGTCACACACACACAGGTACCAATCAGTTACAGTGACACTGTGTGTGCTCACGTAGGTAGGTGGGTGCACTGTGAACAACAGGTAGGTATATGGAGTGATGGGTATTACAAATGTGCACCTATCACACACACACAGGTACTGAACAGGTACAGTGACACTGCGTGCGCTCACGTAGGTAGGTGGGTGCACTGAACAACAGGTAGTTATATGTAGTGATGGGTATTACAAATGTACAGCTGTCACACACACAGGTAGTCACTGAATGTGCTGGGCCTGGCAGTGGCACGGTAGGAATTACCAAGGGGCCAAGGTCCAGCAGCTAAGACTGACTGACAGGGCTGTATATGCAACACAAGTGTCTGTGGGACACACACACACACACAAAAAAATAAATCACAAGAACAACATTAGCTCTCAAAAGAGCTGTTGAGGATGAGGAGGAGTGCTTTTTAGCAATAAGGAACAGCAAGAAAGAGCAACCTAACAAGCCTAACTAAGCTTTCCCTAATGTTTCTGCAGCACCTCTCCCTTCTCTAATTACTGCAGGCACAGGAGTGAGTGAAATGCCTGATGCTGCCTGCCTTTTATAAGGGAAGGTGGTGCTCCAACTGATTAGCAAGTTAATGTCCATGTTTCCCTATGAGACTCTGAAGTTTCTTTTTTTCACTGATTTTCTCATATCAGCCAGTTAATGCTAGAGTTAAAATCGCTACATCCCCGCGGCAGATGGTTGATTTATTACCTAGAAAGCGACCTGCAAAGTTCCACGGCTTTGCAGGTCGCAGATCATGCTGCCCTGGCTTGCAGGGCTTTTCTTCCTGGAGAGGCTTAGCTTTGGAGCTGTAGCTCTGCCTCTCCGCAATCAATCTCCGCGGGTCTCCACCTCGTTCCCGCCCCTCTCAGTGAAAGAAGACTGAGAGGGGCGGGGAGAGGCGGCAATCTGCAGAGATTGACTGCGGAGGAGGCAGAGCTACAGCCTAAAGCTCTGCCTCATTGAGAAAGTAAATCCCTGCGAGCCTTGCAGGGCTAATCCTCAGCTATAAATCAGTCATCTGCCAAGGGGATGCGGCGATTTCACTTAGGCATTAACTCTTAACCCTCCTGGCGGTATGAAACATTCCGCCAGGAGGCAGCACAGCAGTTTTTTTTTTTTTTTTTTTTTAAATCATGTAGCGAGCCCAGGGCTCGCTACATGATAGCCACCCGCTTCGATCGCCTTCGGCGATCTCCGATCAGGAAATCCCGTTCAAAGAACGGGATTTCCTGGAGGGCTTCCCCCGTCGTGACGTCATTGGGAGTCCCGATCCACCCCTCGGCGCTGCCTGGCACTGATTGGCCAGGCAGCGCACGGGGTCTGGGGGGGGGCGCGCGCCGCAACGGATAGCGGCGATCGGGAGCGGGGCGGCGGCGATCGGTGTGCTGGCGCAGCTAGCAAAGTGCTAGCTGCGTCCAGCAAAAAAAAAATTATGTAAATCGGCCCAGCAGGGCCTGAGCGGCACCCTCTGACGGCTTACCCCGTGTCACACACGGGGTTACCGCCAAGGAGGTTAACAAGCTGGTATGAAAAAAAAAGGGAAAAAAAGAGAATTTAAAGTTTCTTTAAATGGGTAATATCACAGTTTAACAAACAGGAGAAGAATCTGTGTGCAAGGACAGGGAATTGGCTAATGGACAAAGAGTTGTGGTCAATGGATCATATTCAAAATAGGTGTCTGTTAGCAGTGGGGTTTCACAGGGGTCATTACTGGGTCCAGTGCTCTTTGATTTATTTATTAATGATCTAGTAGATGCAGTAGTAAGCAATGTTGCTATTTTTGCAGAGGAATGATACAAAATTGTGCAGAATCATCAACTCTCAGGAAGATAGTGTCATATTGCAACAGGATCTGGATAGGATGGCTATATGGGCACATACATGGCAGATGAAATTCAATGTTGAAAAATGTAAAGTCATACATTTTGGTCGTACCAATGGCCTAGCACCATACAAAATAAACGGGATACAGATTGGGACATCAAACTTGGAGAAGGACTTAGGAGTACTCATCGACAACAAGTTAAATAATCGTATTCAATGCCAAGCCACTGCAGCTAAAGCTAATAGCATTTTGGGATGCATTTAAAGGGAAATAAAAACTCAAGATGCTAGCATAATATTGCCCCTGTTTAACTCTCTAGTAAGGCCACATCTGGAATATGGAATTCAGTTCTGGGCACCACATTACAGGAAAGATATTGCAGTTTTAGAGCAGGTGCAGAGACGAGGAACAAAATTGATACGTGGGATGGAAGGTCTCACTTATCAAGAAAGGTTAGATAAACTGGGTTTATTTAGTCTAGAGATAAGACGCCTTTGAGGGGATCTAATGAACATGTATAAATACATCAGAGGGCAATATAAAAGCTTAGCGGATAAGCGTTTTGTTCCTAGGCCTTCACAAAGGACTAAAGGACATATTCTGCACATGGAGGAAAAACATTTTAGCCATTTATTTAGGAAAGGGTTCTTTATAGTAAGAGTGATTAAGGTGTGGAATGCATTGCCACAGGAAGTAGTTGTGGCAAATCCTATATCTGCATTTAAAGAGGACTTAAATCCTTTCCTTGCATTGAAACACATATATGGCTATAATTACTAGGTAATGCCCAGTGGTGTTGATCCAGGGATTTTATCTGACTGCCATCTGGAGTCGGGAAGGATTTTTTTTCTCTATCGGGGCCAATTGGACCATGCCTTGTAAGGGTTTTTCGCCTTCCTCTGGATCAACAGGATATATGAGGGAGCAGGCTGGTGTTGTACTTTGTTTTCTGGTTGAACTCGATGGACGTGTGTCTTTCTTCAACCCAAATAACTATGTAACAGTGTGCTGACCAGGCAGCTGTTACTGGGTAACGTCCATTTTGAAAATGAGGAGGGAGAATACCATTGATCACAGTGGACAAACAGGACACTGGTGAGGAGAAAGAGATCGATAAGCAGACTACATGGGGCAAGGAGGGGGGGGGGGGGGAGTATGACCTGTGTAGGTTTATTTTTACTTTAATTTTCAGTTCAGGTTAGCTTTACGGCAGATATGCAGCCAATGAGGCCTGTACACTAGGTGCTTAAAGCGAAAAGTAGCTTTTAAAAGGAGTTAATAGCAGTGATTTCAACAGTGGTGAGGGGTTTGGATAGGGGTGTGGGAAAAAAACATATAAAGCAGATCGAAAGTGAAAGAGTGGTGAGGGGGATAATACAAATTGGTAATCATAGAACTAAGGGAAAGGGACACACTGGAGACAGATGGAGACACATGGGGGACAGAAGGAGGCAAACTGGGGACAGAAGGGGGCACACTGGAGACAGAAGGGAACACACACAGGACACACTGGAGACAGTAGGGGGACACTGGGGACAGAAGGGGACACACTGGAGACAGAAGAGGGGCAGAGGAGGATACAAGCATTGGGGAAGAACATCTAAAAGATGCTCCTGGAATATGGACACACCAAGTTTAGTATATATTTTTTTCCCTGGATTTTGCCCTCTAAGTCCCGGTTCACACTGGTGGAAAAAAAAGGTCTGCTAATGGATCCTAACAGAACAGATCCTATCGGATGAAAACGGATCCAATGTTGACCCTATGGATCCCTTCACATTAGTCTGCTACAATGGTTTTGTTCTGCATGATCTGCTGAACAGACTGCAAATTTGGTTCTGAAGCTATTTTTCCAGACCTCTGAGCCCAGCAGAATGGAAACGGAAGCTGAAGCACTGCATTGGAGGCAATGAGAAAATGGAACGTTTCTTCACACTTAGTTCTAGACAGCAAAATCCACTTTGGTGATGGGGGTCTGGGGGGAATGTGAAGAAACGGAACGCGAGCAGCTGAACGGCAATGGAGAGAAAACGGAACCCAATCACCGGTAATCAGATCCGTTTTTACGGATCCATTTGCCACTAAATTGCCAGTGTGAATCGGGCCTAAACCTACATGCGTCTTATATTCCAGTACATCTTATACAGTGGCGAATACAGATTTATATATATATATATATATATATATATATATATATATATATATATATATATATATATATACATAAAAAAAAATTAGTGATAATATAATGATATATTATCACTTAATAGTCTTTAGTAGTTGTACAGTTATTGCTGATTGAATAGAGACAAAGTAGGAACACCAGAACAACTCTGGTTCTTAAGGGGTTTTTATATGTTGTTACTGGTGTGGTTAACCTCCTGGCGATAATCCCGAGCTCGGGGTATATCGCGCAGGAGGATTTCTCAGGCCCCGGTGGGCCGATTTGCATAATTTTTTTTTGTTACACGCAGCTAGCACTTTGCTAGCTGCAGGTAACTTCAGATCGCCGCCGCTCGCCGCCGATCTGCCGCTACCCGCCGTGCCGCGCAGCCCCCCCCCCAGACCCCTTGCGCAGCCTGGCCAATCAGTGCCAGGCAGCGCTGAGGGGTGGATCGGGACTCCCTCTGACGTCACGACGTCCATGACGTCGGTGACATCATCCCGCCCCGTCGCCATGGCGACTGGGGAAGCCCAGCAGGAAATCCCGTTCTGAACGGGATTTCCTGCTTACTCTGATCGCCGAAGGGTGGGTGGGGGGATGCCGCTGCACAGCGGCTATCATGTAGCGAGCCCAGGGCTCGTTACATGATTTAAAAAATAAAAAATTTAAAAAAAAGTGCTGCGCCCCCTCCTGGGCGATGCAATTGTATCGCCCAGAGGGTTAAGTGGAGAGGTTAAAGTACTCCTGAACCAAGTGCTGCAAAGTTGTTTTTCCCACTGATGTTTCTTTCTTTTTTTTTAAACTAAAGATACTACGAAGCCCAAGCCAGCCCAGTGAGTGTATGCAGGCTGCCCCGCCTACCTACACACACATACTTCAGAAAGTTCGTCTGCCCACCCTCAGGCATTAAGCAGTCAGGTGAAGTTGTAAGAAGTCCCTGCGGCAGCTGATCTGTGAGTTGTCAATGTCTATGTGTGCAAGCAGGGGGGCAACGAAGCAGCAGGAGCATGGACACATCTCAGTGAGTCTGTGTAACTCACAGTGCACTGCATATTATCTACCAGCCAGCTCAGCCTGCAGATGTCCCCTGATCACCTGGGAGAGTGTACTGAGGAAGAGAGACGTGCTGTCTGTGTCTGTGCATGCATTAAAAAGGTGAATGGGGAGGTGGGAGAAATGCTTAAACTGTTTTAATAATAACAAAAATGGAGGGAAGGTAGAGTGACCAGACGTCCCGGATTGCCCGGGACGCGTCCCGGATTCGGGGTCCGCTGTCCCAGGCTGCATGAGGTCCCGGGAAACGTCCCGCTTTCAGCAGCGGGACGTTCCGGCCTCGGGACTCTGGCCACTCTCTCCTCATGAACTGGCAGCGGCGTCTATGGACGCCGTGCCAGTTCATTGCCCGCAGCCCCGCTCCAGCCTCCTCTTCCGATGTCTGTTCCGACACCGGCAGGTGAGCAGGGCTACGGCAAGATGGCTGCCGAAGCCCTGTACTGGAGACTATTTGTGTCTCCAGTACAGAGCTTCGGGCGCCATCTTGCCGTAGCCCTGTCAGCGCGGGAGATATGCAGGGGGAAGGTGGTCCCGGGAGGAGCGCGCCAGAGGCCGGAGACTTCTGCCAGGTGAGTAAATGCTTTTTTTCCAGGTGAACTTTGCCCGCATTGCGTTTCTTGTCTGGTGAAATGTTTGCCCACATTACGTTTCTTTTCTGGTGAAATGTTTGCCCGCATTGCGTTTCTTTTCTGGGGAAATGTTTGCCCACATTACGTTTCTTTTCTGGGGAAATGTTTGCCCGCATTGCGTTTCTTTTCTAGTGAAATGTTTGCCCGCATTGCGTTTCTTTTCCAGGTGAAATGTTTGCCCGCATTGCGTTTCTTTTCCAGGTGAAATGTTTGCCCGCATTGCGTTTCTTTTCTAGTGAAATGTTTGCACGCATTGCGTTTCTGTTCTGGTGAAATGTTTGCCAGCATTGCGTTTCTTTTCTGATGAAATGTTTGCCCGCGTTGCGTTTCTTTTCTGGTGAAATGTTTGCCCGCATTGCGTTTCTTTTCTGGTGAAATGTTTGCCCGCATTGCGTTTCTTTTCTGGTGAAATGTTTGCCCACATTGCGTTTCTTTTCTGGTGAAATGTTTGCCCGCATTGCGTTTCTTTTCTGGTGAAATGTTTGCCCGCATTGCGTTTCTTTTCTGGTGAAATGTTTGCCCGCATTGCGTTTCTTTTCTGGTGAAATGTTTGCCTGCATTGCTTTAATTTTCTGGTGAAATGTTTGCCCGCATTGCGTTTATTGTCTGGTGAAATGTTTGGCCGCATTGCGTTTATTTTGTACTGACATGTTGCCCGCATTGCATTTATTTTGTACTGACATGTTTGCCCGCATTGCGTTTATTTTGTACTGACATGTTTGCCCGCATTGCGTTTATTGTCTGGTGAAATGTTTGCCCGCATTGCGTTTATTTTGTACTGACATGTTGCCCGCATTGCGTTTATTAATTTGTACTGACATGTTTGCCCGCATTGCATTTATTTTGTACTGACATGTTGCCCGCATTGCATTTATTTTGTACTGACATGTTGCCCGCATTGCGTTTATTTTGTACTGACATGTTTGCTCGCATTGCGTTTATTTTGTACTGACATGTTGCCCGTATTGCGTTTATTTTTTACTGACATGTTTGCCCGCATTGCGTTTATTTTGTACTGACATGTTTGCCCGCATTGCATTTATTTTATACTGACATGTTTGCCCGCATTGCATTTATTTTATACTGACATGTTGCCCGCATTGCGGTTATTTTGGGCTGACATGTTGCCAATTGCGCTTATTTTCTGGTGTCCGGGGTAACTGTTACTGCATTTATTATTTAATGGTCATAGATGGCTATGTTTGCTGCTTTGTGGTTACGGTATACTATTAGCATCACACAGTTTCTGCACACCCATGATGCAAAGTCTCGTTTGTCCACATCATGGCGTAAACACTGCTTTCTTATGCCTCGCTGTTACATCATTACGTTAGCTCCGCCCCTACAATGTCAAGGCCACGCCCATTTTCACCGCGGCGCACCCCCCTCCACCCAGCCTTCGTCGCTGCGTGCTCCTCAGTCCTCCCCACTTTTCGCCGTCTGGTTTAGAACCGCAGTTCTTAATCATGCGTCACTGCATGAGGTAACTGCCTGATTAAGTATTTGACTGGAGGATTCTGTTGAATACTTAGAGGAAAAGAGGCACCCTGAGGACCACGAGCAGCGTTAGGATGTTCAGCATAAGGCACTCTAAACCATCCAGCACGTTTTAACATAACACGTGCCTATGAAAAAGAGGCAGGGAGGGTGGCTGAAGACAGCCCAGACACTGAGCAGCCCTAGGACAGGTGAGTGATTCATCTGCAGCTACATTTGCACTGGCCCCTGTGAGCAGTGGGGGGGAACAACTTGGCTGGGCTCCTGTAGTGGTTGGGGGAAGGGGGGCATGGGGGAAGGTAGGAGGGCCCCACAGATTAAGCTTGCCCCTTAAACCGGCCCTGGGAATGTGTATTGTAGACTACGTCTATGTAATGCTTGGGGGCTATACTTTATAAGTCAGCGCGTGTGCCCAAGACTAAGTAGCTGGGTAATGGAAGAAGCTACACAGGTGGCCACAGGAGTAATGAACAAGGGAGCAAGATTGCCCAGAGCAACTGCAGCTCTGGGCTTCCGATACCACCTATCATGCTAGATGCTATGTGATACAATACACAACAGATGTAGTCGGTAACAGGCTAGGGTCATACACGTTAGATCAGATGGCAGTGGTACAGTGGACTAGACAGAATCAGAGTCGGTAACAGGGTAAGGTCATACACGTTAGATCAGATGGCTGCGGTACAAAGGACTAGGCGAGAGAATGGTCAGTAAAGCTAAGGCCGTATCTAAGTCAGTCTGGCAGTGGCATTGAAATACATTAATTGAGTAATGTAAGTCACATTAATATACAATGGCTGTTTAGTGCGACGCCGCGGCCACACTAATCCTCAGGCTGAGTAACAAGACAAACAACAGTCAGCCAGACAGAATGCTTTGCCTATCTAGTCGCTGCCCCAGTGACGGTAAACATTCACACTGACATAGACAAGACAGGTAGAAATGTAACTAATGGCAACCGCTGCTTTAGTTACGTCCTCAGGAACAAGGCAAGAAGGATAACTACCAGTCACCAGCGTGGTGAAGGCAGTCTCCAATTAGCAGGATAGTGGACTTCACTGACCCCCTGTGGGTTCAGCAAACATCCAGCAGGCATGGAAATACAAAACAAGGCAATACACAATACTATCACAGCATAGACCCAGAAACAACTCAGGGAGCTGTACGCTATGTCGGGTGGAGTCTGAAATGCAGGGCAGACTTTTATGTGGACATCAGCCAATGGATGCAGGCATGCAAATTCCCACACAGCTGAAAGGTAATCACTCAATCCTGAGCTAGCTTGACCACAAACTTCCAGCCGACTGTGAAAAAGGACTCTCATAACAAATTCATGCAATATTATGCAACAATATGCATGTAGGAAATCCAGGGCTATCTGGCTGCAGTTGAACTGCAGCAAGCAATAGGAGTAATCGGGACAGCATCCTGAACTGCTCTGAACTGCAGAGTGATTGCAAATGACAATGAGACTTATTGCGAATGCGCACCCAAATGCAAGCAGATAAGTCAGAACTGCCCGGTTGCAGTTCCACTGCAACCGACAGAACATGCTACAGGAGAGATCCTGACAGTCTACTTATGAAAAAAATTGAGTCTGAGCCCTCCAAAGAAACTATCCAAAATAACTGCAGCCCCTACTTACTGGCGAGTACTGCATGCGTCATTCATTTTAATGGAGAAACCATCTATTATCTCCCCTGCGATCACAATGGGTAAAGTGGCATGAAAGAATCAGCAGTGAATATATAAATTTAACCTGTACTGGGTTCTGCAAGCCCTTGGTCCAACTTAGTATATATGTATCCTGTTTGTTAAGTATATTTGCCATAATATTATGCTCTGTACATTCTGCATAATATGAATGTACTACAACATTTTATAAAAAAAATTTTTTTGAAAAATTGTGCAGCTTATTATTTATTAAAACTCACCGCTCAATGGAAGTTTAACAGGTGACTGTATTCCAGCCGCTATTGCAGGTGCTTGTAAAAAAAATTAGGAAAATGCTCTTGTTAGATATTAGTTATTAACAGATTGAAAGATACTTCTATTATTAAATAATGACCTTTACATTATGTGATGCCACAAAGGATTGGCAGATCAATATTTGTGGTTACTGGAGGATATACAAATAAAAGTTGTGATGGGGTAGTATGGTATGCAAAGGAATGAGCAAAGACCCATTTTGATTCTTGCTTATTGGTATGTGCTGAAGTGGATTGAAGTATGAAGGTGAAAAAATGGAAGGTGACATGGTTTACTGTCTGTATCCTCCTAGTTTCCAGGTGAAGTTGAAATGAAAGTTGATACAATGTTGTGAGTTGCTGGGTTGCACCATTGGCACAAAATACTTAAATATCACTCATTTAAATTAGAATAATATGAATATGTGTCTAACATGCAACAGAAAACTGAAACAAACTGCATTTTTTTAGTTGCAGTTAAAAAAAAAATCTGCCTGTGGATTTTAAGCCTACAGCAAACAATGTTCTATTCAGCAGCATCGCTAGGGCCTTTGATCCGGGGCACTGCCCACGAACCTGTTGCCATGGTGCCCCGGATCACACTGAGCTGAAGAAAGGCACTGGGCAGAGCAGAGAGGGAGCGGGCCGAGCGTAGTTAAAAACTCACCTTCCGATCTCGGCAGGCACAGCTTCCATCTTCTTCCGACTTCCTCCCCCGGCGTCCGTCGCCTTAGTTACAGCGCCCCCTGTGATGACATCACAGGGGGTGCTGTTACCAATGTGAGGGACGCCGGGGGAGGAAGTCGGAAGGAGATGGAGGCTGCCTGCGGAGATCAGAAGGTGAGTTTAACTACGCCATGCCCAATCCCCCTCCGCTCTGCCCAGCGCCCCGCCTGCTTACTCAGGGGGAACCTTCCTATCTAACCTATACTAGGGGCATCTATCTATCTAACCTACACTGGGGGAAGCTACCTACCTAACCTATACAGGGGGCATCTATCTATCTGTCTATCTAACCTATACAGGGTGCACCTACCTATCTAACCTATACTGGGGACATCTATCTATCTAACCTATACTGAGAGGGTACCTACCTATCTAACCTTTACTGGGGGCATCTATCTATCTAACTTACACTGGAGTCACCTACCTATCTAACCTATACTGGAGGAACCACCTATCTAACCTGTCCTGGGGGAACCTACCTACAGTATTTAACCTATACTGGGGGAACCTACCTATCTAACCTATACTGGGGCACCTACCTATCTAACCTATACTGGGGGCACCTACCTATCTAACCTATACTGGGAGAAACTGCCTATCTAACCTATACTGGGGAACCTACCTATCTAACCTATACTGGGGGAATATACCTATCTAATGTATACTGGAGGCACCTACCTATCTAACCTATACTGGGGGCACCTACCTATTTACAGCCAAGCAAAGCCCCAGGGCCTATGCCCAGCAAAGCACAGCCCCCAGCAAAGCAAACCCCACAGCCCAGCAAAGCGTACAGCCAAGCAAAGCCTCGTAAAGCCCCCAGCTCAGCAAAGCCCCCCAAAATGCCCCCCAGCAAATTGCCCAGCCCAGTAAAGCCCCCTGAAAATCACCTAGCAAAGCCAGGTTGGCTCAATATCACTGCCAGCGAAGCTGGCACAGCATCGCCGTCAGCCAGGCCGGCACAGCATCACTTGCTAGCAAAGCCAACACAGCATCACCACCAGCCAGGCCAGCACAGCATAGCATAACCGCTAGCCAGACAGCCCAGCATGACCGCCAGCTGAGTACAGCACACAGGCTAGCCAGCCAAAGACAAGACAGAAGCCAGATGAGGGGCTTATTTATGTGAAATACTGCCTATTGAATATATTTAAGTTACGCCACTGCAATGTTCATGTACACTTGGCCCCACCTATGACCATGCCCACTTTCCCTGGCATCACCACGCCCATTTTTTGCTATGCACGACGCACAATCATTCTCTCCTGGTGCCCAGGGGTGCCCCGGATCTCCCAGGAACCTAGAAACACCCCTGCTTCTATTATATGCTGCAAGTTATCATCAACCCAGCCAGGCTTAAATAGTGTCAACAGAACAGTATTTAAAAACAAACCTGAAACGAAAATAAACTTTTGAGATAATGACTTGTATGTGTAGTACAGCTAAGTAATAGAACATTAGTTACAAAGAAAAAAAGTCTTGTGTTGATTTCCAGTTCAAAAAGAGTTAAAAAAAACTTCAGTTATCAATGCAAAAGAGCTTCGGGCTCTTCGACCCACTGGGTCGAATACAGTTCTGTTTTCTGAGGCACTTAGGAGAGACACCTTGAGATAAGGTTTTGCTGCAGGAGAGTTCAAACAGTCTTTATTTCTGCTTTGTTTTATAGCTTAAAAGATAAAGGTTCATATGCAATTAACTTTTTCTCCTGGGCTTTCTCCTAGGCAATACTCAAAATCATTTCGACAGTATTTTTTCACTTCTTTTTTGGTACCATTTCAATTGCAGAGTGCTGAAAAGTTATGCTAAGTAGGAGATGATAAATTATCTCCTAGGAGAAAACTCCGGAGAAAAAGTGAATTGCATATGAGCCAGAGTGTGGTTTCTAAACTGCAAATATGACAGAATGATACAATGTAATTAAAAGAAAAAAAAAAGCTATGTAACTGAAAATAAAAATATTCTCAACTGTGGGACACTTTTGTGCTACTAATGTTCTTAATCATTTCCCTTACTACACATACAATTCATGATAAGTTTTTTTTTTTTTTTGCTGCAGGTGTGCTTTAAACCTGAAGTGAGAAGAATATGGAGGCTGCCATATGTATTAATTTTTAAACAACACCAGTTGCCTGGCAGCCCTGCTGATCTATTTGGCTGCAGAAGTGTCTAAATCACACCTGAAACAAACGTACAGCTAATCTTGTCAGATCTGACAATAATGTTAGAAACCGCTGATCTGCTGCATGCTTGTTTAGGGTCGATGGCTATGAGTATTGGATGCAAAGGATAAGCAGGATAAGCCAGGCAACCTGTATTGCTTAAAAGGAAATAAATATGGGGGCCTCCCTATCCCTCTCACTTCAGTTGTCCTTTAAAGGCGCGTACACATGCCGGATTCCTACAAACGACGGGTCGCCAGACCCGCCCTCGGGGCAGCCGTTCTGCCGACAGTTTGCCTGTGTGTACAGTCTGTCGGCAGGCTAATAAGGCTGGTTTTGACAGATTCGCTCGGCGGATGGCTGGCCAGCGGAGATGGCCCGAGCCTCCGATTTTCGGCAAAAGTTCGGTTAATGCTAACTTTCGTAAACCGCAATAGACTTCAATGGGGAGGTGAACTTTGAAAACTAGAAAAATTTATTCTGGCCACAAAAGTGATGGAAAAGATGTTTCAAGAGGTCTAACACCTGGAGGCGGGCATGGCGGAGTGAGATACACACCAAAAGTCCAGGGGAAAAACCTGGATTTGATGCAAAGCAGTGTTTTAAGGGCCAAAATCACATTGAATGCTAAATTGCAGACCTAAAGTGCTTTAAAACATCTTACATGTGTATACATCAATCAGGGAGTGTAATTAGAGTACTGCTTCACACTGACACACCAAACTCACTGTGTAACGCATTACAAACAGCTGTTTGTATAGTGACGGCCGTGCTGGACTGGTGCGCACCATGGCCAGAGTGCAGGCCATGCCGGCTTTCAAGCCCAGTGCTTCAACCTTCCTGGCGGTAAGCCCGAGCTGAGCTCGGGCTATGCCGCGCAGGAAGATATCTCAGCCCCCGGTGGGGCGATTTGCCACATTTAAAGTGCTGTACGCGCATCTAGCACTTTGCTAGCCGCGCGTGCAGCTTGATCGCTGCCGCTCAGCGGCGATTGCCCGCATGCAGCGGCGGAAGAGGGCCCTCCCCCGCCAGAGCCCTGCGCTGCCCGAACCAATGAGTTCCAGGCAGCGCTATGGGCTGGATCGGAGGCGGACACATGCACCCTCTAGTGGTGTGTCATGTAGCTACCACTCTGGTAGCTTTACATGAAACAATTTTTTTTTTTAAACACCGCCAGGAGGGTTAAAACATCTTGCACATGTATACCTCAATCAGGGAGTGTAATTAGAGTACTGCTTCACACTGACACACCAAACTCTCTGTGTAATGCACCGCAAACAGCTTTTTGTGTAGTGATAGCCGTGCTGGACTGGTGCGCACCATGGCGAGAGTGCAGGCCAAGGCGGTTTTCAAGCCCATATGGTCACCGGGCTGAGATAGCTGAATGACAGAACAGTGACTGTTCAGCTGATCAAATTTGTTCTATCCAAAATGAAGCAACAACCATATTATCTTGGGTGTGCCCAACCCCCCCCCCCCCCAAGAGACACTCATATAGCCAGCGGTCATTGCTTCATTGTGATAAGCAAGCCCCTTCACCGTGGCAAGGTAATGATCACGAAGGGGAATTGGCACATGTACATGCCGTTTTTTTTGTTGTTGCAGCTTCAGTGCAGCCAAAAAAATTAGGCAGGCATATACACGTACCAGAAAATTAGTATAGCAGCCTTAAGAATTCAGGAATCCACCTGGAGTCCTGGACCCTGTTGGTGGTGGTGGAGAAGGCAGTCAAGCGGCCTGCGGGCAGCGGTGCTGTGTGGGGAACGACTTAGTCTTGGGGCAGGCAGTCACACGGCATGCAGGCAGAGATGCTGTGTGTGGGGACTGGCTTAGTCTTCGGACGGGCAGTAGCCCTCCGGGATTAATGCCTCATTCATTTTGATAAAGATGAGGTACTGAACACTTTTGTGACTTAGGCGACTTCTCTTCTCAGTGGCAATGCCTCCAGCTGCGCTGAAGGTCCTTTCTGACAGGACGCTTGAGACAGGGCAAGACAGCAGTTGGATGGCAAATTGGGACAGCTCTGGCCACAGGTCAAGCCTGCGCACCCTGTAGTCCAAGGGTTCATCGCTGCTCACAGTGTCTACATCCACACTTAAGGCCAGGTAGTCGGCTACCTGCTGGTCCAGGCGTTGGTGGAGGGTGGATCCGGAATCGCTAACGCGAGGCATTGGACTAAAGAATATTCGCATGTCCGACATCACCATGAGATCGCTGGAGAATAAATACATAGATGCAAAGTATATGCAGAGCGGTATCATGGAAAGACTGCTGGAACACACAACTAGGAAGAAGTACCAGAACCAGGCTTGACACTGCATTGAAAAGTCCCAGCAAGCCACCATCACAGCATCACACTGAGGAAGCCCACGTGATAGTGGGCATAACACATGTGGGCGAGGCTTGGGGATGATGGGCTGGAGGTTTAGCCTGGAGTAAAGGCAAGACTCACGCCCTACGCGTGCATGGTGAGCCCCGAGGCATTGAGCGAGCCAGACCACACAGCAGGTACCTGCTACCCGCGGGATGCCGCGGAGACCGCCATAGGGATACGAGTTATACAGGGAAGCTGATCCCAGGGCGGTAAAGTATGTGGAACTTCGCAAGAAACCGTGTATATTGCTGCTGTTGATAGGTCTGCTACATCAAGTTTCAGCCTGGCAGCTATTGGTCACACTAAAGTGATACAGCATTGCAACCATAGAGACTTTGATCACTACAGTCAAGAAAGCTCCTGCATAGAGAGCCTGAATAAATTCAGACTGTGTTAGTCCTATATGAAGTAGCATTACAGTGCCTGATAGCATTAGTCATATACTGTACATCAGTCATTAGGTCGGCCGACCAATCTGAGTGTGTATGAGGTGTTGGGGTGGTGTGTGTGATTCCAGGAGTACTCCTAGGTATTGATGCCCACATCTTGTTTTTAGGGGGATAATGTTTTATAGTTGGATGGGGGTCACGTCTTTTTTCGACAAATAAACAGAATTTTTGCATACAGATCGTTTGAGTGGCGGTTGTATTTAATTTTTGCTAGTTGGTAGTTTTCAACCAGCCTTCCCTCTGGAAATATTTTCTTGAGGTGATCTCTGCTATATTAAAGGGCCTGTTCACCGGTTATTCTGGAATTTTTGCTGTGTGGGGAGCGACTTAGTCTTGGGGCAGGCGGTCACACGGTGTGTAGGCAGAGATGCTGTGTGTGGGGAGTCTGGGGACTGACTTAGTCTTCAGGCGGGCAGTAGGCCTCCGGGATCCATGCCTCATTAATTTTGATAAAGCTCAGGTACTGAACACTTTTGTGAGTTAGGCGACTTCTCTTCTCAGTGACAATGCCTCCAGCTGCGCTGAAGGTCCTTTCTGATAGGACGCTTGAGGCAGGGCAAGACAGAAGTTGGATGGCAAATTGGGACAGCTCTGGCCACAGGTCAAGCATGCACACCCAGTAGTCCAAGGGTTCATCGCTGTTCACAGTGTCTACATCCACACTTAAGGCCAGGTAGTCGGCTACATGCCGGTCCAGGCGTTGCTGGAGGGTGGATCTGAAAGCGCTAAGGCTTCAGCTAAGGTTGGACTAAAGAATGTCCGCATGTCTGACATCACCATGAGATCACTGAAGCGTCCTGTCCTTGCCTGCATGGACATGGGAGAAGGATTACTGGCAGTGGTACACCTTTCTTCCGTTGTGCTGTGACAGCACCCTTAAACGCACTGTAAAGCATAGTTGCCAGCTTGTTCTGCAAGTGCTGCATCCTTTCTGCCTTCTGGTGAGTTGGTAATGTGTCCGCCACTTTGTGCCTAAACCGAGGGTCTAGTAGCGTGGTCACCCAGTACAGCTCATTCCCCTTGAGTTTTTATATACGGGGGTCCCTCAACAGGCTGGACACCATGAAAGACACCAACAAAGTTGAATGCAGACGTACTATCCATCTCCTCTTGCTCTTCCTCAGTGACGTCAAGTAAGTCCTTCTCCTCCCCCCAGCCACGAACAATACCATGGGAACGTTGAGCAGCACAAACCTCCTGCGACGCCTGCTGCGGTTGTTCTTCTGCCACCGCCTCCTCCTTCTCCTCCAAAGAAACACCTTCTTCATCATCCGAATCTGACTCCTTTGCCCCACACAACTCTTCCTCCTCCTCCCCCTTCTGTGCTGCCGCAGGTGTTGAGGAACCATCTGGTTTTGATGAAAATTGCTCCCACAACTGTTCCTTCCATAACTTTTCCTCTTCACGCTCCTCCACGGCTTGATCCACCACTCTATGCACGGCACACTCCAGGAAGTAAGCGTATAGGATCAAGTCACTGATGGTGCCTTTGACTGCAACTCACCAGGTTGGTCACCTCCTCAAACGGCCACATGAGCCTGCATGCATTTCGCATGAGTGTCCAGTTGTTGGGCCAGAACATCACCATCTCCCCAGATTGTGTCCTTCTACTGATATTGTAGAGGTACTGGGTGACGGCTTTCTCCTGTTCTAGCAGGCGAAAGAACATAAGGAGGGTCGAATTCCAGCGAGTTGTGCTATCGCAAATGAGGCGTCTCACCGGCAACTTGTTTCTCCGCTGAATCTCGGCAAAGGGTGCCATGGCTGTGTAAGACCGCCTGAAATGCCCACACAACTTCCTGGCCTGCTTCAAGATGTCCTCTAAGCCGGAGTACTTTGACACAAATCTTTAAATGACTAGATTCAGCACATGCGCCATGCAGGGTACGTGTCAGCTTTCCCAAATTCAAAGCAGAAATGAGATTGCTGCCGTTGTCCTGTCTTGCAGTTTACAATCATTATAATGCATGTGTTATTTAACTGATCACTGTTAACCTAGCCTCATTATTTAGTTTTTTGCATTTTTTTAAGTGGTGATGATTTGATAATTTTTTTTCATGATTTTTTTTTTTTATAATTATAAGTTACACTGAGTAGACACCACTGGAAGAAAAAGCCAGTAAAATATACTGTAGATTGAAAAAAATTAACTATAAACATAAACATTATTATATAATATAAATAAGTCAGGCTTACTGTTTTGTTTCTCCTCTTTTAACATGGTCCCGTCACCTGAATGCTCAAAAATCTCATTGTGGATCTCAGGATTATCTACATGATGATCTCTCAACACTTGTGCTGCAAGGAAAAAACAGACTTCGTGGACCGGGGCAATTTAGGTATTTCAGCCATACCTATATAATTTATAATTGCAATAAGAATAAGCTATCATTACTTATGACACTTAGATAAATGTATAGATAAATGTATACAGTGGGTTGCAAAATTATTCGGCCCCCTTGAAGTTTTCCACATTTTGTCACATTACTGCCAGAAACAGGAATCAATTTTATTGGAATTCCGCATGAAAGACCAACACAAAGTGGTGTACACATGAGAAGTGGAACGAAAATCATACATGATTCCAAACATTTTTTACAAATTAAATAACTGCAAAGTGGTGTGTGCATAATTATTCGGCCCCCTTTGATCTGAGTGCAGTCAGTTGCTTATAGACATTGCCTGATGAGTGCTAATGACTAAATAGAGTGCACCTGTGTGTAATCTAATGTCAGTACAAATGCTGCTCTGTGAGGGCCTCAGAGGTTGTCTAAGAGAATATTGGGTGCAACAACACCGTGAAGTCCAAAGAACACACAAGACAGGTCAGGGATCAATTTATTGAGAAATTTAAAGCAGGCTTAGGCTACAAAAAGCCTTGAACATCCCACGGAGCACTGTTCAAGCGATCATTCAGAAATGGAAGGAGAATGGCACAACTGTAAACCTACCAAGACAAGGCCGTCCACCTAAACTCACAGGCCAAACAAGGAGAGCGCTGATCAGAAATGCAGTCAAGAGTCCCATGGTGACTCTGTACGAGCTGCAGAGATCTTCAGCTCAGGTGGGAGACTCTGTCCATAGGACAACTATTAGTCATGCACTGTACAAAGTTGGCCTCTATGGAAGAGTGGCAAGAAGAAAGGCATTGTTAACAGAAAGCATAAGAAGTCCCGTTTGCAGTTTGCCACAAGCCATGTGGGGGACACAGCAACCATGTGGAAGACGGTGCTCTGGTCAGATGAGACCAAAATGGAACTTTTTGGGCAAAATGCAAAACGTTATGTGTGGCGGAAAACTAACACTGAACATCACTCTGAACACACCATCCCCACTGTCAAATATGGTGGTGGCAGTATCATGCTCGGGGGGTTCATCTCTTCAGCAGGGACAGGGAAGCTGGTCAGAGTTGATGGGAAGATGGATTATAGCCAAATACAGGACAAACTTGGAAGAAAACCTCTTGGAGACTGCAAAAGACTTGAGACTGAGGCGGATGTTCACCTTCCAGCAGGACAATGACCCTAAACATAAAGCCAGGGCAACAATGGAATGGTTTAAAACAAAACATATCTATGTGTTAGAATGGCCCAGTTAAAGTCCAGATCTAAATCCAATCGAGAATATGTGGCAAGATCTGAAAACTGCTGTTCACAAACGCTGTCCATGTAATCTGACTGAGCTGGAGCTGTTTTGCAAAGAAGAATGGGCAAGGATTTCAGTCTCTAGATGTGCAAAGCTGGTAGAGACACACCCTAAAAGACTGGCAGCTGTAATTGCAGCAAAAGGTGGTTCTACAAAGTATTGACTCAAAGGGCCGAATAATTACGCACACCCCACTTTGCAGTTATTTATTTGTAAAAAATGTTTGGAATGATGTATGATTTTCGATCCACTTCTCACATGTACACCACTTTGTATTGGTCTTTCACGTGGAATTCCAATAAAATTGATGCATGTTTGTGGCAGTAATGTGACAAAATGTGGAAAACTTCAAGGGGGCCAAATACTTTTGCAACCCACTGTAGATAGATAGATAGCCAGATATTCCTCTTACCATATATACACAGAAACAACGCTCACAAGCTAAACATTGCACTGCGCTTGTCTGCCAACCCCCACCCTGGGTTATCTCCAGGGTCACTATCTAGCAACCTCCTTCAGTCTTTGCATTCACCAGCTTTGCTGGTTCCCCACCTCTAACTAAGAGGAGGGCACATGGGACACAAGAAGTACTAGGGGGACATGAGGTACAAAGGGACAGAATAATTGGGGGGAGAAGATCCACAAGACGCCCCTGCACCATGGACATGCCAGTTTATTTTTGGGATTTTTGTACTCTAAATCTAGGTGAGCCTTATGGTCCGAAAAAGTTCACAGTGGTCAGTTGCATCAAAAAAACAAAACTGAGCCAAACAGTGATACTATATAGTGCCATGGATGATTTGTATCAAACTTCAAAATTTAAAGAAAAAGCCATCCAGTTGCATTTCAGAATAATTCAGCGTGTCAACTCTTTACCCATACAATTCTATGGGCCTGTTCACAGCAATGGATCACTTTATTCTAACCTGTTGCATGCAGGATTTGTATTAAAGTCTATGTCCAGTCTCCATTGCAATTTACAATCATTATAATGCGTGAGTTATTTAACTGACCACTGTTAACCTAGCCTCATTATTTAGTTTTTTTGCATTTTTTTAAATGGTGATGATTTGATAATTTTTTATTTTCAGGATTTTTTTATAATTATAAGTTTCAAACAAACAAACAAACAAACACAGAACATTTATATCGCGCTTTTCTCCTTGCGGACTCAAAGCGCCAGAGCTGCAGCCACTAGGACGCGCTATATAGGCAGTAGCAGTGTTAGGGAGACTTGCCTAAGGTCTCCTACTGAATAGGTGCTGGCTTACTGAACAGGCAGAGCCGAGATTCGAACCCTGGTCTCCCATGTCAGAGGCAGAGCCCTTAACCATAAACATTTCACTGAGTAGACACCACTGGAAGAAAAAGTCAGTAAAATTTAGATTGAAAAAATGTAACTATAAACATAAATATTATTATATAATATAAATAAGTCAGGATTACTGTTTTGTTTCTCTTCTTTAAACGTGGGCCCATCACCCGAATGCTCAAAAATCTCACTGTGGTTCTCTGGCTTATCTACATGATGATCTCTCAACACTTGTGCTGCAAGGGAAAAAACAGACTTCATGGACCGGGCAACTTAGGTATTTCAGCCATGTACCTATATAATTTATTATTGCAATACGAATAAGCTATCATTACTTATGACACATAGATAAATGTATAGATAAATGTATAGATAGACAGATAGATAGATAGATACTGTATTACTGGTGGGAACGTGTGATGGTTTAGCTTGATTGATAGTAGGAAACATACCATAGAAGGTTTACAACATTCCTGCCAGCAAGTCTTTTAGTGTTAAAATATAAATGAAAGCTCTTTATTTCAGCCAAATGTCCAGTGTTATAAATCACCTATTTGCTTCGACACCAGCAACTTCGTAGAGTTGCACCTCACAGACTGTAAGATAACTTGACTCTCACACAGCAAGCATTATTGGAGATAGACCGTTCTCAGGCTTCTTCAAAGTACAAGTTATTTATTCAGGAAACAGATATACAGATACAGTTCGTCATATCTTAGCCAAGCAGATTCTTGCCTTGTGTTACAGCTGCGTGATTACCTTCCTGCTGAAGGTTACATCTAGACTAACTATGTACAGCATACAGTATATCAGATTACATAAATAAAGGAAATAATTAGGGGTTCCAGTCAGCAGAGGGAGAGAGCGAAAGTAGAAATAAGAATGCGCTCCGTTGGCCCATCCGGCCCTTTAATACTGACTAGGAAAGAGTTAAATGTGACCTCATCTTAGCATTCCCCAGAACCGACTATTGGCTTAGACCCCTCGTGATGTCAAAATACCCACCTACTCGATTAATATTCCATGATTTCTTTCACTTATATACAAGAATGTGATATTTTGTAAATATGGCCTATGTTGATTGTTCTCGTAGTCCCTTTGTCTGGGGGCAGTGTAGGCCTGTGGCCTTCCTTCAGGAACAGGTTCTCAGTATCTGCTTGTATCATGTGCTTCAAGCAGACACTGAGATGCTTCTGCCTGCATCACGAAACCTCTATTTAAAGGTATACTCTACGAACAAGCCTTTTACCTAAAACTCAGTCCAAATAACTGAGGTCTACTTAAATTATAACAATCCTCCCTAAAATGGCTTGATCCGCAGATCCCAGCTTCTGAACCCAGCTTCTGAACCCAACAGTACCTGGTTTCTTTTCTGTATGTTTCACTTTTCGATGCTCGTGCTCACACAACTTCTCTGCTCTAGGCGGTTATCCCGGGGATAATCCCTCTTGGTCTTCCTGTTACCAGGCTATCTGGGAATGCCCTACTTCTAAGTCCCTCTACACCACATTCTCAGCATTTGCGTCACTTGTGTATCACTCACAAACTTGCATGATCACTCACAGAAAAGTGAAACTTGTTTGTCTGTTACACGACGGAGCAGTTTATTCCAATACAAGCATATGTATATCAAGAACATTGAAGAAACTTGAAAAATATATATATAAAAATACAATAAATCTTTATTGAAGACAACACTTGTGCAAAAATATTCATAAAAAGTATCCTTCAAGGAACATTTTCTATAGGAAAAGTTGGCAAACATACAGCAGTGATTAACATCAAGATTAGTGCAAATGTAAATATTGAGGCGACAACGTCGACTTGTTTCGGGATAGACCCTTCATCAGGCCTCCACATGTAAAGATAAATCTAAAACCAAAAAATATAAAGCCAATAGGACCATGTGGTGATAAGATGCAACCAAAGAGTGAAGCATAATATGAGCTGGTGCAAAGAAAATAAAATGTGCAAAAATAGAGAGTAATAATATACAGTACCGCTGTTGTGACAAGGTTGTTAAAGTAAAGAAAGAAACAAGGAAAGAAAAAAGGATACTAGGAACCCTTAAGAAAGTAATAAGCAACAGATGCCACCAACAAAAATGGCAAACTCAAGACTGAAAAAGGGGTACCTGTATAGTTAACACTTGTTCTTAAAAAAAAATCTGGACAATATGAAGCCAGGTATGACCACCTATAAAATGATAAGTATATATACACTCTATCACTAAGCTAATTAAAAAACCAGCAAGTAAAACACTTAAAGTGACCAATCAGTAACTATGGAAAATAGCAGGCGTTAATTAAATGCTCTGAAAAAATGGATAGAGCAGGCATCAAAAATAAAATAGATAAGATGAAATATAATGGCCACAGCGAATAAACTACTCTATAAAAATCACGGGCTCAATACAGTCTCATAGATATATCATAATACAATCACTATCTAAGCAATTGATAAATTAAAGACCACAAACTACTTACTCATCCAATATTCAAATACAGGAACCGCACATGGCAGGAGCTGGAGGAGAATGGCAACTAAGATGGACAACACAGATATCCCTAACTCCACCCATAGGGGCTTGACTCAAGAACTCAAGAGCCAATCAATGTAAAATATGACCAAATAAGGGAAAACCGGATCAGGGAGGGTCAGACCACCAGAAATCCAGCCACAAAGCATGCTGGGCGGAAGTTACATCATGTGTAGTGATGCATACAAAAGTACACATGGACCGAATATAGATACGCAAGGGACGCATCAAAAAGTATGCATGAATGCATACAAACATACGCATGGATAATAAACTAGCAACATACAGCAGAACCTATGCGCCCATGCTGAAAAATTAACTCTTAAGGAAAAACATGTTTGTGAATCCCTGATGTATCCGACCCCCCCAGAACCGCAACGCCACTAATGGTCACAATGCATATCGCAGGGCTAGCTAATCTACTTCCCCAAAGCCCATCTCACATCATGCAAATGCATAAATATATAATAGAAAAGGGTGAACAATACTTGCCCCTCCAATAGACAACAAGCATCATATATAGCATGGAAAGAGTGGGAAAAGAAGGTGTATATTACTTGCTACCCAAGACATTGAAATGAAAATAAAGCACCAAAAGGATGGACCTTCACCAAAAGATAAGCCATAGACCATGCAATTCTAACTTGATAACATATCTCTCAATTTTTAATTTATCTCTCAATTTTTAAGTTCCTGAAAATCACATTCATTAACGTCTGCAAAAAATTGACAATGTCCTTTAACTTTACGTAAGAAGCGTTGTACATCATCCAAGAGTTACAAAAAAAGTAGAGATGTTAATGTTGGTTTCTTCTGTGAGCGAGTTCAGTTCCACAGTAGACATCTGTGGTGGAAAACTGAGGACTTGGCCTCAACAAGTCCTGTAACAATAATAATCACGACGGAGCAGTGCCAGGTGCCTTCTAAAAGAACACCTTTATACAATCAGCTCCATCATAGGTACTGCTACACCTATACCCGTAACCCTGTATATCTCTTAATTTGGAAATATTGATTCATGAGATTGTTTATGAGGCACCAATCTCTTGACCAGGTTCATTTGTTTTGCCTAATTTAACACCCAACCTCACCTGGATATTGATGCCCAAAGTTGTCATCCCCGTCACAACGACCAGTGGGTGTAGGAAGAAATTTTGAACTGCAGAGGCCTCGTCCGAGTGTCCCTGGAATATTGCCGGAAACCTTTTCCACCAGGTCAGACTGGAACTCACCTGCTTATATTTGTGTTCTACCCCGTTAAGATCATCTGTATCATGGTGAAATCTTACCTCTAACTTAGTGTCCTGTTTGTTTAACCGTTGTAACAAAGTGTGGTCGTCTTGGGTCAAAACCTGTTCCCATTTGTCCCATGTCGTGTTATCTTTCAGGATGGGAACTTCCCGTAAAACTTTGAACTTTAGAGTTCTCTTAACAATTTGAGGAATAACGTCATCAAACTTGGATGACTTGATCCATATGGGATCTCCGCTCACACAATATGTTCCCCTTGAAAGATCCACCTTATCGGAACAATTATGAAAATGTACCTTGAATGTGTAATTAGACATTATGTTAAAAAAACAAACCTTTCCTTCAGCCACCGGAACTATTGGTTTGGCTTCAGAGCGGATCTTTTGAATGGTAGCCTCGCATTCTGTGTTATTGAGCCAGCAGGCTTCTTCACTAAATTTGACTTGCGCCGGCAAACACAGGTACCTCTGTGAGAATTGCCTGTATGAGGACAACTCTCCTTGTTTCACCTCCCCGTCTAGCACCAAAAAATGTTGACCTCTCAGGTCACGGTGTAAGACATGTGTTTAGGTGGGAACTAAGGAAGTGGCGGTGCCTAAAGAAGTGTTGCACCCTTTCCATTTGTTCACCCAAACATCTCGAAGCTTCCATGCAAAAGATCCTTCTCCAGAAAAATCGATAAACCTCTCCTTGTCCAATCTCAGTTGTACAGGATCTTTTAGCCTCTCCCTGACCAAAATATGTCCCCAACTGTCCTGATTGGACCTCTTCCCCCTTTATGTCCTGAGGCAAAATGCATACCTGAGGTCGGGGAGACTGTACTCTCTGCAATCTTTCAATTAAGAGTACCTCTTCACTTACCCAACTAGCATGAGGATAAGTGGCTTCATATGGACTGTGTAATATTGTCCCCTGTTGTGACCCATGTAGTGTGAATGGGGCTCCCTGTGTTGGCTTTCCCTCCCTCGGGATTGCTTTCCCCACCCTCTTTGTCACCTGGAAATGTGGCTTGATCTCGATTTTTACTTCTTGTTTCGAGAACCACACACCCTCGGCTTTCCAGCCTTTACGTGTGTATAGTTGTTTCAGAGACACCCTCTGTTGGTAACCCCAGAGTGTGATGTTGTCCCCTGCGTCTCTTCTGTAGGAGAACTGACCCCTCCTGCTCGTTCCTCTCCAATCTGGAACCATCTCACTCTGGATAACCAAGACAAGGTACCCCTGAATCACACACTCCACCTGTTGCATGTACCCACTGTACTGCAATGTACCTTTTAACAAAACTTTGGATTGGTGCATTGATTCTGGGAGTGTGACATTCAATAGCAGATTTACACTGCCATTCAATTCAAACTTCCAGCACACCTGACCCTTCAGACCTTTCACCCACATTGTGCCATGAAATTTGTTTGCACCTGGCACTTGTGATCTATTCCTCCTTCTCTGCTTGGACCCCACGTGCCAATCAGAAGGAAGTGGAAGAGGATCAGTACTTTTGTCTCCAAACATGAACATGCTTGGGCCTTGTGTTCTCATTAACCCCTTATTGTTCATGAGAATGTCCTCTCTTCGTTCTAGGACGAAATGGCAGCCTAGGATCACCATCAGCACGGTACTCTTCATTATAAAAGCACCTCCTTGGGAAAGAAAAACATTAGCAATTTGCATTATGCTTTGCTCAGTCAGTTTTTTTAGTCTCTTTCCGATCTCAGGAATCTCGCTGTTCTCCAAACTCGGATTGGCATCTGGAACCTTTCGCTTATCCGACTGACATCTCTGTCTCGGCTGCCAGCACCTCAGCTCTCTTGCTTCCATATTGCCAAACTCCTGAAATCAAAATACAAACAAATCAATTCTTATTAATGATTTGTGTTTCGCCCTGCGGCTTGTACTCTGTATACTTTAAATTGATCAATATATACCGTAATTGATCTCGTTGCTTTATGGTTCTCATGAACTCTTTTTGGTAGATTGGAGTTAAAGGATACCACAAATGAAATGTGACATAATGAGATAGACATGTGTATGTACAGTGCCTAGCACACAGATAACTATGCTGTGTTCCTTTTTTTCTTTCTCTGCCTGAAAGAGTTAAATATCAGGTATGTAAGTGGCTGACTCAGTCCTGTCTCAGACAGGAAGTGACTACAGTGTGACCCTCACTGATAAGAAATTCCAACTATAAAACACTTTCCTAGTAGAAAATGGCTTCTGAGAGCAAGAAAGAGGTAAAAAAGGGGAATTTCTTATCAGTGAGGGTCACACTGTAGTCACTTCCTGTCTGAGTCAGGACTGAGTCAGCCACTTACATACCTGATATTTAACTCTTTCAGGCAGAGAAAGAAAAAAAGGAACACAGCATAGTTATCTGTGTGCTAGGCACTGTACATACACATGTCTATCTCATTATGTCACATTTCAGTTGTGGTATCCTTTAAACTTCTCTCCCCTACCTAAGTACTATCCTAAGTATTTACCTGTTTAAAATATGCTCCCGCTGACTTCACCTTTGGAAGCTCTCACCTCATTGCAAGCTCTCTCCACATCCCCCCCTTCTGTACATACGCGGCCGTCGTATGCACAGAGTACGGATGCCACACCCCTGTTGCTGCTTTGCAGGTGAGCCTGCAATGCTCTTGCTCATTTTCGCCTTTACTTACCTAGAACACAATTGCGATACCAGCTCTACTAGAAGTCCTGTGTGTTGTACCCTCTGACCATTGTTTGCCATGCTACTACCCCCAGACTACAAAAAAAATGTCGGCCTCCCTGTAGGAAGGAGCACTTTGCACTTAAACTACACAGGGTGCAGGACTAAGCATTCCAGCGTCAAATGCCTGTATGTAGATCCCTGAATGCCCACTTGGTAGGTAGTCATATGGCAAACACTGTACTGATACACTGTCACTCTGTTAATGGCAATTCCTTCATCTTTATAATTGCCCCATGAACTGCTGCCAGTTCTTGTTCTTTGTGCTACACTTGGTAGGAGCTGGGAAAAATAATATTTGACCAATCAGTGGACGAGAAAACGCACAAACAGCCCCAGCCCAGCATTAACCTCTTAGTCAAGCTCTGGCCCTGTCCACGACAAAAACCGGAAAAAAACGTTACCGCTCTGCAGCCACGGTGACGGATACCTGGATTGGTCAACTCCCTTTTTTTCCAACTCCGGCACCCCCTGATGCACTGCCCCCACCTTTTATTCTCTTGGGAACTCATGCTGCACCACCCGTTAAGGTGCCTCACTTAAAGGAATAATCCCATAAGCAACCCAGTACAGATACTTCCCTGATCTGCTCTGCGCTTGCAAATCACTCCCTGGGAAATATCTGACTTCTACGTGTCTCCATGCCCCTAGCTGGGAAACACTTCCTATCCGTGACCATGCTAGTCTCACAGCAACTGCTTGGTGCACATATTCTGGCATTCCTTTCCCTGGACCCAGGCTCTGGGGAAATACTCCGGGATCCGAGATACTCAGTAGAGTGTCTCATTATCTCTACCATCCCTTCCTCTCAGCTGCTCTGCCCGATGCTGTGAGCACACAGCCTGACGTGACGTGGATCCCCCAGCCCCTCCTCCCCCCCTGCCATGACGTGTGGGGGCCATGACTCGTGGGGGGGGGCGGGCCCTCCCCAATGCCGCCATTTTGAGTCCTGGACTGCCAGCTAAGATGGCTGCTATGCAATTTCCCATAGCAACCTCTTAATCCTATGCACATTAGGAAGAAAAAAATCTAACAGAACAAACATTTTATGCCTAGTTACATATAGTATAATTACACATTGCAGAAAATCAGCATTCCGCTTATCTCAGACATAACTCAGAACTACTAGAGCGTGCTGTGTCCTCTTCTCACACAAAAACCAATGCTGTATAACTCTAAACAACACCTTAACTGTTACCATCCCAGTTACAAACTTATTCTGAGATGGACATCCATCAGCCGTAGCTGGCCCAACACGCTCCACGATCCGTGAAAACAACATAAACTTATGCAGACATTAAAAAAAAAACATTTTAACATTTAGCACTAACTGGAACCAACTTGCTTTTCTCTAGGCTCTCTCTCAACAACTACCGCTACACTTCGCTACACTCCCTCCTGTCCACCTGCCGACTTATCTCTGCTGCGGGGGACACTTCACACACATCTGGCATACTTCCCAGACCTTCTCTGTGAAGTGAGAGAGAGAGAGACAAAAAAAAAGAAAAAAAAAACCCAATCAAAATCTGACCAGCGAAAGAAAACATGCCTGTGACAAATGTGGATATAACCACTATGTAAGCCGTAACATGCAACACAGGAACATTAAATCATAAGAAATCCTCACCCGCACATTAAAGCACCTGAACTCTGAAGACAGCACTATGTACGCTTTACACCGGAGCTACAACCGACCCCCCCTTCCCACCACGCACGGGAGGGGGAAGAAGTACGCAGCCTCCAACCTAACATAGCAGCTGCACATAACACAGAATGCATTATCAACTCTTTGTACAACTCCAAATACAATAAAGACAATGCAATATAACAACGTAAACCATACTTGCCTTGTTCCAGACTTCTATTCAATTGCCAAATCGATCAGTCGTAGCAACTTCCCCACGAAACTTCTGATAGGACACACCTGGAGCTCCTGAGCGTGCCCCCCCCCCCCCCTCTCCGCTCAGTGTATCGTTTTTTCCCGTGGCAGTTGCTAGCCGGCCTCGAGCGCTCCAGCCACCTGCGATCCTGTTTAGTCTGTTAACTGCATGTGCACTTGCAGCTTAATTTTAACGTCCAAGAGTTTCGACGCTGATTTCCTCGAACTGCAGCCCGTGTGCTGGCTCACGCACACCACTTATCAGCTTGATAAGCTTTCCAGTCCGCGTCTACTCCGCTTGTTTCGCTGTGGAATGTCTTGAAAACTTCGGCCCCTGGCCCCTGTCTGCCTGTTTCGCTAGACAGTGAAGGGTTTAACGGCACCACTGTTATAAATCACCTATTTGCTTCGACACCAGCAACTTCGTAGAGTTGCACCTCACAGACTGTGAGATAACTTGACGCTCACACAGCAAGCATTATTGGAGATAGACCGTTCTCAGGCTTCTTCAAAGTACAAGTTATTTATTCAGGAAACAGATATACAGATACAGTTTGTCATATCTTAGCCAAGCAGATTCTTGCCTTGCGTTACAGCTGCGTGATTACCTTTCTGCTGAAGATAATCAGGTCCTCTTATGTCTATCCTACGTTACATCTAGACTAACTATGTACAGCATACATTATATCAGATTACATAAAGAAAGGAAATAATTAGGGGTTCCAGTCAGCAGATAGAGAGCATGAAAGCAGGAATAAGAATGCGCTCCGTTGGCCCATCGGGCCCTTTAATACTGACTAGGAAAGAGTTAAATGTGACCTCATCTTAGCCATCCCCCAGAACCGACTATTGGCTTAGACCCCTTGTGATGTCATAATACCCACCTACTCAATTAATATTCCATGATGCCTTTCACTTATATACAAGAATGTGATATTTTGTAAATATGGCCTATGTTGATTGTTCTCGTAGTCCCTTTGTCTGGGGCAGTGTAGGCCTGTGGCCTTCCTTCATTAACAGGTTCTCAGTATCTGCTTGTATCATGTGCTTCAAGCAGACACTGAGATGCTTCTGCCTGCATCACGAAAACCTCTATTTAAAGGTATACTCTGCGAACAAGCCTTTTACCTAAAACTCAGTCCAAATAACTGAGGCCTACTTAAATTATAACATTCAGAACAGTCAAAGACTATTCCTCACACCATATGTAAACAGAAACAACGATCACATGCTAAACATTGCACTGCGCTTGTCTGCCAACCCACACCTTGGGGTATCTCCAGGGTCACTATCTAGCAACCTCCTTCAGTCTTTGCACTCACCAGCTTTGCTGTATCCCCACTCTGAAATTACACTTTACCACTCTGTCCTCCACACTTCTACTAGATCCCCAAACACTTTAACCTTCCCCAGATTTGTGCCTCGAGACAGTCCTATGTCAGAGGACAGATAATTGCTTTGCCCTCATGCTTGGATTATGCTCTAATATGAATTCTCAACTGTGGGACACTTTTGTGCATGTGTTTTCTTTTCTTTTTTTCTTTTTTTTATACATTTGTTCACATTGTTGTCTGTAGAATTCTGAGGGAAAAAAGAATTTCATCAATTTTGGAATAAGGTTGTAAAACAATAAAATATGGGAAAAAGTGATGCTGCGCTATGTAGTGAGTGTTGATAATAAATCTCACTGTGGATTTCAGGCTTATCTTTAGGTTTATCGTCTGACACTTGAGCTACAAGGAAAAAACAAATCTTTTGGACTAGAGCAATTTTATTATTTCAACCATGTTAACCTTATTTCAGCCACTTTAACCTTCCCCAGATTTGTGCCTCAAGACAGTCATATGTCAGAAGACAGACAATTGCTTTGCCCTCATGCTTGGATTATGCTCTGATATGTATTCTCAACTGTGTTTTCTTTTTTTTTTTCTTTTTTTTTTAATACATTTGTCAACTTGTATTCACATTGTCATTATGGAGTGTTGTCTGTAGCATTCTGAGGGAAAAATGAATTTAATTAATTTTGGAATAAGGTTGTAGCCTAACAAAATATGGGAAAAGTGATGCTGCGCCTTATAGTGAGTGTTGGTAATACATTTCATTGTGGATTTCAGGCTTATCTTGAGGTTTATCCTCCCACACTTGAGCTACAAGGAATGAACAAATCTTTTGGACTAGAACATTTTTATTTTTTCAGCCATGTACCTAATTCAGTATAAGGAGTTATACCATAAGACCGGGGGGGGGGGGGGGGGGGGTCTAGGCAGTGCATCTTATGATCCAAATACAACAATTTACAGCACTGTCCTCCCACATTGTGGTTGGGTCTTGTGCCACCAGTCACTGTTATTGTGACTTGGTAGGCTGAGGACAGCATCAGGCAGGCTGTGGCTTAAACAAGAGGATCCCACAGAGAGCCAGAGAAGAGAGGCTCCTGACATGGTTGCTGGTGATTGGTGTGCATCCCTGTCAGTCATGGCTGCCACTAAGTGACTGGCGCCGATGGCCTCGTGGGCGGGAACACGGCACTGTCTTTGGGCTAATCACTGAACATGCTTAGTAACTAAGAGGAGGGCACATGGGACACAATAGGTACTAGGGGACATGAGGTACAAAGGGACAGAATAATTGGGGGGAGAAGATCCACAAGACACCCCCTGCACCATGGACATGCCAGTATTTTTTGGGGATTTTTGTACTCTAAATCTAGGTGAGCCTTATGGTCCGAAAAAGTTCACAGTGGTCAGTTGCATTTCAGAATAATTCCGCGTGTCAACTCTTTACCTATACAATTCTATGGGCCTGTTCACAGCAATGGATCACTTTATTCTAACTTGTTGCATGCAGGATTTGTATTAAAGTCTATGTCCCGTCTCCATTGCAGTTTACAATCATTATAATGTGTGAGTTATTTAACTGACCACTGTTAACCTAGCCTCATTATTTAGTTTTTTTGCATTTTTTTAAATGGTGATGATTTTGTGAGAAACCACGGATAAGCCGCCGCGCAGACTGGCGGCAGAACGGCGGATTCCGCGTCCAGCGCGGCGGTTTGCATGCGGCAGCGTGTGGTCGGTGTGGCTGGGCCTAGTAGTGCACACAGTTTGAGAAATACGCGCGCGCTGAGAGGCAGAACCTTTATGGCAAATGAGGAAGAATCAGCTGACCAGGCTGGTCAGCTGATATCGGTGCGAGCGGTGATTGGTTGATCAGCGGTGGGTGGCGCTGCTGAGCCACTCGCTATATATTCTTGCTGCTTGCCAGTCTCAGGTTGTCTGCCGTTGCGAACACTTACGTGGAAGCACTCAGACCTTAGTCAGATCCAACAGTGTGTTTGAACCAGGAGGACCTGGGAATTCACACTGAGCCAGGAAACTTGTATTGAAGAGAAAGAAAAGAGGGGCGCTCTAAGCCTTCGAGTAACAACAGTTAAGCACACTTCTAGGACAGGTCTCACCTAGTTCCAGTTTGGCCAGCACAGCGTACTAGGCCGCGGTCAGCGTTTGTCCCTCTCTGCCGAGCCGGGGACCAAGCTCTCCTAGTCGGATGGGGCGGATGGGGCGGATATGGCGTCACTCTCCCGCGCACTTTCTGGTGGTAGCTATGGATACGGGGACGCACGCTCGCGTCACAGTGCTACTGCGAGCGGCGTCTATGGGTTGGAAGTTGCGGTAGTCTGGCGCAAGAAAACCACCACCGGAGGGTAATTAGGACTAAAAGTTTTTATTTAAAACAGACAACGCGTTTCACGGAGGATCAGCCTCCGCTTTTTCAAGTCTTATATGTTTAACAGGACAGTTTCATTTTATACAGAGACCTCATAGAGAATCAGCCAATCGGTTCTGTGTGGGGCGGGGATTGGGACCCTAGTGTGTATAATAGTGGGGAAGGACGTAGTCTTCCTAATAGAGGGTCTGGGGAAATAAGGTTATGCAGTATATCTCCTAAGGGGACACACTGGACAAATACAGTATTATATTAGACATATTCCTCCTATATAGATAAATAGGGGAGCAAGAAACGTAGAGGGCCTTCCATGCCCTCACACAAGACCCACTAGCCGTAACATCATGTTTAAAGAGATACACATGTATACAAAACACACACATTTCTACCTAAAAATTAATCCATTTCAATCATACCCAACACTTCATATGGCTCTAACCACATCTACACAACTAAGATGTGCGTCTATCTAATCCCAGCCCTAGGTGTCACGGATAGCGCACAACTAGCCAAGGGGGGGGGGAAGGAACAGAAAAAGTCCAAGGGTGCAGATTAGAAAATAGTATATAAGGATCAATGTACTATGGGCTGGAGATGGCCCATTTCTTCTAGACATTTATTAAGACCACCAGGTTCGAGGGTACCCAGCTTAAGGATCCAAAAGGACTCCCGTCTGCATAGGACCCTATATCGCTCATATTTATTTGGATGGCAGACTTGTTCTATGATAGTGGCCCCCAACATGTTAAAATCTCTCTTATGAACTGCATTAAAGTGGCTCGATACCCCATGTTTGGGTTCCCCTTTCATGATATTGGATCTATGTTTGTTAAGTCTAGTGTGGAACTCTTGGGTAGTACGGCCTACATAAAAGAGGTTACATGGGCAACTGAGCATATATATAACGTGTGTACTCTGACATGTGAGATGGCTTTTTATACTGTACTCTACTGAAGTGCCTGTCCTAAAGGTCGTTGTACCCCTGCCAATCGTTTTACAACAAAGACAGCGCTTAGACCTGCATGGATAGGATCCAGGCTTGGCTTGTGTCAGAAAATGCGTCTCAGGTTTGCTAGATGGATTCCTGGAGCTCAATCTACTAGGGGCTATGTGTCCCCTAATATTCTTGCTCCTTCTAAAAACTACCTGGGGTACAGACGGAAGGGCCTGCTTAAGAATGGGATCGCTCAACAGGACTGGCCAATATTTATTAAAGATGTTTTTGCACTCTTTGGCCTGTCCTGAAAAATTTACAACTATAGGCATACGTTTATTGATGGAATTTTGGTCGCTATTAGCCTGTTTCTTGGGCAGTAGGCAGTCTTGTTGTGTGAGAGTAGAAGCCCTCTCAAAGGCCGATTCTATCAAGGGAGTGGGGTAGTGTTTCTCCTGAAACCTTGTTCTCAATATTTCAGATTGTTTTATATAGTCCTCCTTATTAGTGCAGTTTCGGCGAAGCCGCTTGAATTGGCCAAATGGTACATTTTTTAACCAGGGTTTGTGGTGTGCGCTATGATAATCAAGATAGCCATTTCGATCTGTGGGCTTGAAGTAATTCGTAGTGCTAATACTGGCATCTCTGGGATCGACTTTGATGTCTAGATCCAAGAAGTGTACCTGTAGATTATCTGTCTCCATTGTAAAGGATAAACCCAAGTTGTTCCCGTTGAGATAGTCCCTATAACCATACAAGTCCTCTGTGGTACCCTCCCACACACATATTATGTCATCAATGAAACGGCGATGGAGCACGAGGCTCCCACGAAAGGGATTGTCTGGGGACCAGATGATTTGTTCCTCTAGCCAACCCATGTATAGATTAGCGAAGGCCGGAGCGAACCTCGTCCCCATCGCCGTTCCCCGTAGCTGCAGGTAAAATGAGTCCAAAAAAGTGAAGTAGTTGGTTTTCAAAATGAACTCTATAGAGTCCAATATAAACTGTTTTTGTACATCTGGCATCAAGGGATCCCCTTCTAGGTAATACCCAATGGCTTTAAGTCCCAAATCATGGGGTATATTCGTGTAAAGGGCATTTACATCAAATGTGGCCCATCTATAGGTGGAGGTGGACCATTTGATCTCTTTTATTACCTGTAATGTGTGTGTCGTATCTTTCAAATAAGCAGGGAGCTGACAGACAAACTTCTGGAGATGTAGGTCTATATAGTGGGAGAGGCCACTAGTGATCGAGTCTATCCCCGCGATTATAGGTCTACCAGGGGGATTTTTTGGGCACTTATGCACTTTTGGCAGGTGATAGAAGAAGGGAGTTTTGGGTGCTTCAATATTTAGATAGTTATATTCTTCCATGTTCAGGACACCATTGGATAGGGCCTGGCTTATAAGGTCTCGGTATTTTCTCAAAAAAGGTTCAGTGGGGTCACTCATAAGTTTTTTGTAGTATTGTGTGTCCCCCAAGAGTCGAAGAGCTTCTTGTATATATGTCTCCCTATCCTGAATGACCACCCCGCCCCCCTTATCCGTTTCTCTAATCACGATAGTATCATTATCCTTTAGCAGTTTGAGTGCTCTTTTTTCTTTCAGAGTAAGGTTCTGCTGGCGTATGGATTTATTAGGGAGTTTAAGTAGATCGTTGGTCACTAATTGACAAAACGTCTCAACTTGGGGTCCTTTGTACTGTGTAGGGTTAAACTTGGATTTTCCCTTTAGACTAGTAGCGATGGGTTTCATAAGAATCGATTCCATTAGATTGTCAGGTGAGGCTGTCAAGGAGTCCGTAGGTCTAATTGTGCCCACCACCTCCATATCTGTCCCACCCCCATCAGCAGGAACTCTTTTGTTGTTCTTTAATGCAAAAAATCTTTGTAAGGACAATTTGCGAATGTAGGAGTGTACATCAGTCAAGAGTTGGTATATATTAGCCTTACTATTAGGGCAAAAGGATAGCCCTTTATTGAGAACAGAGGTTTCACTAGTGGATAGACTATGAGAGGACAAATTAAAGATGGGAATAATAGAACTTATTGTAGTGGTTCCATCATTATCGGTTGGCACTTTTCCTTTGGTTCCTTTATTTCCTCGTTTGCCTCTTCTGTGAGGTCTAGTTCTGAACGGGGTCTTTTTAGGCCCTCTTTTTTGAAGAACTCCGTGATGCATGGGTATGTGGGAATGGGTATGCGACTCCTGGTTATTCGTTGTGGAATGGGCGTCCTGTCTCCCCCTAAAAAAACCTTACATGGAGTATCTATTGCTGGTGGGCTGGATATACTATTAATGGATCTTGTTTGTATCAATCCATTAGGGGTGAGGGGAGCATGTATCTGGGCCTCAGTTGTTAACATATTTCTATCTTTATCCAATGTTTGGCCACTTGCCAGCAGCGGAGTCTGGAATTGGGTTTCAGTGGCTAGTTGTAATACACTGACTAGGGGGCTACATGGGGCTGTAGTTGGCAGGTCCACGTAGGAGTTGTCCAATGATGTGTCAAGGCTATCGTCCGCCGGCGCAACCAAGTTTATAGCGCCGCCGGACGAAAGCCCACCCCCACCAAGGTCCAACACCCCACTGGGTTCCTGGTTCTCGTTAGGTAACAGTCCGGAGACCTCTAGAGGGATCCTAGGATTGGTTAGGCTTGGTAGTTGTGGTAAGCTATGTCTTGGGTCATGCATCACTCCAGAGTGACCATCTGGACCCTGGTTAGGATGGCCAGAATTTTTTGGGAGAGTCATTCTTTCTCTATAGTTAGGGTATTTATATGTCTTCTTTCTAGGTGGGAATCTTGTGAATGGTCTCCCACCTGGTTCAAAAACTTGTATTGTCATTCTGTTATACTTCAGACTAGTTCCAGGGTGTAGAGACCACGGAGCTCACACCCAAGACTAGGGAACTTGTATTATCATTCTGTTATACTTCAGACTAGTTCCAGGGTGTCGAGACCATGGACCTCACACCCAAGACTAGGGACATTGTTTACCATCATATTATACTCCAGACTAGTTCCAGGGTGTAGAGACCACGGTCCTCACACCCAAGACTAGGCATTGTTTGATATCTGTTATGACATTCTGCTTTTCTGACTATCCCTCTGCTTTCTGATTCGGTACCTTCGCATATCTAATTATCTGTTGCCAAACATTGCCTGCCTTTGGATACCGAATCAGCCTTCTGTCTTTGTACTTTGTCTGTCCGTGTGTTGCCGACCTGGCTTGCCCGACCTCGAGAGCTATCTCTCCCCTTAAGAGATAGTCTCCAGATCTGTCAGTGACATCCACCTTCAGGTGTCACTCACTCTCTGGTCCTTCCTACCTTCAGCCTGACTCCACCCCTTGGAGAGTCTCAGGCTGCTGGGAGGTTTCTGTACTCTCTAAGAGCAGTATTGCCCATACTGCCTAATATCACCTGCTCAGCAGGTGCGTTACTCATAGTCTTACTGTTACACCAAACACTCACACTATAAGGTGTCGACTAACCAGCAAGCTCCTGGTGACCCAGAACTCATTGGAGTGTGTAAGGGACTACAATGGTCCTAAAAGCCCCCTTACTAAGATATTAAGAAAAACAAAAGTTTGCTTTCCTAAAACAGAAAGAATTTGCGATAATTCAGGTTGGAGTGAGCTTGAGACTATAAGGTGTCCAGAGGTTAGTATTATATCTGTATTATTGGTGATTCTGCAGATCATCCATAATCAGGTATATATCTGCATTCTTGGTGATACTGCAGATCACCAATAATCAGATTCTCTCTGCGTGCTGACACCGATCGTTACAGATTTGATAATTTTTTATTTTCAGGATTTTTTTTATAATTATAAGTTACACTGAGTAGACACCACTGGAAGAAAAAGTCGGTAAAATTTAGATTGAAAAAATGTAACTATAAACATAAATATTATTATATAATATAAATAAGTCAGGCTTACTGTTTTGTTTCTCCTCTTTTAACGTGGGCCCATCACCCGAATGCTCAAAAATCTCATTGTGGGTCTCAGGATTATCTACATGATGATCTCTCCACACTTGTGCTGCAAGGGAAAAAACAGACTTCATGGACCGGGGCAATATAGGTATTTCAGCCATGTACCTATATAATTTGTTATTGCAATAAGAAAAAGCTATCATTACTTATGACACATAGATAAGTGTATAGATAAATATATAGATAGACAGAGAGAGAGAGAGAGAGAGAGAGAGAGAGAGAGAGAGAGAGAGATAGACACTGTATTACTGGTGGGAACGTGTGATGGTTTAGCTTGATTGGTCGTAGGAAACATATCATAGAAGGTTTACAACATTCCTGCCAGCAAGTCTTTTTGTGTTAAAATATAATTTAAAGAGACTCTGTAACAACAAAAAGATCCCCTGGGGGGTACTCACCTCGGGTGGGGGAAGCCTCAGGATCCTAATGAGGCTTCCCACGCCGTCCTCTGTCCCACGGAGGTCTCGCTGCAGCCCTCCGAACAGCCGGCGACTGTGCCGACTGTTCAATTCAATATTTACCTTTGCAGGCTCCAGCAGGGGCGCTGTGGCTGCTTTCGCTCCGAAGGAGGTGGAAATACCCGATCTCAGTCGGGTCCGCTCTACTGCGCAGGCGCCGGAGACTTGCGCCTGCGCAGTAGAGCGGACCCGACGGCGATCGGGTATTTCCGCCTCCTTCGGAGCGAAAGCAGCCAGAGCGCCTGCGCAGGAGCCTGCAAAGGTAAATATTATGTCACCGCTGTACGGAGGGCTACAGCGAGACCCCCGAGGGACGCAGGACGGCGTGGGAAGCCTCATTAGGATCCTGAGGCTTCCCCCACCCGAGGTGAGTACCCCCCAGGGGCCGTTTTTTCGTTACAGTTCCTCTTTAAAGCTCTTTATTTCAGCCAAATTGTCCAGAACAGACAAAGACTATTCCTCATACCATATAGAAACAGAAACAATGATCACATGCTAAACATTGCACTGCGCTTGTCTGCCAACCTCCACCCTGGGTTATCTCCAGGGTCACTATCTAGCAACCAAGAATAGCATCCCTTGCAGTCAGCTTGACAGGGCGGATAGGATTGTTAGTGACGAGTTACAACGTAGCGTACGTAGAAAGGAGATGACGGATAAATTCCGTAAAAGGGGTTATCCGTCCAAGTCACTAGTTCCTCGTGCAGGGGGTAGGAAGAAGCCGACTGGCCCTCATATACCGTTCGTGTCCACTTTTACTGCCGGGAGCGATGTTAATTCGCGGATAATACGCAAGCATTGGCGGATTCTGTCTGATGGTTTTTCACATGTCCCTGAGTTTCGCTTTCCTCCGATTATGTCTTTTAAAAGGGCCCCTACGATACGGGATAAACTGACCGTTAATAGGAGGATACCTGTGGAGAGGAGACGAAGTGGGATGTATCCCTGTTTGGGGTGTCACATGTGTGGCATGGTTTTGAGAGGGAACACCTTCACACACCCCTCACAGGGCACCCAGTTTCGTCTCAAAGGTTTTTATATTTGCGACTCAAGTTAAGTCAATTAAAGGTCATGGTGATTGATTCTGTGCTTCTAGATTTGAGGGGAGGCAGTAGGGATACAGCATTACTTAACCTCCTTGGCGGTAACCCCGAATGTAGTTCGGGGTAAACCGCGCTGGAGGTTTTCTCCAGCCCTGCTGGGCCGATTTGTTTAAATTTTTTTTTGCTGGACGCAGCTAGCACTTTGCTAGCTGCGTCAGCACACCGATCGCCGCCGCCCCGTGCTCGATCGCCGCTATCCGTCGTGTCGCGTGCCCCCCCCCAGACCCCGGCAGCGCTGAGGGGTGGTTCAGGACTCCCAATGACGTCCCGACACGTCATCCCGCCCCGTCGCCATGGCGACGGGGGAAGTCCTCCAGGAAATCCCGTTCTTTGAACGGGATTTCCTGATCGAAGTGGGCGGGGGATGCCGCTGAGCAGCGGCTATCATGTAGCGAGCCCTGGGCTCGCTACATGATATAAGAAAAAATAAATTAAAAATAAACTGATGCGCTCCCTCCTGGTGGAATTTTTTATACCGCCAGGGGGGTTAAAAAGGAGGCATTTTGGATAAGACAGTTAGGTACGATGGAACCGGGGGGTCTCAATCGGGAATATGACTTGGAATTTTGTGTTCAATCAAGGAAGTTAGGTTGTCCTCGGGATTGGGTCTTCTTTGTGTACCTGTAGCTTTTTCTAACGTTTCATTTTTTAGCATTTTGTAGGAATTTATATGATGATATTAATGTTTGCATCTTTTGCTTTGTTTTTAGATATCCCTGGGTCGTGACGTGGTGGACCTGGTTTGGGTGATGTATTGAGCCACTTGCCTGTTAGAAATGTTTTTTCTGTGTAAGGCTGTTTCTGCATTGCTCTGTCTTTTGCTGGAGCTTGGCAGACATAGCTCATTGGATATAAGGCAATACGCTTTTATTTATGGGGGACATTGGTGTTCGCTTTTTGTCATGTCATTCTTATCAGATGCATGGATATGGATATGTTGGTACGCATGGGGTATTCTTCATGCGTGGCAATTTACGTGTATCTAAGCGGAGGGACGTTACGCCCAACGTCAAGTTGTTGCGGATGCTGTTTGATGTTAATATACGCATAGGGCACTTGCATGTGTGCAAATGGACGCGTATGTTTTTATGCCGTCATGCGCCATCATTGGTTGGTGCGGACGTTAGCGGCGGTTTTGTTGCGTTTTTTGCGTACGGCTGTATGTTAATACGTTAGAGTAGTAATATTTTGATACGCTTGACATGTCCGCATGCGTACTATTGTACGCATCCTTTCGTGTTGTGACGTGGCGCATCATGATTGGCTGAGTGGGGACGTCGGCAGGCGGCTGAACGGACGGCCGCTCGGGCATATTAAGATGTGTCAGTTCCCCATCAGGTCCACCACTTGATTCCGCCCAGTAGGGCACTGATTGGTGCATTTAGTGGGTGTGGGGTATTTAAGATACTGCACTTTGTTTGTCTGTATATGGCGATTGCAATTTGAGAAAGGGCTATGCCCAAAACAACGTTTGTCATTGTTGGAGCCATTGAGGTGATGCAATAAAAGAGCTTATCGTTTACTTCTATGGTGGTGCCGGCTGTGTTGCTGTTTATGTCTAGTCTTCATTGAAGTTCACAGTCATTACAATAACAGTCATTACAACCGAGCCTCATTATTTAGTTTTGTTTTGTTTTTTTGCATTTTTTTTACTGATGATGATTTGATAATTTTTTATATTCATTATTTTTTTATATAATTATAAGTTACAATGAGTAGAAGCCACTGGAAAAAAAAGTCAGTAAAAGTTAGATTGAAAAAAAAATTAAATATAAATAGTATTATATAATATAAATAAGTCAGGCTTACTGGTTTGTTTCTCCTTTTTTAACGAGGGCCCATCACCTGAATGCTCAAAAATCTCATTGTGGATCTCAGCCTTATCTACATGATGATCTCTCAACACTTGTGCTGCAAGGAAATAAAAGACTTCATGGACTGGGGCAACTTAGGTATTTCAGCCATGCACCTATATAATTTATTAATGCAATAAAAATAAGTTATCATCACTTATGATACATAGATAGATGAATAGATAAAGGTATAGACTGTCAGGAACCTGCCCTCGGCACACCTGCGTATACGGTTCCCGACTGCGCGTTTGACCAGATCGACAGGGGAAGCAGCCTTAGTCAAGCTAAAACAAGGCTGTGACCCCTCAGAACACTTCTCACTGCCACCACTAGCTGTTGCTAGACAAGTCCACTCGGCTGTCGAGTGCTCAGCGCGCAATCCGCGTTTTCGTATTCGGGTCAGCTTTGCGCTTTAGGCCGAATACGGGAACGCCACGCACACCCACACACACAGTTGCAATCTTACACTGTAGTGAAGCAAAACCACTAACAGTCGTTCCGAACGATACTGTTAGACGTCCCACTCGGCTGTCGAGCGCAGAAGTGCCCCATACGTGTTGCTCAGTGCGGACGTCGGTAGGCGACTGAACGGACGGCGGCTCGGGCATGACGTGGCGTACCTGGATTGGCTAGTGCCAGTCCAGGAAGTGTACCAGGCGTCTGGGAGCACATTTTGAATGGCGTGCATTGTCCTGTTTGCTACAGTGTGGCCTGATACATACACACAACGTTTGATCTGGCAGGTAAATGGTTATTGATGTGTTTTGCATATTAGATGTGTCAGTTCCTGATCAGGTCCACCACTTGATTCCGCCCAGTAGGGCACTGATTGGTGCATTTAGTGGGTGTGGGGTATTTAAGATACTGCACTTTGTTTGTCTGTATATGGCGATTGCAATTTGAGAAAGGGCTATGCCCAAAACAACGTTTGTCATTGTTGGAGCCATTGAGGTGATGCAATAAAAGAGCTTATCGTTTACTTCTATGGTGGTGCCGGCTGTGTTGCTGTTTATGTCTAGTCTTCATTGAAGTTCACAGTCATTACAATGACAGTCATTACAACCGAGCCTCATTATTTAGTTTTGTTTTGTTTTTTTGCATTGTTTTTAATGGCGATGATTTGATAATTTTTTTTTCCATTATTTTTTTTATATAATTATAAGTTACAATGAGTAGACGCCACTGGAAAAAAAAGTCAGTAAAAGTTAGATTGAAAAAAAAAATTAAATATAAATAGTATTATATAATATAAATAAGTAGGGATGGGACCTCGAATCTGGCGAATCCACGAATCCCTCGAATCTTAAGAAAGATTCGAGATTCGTGGATTCAAATCCCCATGCCATTTTAGGGCATACGAATCCGACGAATCCGCCGCATCCGCCGCAGCGTTTCGCCGCCGCGATCGCTGTGTATACATTACCTGCGCCGCTTGTGACGTCATTGCGACCTCCGCCGACCTCGCGTTCCATCGCAGTGTGATGCGCCGCCACGTCATCGCGACCATTGAAGACCTCGCGTTCCGTCGCCGCGTGATGACGTTGACGCCGCTCCGCCTATAGTTCAGTGAAGGCCCGAGGTGTGGACGGTGTGGACGTCGCTCTCGCGTAGAAGACCTGGCTGAGACTGAAGACGGACGGACGGACGGACTGAGGGAGAGAGAACAACAGACAGGTACAGTATGGGGGCAGGGGGGGGCTCGGGCACTGAACTACCTATGCGCCACTAAACTACCTATGCTGGGGGGCACTAAACTACCTATGCTGCTGGGGGGCACTAAACTACCTATGCAGGTGGGGGGGGCACTAAACTAACTATCCTGGGGGGCACTAGATTACCTACCTATGCTGGGGGGCACTACATTACCTACCTATGCTGGGGGGCACTAGATTACCTACCTATGCTGGGGGGCACTAGATTACCTACCTATGCTGGGGGGCATTAGATTACCTGCCTATGCTGGGGGGCACTAGATTACCTACCTATGCTGGGGGGCACTAGACTACCTACCTATGCTGGGGGGCACTAGACTACCTACCTATGCTGCTGGGGGGCACTAGACTACCTACCTATGCTGGGGGGCACTAGACTACCTACCTAAAGGCCCCTCTACCTACCTACATACCTACCTATACATAAGGCCCTATACCCTGCTACCTATACTGAAGGTCCCTCTACCTACCTACCCACCTACCTAAAGGCCCCCCTATACGTACCTACCTACCTAAAGGCCCCTATACCTACCTACCTACATACCTACCTATACTTAAGGCCCTATACCCTGCTACCTATACTGAAGGTCCCTTTACCTACCTACCTAAATGCCCCTATACCTACCTACATACCTACCTATACTTAAGGCCCTATACCCTGCTACCTATACTGAAGGTCCCTTTATCTACCTACCTAAAGGCCCCTATACCTACCTAAAGGCCCCTATACCTACCTACATACCTACCTACATACCTACCTATACTTAAGGCCCTATACCCTGCTACCTATACTGAAGGTCCCTTTACCTACCTACCTAAATGCCCCTATACCTACCTACATACCTACCTATACCTAAGGCCCTATACCCTGCTACCTATACTGAAGGTCCCTTTACCTACCTACCTAAATGCCCCTATACCTACCTACATACCTACCTATACTTAAGGCCCTATACCCTGCTACCTATACTGAAGGTCCCTTTATCTACCTACCTAAAGGCCCCTATACCTACCTAAAGGCCCCTATACCTACCTACCTACCTACATACCTATCTATACTTAAGGCACTATACCCTGCTACCTATACTGAAGGTCCCTTTACCTACCTACCTACCTACCTATACTGAAGCCACATGTACCTTACTACCTATACTGAAGGCCCCTATACCTAGCTACCTACCTATACTGAAGGCCCATATACCCTGCTACCTATACTGAAGGCCCATATACCCTGCTACCTATACTGAAGGCCCATATACCTTGCTACCTATACTGCAGGCCCCTATACCTTGCTACCTATACTGAAAGCTACCAATATTGAAGGCACCCATACCTAGCTACCTATACTGCGGGCACCTATGCCTGGGTACCTATACTGCGGGCACCTATGCCTGGGTACCTATACTGCGGGCAACTATACCACGGATCACACAATTCTTATGTGCAGGATTCGTTAGATTCGGGATTCGAAAGGTTCGAGATATTCGAGAACCTTTTTAGATTCGGACCCGGATTCGGATTCGAAGAAATTGTGGATTCGTCCCATCCCTATAAATAAGTCAGGCTTACTGGTTTGTTTCTCCTTTTTTAACGAGGGCCCATCACCTGAATGCTCAAAAATCTCATTGTGGATCTCAGCCTTATCTACATGATGATCTCTCAACACTTGTGCTGCAAGGAAATAAAAGACTTCATGGACTGGGGCAACTTAGGTATTTCAGCCGTGTACCTATATAATTTATTAATGCAATAAAAATAAGTTATCATCACTTATGATACATAGATAGATGAATAGATAAAGGTATAGACTGTCAGGAACCGGTCCGCGGCACACCTGCGTATATGGTTCCCGACTGCGCGTTTGACCAGATCAAGAGGGGAAGCAGCCTTAGTCAAGCTAAAACAAGGTTGTGACCCCTCAGAACACTTCTCACTGCCACCACTAGCTGTTGCTAGACACGTCCACTCGGCTGTCGAGTGCTCAGCGCGCAATCCGCGTTTTCGTATTCGGGTCAGCTTTGCGCTTTAGGCCGAATACGGGAACGCCACCCACACCCACACACACAGTTGCAATCTTACACTGTAGTGAAGCAAAACCACTAACAGTCGTTCCGAATGATACTGTTAGACGTCCCACTCGGCTGTCGAGCGCAGAAGTGCCCCATACCCACAATGCAATTACAATTTTATACGGTAGTGTTGCTCAGTCATACAATCAGGCATGGACTTATACACAGTTACACTTCAGTCTCTTCTAGGCTATGAGTTTTAGTTTAGTACAGCAGAAGTCAAACTTATTAAATAACGATTTAATATTCCAGGAAAAAAAAGTGGAACAATGCAGAAAATAATATATACTAAAGATTTACAAAAACAACGTAAAAATTACAATATAAAAGTTGTGAGGATAAAAGTTACAAAGAAACACACACGACAAATTGCAAAAGTAACAGGGAAATAAACGTACCAGCGTATCGATCTGGGCGTTGTTTGCGGGAGAACGCACTTTCTGGTCAGGAACCAGGTTAGTCCTAGTGGTGTGCTATCTCCAAAGACTACAATTTGTGACTGTCCCAGGTAGAGTTGGGCCGAACCTCCGATTTTAGGTTCGCGAACCGGGTTCGCGAACTTCCGCGGAAGGTTCGGTTCGCGTTAAAGTTCGCGAACCGCAATAGACTTCAATGGGGATGCGAACTTTGAAAAAAAAAATAATTATGCTGGCCACAAAAGTGGTGGAAAAGATGTTTCAAGGGGTCTAACACCTGGAGGGGGGCATGGCGGAGTGGGATATACGCCAAAAGTCCCCAGGAAAAATCTGGATTTGACGCAAAGCAGCGTTTTAAGGACAGAAATCATATTGAATGCTAAATGACAGGCCTAAAGTGCTTTAAAAGATCTTGCATGTGTATACATCAATCAGGTAGTGTAATTAAGGTACTGCTTCACACTGACACACCAAACTGTTCACTGAACAGAACAGGTATGCAGTGGCGGGTTCACTAAACAGGTATACAGTGGCGGGTCCACTGAACAGAACAGGTATGCAGTGGCGGGTCCACTGAACAGAACAGGTATGCAGTGGTGGGTTCACAGAACAGGTATGCAGTGGTGGGTTCACAGAACAGGTATGCAGTGGCAGGATCACTGAACAGGTATGCAGTGGTGGGTGGGTTCACAGAACAGGTATGCAGTGGCAGGATCACTGAACAGGTATGCAGTGGTGGGTGGGTTCACAGAACAGGTATGCAGTGGTGGGTTCACAGAACAGGTATGCAGTGGCAGGATCACTGAACAGGTATGCAGTGGTGGGTGGGTTCACATAACAGGTATGCAGTGGCAGGATCACTGAACAGGTATGAAGTGGTGGGTGGGTTCACAGAACAGGTATGCAGTGGCAGGATCACTGAACAGGTATGCAGTGGTGGGTTCACAGAACAGGTATGCAGTGGCAGGATCACTGAACAGGTATGCAGTGGTGGGTGGGTTCACAGAACAGGTATGCAGTGGCAGGATCACTGAACAGGTATGCAGTGGTGGGTGGGTTCACAGAACAGGTATGCAGTGGCAGGATCACTGAACAGGTATGCAGTGGTGGGTGGGTTCACAGAACAGGTATGCAGTGGTGGGTTAACAGAACAGGTATGCAGTGGCAGGATCACTGAACAGGTATGCAGTGGTGGGTGGGTTCACAGAACAGGTATGCAGTGGCAGGATCACAGAACAGGTATGCAGTGGTGGGTTCACAGAACAGGTATGCAGTGGCAGGATCACTGAACACGTATGCAGTGGTGGGTGGGTTCACAGAACAGGAATGCAGTGGCAGGATCACTGAACAGGTATGCAGTGGTGGGTGGGTTCACAGAACAGGTATGCAGTGGCAGGATCACAGAACAGGTATGCAGTGGTGGGTTCACAGAACAGGTATGCAGTGGCAGGATCACTGAACAGGTATGCAGTGGTGGGTGGGTTCACAGAACAGGAATGCAGTGGCAGGATCACTGAACAGGTATGCAGTGGTGGGTGGGTTCACAGAACAGGTATGCAGTGGCAGGATCACTGAACAGGTATGCAGCCAGGAAAAGCTAAGCCTAACTAATGTTTCCCTATGAGAGACAGACAGCAGCTCGCCCTACTCTCTCTAATGCAGGCACACGAGTGGCCGTAATGGCCGCCGCTGCCTGCCTTATATAAGGAAGGTGGGGCTCCAGGGGCTAGTGTAGCCTAATTGGCTACACTGGGCCTGCTGACTGTGATGTAGAGGGCGAATAGTGCATTGTGGGGCGAACCGAACTTCCGGAAACGTTCGCCTGCGGGAGGCGAACGCGAACCACCGAAGTTCGCCGGGAACCGTTCGCCGGCGAACCGTTCGGCCCATCTCTAGTCCCAGGCTGGGGTTATATAGTCTGCTGGATGGCCTGAGGCCACTCACATGTCCATATCCAGGAATAATCCAATTTCCTACATAACGCGCGTCTTATCCTCCCCTGTGATATGCAACTTCAAAGCTTTCCTGTCTCAGTTTTCAGATCATCAAAAAGGACTTCCCCCACGCCAGGTGACAATTGATTAAGGCTTCCTCAACATTCCAGCAGGCCTGTCATATGTAAATGTCAAACATTCCTGTCCACTTTGAACTTGGCAGACTCACTTAGTCGGATATTGTTTTGACCAACAGGCATCCGTCTACATTAATACAAAAGATCAAAGCAATGCCCCACATTTGCAGGATGCCAGACAAAAAGGAACCTAATTACCTGGCTGTCCAGAGGAATTGTATGCTAATGTCGGTCTATTGACCCACACACACAATCACATTCACAGTCCATGAAGCTAGCTGCCAATACCGTCAAAGCAAGACTGGCTGACATAATACACAGCAGATAGAAAAATGATAGAATATGTTCCTGTATTATCCTTCACATCATCAGCATCATAACTAGCTGCTATATTCCTGACATAGACAGATAAATCGATAGATAGATAGATAGAGACTGTATCACTGGTGGGAACGTGCAATAGTTTAGCTTGATTGGTAGTAGGAAACTAGTGGCGTACCTAGGGCATTTGACACCCGGTGCTGGGTATTACAAGACACCCCCACCATAAAAAAGTGACTGTGTAGCCCCCCCCACACACACACACACATTGGCCTCAGTATAGGTAGCTGATAAAAAATGGGCGCGGCTATAACCTGCTGCGCCGTGGCGAAAAATGAATGTGACCATGACCAGATGAGGGCGGAGCTAACTGTAATTTAAAGTGAACCCGGGATGAGAGTGATATGGAGGCTGCCATATTTATTTCCTTTTAAACAATAGGCAGCCCTGCTGATCTATTTGGCTGCAGTAGTGAACTGAATTACACCAGAAACAAGCATGCAGCTAATCTTGTCAGTTCTGACAATATTGTCAGAAACCTCTGACCTGCTGCATGCTTGTTCAGGGTCTATGGTTGAAAGAATTAGAGGCAGAGGACCAGCACGGCAGCCAGGCAACTGGTATTGCTTAAAAGGAGATAAATATGGCAGCCTCAATATTATTCTCACCTCGGGTTCCCTTTAAAAGTGCAATGCTAAGACAGTGGGCCCAAGTCTTGGTGACCCTTTCCCCAGAAAATTCACATAATTGTGCAGGTTTTCTCAAGAAAATACACGTAATGTGAGCAAATTTGCCCAGAAATTACGTTCAATCATGTCGGCAGATTTGACCAGAAAACATGTTCAATCACGTCGGCAGATTTGACCAAAAAACACGTTCAATCAAGTCGGCAGATTTGCTCAGAAAATACATGCAATCATGTCGGCAGATTTGCCCAGAAAATACATGCAATCATGTAGCAGACCTGGCCAGAAAATACATGCAATTATGTCGGCAGATTTTGACCTGAAAATACATGCAATCGTGGAAAATTTGACCAGAAAATACATGCAATCATGTGGCAGATTTGACCTGAAAATACATGTAATCATGTAGAAGATTTGATCAGAAAATACGTGAATACGTGCAATCATGTGGCAGACCTGACCAGAAAATACATGCAATCATGTGGAAGATTTGACCAGAAAATACATGCAATTATGTGGCCGACCTGACCAGAAAACACTTTAATCATGTAGCAGACCTAGCCAGAACAGTCGATGGGTCCCTTGATATTGTAAAATATATTCCTTGTCTTAGTTCAGTTATTCCTGTGGAGCTATGTTACATATTTCCCATGGGGACATATATACGTACTCCTTCTAGAATAGAGATTTTGTATTACCTAGCCTTGTTCGCTGTATTGCTCCTGATCCTAGCCAGTGTTCCTTGCTTATGTTATATATTGGTTCATCGCCGATATATACATATGTTAGTCAGTTGTTGTAGTTTCATTGATAGCTGTAAATTGTAATACGCTAGGAAATCATATCTATTGTATATTTGTCTATGTATTACATTTGCCTACCTTTTGATTCTGCTATTTCCTGACTATTCTGTCTTGTCCTTGGGAGGTAGCCATTGCTGTGGTTGCTATTGGCTACCTCACTCTTGTCTTTGTGGATGCTTGCTGTCATTGAGATAGTGATTAGTTTAGCAAGCATTCATTCTGTCAGCCTCTGTCCTCCTAGTCCTGTCCTTGCAGGTAGCCATTGCTGTGGTTGCTATTGGCTACCTCACTCCAGTCTGTCTTGTATCTGTCTGAATGTTTTCTATTGCAAGAGCAGCACAACATCACACTGCGCTGTCATTGCGTCTTATCAGAAGCCCAGAGCTGCAGTTGCTCTGGGCAGCCAGTGTAGCCTCTTCCATAATTCAGCTCTCAGCCTTGTTGTGCTGGCTGGTCAGAAACTATGACCCCCCCCCCCCCCCCCCCCCCCAGCGTTACAGGAACATATTGAGGAAATGGAAGACCACAGGCTCAGTTCAAGTTAAGGCTCGAAGTGGCAGACCAAGAAAAATCTCGGATAAACAGAAGCAACAAATGGTGAGAACAGTCAGAGTCAACCCACAGACCAGCACCAAAGACCTACAACATCATCTTGCTGCAGATGGAGCCACTGTGCATTGTTGAACCATTTGGCACACTTTACACAAGGGAGATGCTCTATGCAGAGGAAGCCTTTTCTCCGCCCACTGCACAAACAGAGCCGCTTGAAGTATGCTAAAGCACATTTGGACAAGCCAACTTCATTTTGGAATAAGGTGCTGTGGACTGCTGAAACTAAAATTGAGGTATTTGGGCATTATATGGGGCATTATGCATGGAGGAAAAAGAACACAGCATTCCAAGAAAAACACAGCATTCCAAGAAAAACACTTGCTACCTACAGTAAGATATGGTGGTGGTTCCATCATGCTGTGGGGCTGTGTGGCCAGTGCAGGGACTGGGAATCTTGTCAAAGTTGAGGGACGCATGGTTTCCACTCGGTATCAGCAGAATCTGGATACCAATGTCCAACAATCTGTGACAAAGCTGAAGCTGCGCCGGGGCTGGATCTTTCAACAAGACAACAACCCTAAACACTGCTCAAAATTCACAAAAGCATTCATGCAGAGGAACAAGTACAAAGTTCTGGAATGGCCATCTCAGTCCCCAGACCTGAATGTAATTAAACATCTGTCCACTTAAGGACTGCAGTCTTAAAACCCCTTAAAGTGAATGGGAACCACATTTAAAAAAATTAGACAGACCCAAGGAGAGGGAAGGCTCTGGGTCCTATAGAGCCTTCCCGCTCCTCTCCTGGTCCCCTCGTTCCAGTGCTGGCTTGCCTGGTAGCAGTATTTGACTAATTTAGTCAAATACTGCTTTACCCGGCCGAAGGAGGCTTCAGAAGTCTTCAGGGAGCCCGAGTGCTCCTGAAGAAGCCCTATACTGCACCTGCGCAAGCATGCTTTCTTGCACGCTCACGTGTGTGCAGTATGGAGAGGACACGGCTCCCGAAGACTTCCAAATACCCTTTCGGTGGGGGATTGAAACTGGGGGGAGCCAGCACAGGATAGAGAGCACTGAGAGAGGAGACGGAAGGCTCTATATGACCCAGAGCCTTCCCTCTCCTTAGGCAAGTAATTGCTTCATTTTAAAAAAAAAGCGGTTCCCATTCACTTTAAGGACCAGACACTTTTTTTTCATTCAGACCACTGCAGCTTTAACGGTTTATTGCTCGGTCATAAAACTGACTATCTAAATGAACTTTACCTCCTTTTCTTGTCACTAATACAGCTTTCTTTTGGCTCTATTTGATTGCTGCTGTGATTTTTAGTTTTTATTATATTCATCAAAAAATATTTTTATTTTTTTTTAACCTGTGCTGACATTTTTCAAATAAAGTAAAATTTCTATATACATTTTTGTCTAAATGTATTGTGCTACATGTCTTTGATCAATAAATAAACACTTATTTGATCAATAAATAAACACTTATTGGATTTTTTTCTTGTTTGGGTAAAAGTTATAGCGTTTACAAACTATGGTGCAAAATGTGAATTTCCCCAGTTTGAAGCATCTCTGACTTTTCTAAACACCTGTCATGTTTCATGAGGTGCTAAAATTCCAGGATAATATAAATACCCCCCAAATGACCCCATTTTGGAAAGAAAACATCCAAAAGTATTCACTAAGAGGCATGGTGAGTTCATAGAAGATTTTATTTTTTTGTCACAAGTTAGCGGAAAATGACACATTGTGACAAAAAAAAAAGTTTCCATTTCTGCTAACTTGTGACAAAAAAAAATAAAATCTGCCACAGACTCACCATGCCACTCTCTGAATACTTTAAGGTGTATACTTTCCAAAATGAGGTCATTTGTGGGGTGTATTTACTGTCCTGGCATTTTGGAGGGTACTAAATTGTAAGCACCCCTATAAAGCCTAAAGGTGCTCATAGGACTTTGGGCCCCTTAGTGCACCTAGGCTGCAAAAAAGTGTCACACATGTGGTATCACCGTACTCAGGAGAAGTAGTATAATGTGTTTTTGGGGTGTATTTTTACACATACCAATGCTGGGTGGGAGAAATCTCTGTAAATGGGAATGTTTTTATTTTTTTTACACACAATTGTCCATTTAGAGAGATATTTCTCCCACCCAGCATGGGTATGTGTACAAATAGACCCCAAAACAAATTATACTACTTCTCCTGAGTACGGTGATACCACATGTGTGACACTTTTTTGCAGCCTAGGTGTGCAAAGGGGCCCAAAGTCCTATGAGTACCTTTAGGATTTCACAGGTTATTTTGAGGCATTTGATTTCCAGACTACTCCTCACGGTGTAGGGCCCCTAAAATGCCAGGGCAACCCCACAAGTGACCCCATTTTAGAAAGACAACACCCCAAGGTATTCCATTAGGAGTATGGTGAGTTCATAGAAGATTTTATTTTTTGTCACAAGTTAGCGGAAATTGATTTTTATTGTTTTTTTCACAAAGTGTCTCTTTTCCACGGACTGTTGAGCTGTGTGCTCAGCAAGCAGTTGCCAGGCAGCAGTGAGCAGTTACCAGGCAGTGACAAGCAGCTACCAGGCAGCAGTGAGCAGTTGTGAGAGTTTTAAAGGCATTTCACTGCCTAGAAACAGTTCGTGGAAAAGAGGCCTAACTTGTGACAAAAATTAAAATCTTCTATGAACTCATCATATACCTAATGGAATACCTTGGGGTGTCTTCTTTGTAAAATGGGGTCACTTGTGGGATTTCCTATACTGCCCTGGCATTTTAGGGGCCCTAAACCGTGAGGAGTAGTCTGGAAACCAAATGCCTCAAAATGACTGTTCAGGGGTATAAGCATCTGCAAATTTTGATAACAGGTGGTCTATGAGGGGCTGAATTTTGTGGAACCGGTCATAAGCAGGGTGGCCTCTTAGATGACAGGTTGTATTGGCACTGAAGTGCGGGAAACGCACAATGTTCTCAAATCGTGACCTGGACATGGCAGCAGAGAACATGGGCATTTGATGTATTGAGTGTGTAGACCAATAAGACCGCAATACATTCTTTTTGACCCATGTTAAGAAGGCCCAAAAAATTTTTAAAATTTGGAAACTTGGAGTGGTTTCCACCAAAAAGGCTGGGCATGGTAGCTTCTCGGATTGGCGGTTGCGTATTGTGTGGCATAACGGTTAGTCTCAGCCACAATTAAGTCGTAGAGATCCACGGTGCAGAACAGATGAAAAAAGTCTAGAACCAATCCTAGATTATCTGTCTCCACCTGGACTCCAGACAGGGCCGGTTTAAGCAACAATGGGGCCCCAGGGCAAAATAAACCTGGGGGGCCCCCACAACATATACCCCAGAACAAAAATTGGCATTTGGGGACCTTTTTTGCAGCTGGTATAGTCAGGGTGTGAAGTCCCAATCGGTCGGAGCTCCACATTCTGGCTATCCCAGCCTGCATGGGGGACAAGGGGTTAAAAAGTTTCAGGAGGGGGGACCCCACATAATTAAAAAAAAAAAATTCCCACACTCTAAACATAAAAAAAAAATTGGGATAATAGGAAAAAATGCCAGGGATCTTCATACAGCCATATTGCGGCTGTATAGCGATCCCTGGCCAAAGCGCTGCAGCTGCGTATAGACCCCCTGGAAACCCCGTCAAGAAATTTATTGTGCTTTCGTTTGATGCATGTAAAATTACACTACCGTTAGGTTTGCAACTAAAAGTGACATTTAGCGCATTTAAAAGTATACTTTTTTCCTTCGAAACTTTAAAATCGATTTTCTCAAAAACTATAAGGTCTTTTTGAAAAATTGTTATTTCCTCTTATTCCTAATTATCTCCTTAATAAACATGTCCTGCAAATTTAGGGTTTCTAGCATTTAAGGTGGATTTGCTATCAACCATTAAAGTCGGCGGGTTTTTAAATGTGTATTTTTTTCCCTTTGAAACTTTAAAATCGATTTTCTCAAAAACTATAAGGCCGATTTAAAAAATGATTTTCCTCTTGTAGCCACTGGGGGCCCCTACAAGCCCTGGGGCCCTGTGGCAGCTGCCTCCATTGCCTCTATGGTAGTGCCGGCCCTGACTCCAGACTGGGTGGTGAAAGGGGGCATTACGGGTGCGGCGGAACTCGGGGATTGCCAATTGGGATTTTTCAGCACCTTTGGGAGACTATGGGTAGTACGGGCTCATTTTGCTGGTGGCTGCGACTTGGGTCTTAATGCACGTGCCACCGAACCAGTTTCTACTACCATGCTGGTGCGCGCCACTTCACCAGGGTCTACGGTAGTACTGGTGCTAGCTCCAGGAGATGCTACGCTGCTGGTGCATGCCTCACCAAGAAAACCCGGATCAGCGCTAGCACCACTCTGCTGCCCTTGAGTCTGACGCTGTGGTCCAGTGACATGGGGTGTGGTACGCCTGGCTCTAGCCGGGACCTCAACCTCGTCATTGCTATCAGTCAGAGAGCCACTGCTGTTCACCGGCTCGTATTCTGACCCGGATGATTCGTCGGATGAGGCTTCCCAATCGCACTCACCCCACTGGGCCAGAATCTCGTGGCCTCTTCAGCGGAATACCCCTTTTTTGCCATGGTGGACTGCTAAATTTAGGGGGTATTCCTCTGAGACTACCCAGGAAAAAGAGCACCTACCTAGCAAAAGGGAGTACTTGTGATGTAGAAAGCTGTGGTCACTGAGTTTTGATTTTAAAAAAAATCAAAACTGATCTTTACAGCGCCACAGTTATTGTACAGTGGTTTTTGCAGTGATCAGAAAAAAAAATGTGAGGGTTTGGCTGGGTAATCAGAAGCCCACAGGGGGCAGATTAGGGCCTGATCTGATGGGTAGGAGTGCTAGGGGGTGACAGGTGGTGACAGGAGGTGATTAATGGGTGTCTCAGGGGGTGATTAGAGGGGAGAATAGATGCAATCAATGCACTGGGGAGGTGATAGGAAGGGGGTCTGAGAGGGATCTGAGGGTTTGGCCGAGTGATCAGGAGCCCACACGGGGCAAATTAGGGCCTGATCTGATGGGTAGGAGTGCTAGGGGGTGACAGGTGGTGACAGGAGGTGATTGATTGGTGTCTCAGGGTGTGATTAAAGAGGGGAATAGATGCAATCAATGCACTGGGGAGGTGATTAGTGGGGTCTGAGGGTGATCTGAGGGTGTGGGCGGGTGTTTGGGTGCCCGCAAGGGGCTGATTAGGGTCTGATCTGATGGGTAGCAGTGACAGGTGGTGACGGGGGGTGACGGGGTGATTGATAGGTGATCAGGGTGTGTTTAGATGGGAGAATAAGTGCAAGCAATGCACTGGCAATGTAATCAGGGGGGGTCTGACGGCAATCTGAGGGTGTGGGTGAGTGATTGGGTGCCCGCAAGGGGCAGACGAGGGTCTGATCTGATGGGTATGATGGGTAGCAGTGACAGGTGGTGACAGGGGGTGATTGATGGGTGATTGATGGGTGATCAGTGTGTGATTAAAGGGTAGAACAGATGTAAATAATGCACTGGGGAGGTGATCAGGGGGGGGGGGGTCTGAGGGCGATCTGAGGGTGTGGGCGGGTGTTTGGGTGCCCGTAAGGGGCAGATAAAGGTCTGATCTGATGGTTAGCAGTGACAGGTAATGACAGGGGGTGACGGGGTGATTGATAGGTGACCAGGGTGTGATTAGAGGGGAGAATAGATGCAAGCAATGCACTGGCCAGGTGATCAGGGGGGTCTGAGGGTGATCTGAGGGTGTGGGCGGGTAATTGGGTGCCCGAAAGGGGCAGATTAGGGTCTGATCTGATGGGTAGAAGTGACAGGTGGTGACAGGGGGTGACTGATGGGTGATTGATGGGTGATCAGTGGGTGATTAGAGGGGAGAACAGATGTAAACAATGCACTTGGGAGGTGATCTGAGGGCGGGTCTGCGGGTGATCTGAGGGTGTGGGCGGGTGATCAGGTGCCAGCAAGGGGCAGGTTAGGTTCTGATCTGATGGGTGGCAGTGACAGGTGGTGACAGGGGGTGATTGATGGGTGATTGACAGGTGATCAGTGGGTGATTACAGGGGAGAATAGATGTATACAATACCCAGGGGCGGTCTGGGGGGCTCTGGGGAGGATTTGAGGATGTGTGTGTGTGTGTGTGCGGGGGGGGGGTGATCAGGAGCCCCTAGGGGCAGTTTAGGAACTAATCTAAAATATAGCGTTGACAGATAGTGACAGGGGGTGATTGATGAGTGATTAGGCGTGTGATTGGGTGCAAACAGTGGTCTGAGGGGGTGATCAGGGGGGGGGGGTCTGAGGGGTGCTGTGGGCGATCAGGGGGGCAGGGGGACAGGATCAGTGTGTGTGTGTTTACATACACAGCTGCCTCCTCCCCTGGTGGTCCCTCGATCACTGGGACCACCAGGGGAGAAGGTAGCTTGTATAATACACTTTGTATACATTACAAAGTGTATTATACACTTTCTATGCGGCAGATCAGGGGTTAACAACCCGTCGTCGCTGCTAATTGACTGGCGGGTTGACGTAGTGGGTGGGCGGAGCCTAATGCCGGCAGATGCGTGCGCATCTATGCGCGATCCTCGGCTAATTATTCCCCCAGGTGCCGCCGCCAATCTGCGTTACGCGGTCCTGGGGGTGCCACCTTGCCACCGCCAATTGGTAGTGGGCGGTCGGCAAGTGGTTAAGCTGTCCATGCTCGGAAGCCATCAAACCTGAATGAACTAGAGATGTTTTGTAATAGAAATGGTCCAAAATACCTTCAACCAGAATCCAGACTCTCATTGGAACCTACAGGAAGCGTTTAGAGGCTGTAATTTCTGCAAAAGGAAAATCTACTAAATATTGATTTCATCTCTTTTTTTCTAATGCCCAAATTTATGCACCTGTGCCTAATTTTGTTTAAACAATTATTGCACACTTTCTGTAAATCCAATAAACTTAATTTCACTTCTCAAATATCACTGTGTGTGTCCCCTATATGATATATTTAACTGACATTTTTTATCGTAACAGCCAACGATTTATACAGGAAAATCATGATGATTAACAAAGTTGCCCAAACTTTTGCATCCCACTGTATATAAACAGAAACAACGATCACACGCTATACATTGCACCGCGCTTGTCTGCCCCCCCACCCTGGGTTATCTCCAGGGTCACTATCTAGCAACCTCCTTCAGTCTTTGCGTTCACCAGCTTTGCTGGTTCCCCACTCTGAAATTACACTCTGCCACGGCCGGGCCCAGTAGCACTGTCTACCCCTCTGTCGTCCATGCTTCTACTAGATCCCCAACACTTTAACCTTTCCCAGATTTGTGCCTCGCGACAGTCCTATGTCAGAAGTCTACAGATAATTTATTTGCCCCATGCTTGGATTATGCTCTGATATGAACTCTCAACTGTGGGACACTTTTGTGCATGTGTTTTCTTATTTTTTTTTATTTCATTTTTAATACATTTGTCAACTTGTATTCACATTGTCATTATGGAGTGTTGTCTGTAGAATTCTGAGGGAAAAATGAGTTTCATCAATTTTGGAATAAGGTTGTAAAATAACAAAATATGGGAAAAAGTGATGCTGCACTATGTAGTGAGTGTTGATAAAAAATTTCATTGTGGATTTCAGGCTTATCTTTAGGTTTTCCCTCTCACACTTAAAGGGATACTGTAGGGGGGTCAGGGAAAAATGAGTTGAACTTACCCGGGGCTTCTAACGGTCCCCCGCAGACATCCTGTGTTGGCACAGCCACTCACCGATGCTCCGGCCCCGCCTCCGGTTCACTTCTGGAATTTCAGACTTTAAAGTCTGAAAACCACTGCGCCTGCGTTGCCGTGTCCTCGATCCCGCTGATGTCATCAAGAGCGCACAGCGCAGGCCCAGTATGGTCTGTGTCTGCGCAGTACACTCCTGGTGACATCAGCAGGAGCGAGGACACGGGCGTGCAGGCGCAGTAGTTTTCTGACTTTAAAGTCAGAAATTCCAGAAGTGAACTGGAGGCGGGGCCGGAGCATCGGTGAGTGGCTGCGCCAACACAGGATGTCTGCGGGGGACCATTAGAAGCCCCGGGTAAGTTCAGCTCATTTTTCCCCGACCCCCCTACAGTATCCCTTTAAACTACAAGGAAAAAAACGAATATTTCGGACTAGAGCAATTTAATCATTTCAGCTATGTACCTATTTATTAAATTAATTCAGTATAAGTGTGAGAGATCGCGGAAAAGCCGCCGCATGTACGGGCAGTAAGGCGGCTTTTTCTGCGTCCAACGCGGCGGTTTGCACGCGGCAGCATGCGTCTGGTGTGGCTGGGTCTGTTAGTTCACACAGATGGATGGAGAGCTACGCGCGCACGCACCAGAAGTCACGACCTTTATACCAGCAGCAGAGGTATCAGCTGATCCGGACGATCAGCTGATTCCTGCTGGACTCCTGATTTGCTGAGTGGCTCGGGCGGGGCGGCAGAGTCCTGCAACTATATATACAGCTTGCTTGTCAGTTGCTGGTTGTCTGCCATTGCGAACACTTACGTGGAAGCATTCAGACCATAGTCAGATCCTACAGTGTGTTTGAACCAGGAGGACCTGGGAATTCACACTGAGCCAGTTTACTTCTGTTTATCTTTGTGTTATACTCCAGACTAGTTCCAGGGTGCTGAGACCACGGACCTCGCATCCAAGACTAGGGAACTGTATTATCATTTGTATTATACTCCAGACTAGTTCCAGGGTGCTGAGACCACGGACCTCGCATCCAAGACTAGGGAACTGTATTATCATTTGTGTTATACTCCAGACTAGTTCCAGGGTGCTGAGACCACGGACCTCGCACCCAAGACTAGGGAACTGTATTATCATTTGTGTTATTCTCCAGACTAGTTCCAGGGTGCTGAGACCACGGACCTCGCACCCAAGACTAGTGAACTGTATTATCATTTGTGTTATTCTCCAGACCTGCTTGTGACGCCCATCTTCCAGGGGTCACTAACCACCGGGTTTTCTTGCTACTCAGCCTGGGACTCCGCCCCCTTGGAGAGTCTCAGGCTGCTGGAAGGTTCCTGTTCCCTCAAGAGCAGTATTCATTTACTGCCTATGATCACCTGCTCTGCAGGTGCATTACTCAAAGTACTACTGTTACACCAAACACTCACATACCTATAGGTGTCCAGAGGTTAGCAATATATCTGTATTATCGGTGATTCTGCAGATCATCAATAATCAGGTATATATCTGCATTCTTGGTGATACTGCAGATCACCAATAATCAGATTCTCTCTCCGTGCTGACACCAATCGTTACAGAATGGCAGACCCAAACCAAATGTACGCACTGTATAGGCATGCTGAAGTCCTGACTACCGCGGTAAACAATCTTTCCGGGGTAACTTTGAACCAACAGACCCAGATCAGCCAGCTATTTGGGGCTATTCAGGAACTTCAATCAGCTATAAACTCAGTGCGATCTCCTCCTAGCACAGACATACGTATGCCTGTACCCGAAAGGTTTTCTGGTCACAGATCTGACTTTCAGAACTTTAGGAATAGAGTGTTATCATACTTTGAGTTGAGGCCTAATTCATCTGGAACCGTGGCACAGAGAATTACGTTTATTAAGACTCTGTTGTCAGGGGATTCCCAGACCTGGGCATATAATCTCCAGCCAGGAGATGGGGCTTTGGCCTCGGTTAAAGCATTTTTTAAAGCCATGGCTATAATTTATGATGATCCGGACATTGCCTCTACCGCTGAGTGGAAGCTCAAGATGTTGCGGCAAGGCAAGGATCCGGTTGAAAATTACGCAGCAGAGTTCAGGAAGTGGGCAGTTTCTGCGAGATGGGGCTCATTTGCACTGTTGGACTGTTTTTTGGCAGGTTTGTCGGATGCAGTTTATGATGTGATGATTGGACATCCTGAGCCCAAATCTGTAGACGAGGCAATTTCGTTGGCCATACAGATAGATCGCCGTTTGCGCTACCAGAGACAGGTTCATGGTAGGAATGCTAGAAGGTCTGTCCTACACGACTGACTCTTCTCAATCTCCATCACCCGCAGACGAACCGAAGCAAATCGGGTATTCAGGGTTGAGTCAGGTGAAAAAGAGTCACAGAGGGCCAAGAAAACGCAATCTTTATGGTGCTAAGGGGCCAGGAGAATGCTGCCGTCTGGGGTTGGTCAACACCATAGGCGAGCAGTCGTTTCCTTTAAACAATGATCGTCTGCTCCTTCCCTGTTCTATTACATGGGAGGGTCAGACTAGTTCCGCAGAAGCCATTGTGGACTCCGGTTCTGCGGCAAACCTCATTGATTATGATTTTGTTAAAAAATTTGGGAGACCTTTGTCCCCACTTGACCGACAGATTCTGGTCACTGCAGTGGATGACTCTGCGTTGCAGAGTAGTCAATCTCTTCTTCAAACCCCTTTGTTGTCATGTTGTTTAGGGGCGTTGCATGAAGAGAGATTACAGTTCCTGGTTATGCCCATGACAACCTCCACCATTGTTCTTGGTATGCCTTGGTTGCAACTCTACTCCCCACAGATTGACTGGGCTTCAGGTCACTTACTGGAATGGTCAGCCTATTGCCATCAGAATTGATTGGAGAGAGTTGAAGTTTTTGCTACCAAGATACAGGTGGGAGGGGTGGCAGAGCAGGTCAAAGCAGAAACTTTAGTTCCGAGCCTGAGACCGGCCTACCTCGAAAGGTAGTCAGGGCACCTGCGGAGATGGTGAAGGACTGGATACCTAATCTGGGCCCTTGCCAGCGAGACATTCTAGAGGGTAAAACTTCTCATCTGACCTCACCGGGTACATTGCAACATTTACCAGGGCCAGGGAAACCCCGGACTCAGAAAGGTCAGACTAGTAGGAGAAAGTCTGTAGAGTGGGAGTTTTCCCCAGGGGACATGGTGTACGTATCCTCTCGGCATGGGGCCCTGAAGCGATTGTCAATCAAATTGGGTCCTACATTCATAGGACCATTCCCAGTGACCAGGAGAGTTAATTTTGTCACCTATGCTGTCGATCTCTCAGCCAGTATGGGAGGTGTAAAATCACCCCATGTGTCTCTATTGAAGCCGGCAGTGCACATGAATTCCCCTCCCTCCCTCCCTGTGATGGTAAAAGATCAATCGGAATGTGGGACCAAGAAGATTCTAGACCCACATTCGGGGAACCCGGTTGAGAGGTGTCCGGAGTCCACTCCTCGGGGGGGGGGGGGGGGTACTGTGAGAGATCGCGGAAAAGCCGCCGCATGTACTGGCAGTAAGGCGGCTGTTTCCGCGTCCAACGCGGTGGTTTGCACGCGGCACCATGTGTCTGGTGTGGCTAGGTCTGTTAGTTCACACAGATGGACGGAGAGCTACGCGCGCGCGCGCGCCAGAAGTCTGGACCTTTATACCAGCAGCAGAGGTATCAGCTGATCCGGGCGATCAACTGATTCCTGCTGGACTCCTGATTGGCTGAGTGGCTCGTGCGGGGCGGCAGAGTCCTGCAACTATATATACAGCTTGCTTGTCAGTTGCTGGTTGTCTGCCATTGCAAACACTTACGTGGAAGCATTCGGACCATAGTCAGATCCTACAGTGTGTTTGAACCAGGAGGACCTGGGAATTCACACTGAGCCAGTTTACTTCTGTTTATCTTTGTGTTATACTCAAGACTAGTTCCAGGGTGCTGAGACCACGGACCTCGCACCCAAGACTAGGGAACTGTATTATCATTTGTGTTATACTCCAGACTAGTTCCAGGGTACTGAGACCACGGACCTCGCACCCAAGACTAGGGAACTGTATTATCATTTGTGTTATACTCCAGACTAGTTCCAGGGTGCTGAGACCACGGACCTCGCACCCAAGACTAGGGAACTGTATTATCATTTGTGTTATACTCCAGACTAGTTCCAGGGTGCTGAGACCACGGACCTCGCACCCAAGACTAGGGAACTGTATTATCATTTGTGTTATACTCCAGACTAGTTCCAGGGTGCTGAGACCACGGACCTCGCACCCAAGACTAGTGAACTGTATTATCATTTGTGTTATTCTCCAGACTAGTTCCAGGGTGCTGAGACCACGGACCTCGCACCCAAGACTAGGGAACTGTATTATCATTTGTGTTATTCTCCAGACCTGCTTGTGACGCCCATCTTCCATAGGTCACTAGCCACCAGGTCTTCTGGCTACTCAGCCTGGGACTCCGTCCCCTTTGATGTCTCAGGCTGCTGCAAGATCTCTACACTTCCAAAGGGAGGTATTTCTCATACTGCCAAGGACCACCTGCTCCTCGGGTGGTCCTCACTCAAAGTTATTACTGTTGCACCAAACACTCACACTATATAGGTGTCCAGAGGTTAGCAATATATCTGTATTATCGGTGATTCTGCAGATCATCAATAATCAGGTATATATCTGCATTCTTGGTGATACTGCAGATCACCAATAATCAGATTCTCTCTCCGTGCTGACACCAATCGTTACAATAAGTTATAGCATGAGATGAGGGGAGGGGGGGGGGGGGGGGGCAGCGCGTTTTATGGTCCGAATACAACAATTTACAGCACTGTCCTTCCACATCATGGTTGGGGTTACCTGCTCCTCCTGAGTCTGGGTCCCCAGACTAGTGCAAGCCACATTCCTGTAGTGGTGGTCTGGTGCCACCAGTCACTGCTATTGTGTCCTGGTAGCTGGCCATGCTGAGGGCAGCATCGGGCAAGCTGTGGCTTAAACAAGAGGATCCCACAGAAAGAAAAGAGATGAGAGGCTCCTGACATGGTTGCTGGTGATTGGTGTGCAAACCCTGTCAATCATGGCTGCCACTAAGTGACTAGCCCTGATGGTCTCGTGGGCGAGACCACAGCACTGTCCTTGGGCTAATCACTGAACTTGCTTATAACTAAGAGGAGGGCACAGGGGGACACAAGACCTACTAGGGGGACATGAGGTGCAAGGGGACATAATAATTGGGGGGAGAAGATCCACAAGACGCCCCTGCACCATGGACACGCCAGGTTTTTTTTTCTGATTTTTGTCCTCTAAATCTAGGTGAGCCTTATGGTCCAAAAAATACAGTAATTTCTTATGGCACACACACACACGCACGCACGCACAAACACACTCATCAGTGAGGCCCTGTTCACAGTGGCCAGTTGCATTTCAGAATAATTCAACATGTCAACTTTTTGTCCATACTATTCTATGGGCCTGTTCACAGTAATGGATTGCGTTATTCTAACTTCCTGCATGCAGGATTTGCATTAAAGTCTATGTCCAGTCTCCATTGAAGTTCACAGTCATTATAATGCGTGAGTTATGTAACTGACCACTGTGAATCTATGGTGATGATTTAATATTTTTTTATTTTCATGATTTTTTTAAATATAATTATAAGTTACACTGAGTAGACACCACTGGAAAAAAGTCAGTAAAAGTTAGATTGAAAAAAATTAACTATAAACATAAATATTATTATATAATATAAATAAGTCAGGCTTACTGTTTTGTTTCTCCTTTTTCAACATGGTCCCGTCTCCTGAATGCTCGAAAATCTCATTGTGGATCTCAGGCTTATGTACATAATGATCTCTCAACACTTGTGCTGCAAGGAAAAAAACAGACTTCATGGACCGGGCAACTTAGGTATTTCAGCCATGTACCTATATAATTCATTATTGCAATACGAATAAGCTATCATCACTTATGATGTATAGATACTGTAAATGTATAGATAGATAGATAGATAGATAGATAGATAGATAGATAGATAGATAGATAGATAGATAGATAGATAGATAGATAGATAGATAGATAGATACTGTATTACTGGTGGGAACGTGCGATGGTTTAGCTTGATTGGTAGTAGGAAACATACTATAGAAGGTTCACAACATTCCTGCCAGCGAGTCTTTAAGGCATCTTTCACAGTGCACTGTTAAAGTCGCACATTAGAACAACATTTAATGCAGAATAACTCACTGCAATGAAAAATCAATGCCTCATTAGAGATGGCCCGAACGGTTTGAATGCAAACTTGTTCGCGTGAATAACACGAGTTTTTCATTGGGCTAAACTTTGACCCTCTACATCACAGTCAGTAGACACATGGCAGCCAATCAGGCTGCCCTCCCTCGTGGAGCCACCGCACCTCCCCCCTTATATAAGGAAGCAGCGTCTGCCATTTTCTCACTCTGTGTGCTGCTGTATTACTGAGAGAAGGGAGAGAGGTTGCTGTAGAGATAGGTAAAGCTTAGTTAGGCTCTTATTAGCTTGCTCCTTGCTGATATTTGTTGCTGAAAAGCACCACCAAACCAGCTCTTTTGAGAGCTAATGTTCTTGTGATGTGTTTTTTTTTTTGTGGCCCACTGAAACGGCATATACAGCCCTGTCTGTCACAGCTGGTCCTTCCTAATTGCTATACTGTGCCAGGCCCACCACATTCAATGCATACCTTTTACTGCATCTGTGTCACATTGTATCATACACCAACAGTCACTGCATACCTTTTCAGTGAACCTGTGTGACTGCACATTGTATCATACCGCCAGCAGTCACTGCATATCTTTTCAGTGCACCTGTGCCACATTGTATCATACCACCCGAGGTCACTGCATACCTTTTCAGTGCACCTGTGTGACTGCACATTGTATCATACCACCAGCAGTCACTGCTGTCATACTCACCGTGTCTGAGGCTCTCAGCATTCCCGGGCAGGTATCTCTGCGTGCGGGGGAACGCTGAGTCTTGTAGTTGCTCTCAGGGCGTACAGTGCGTACAGTGTTGCATGGTGCGCGCGTGCGTGGGTTAGTGCACGCGTACGGCGCTACGCATGACGCTTGTGCAGATGTGTGAGCGCGCAGAGCGTTGCGCACTGCGCATGTGTGGATGTTGATTCTGGCGCCAGATTTGATTACCACCAGTATTTAAGCAGCACTGCTGCTTGTTCTGGCAGTTTAGCTAGTGTTCTCCTAGTGTCCTTATCTTTATATTACCTGATCTCCTGTTGTGACCCCGGCTTGTGACCTCGACCATCCTTGATCTCCGCCTGCCCTGACCCTTGGGTTGTGACTCTGACCATCCTTGGTCTCTGCCTGCCATGACCCTTGGCTTGTGACTCCGACCATCCTTGATCTCCACCTGCCCTGACCTTCGGCTTGTCTTCTGGAATACGCTTCTTCAGCCTTATTAGTTCTACATCCTGTAGTGTCCTCCTGTTCTCCAAATCACTGTGGAGCTACTTCCAGCGCAACCTGGTGAGCACTAGGCAGCAAAGTCCGGCATCCCCACTAGGGGGGTGTTCCAGCATCTCCACTAGGGGGGTGTTGATGAAGACCCGTCATCACTTAGACTCTGTGCTGGAGTGGTTCTATCTTAGTGGTGATGTCAACAGATCCCTACCTCATAACAGTAACAAGCAGCCATCATGGACACTGACGGAGGACGATTGCAGATGTATCTACTATGTGAAATGGTCTCCCAGTTAAGACTTTCTGTTGCAGAATCCAGCAGTAAAATTCCGAGATCCTGGAATATCTCAGAAATCAGCCAGTTACTCCGGCTCCTGCTTCTACTCCTGTTTCCGCTCGTGCTCCAGTCCCGCCGCTGTTAAGGTTCCTGCAGTTAATATTGTGCCCATTCCAGTGGAAGGAGCTGCTAATGCTGTACCAGAGTCCAAGTTACCGTTACCTGATTGGTTTTCAGGGGACCGATCCAAGTTTAGACTATTCCAGAGTGCTTGTCGTCTCCACTTCTCCCTGCTCCCTAGAACTTTCTCCAATGAGGAGATCAAGGTCGGAGACATCATCTCTCTTCTGCAGGGCAAACCACAAGCCTGGGCCCTCCGGCTTGTTGAACAGAATGATCCAACTCTCCTCAATGTCACTACCTTTTTTGAGGCCATGGCTGAGCTCTATGACCATCCAGGGAGAGGGGCCTCTGCAGAAACTGCTCTTCAAGCCCCATGTCAGGGGAAAAGACCAGTTGGAGAGTATGTTACAGATTTCCATCGCTGGTTGGGAGACACTTCCTGGAACGAATCAGCTCTCAAGTTCCAGTTCCGACAGGGGTTATCTGATCTTTTGAAGGACGAATTAGCCAGAGACCCTGAAGGACTTAATACGTTTGTTTCTCCAAATTGATCGACGACTAACAGAAAGGCGGTTAGAGAGATCGGGTCCTGCTACTTCCATATGGGTTCCTTCTATGTCTGAAGCCACTGCTACCCCGAGTTTCCCAGCTTTTTCCACTGCTTCTGATGTTCCCGAGCCTATGCAGCTGGGGCTTGCTCGACTTGCTATTTCCCAAGAAGAGAGACAGCGCAGAAGATCTTCCAATCTTTGTCTCTATTGTGGAGTCCCAGGCCACTTCCGTCTGAATTGCCCAGTTAGACCTTTGGGTAACAACACAATTTTTACCTCTTTGACGGGATATTAAAACGTAACTTTTAATGTATAAACATATAAAATACACCGAAAGCTGGCTGCTGTCATGAGCGGACACGCGGTTTGACTCATGTTATTTTTCTTGTTTTAATGAAATTGCACCTTAGCACCTATGCACCTTTGCACGTCACTTTGTTCCCTTGAAAAAGCTTCCATCAGGAAGTGAAACATGTTGGGTTATTTTGGTGGGGGGTTTATGTAATTCATTAATGACTATATGAACTGTAAGGGGGGGGGGGGGAGAAATCTTTCCAGTGATGCTTACTATAGACCCCTAGTTCATTAGTTTTGAGTTTGTATACTAGACAGACAGCTTTCGGTGTATTTTATATGTTTATACATTAAAAGTTACGTTTTAATATCCCGTCAAAGAGGTGAAAATTGTGTTGTTAGTTAAAGTAATCAGGTTCTTGTGAAGACCTTTGGGTAAGCCTGAGTCTCCATTCTGCAAGGACAGTGCTGCCCAACTACTGAACAACTCTCACATTCCTCTTACCCTCTCATTTCAGGGACCCAGAGGAGAGATCGTTAAAGTCAAGGCTATGATCGATTCCGGAGCCTGTTCCTGTTTCTTCAATATAAAACTTGCTCTACAACTTCAACTTCCAACCCGTTGTAAACGTGTACCATTGACCATTCAGTTGGCTGATGGTTCTGCCATTGATTCTGGTCCAATCACGTCAGAGACTCTTCCACTGTTGATAACTATCCAAGAAGAGCATCATGAATACCTTTGTTTTGATCTGCTCCCTTCTCCTCTTTTCCTGATTATTCTGGGCATGCCCTGGATGTATTTGACAAGACAGGAGCCGATGTTCTACCTCCTCATCATATTTATGATTGTCCTATTGATCTCCAGCCTGGTGCCTCCATTCCTTTTGGGAGGACCTACCAACTGTCTGAGCCTGAATCCCAAGTGCTAAAGGACTACATTGATGAGAACCCTAAGAAGGGTTATATCCAGCCATCCACTTCTCCAGCCGGGGCAGGAATATTTTTTGTTGAAAAGAAAAACGGTTCTCTTCATCCCTGCATAGATTATCGAGAAATAAACAAAATCATGATCAAGAACCGGTACCCTCTGCCTCTTATGCCAGACCTGTTTCAAAGACTCCATACTGCTAAGATATTTTCCAAGTTAGACCTTCGTGGAGCCTACAATCTGGTCCGAATTAGAGAGGGAGATGAGTGGAAGACGGCTTTTCGCTCCAGATTCGGGCATTTTGAGTACCTAGTAATACCCTTCGGGTTATGTAATGCCCCAGCCACGTTCTAGCACTTCGTTAATGATATATTTCGTGACTTCATCAATGATTTCATGGTAGTTTACTTGGACGACATACTTGCATTCTCCCCTTCTCTGGATGAACTTCGAATCAATGTCAAAAAAGTGCTGTCCCATCTTCGAACTCACGGACTCTACGCCAAACCCGAAAAGTGTGAGTTTGAAAAGAAGACTGTTCAGTTCCTGGGGCTGAAAATATCACAAGGAGGACTAGAGATGGATCCACAGAAAGTCTCTGCCATTCTGGACTGGCCAGTACCTTTTGATAGAAAGGTCGTACAAAGGTTCATCGGATCGCTAATTTTTACAGAAGATTTATTAAGAATTTTTCTCTTGTTGTTGCTCCAATCACTCAGCTAACCAGTACTCGACAAACTTTTCACTGGACTCCTGAAGCCCAAAGTGCCTTTGAAAGACTTAAGACTTGTTTTACTTCAGCACCCATTTTGAGACATGCAGACCCTTCTAAACCTTTCATACCGGAGGTAGATGCATCTGAAATCACCATTGGTGCCATCCTGTCACAACGATTTGATGCTAATGCCACTCTTCATCCTATCGCCTTCTTCTCCCGGAAACTTAGTACCACCGAAAAGAACTACAATGTGGCTGATCGAGAACTCCTTGCGATCAAGGCAGCTCTGGAAGAATGGCGCTAACTTTTAGAAGGAGCCGAACATCCTATCCTCATCTTCACAGACCACAAGAATCTTGAATACCTTTGCTCAGCTAAAAGATTAAAACCCCGACAGGCCAGATGGTCTCTTTTCTTTTCAAGGTTCAATTTCCAATTAACCTACCGTCCTGGTTCCAAGAATACTAAGCCAGATGCCTTTTCACGTATGTTCCATTCTGAAGCTGTTCCCAACTCGTTCCCGGAAAATATCCTTTCATCTCAACACTTTCTTCTCCTTCGGTCAAGTCTACTTACCTCAATCCGGCAAGCTTCCTCACATCACAATGCTTCCCCTGATCTGCTCCTCAAAGATGGTCTCTACTATTACCAAGATAAGATCTTCGTTCCTCCCGAGTCTTGACTTCCTGTCCTTCAGGCCTGCCATGATGACAAGTTAGCAGGACATTTTGGAATTGCTCAGACCCTTGATTTATTACAGAGAACCTTTTGGTGGCCTGAGTTGACAAAAGATTGTAACCATTTTGTGAACTCTTGTGTGACCTGTGTTCGATCCAAAAGTTCCCAAACTAAACCTTGGGGTCTTTTAAACCCTTTAGCCATTCCTGGTCGGCCCTGGGAGAACATTGTCATGGACTTTATTGTAGAGTTACCGCCCGCTAAGGGTTTTACGACCATCTTGGTGGTGGTGGTGGACCGATTCTCCAAGATGGCTCACTTCTTCCCACTTAAAGAGTAGCCTACGGCTGCAGAGACTGTTGAGATTTTCCTTAAAGAGGTGGTTACACTCTATGAATTACCAGTTGATATTGTATCTGATCGGGGAGTCCAGTTCACCTCAAAATTCTGGCAAGAATTATGCAAGAGTCTTAATATTCATACTTCATTGTCATCTGGTTATCATCCTCAGACCAATGGCCAGACGGAAAGAACGAACCAAACCCTTGAACAATACCTCAGATGTTTTACTTCCGCATCCCAAGATGACTGGTCCTCACTCTTGGCCACTGCAGAGTTTGCTTTTAACAACACGGTCCATGCTTCCACTAATCAATCTGCATTTTACATAAACTATGGATTCCATCCTTCGTTTCTACTTGGGGTCAGGTCAGAATCCACTGTCCCAAGAGTCCAGGAAAGAATTTCTTTAATTACTGAAAATTTCAATAAGATTCAAGAAATTTTGAAACAGTCCCAGGAGAAGGGGAAGAAATTTGCGGACAGACTCAGAAGAGATGGGCCAAGTCTTGTACCCGGAGATAAGGTTTGGCTCTCTACATTAACTTAAAGCTTCATTGCCCATCTAAGAAGCTGGGGCCAAAATTCATCGGGCTTTTTCCGGTTCTTAAGCAGATCAATCCTGTAGCCTTTAAGTTATCTCTGCCAAGATCCTTACGGGTCCATCCAGTTTTCCACATCTCCTGTCTTAAGAAAGTGGAACCTAGTAAATTTCCTGGACATTTTTCGTGTCCTCCTTCTTCAGTCCTGGTCAAGGGTTTTGAGGAATACAAAGTAGAAAAGATCCTGGATAGCAGAAAAGTCAGAAGTTCTATCCAATACCTAGTTAAATGGAAAGGATTTGGTATGGAAGAAAACTCTTGGGAACCAGCTCAAAATGTTCATGCTCCTAGATTAATTAGGCAATTCCATCAAAGATTTCCAGAAAAACCAAGACCTGGGGGCACCCGGAGGTTGCCTTTCGGGAGGGGGCAATGTCATACTCACCGTGTCTGTGGCTCTCAGCATTCCAGCAGGTGTCTCTATGTGTGCACGCGGGGAAATGCTGAGTCTTGTAGTGCCTCTCAGGGCATCATGGCGTACAGCGTTGTGCGGTGCGCGCTGGGAGCGGCGCGTGCATGCGTGGGTTAGTGCGCGTGTACAGCACTACGCATGGCGCTTGCGCAGATGTGTGAGTGCGCAGAGCATTGCACACTGCGCATGCGCGGGCGTTGATTCTGGTGCCAGATTTTATTACCGCCAGTATTTAAGCAGCACTGCCCTCCACTGCAGTGCTGCTTGTTCTGGCAGTTTGGCTAGGGTTCCTAGTGTGCTTATCTTTATTTTACCTGATCTCCTGTTGTGACCCCAGTTTGTGACCTCGACCATCCTTGATGTCCACCTGCCCTGACCCTTGGCTTGTGACTCTGACCATCCTTGATCTCCGCCTGCCCTGACCCTTGGCTTGTGACTCCGACCATCCTTGATCTCCGCCTGCCCTTTGGCTTGAATACGCTTCTTCAGCCTTATTAGTTCTACATCCTGTAGTGTCCTCCTGTTCTCCAAATCACTCTGGAGCTACTTCCAGTGCAACCTGGTGAGCACTAAGCAGCAAAGTCCGGCATCCCCACTAGGGGGGTGTTCCAGCATCTCCACTAGGGGGGTGTTGGTGAAGACCCGTGGTCACTTAAACTCTGTGCTGGAGTAGTTCTATCTCAGTGGTGAGGTCAACAGATCCCTACCTCATAACAACTGCATACCTTTTCAGTGCACCTGTGTGACTGTACATTGTATCATACCACCAGCAGTCACTGCAGACCCTTACACTGCACCTGTATCACATTGTATCATACCACCAGCAGTCACTGCATACCTTTTCAGTGCACCTGTGTGACTGCACATTGTATCATACCTCTAGCAGTCACTGCATACCTTTTCAGTGCACCTGTGTCACATTGAATCATACCACACCCAGTCACTGCATACCTTTTCGGTGCACCTGTGTGACTGCACATTGTATCATACCACCAGCAGTCACTGCATACCTTTTCAGTGCACCCGTGTGACTGTACATTGTATCATACCACCAGCAGTCACTGCAGACCTTTACACTGCACCTATATCACATTGTATCATGCCAGCAGCAGTCACTGCATATCTTTTCAGTGCACCTGTGTCACATTGTATCATACCACCAGCAGTCATTGCATACCTTTCACTGCACCTGTGTGACTGCACATTGTATTATGCCAGCAGTCAGTGCATACCTTTTACTGCTCCTGTGTGGCTTCAGTACTGCACATTGTGTTATACCAGCAGACAGTGCATACCTTTCACTGCACCTGTGTGACTGCACATTGTATTATACCAGCAGTCACTGCATAGCTTTCACTGCACCTGTGTGACTGCACATTGTATTATACCAGCAGTCAGTGCATACCTTTCACTGCACCTGTGTGACTGCACATTGTATTATACCAGCAGTCACTGCATAGCTTTTACTGCACCTGTGTGACTGACTGAACATTGTATTATACCAGCAGTCAGTGCATACCTTTCACTGCACCTGTGTGACTGCAAATTGTATTATACCAGCAGTCAGTGTATACCTTTCACTGCACCTGTGTGACTGCACATTGTATCATACCACTAGCAGTCACTGCATACCTTTTCAGTGCACCTGTGTCACATTGTATCATACCACCAGCAGTCATTGCATACCTTTCACTGCACCTGTGTGACTGCACATTGTATTATGCCAGCAGTCAGTGCATACCTTTTACTGCTCCTGTGTGGCTTCAGTACTGCACATTGTGTTATACCAGCAGCCAGTGCATACCTTTCACTGCAACTGTGTGACTGCACATTGTATTATACCAGCAGTCACTGCATAGCTTTCACTGCACCTGTGTGACTGCACATTGTATTATACCAGCAGTCAGTGCATACCTTTCACTGCACCTGTGTGACTGCACATTGTATTATACCAGCAGTCACTGCATAGCTTTTACTGCACCTGTGTGACTGACTGAACATTGTATTATACCAGCAGTCAGTGCATACCTTTCACTGCACCTGTGTGACTGCAAATTGTATTATACCAGCAGTCAGTGTATACCTTTCACTGCACCTGTGTGACTGCACACTGTATTATACCAGTCACTGCATACCTTTCACTGCATCTGTGTGACTGCAAATTGTATTATACCAGCAGTCAGTGTATACCTTTCACTGCATCTGTGTCACTGCATATTGTATTAGTCAAGAAAGTGCATACCTTTCACTTCATCCCCCCCCCCCCCCCCCAATATGGACAAAAAAAGGCAGAGGCAGAGCCAGAGGCAGGCCACCCAGCAGGTCTGTTCAAGGTCGTGCTGACGTGATTTCGTGTGGCCCTGGACCAATGTACAGTGCTCAGAAGGCACGTGCCATCAACTCCCAAGATTGTCAGGACGTATTTGACTATTTAACACAGAACACCTCATCTTCCTTAGCTTCCGCATGTGTGACTGCACATTGTATCATACCACCAGCAGTCACTGCATACCTTTTCAGTGCACCTGTGTGACTGTACATTGTATCATACCACCAGCAGTCACTGCAGACCTTTACACTGCACCTGTATCACATTGTATCATGCCAGCAGCAGTCACTGCATATCTTTTCAGTGCACCTGTGTGACTGCACATTGTATCATACCACTAGCAGTCACTGCATACCTTTTCAGTGCACCTGTGTCACATTGTATCATACCACCAGCAGTCACTGCATACCTTTCACTGCACCTGTGTGACTGCACATTGTATTATACCAGCAGTCAGTGCATACCTTTCACTGCTCCTGTGTGGCTTCAGTACTGCACATTGTGTTATACCAGCAGCCAGTGCATACCTTTCACTGCACCTGTGTGACTGCACATTGTATTATACCAGCAGTCACTGCATAGCTTTCACTGCACCTGTGTGACTGCACATTGTATTATACCAGCAGTCAGTGCATACCTTTCACTGCACCTGTGTGACTGCACATTGTATTATACCAGCAGTCACTGCATAGCTTTTACTGCACCTGTGTGACTGACTGAACATTGTATTATACCAGCAGTCAGTGCATACCTTTCACTGCACCTGTGTGACTGCAAATTGTATTATACCAGCAGTCAGTGTATATCTTTCACTGCACCTGTGTGACTGCACACTGTATTATACCAGTCACTGCATACCTTTCACTGCATCTGTGTGACTGCAAATTGTATTATACCAGCAGTCAGTGTATACCTTTCACTGCATCTGTGTGACTGCATATTGTATTAGTCAAGTAAGTGCATACCTTTCACTTCACCCCCCCCCCCCCCCCCCAATATGGACAAAAAAAGGCAGAGGCAGAGCCAGAGGCAGGCCACCCAGCAGGTCTGTTCAAGGTCGTGCTGACGTGATTTCGTGTGGCCCTGGACCAATGTACAGTGCTCAGAAGGCACGTGCCATCAACTCCCAAGATTGTCAGGACGTATTTGACTATTTAACACAGAACACCTCATCTTCCTTAGCTTCCGCATGGAACCGTGACATATCTTCCTCCTCCTGCTCTGATTCTGGCACCTCACTTAACTCTCAGCTGGCAACCACCACTGCTACTACTAGCACCGCATCCGCTCCATATGACAGTTCACAGGAATTATTTGGTGGGGAATGAACTGATTCTCAGCCATTATTGTTACAAGATGACGGCGCTAAGCATGTTACACCACCACCTCATATGTCTGAGTTAGGCATCAGTATGGATGTAAGGTGTGAGGATGATGAAGTACCTTTTGTTGGTGCAGTTTTAGAGGTGTCTGATACAAGTGAAGATGGAGGATGATTATGATGATGATGATGATGATGATGATCCTACCATGAATGTCACGTGCGATCCCAATAGACAAGATGAACAGGGGGACACTTCAAAGGGGGAGTCAGTGAGGAGTAGGAGGAGACGAGTTGCTGAAAGAAGCAGGGGGAGCTCGTCGTCAGAAACAGCTCATGGCAGTATCTGGTGGCATGTATCACCACCTATGGACAGCCAGCTGCTGATGCCACCACCAAAGTGCCATCATCCCAGGGCTCAGCGGTGTGGACATTTTTTGTGTGTCTGCCTCAGATGAGAGCAATGCCATCTGTTCTCTCTGCCACCAAAAATGAGTGGTGGAAAGACCTAGACCCATGTAGGGACAACTGCCATACGAAGGCACATGGTGAGAAAGCGCAAACTGCAATGGGATGACCACCTGAGGAAAAGCAGCACACAAACACAAAGCCACCCTCCACCTCATCTTCCTCTTTGAGGTGCAGCATCTTCAGCCACTTTATCCCTTGCACCTTCCCAGCCACCCTCCTCCATGCCGCCTCTCACCTTGAGTGGTTCCTGCCCCTCTGCCCACAGTAGCCAGGTATCCATTAAGGAAATCTTTGAGCGGAAGAAGCCAATGTCTGGCAGTCACTCCTTTCCCGGCACCTGACAGCTGGCTTGGCGGAACTGTTAGCTCGCCAGCTGTTACCATACCAGCTGGTGGACTCTGAGGCCTTCCAAACATTTTTGGCGATTGGGACACTGCAGTGGAAGATACCAGGCCGCAATTATTTTTGAAAAAAGGCGATACCAAAACTGTTCCATGATGTTAAAAGGCAAGTGGTGTCATTTCTGGCACACACGGTTGGGTCAAGGGTCCATCTGATGATGGATGCCTGGTCTGCAAAGCACGGTCAGGGCAGGTACATTACTTATACAGCACATTAGGTCAACCTGGTGACCGCTGGCAAGCAGGGAGTACGTGGCTGTGCAGCAGACCTAGTTGTGACACCTCCTCAGCTTGCAGGCCGGCCTGCTGCCACCTCCTCTCCTCCTCCTCCTCCTACTCCTCCTGCTACCTCCACTTCGCTGTTGTCCTTCTCCTCCTCGGCTGAGAGGCAATGCCACTCTACTGGTGCTGTGATCTCCTCTCCAACTACACACCCCCAGCTCCCCAGGGCCTTTGCTGCATGCCAGGTATGACGATGTCACGCCATCTTGGACATGTCTTGCCTCAAAGCTCAGAGTCACACTGGAGCAGCTCTCCTGGCTTTTCTGAACAACAGGTGGATCAGTGGCTGACCCTGCACCAACTGGAGATCGGACGGCAACGTGGTGTGTGACAATGGCAGCAATCTCTTCTCGGCTTTGAGTTTTGGAAAGTTGACACATGTACCCTGCATGGCACATGTGCTCAACCTTATAATTCAAAGATTTGTGTCTAAGTACCCAGGTTTGCAGGAGGTCCTGAAGCAGTCCAGGAAGTTGTGTGGGCATTTCAGGCATTCCTACACGACCATGGCGCACTTAGACGATATTTAGCGGAGAAACAACTTGCCGGTGAGGCGTTTGATTTGCGATAGCCCGACTGCTGGAATTCAATGCTCCTTATGTTTGACTGCCTGCTACAACAGGAGAAAGCCGTCAACGAGTATCTGTACAGCTACAGTGAAAGGTCATGCTCTGGGGAGCTGGGCATTTTCTGGCCGAAGTACTGGACACTCATGCGTAATGCCTACAGGCTCATGCATCCGTTTGAGGAGGTGACAAACCTGGTGAGTTGCAGTGAAGGCACCATCAGTAACTTGATCCCATATGCTTTCTTCCTGGAGCGTGCTGTGCATAGAGTGGTGGATCAAGCTGTAGAGGAGCGTGAACAGGATGAGGAGGAAGAGTTGTTGGAAACATCACCTGCGGCATCATCAACACCTGCGGCATAACAGAGGAGGGGGGAGGAGGAGGAGTCATCTGGGGAAGATGAGTCAGAGGAGAAAGGTGGTTTTGAGGAGGAGGCTAAAGAACAACTGCAGCAGGCATCGCAGGGGGCTTGTGCTGCTCACCTTTCCCGTTGTATTGTTTGTGGCTGGGGGGAGGAGGAGAACTTACCTTACATCACTGAGGAAGAGCAAGAGGAGATGGCTAGTAGGTCGGCATCCGACTTTGTGCAGATGGGGTCTTTCATGCTGTCCAGCCTGTTGAGGGACCCCCGTATAAAAAACTCAAGGGGAATGACCTCGGTATAGGCACAAAGTGGCGGAGATGTTACCAAATTACCAGAAGGCAGAAAGGATGCAGCACTTGCACAACAAACTGGCAAGTATGCTTTACAGTGCATTTAAGGGTGATGTCACAGCACAACGGAATAAAGGTGCCACTGCCAGTAATCTTCCTCCTCCTCCCATGTCCACGCAGGCAAGGACAGGTCGCTCTAGCAATCTTATGGTGATGTTGGACATGCAGACATTCTTTAGTACAACGCCTCACCTTAGCCCTTCCGGATCCACCTTCCACCAATGCCTCGACCGGCAGGTAGCTGATTACCTGGCCTTAAGTGTGGATGTAGACACTCTGAGCAGCGATGAACCCCTGGACTACTGGGTGCGCAGGCTTGACCTGTGGCCAGAGCTGTCACAATTTACTATTCAACTTCTGGCTTGCCCTGCCTCAAGCATCCTGTCAGAAAGGACCTTCAGCGCAGCTGGAGGCATTGTCAGTGAGAAGTCACCTAGGTCAAAAAAGTGTTCAGTATCTCACCTGTAACAAAATGAATGAGGCATGGATCCAGGATGGCTACTGCCTGCCCGAAGACTAAGTCAGTCCCTACACACAGCATCTCTGCCTGCACGCCATGTGACTGCCTGCCCCAAGACTAAGTCAGTCCCCATACAGCATCTCTGTCTGCCTACCGGCCGCTGCTTCCTGCGCCAAGACTAAGTCAGTCCCCACACAGCATCTCTGCCTGCAGGCCGCTTGACTGCCTTCTCAACCACCACTAACAGGGTCCAGGACTCCAGGTGGATTCCTGAACTTTTAAGGCCGCTGCTAGCTGCGGCCACTATAATAAATTTTCTGATGCGTGTACATGCCTGCCTAATTTTTCTGGCTGCACTGCGGCTGCAACAAAACAAAACAAAAAGGCATGTACATGTGTCAATTCCACTTTGTGATCGTTACCTTGCCGCAGTGAAGGGGCTTGCGTATCACAATGAAGCAATGACCTATATGAGTGTGTTGGGGGAACACCCAAGAAAATAAGGTCATTGCTTCATTGTGGACAGACCAAATTCGATCAGCTGGACAGTCACTGTTGTTCTGGCATTGAGCTACCTCTGCCCGGCCATATGGGCAGGAAATCGCAATCATCTGCACTCTCGCCAACGTGCGCACCAGCACGGCCATCTGTTTGCGGTGCATTACACAGTGAGTTTGGTCTGTCAGTGTGAAGCAGTATACTACTTACACTACCTGATCCACAAGATGTTTTCTAGAACTTTAGGCCCCCAATTTAGGAATGCAATGTGATTTCTGCCCTTTAGGGATTATAACCCTGCTCTGCATCAAACCCAAAATGTTCCCAGGGATTTTTGGCATGTATCCCACTCCGCCATACCCCTCTCCAAGTGTTAGACCCCTTGAAACATCTTTTCCATTACTTTTGTGGCCAGAAACAGTGTTTGTAGATTTTCAAGTTCGCCTCCCCATTGAAGTCTATTGCGGTTTGAAAAGTTTGCTGGTTCGCACACTTTTTCAGAAGTTCGAGGTTCACAAACCGAAAATCATAGGTTCGAGCCATCTCTATGCCCCATTCACAGTGCACACGTTGCGTTGGTGAGTAAAGCTGCACGTTAAGTGAAAGTACTGCATGCAGTGTGTTATACACGTAATTAGCTGAGTTAGACTGTTTGCACATGCTCAGTAATGACTTGGAAAAATACTTTTTATTGCATGTATGCTCTACTGTATGCAACCATAATGGGGCATTAAGTGGCATTGCGATTTTTCTGGGGGGCATTGCGTTGTAATTTGCTTTGCGACTTGCTGGTGATTGGAGTGCAGCCCTGTCAGTCATGGCTGTCACTAAGTGGCTGGCGCCGATGGTCTGGTGGGCGAGACCACAGCACTGTCTTTGGGCTAATCACTGAACTTGCTTAGTAACTAAGAGGAGGTCACAGGGGGACACAAGAGGTACTAGGGAACATAGTTACCGGGGGGAGAAAATCCACAAGACTCCCCTGCACCATGGGCACGCCAGTATATATTTTCAGATTTTTGTCCTCTAAATCTAGGTGAGCCTTATGGTCCGAAAAATACAGTAATTACTTATGGCACACACACACACATACACACACACACACACACACACACACACACACACACACACACACACACACACACACACACACACACCCATCAGTGAGGCCCTGTTCACAGTGTTCAGTTGCATTTTTAGAATAATTCAACATGTCAACTCTTTGCCCATACAATTCTATGGGCCTGTTCACAGTAATGGATTGCTTTCTTCTAACTTGCTGCATGCAGGATTTGTATTAAAGTCTATGTCCAGTCTCCATTAAAGTTCACAGTCATTATACTGCGTGAGTTATGTAACTGACCACTGTGAACCTAGCCTCATTATTTAGTTTTTTTTTGCTTTTTTTATGGTGATGATTTGATAATTTCTTATTTTGATGACTTTTTTTAATAACTATAAGTTACACTGAGTGGACACCACTGGAAAAAAAGTCAGTAAAAGTTAGATTGAAAAAAATTAACTATAAACATAAATATTATATAATATAAATAAATCAGGCTTACTGGTTTGTTTCTCCTTTTTTAACGTGCGCTTGTCACCTGAATGCTCAAACATCTCATTGTGGATCTCAGGATTATCTACATGATGATCTCTCAACACTTGTGCTGCAAGGAAAAAAACAGACTTCATGAATCGGGGCAACTTAGGTATTTCAGCCATGTACCTATATAATTTATTATTGCAATAAGAATAAGCTATCATCACTTATGATACAGAAATAGATGTATAGAAAAATAGATAGATAGATAGATAGATAGATACATACTGTATTACTGGTGGAAAAGTGTGATGGTTTAGCTTGATTGGTCGTAGGAAACATACCATAGAAGGTTTACAACATTCTTGCCAGCGAGTCTTTTAGGGTTAAAATATAAATTAACCACTTGAGGACCGTGGGCTTTACCCCACTCAAGGACCAGACCCTTTTTTTCCATTCAGACCACTGCAGCTTTCACGGTTTATTGCTCGCTCATACAACCTACCACCTAAATGAATTTTGGCTCCTTTTCTTGTCACTAATAAAGCTTTCTTTTGGTGCTATTTGATTGCTGCTGCGATTTTTACTTTTTATTATATTCATCAAAAAAGACATGAATTTTGTCAAAAAAATTATTTTTTTAACTTTCTGTGCTGACATTTTTTAAATAAAGTAAGATTTCTGTATACATGCAGCACGAAAAATGTGGACAAACATGTTTTTAATAAAAAAAAACCATTCAGCCTATATTGATTGGTTTGGGTAAAAGTTATAGCGTTTACAATCTATGGTGCAAAAAGTGATTTTTCCCATTTTGAAGCATCTATGACTTTTCTGACCACCTGTCATGTTTCATGAGGGGCTAGAATTCCAGGATAGTATAAATACCCCCCAAATTACCCCATTTTGGAAAGAAGACATCCCAAAGTATTCACTGAGAGGCATGGTGAGTTCATAGACGATTTTATTTTTTTGTCACAAGTTAGCGGAAAATGACACTTTGTGACAAAAAAGAAAAAAAAAAGTTTCCATTTCTGCTAACTTGCGACAAAAAAAAAAATGAAATCTGCCACGGACTCACTATGCTCCTCTCTGAATACCTTGAAGTGTCTACTTTCCAAAAATGGGGTCATTTGTGGGGTGTGTTTACTGTCCTGGCATTTTGGGGGGTGCCTAATTGTAAGCACCCCTGTAAAGCCTAAAGGTGCTCATTGGACTTTGGGCATCTTAGCGCAGTTAGGCTGCAAAAAAGTGCCACACATGTGGTATTGCCGTACTCAGGAGAAGTATTATAATGTGCTTTGGGGTGTATTTTTACACATACCCATGCTGGGTGGGAGAAATATCTCTGTAAATGACAATTGTTTGATTTTTTTTACACACAATTGTCCATTTACAGAGATATTTCTCCCACTCAGCATGGGTATGTGTAAAAATACACCCCAAAACACATTATACTACTTCTCCTGAGTACGGCTATACCACATGTGTGGCACTTTTTTGCACCCTAACTGCGCTAAGGGGCCCAAAGTCCAATGAGTACCTTTAGGATTTCACAGGTCATTTTTGTTTCAAGACTACTCCTCACGGTTTAGGGCCCCTAAAATGCCAGGGCAGTATAGGAACCCCACTAATGACCCCATTTTAGAAAGAAGACACCCCAAGGTATTCCGTTAGGAGTATGGTGAGTTCATAGAAGATTTTATTTTTTATCACAAGTTAGCGGAAATTGATTTAAACTGTTTTTTTTTTTCACAAAGTGTCATTTTCCGCTAACTTGTGACAAAAAATAAAATCTTCTACGAACTCACCATACTCCTAACAGAATACCTTTGGGTGTCTTCTTTCTAGAATGGGGTCATTTGTGGGGTTCCTATACTGCCCTGGCATTTTAGGGGCCCTAAACCGTGAGGAGGAGTCTTGAAACCAAATGTCGCAAAATGACCTGTGAAATCCTAAAGGTACTCATTGGAATTTGGGCCCCTTAGTGCACTTAGGGTGTAAAAAAGTGCCATACATGTGGTACCGCCGTACTCAAGAGAAGCAGTATAATGTGTTTTGGGGTGCATTTTTACACATACCCATGCTGGGTGGGAGAAATATCTCTGTAAATGACAATTGTTTGATTTTTTTACACACAATTGTCCATTTACAGAGAGATTTCTCCCACTCAGCATGGGTATGTGTAAAAATACACCCCAAAACACATTATACTACTTCTCCTGAGTACAGCGATACCACATGTGTGGCACTTTTTAGCACCCTAACTGCACTAAAGGGCCCAAAGTCCAATGAGTACCTTTAGGATTTCACAGGTCATTTTTGTTTCAAGACTACTCCTTACGGTTTAGGGCCCCTAAAATGCCAGGGCAGTATAGGAACCCCACTAATGACCCCATTTTAGAAAGAAGATACCCCAAGGTATTCCGTTAGGAGTATGGTGAGTTCATAGAAGATTTTATTTTTTTGTCACAAGTTAGCGGAAATTGATTTTAATTGTTTTTTTTTTCACAAAGTGTCATTTTCCGCTAACTTGTGACAAAAAATAAAATCTTCTATGAACTCACCATACTCCTAACAGAATACCTTTGGGTGTCTTCTTTCTAGAATGGGGTCATTTGTGGGGTTCCTATACTGCCCTGGCATTTTAGGGGCCCTAAACCGTGAGGAGTAGTCTTGAAACCAAATGTCGCAAAATGACCTGTGAAATCCTAAAGGTACTCATTGGACTTTGGGCCCCTTAGCGTACTTAGGGTGTAAAAAAGTGCCACACATGTGGTACCGACGTACTCAGGAGAAGTAGTTTAATGTGTTTTGGGGTGTATTTTTACACATACCCATGCTGGGTGGGAGAAATATCTCTGTAAATGACAATTGTTTGCTTTTTTACACACAATTGTCCATTTACAGAGAGATTTCTCCCACTCAGCATGGGTATGTGTAAAAATACACCCCAAAACACATTATACTACTTCTCCTGAGTACAGCGATACCACATGTGTGGCACTTTTTAGCACCCTAACTGCACTAAAGGGCCCAAAGTCCAATGAGTACCTTTAGGATTTCACAGGTCATTTTTGTTTCAAGACTACTCCTTACGGTTTAGGGCCCCTAAAATGCCAGGGCAGTATAGGAACCCCACTAATGACCCCATTTTAGAAAGAAGATACCCCAAGGTATTCCGTTAGGAGTATGGTGAGTTCATAGAAGATTTTATTTTTTTGTCACAAGTTAGCGGAAATTGATTTTAATTGGTTTTTTTTTCACAAAGTGTCATTTTCCGCTAACTTGTGACAAAAAATAAAATCTTCTATGAACTCACCATACTCCTAACAGAATACCTTTGGGTGTCTTCTTTCTAGAATGGGGTCATTTGTGGGGTTCCTATACTGCCCTGGCATTTTAGGGGCCCTAAACCGTGAGGAGTAGTCTTGAAACCAAATGTCGCAAAATGACCTGTGAAATCCTAAAGGTACTCATTGGACTTTGGGCCCCTTAGCGTACTTAGGGTGTAAAAAAGTGCCACACATGTGGTACCGACGTACTCAGGAGAAGTAGTTTAATGTGTTTTGGGGTGTATTTTTACACATACCCATGCTGGGTGGGAGAAATATCTCTGTAAATGACAATTGTTTGCTTTTTTACACACAATTGTCCATTTACAGAGAGATTTCTCCCACCCAGCATGGGTATGTGTAAAAATACACCCCAAAACACATTATACTACTTTTCCTGAGTACGGCGGTACCACATGTGTGACACTTTTTTGCAGCCTAGGTGCGCTAAGGGGCCCGACGTCCTATTCACAGGTCATTTTGAGGCATTTGTTTTCTAGACTACTCCTCACGGTTTTGACAAAAAATAAAATCTTCTATGAACTCATCATACACCTAACAGAATACCTTGGGGTGTCTTTTTTCTAAAATGGGGTCACTTGTGGGGTTCCTATACCACCCTGGCATTTTACGGGCCCAAAACCGTGAGTAATCTGGAAACCAAATGTCTCTGTGATGATTTGCTCAGCTGCCTGTGCAGGCAGGCAGCCTTTTGACCTTTGTGTAGGTTTGCATGCTGCAGGACTCTGGAAAGAAGAGCTTCTATCAGTTTTGCAGCTTGTGCTTGCAGAGGAATTTGCATACGTTGTCATGCAAATTGCCTGGCCACATTCATTGGAGGTATGTACTATAAGTACTATGTCTTTCCCACAATGCTTCGCTGGTCATAAGGATTTCGTCCTATGTAACACTCCTGGTGGGGTGTCAGCCTTACTCTCTGTTTGAAGATCAGCTTAGAGTAATTCCTGGAAACTGTGCTAGGCAGATTTCCCTAGTGCAGTTAGGATTGTTTATCTGTTTTGTTTGTCTGTTGCGATTGTCCTGTCCCAGCGGTGGTCGATAGGAAGTCGTTCTGATCTCTGTTCTTGGAGCATAGCTGGTGCAGCGGTTGCTACCAGCTATCTCTTCTGTTCTGCCTCTCTGGATCGCGCTAGCCACTTTTCGCTAGCCCTGTGGATCCTTCTGTTCTGTCTCCTGGGATTGCGCTAGCCACTTTTCGCTAGCGCTGTGGATCCTTCTGTTCTGTCTCCTGGGATCGCGCTAGCCACTTTTCGCTAGCACTGTGGATCCTTCTGTTCTGTCTCCTGGGATCGCGCTAGCCACTTTTCGCTAGTGCTGTGGATCCTATCTCTTGCTTGTCCCTGTTTTTGTGTGTCTGTCTTGTCTGCTACGACCGCTTGCTGGAGGCTCGGTGAGGTAACCGTTAAGCAAGCGTTCGCGTCCTCTGTTTCATGTTTGTCTGTCGATGGTTAGTTAGGCGTGCTTGTCTCTATTGTGCTTATCACGTGGAGACCGCGCATAACCGCGTGCACTGTTGCGAATGAGTGCGGTGTTCGCAGTTAGCTAGCGTTTGTTATTTTCTGCATCTTCTTATTGTATTATTTGCTGTGCCTTTGCTACCCTCGTATTCTATTCTGATCTGCCTTGTGTCACGTCTGGTGATCGCACCTCTCGCGATCGTGTTCCTATTTCATATCTGCTGTTGTGTGTGCGCGGTCGCGGGGTGGCGACTGGATTGGCGCACACACATACAACCTGTCCCTTTGCTCGTTCTCATTCGCAATCGCCTCTCTTGCGATTGCGTTCTGCGCTTCGTACAATTCCTGTCTGGCATTTGTGGAGGTACAGAGGATTGGTTCCTCTGCACTCCCCAGCGCCATCTGCCGACAGGAATTTCCCTCCACAGGTGCGTAGCACCTTTTGCTGGGTGCCTGCAATTACACGCTTGTGGAGGATTTCCGCCGTGTCAGCGCACGCGTTGTGCGCTGATCACGGAGAAAGTTCCACAATCGTTACAGTCTCAAAATTACTGTTCAGGGGTATAAGCATCTGCAAATTTTGATGACAGGTGGTCTATGAGGGGGCGAATTTTGTGGAACCGGTCATAAGCAGGGTGGCCTTTTAGATGACAGGTTGTATTGGGCCTGATCTGATGGATAGGAGTGCTAGGGGGGTGACAGGAGGTGATTGATGGGTGTCTCAGGGGGTGGTTAGAGGGGAAAATAGATGCAATCAATGCACTGGGGAGGTGATCGGAAGGGGTCTGAGGAGGATCTGAGGGTTTGGCCGAGTGATCAGGAGCCCACACGGGGCAAATTAGGGCCTGATCTGATGGGTAGGTGTGCTAGGGGGTGACAGGAGGTGATTGATGGGTTTCTCAAGGTGTGATTAGAGGGGGGAATAGATGCAAGCAATGCACTGGCGAGGTGATCATGGCTGGGGTCTGAGGGCGTTCTGAGGGTGTGGGCGGGTGATTGAGTGCCCTAGGGGCAGATAGGGGTCTAATCTGATAGGTAGCAGTGACAGGGGGTGATTGATGGGTAATTAGTGGGTGTTCAGGGTAGAGAACAGATGTAAACAATGCACTTGGAAGGTGATCTGACGTCGGATCTGCGGGCGATCTATTGGTGTGGGTGGGTGATCAGATTGCCCGCAAGGGGCAGGTTTGCGGCTTATTGATGGGTGGCAGTGACAGGGGGTGATTGATGGGTGGCAGTGACAGGGGGTGATTGATGGGTGATTGACAGGTGATTGACAGGTGATCAGTGGGTTATTACAGGGAAGAACAGATGTAAATATTGCACTGGCGAATTGATAAGGTGGGGGGGTCTGAGGGCAATCTGAGCATTTAGGCGGGTGATTGGGTGCCTGCAAGGGGCAGATTAGGGTCTGATCCGATGGGTAACAGTGACAGGTGGTGATAGGGGGTGATTGATGGGTAATTAGTGGGTGTTTAGGGTAGAGAACAGATGTAAACACTGCACTTGGGAGGTGATCTGACGTCGGATCTGCGGGCGATCTATTGGTGTGGGTGTGTGATCAGATTGCCCGCAAGGGGCAGGTTAGGGGCTGATTGATGGGTGGCAGTGACAGGGGTTGATTGATGGGTGGCAGTGACAGGGGGTGATTGATGGGTGATTGACAGGTGATTGACAGGTGATCAGGGGGATAGATGCATACAGTACACAGGGGGGGGGGGGGTTCTGGGGGGGGTCTGGGGAGTATCTGAGGGGTGAGGGGGTGATCAGGAGGGAGCAGGGGGCAGTTTAGGGCATAAAAAAATAGCGTTGACAGATAGTGACAGGGAGTGATTGATGGGTGATTAGGGGGATGATTGGGTGCAAACAGTGGTCTGAGGGGTGGGCAGGGGGGGGGCTGAGCGGTGCTGTGGGTGATCAGGGGGCAGGGGGGGGGAAATCAGTGTGTTTGGGTGCAGACTAGGCTGGCTACAGCCTGCCCTGGTGGTCCCTCGGACACTGGGACCACCAGGGCAGGAGGCAGCCTGTATAATACACTTTGTATACATTACAAAGTGTATTATACACTTTGTATGCGGCGATCTGGGTGCTAGTAACCCGCCGGCGCTTCTGAACGGCCGGGGGGTTACAGCGCGAGGGGGGCGGAGCCAGTCCCCGGCGGAGGATCGCGTCACGAATGACGCGATCGCTCCGCCCATGCCCGTACAAGGACCGCCGCATGTACAAATGGCGGCGGTCCTTGTACGGGCATGGGCGGAGCGATCGTGTCATTCATGACGCGATCCTCCGCCGGGGACTGGTTCTGCCCCCCTTGCGGGGTCCACTTCCCGGCCGCCATTTGTACATGCGGCGGTCGGGAAGTGGTTAAAGCTCTTATTTCAGCCAAATGTCCAGAACAGACAAAGTCTATTCCTCACACCATATATAAACCGAAACAACGATCACACGCTAAACATTGCACTGAGCTTGTCTGCCAACCCCCACTTTGGGTTATCTCCAGGGTCACTATCTAGTAACCTCCTTCCGGGTCACGGATTCATGATGTCATCAAGTCGGGACCCGTCGCTGACGTCAGAAGGTGCAGAGATGCTGGCAAGAGCGGTAGGGAGCGCCATTCGTCGTAGGAACGGCAAGGAGGTGAGTGGATCCTCTTCTTTCCCCCCTACTGCTGCAGCTGTCAAATTGATCACTACAATCCACTGTAGATCGTAGTGATCACATGATCAGCAGCCATACGCGATGGCTGCTGATCACTGAGGGGAGATGTCAGCTGTCATATGACAGCTTAATCTCCCCTCTCCGGTGCGCACGACTGCGTCAGAATGGTTCGTTAGCGCAGACGTTAAATCAACATCCAGTCAGGGTGGCAGCACCACCCGCAAGACGTAGATTACACCTACGTCGGTCCCCAAAAGGTTAAATACATTTGTCAAGTTTTGTTCACATTGTTATTATGTAGTGTTGTCTGCAGAATTGTGAGGGAAAAAATGAATTTAATCAATTTTGGAATACGGTTGTAACATAACAAAATATGGGAAAAGTGCTGCTGTGCTATGTAGTGAGTGGTGATAATAAATCTCATTGTGGATTTCAGGCTTATCTTTAGGTTTATCTTCTGACACTTGAGCTACAAGAAAAAAAAAACTTTTGGACTAGAGCAATTTTATTACTTCAGCTATGTACCTATTTACTAAATTAATTCAGTATAAGAAGTTATACCATAAGACAGGGGGCAGTGCATCTTATGGTCCGAATACAACAACTCACAGCACTGTCCTCCCACATTGTGGTTGGGGTTACCTGCTCCTCCTGTGTCTGGGTCCCCAGACTAGTACAAGCCACATTCCTGCAGAGGTCTTATGCCACCAGTCACTGCTATTGTGACTTGGTAACTGACCAGGCTGAGGGCAGCATCAGGCAGGGTGTGGCTTGAGCAAGAGGATCCCACAGAGAGCCAGAGAAGAGAGGCTCCTGACATGGTTGCTGGTGATAGGTGTGTAGCCCTGTCAGTCATAGCTGACACTAATGGTCTCCTGGGCGGGACGGCACTGTCTTTAGGCTAATCACTGAGCTTGCTTAGTAACTAAGAGGAGGGCACAGGGGGACACAAGAGGTACTAGGGGGACATGAGGCACAAAGGGACAGAATAATTGGGGGGAGAAGATCCACAAGATGCCCCTGCACCATGGACACGCCAGTACATTTTTTTCTGATTTTTGTCCTCTAAACCTAGGTAAGCCTTATGGTCCAAAAAAGTCAACTCTTTGTCCATACAATTCTATGGGCCTGTTCACAGTAATGGATCACTTTATTCTAACTTCCTGCATGCATGATTTGTATTAAAGTCTATGTCCCGTCTCCATTGAAGTTCACAGTCATTATAATGCATGAGTTATGTAACTGACCACTGTGAACCTAGCCTTTTTATTTAGTTTTTCTGCATTTTTTTTATGGTGATGATTTGATAATTCTGTATTTTCATGATTTTTTTTAATATAATTATAAGTTACAGTGAATAGACACCACTGGAAAAAAAGTCAGTAAAAGTTAGATTGAAAAGATTAACTATAAACATAAATAGTATTTTATAATATAAATAAGTCAGGCTTACTGTTTTGTTTCTCCTTTTTTAACGTGTGCTTGTCACCTGAATGCTCAAAAACCTCATTGTGGATCTCAGGCTTATGTACATGATGATCCCTCAACACTTGTGCTGCAAGGAAAAAAACAGGCTTCATGGACCGGGGCAACTTACAGCGCTGCGTAATATGTTGGCGCTTTATAAATACAATGATGAAATAAATGTAGGTATTTTAGCCATGTAACTATATAATTTATTAATGCACTAAAAATAAGCTATTATCACTTATGATACATAGAGAGATGTATAGATAAATGTATAGATAGATAGATACTGTATTACTGGTATAAACATATGTATTACATATATAAACAGAAGCTTCAATCACACGCTAAACATACCATAGAAGGTTTACAACATTCCTGCCAGCGAGTCTTTTAGGGTTAAAATATCAATTAACCTATTTTGGTTCCTGGACGTAGAAACTACGTCCAGGAACCATGCGTGCTCCCGGCCTGCGGTTCGTTAGCCAGGCAATCAGTGAATCGGGCTATGGTGCCTGATCACTGATTCCTCTCCCCCGCTGAAAAAGCGACAGCTTATCTCGGACGCTGCGCCTTTTCTGGCTGTTACCTCCCCCATGTGTCGCTCTAAGCGTATGTTACGCTTAGAGTGACGTCATGTAAACAAACTCATGGCCACCATCTTGTGGCCAAAAACTAATACTACAACTAAAAGGAAAAAAAAAAAAGTTTAACACACATTTACATTATAAACCTATTGTTTACATCCCACCCTCCCAAAACTACCCAAATAAAATGTTTAATATAAAAAAAAACATTACAATAAAAAAAAACATGTAAATATTTACCTAAGGGTCTAAACTTTTTAAATATCAATGTAAAGATGATATATTTCTATATTTTTTTTATTTTAAACTTGTAAATAGTGATAGATGCAAAACGGAAAAAATGCACCTTTATTTCCAAATAAAATATTGTCGCCATACATTGTGATAGGGACATAATTTTAATGGTGTAATAACCGGGACATATGGGCAAATACAATACGTGAGTTTTAATTATGGAGGCATGTATTATTTTAAAACTATAATGGCTGAAAACTGAGAAATAATGATTTTTTCCGTATTTTTCTTATTCTTCCTGTTAAAATGCATTTACAGTAAAGTGGCTCTTAGCAAAATGTACCCCCCAAAGAAAGCCTAATTGGTGGCGGAAAAAACAAGATATAGATCAGTTAATTGTGATAAGTAGTGATAAAGTTATAGGCTAATGAATGGGAGGTGAACATTTATCAAGTGAAAACGACGGAACGCGAATGGGTTAAAGCTTTTATTTCAGCCAAATGTCCAGAACAGACAAAGACTGTTCCTCACACCATATATAAACAGAAACAACGATCACACGCTAAACAATGCACTGCGCTTGTCTGCCAACCCCCACCCTGAGTTATCTCCAGGGTCACTATCTAGCAACCTCCTTCATTCTTTGCATTCACCAGCTTTGCTGGTTCCCCACTCTGAAATTACACTCTGCCACGGCCAGGCCCAGTAGCACTGTCTACCACTCTGTCGTCCACGCTTCTCCTGGAACCCCGAACACTTTAACCTTCCCCAGATTTGTGCCTCGAGACAGTCCTATGTCAGAGGTCTACAGATAATTCCTTTGCCCCCATGCTTGGATTATGCTCTGATATGAACTGAGGGAGACTTTTGTACATGTGTTTTCTTTTTTTAATACATTTGCCAACTTTTCTTCACATTGTTATTATGGAGTGTTGTCTTTAGAAATTTTGAGGGAAAAAATTAATTTAACTTCTTGAGGACCACAGTGTTAGATCCCCCTAAAGACCAGGCCATTTTTTGTAAAATAGGTCACTGCAGCTTTAAGGCTAAGCTGCAGGGCCGCACAACACAGCACACAAGGGATTCCCACGGCACTGTCACTGGGCTAATCACTGAACATGCTTAGTAACTAAGTGGAGAGCACAGGGAGACACAAGAGGTACTAGGGGGACATGAGGTACAAAGGGACAGAATAATTGGGGGGAGAAGATTCACACACACACACACACACAAACACACACGCACGCACGCACACGCACGCACACGCACACGCACACACACACACACACACACACACACACACACACACACACACACAAACACGCACGCGCACGCACACGCACACGCACACACACACACACACACACACACATATATATACACACACACACACACACACACACACACACACACACAAGTGAGGCCCTGTTCACAGTGGTCAGTTGCATTTCAGAATAATTCAACATGTCAACTATTTGCCCATACAATTCTATGGGCCTGTTCACCATAATGGATTTCTTTATCTAACTTGCTGCATGCAGGATTTGTATTAAAGACTATGTCTAGTTTCTGTTGAAGTTCACAGTAATTATAATGCGTGAGTTATGATTTGATAATTTTTTATTTTCATGATTTATTTATTTTATGTAATTATAAGTTACACTGAGTAGACACCACTGGAAAAAGTTAGATTGAAAAAAAATTAACCATAAACAAATATTATTATATATTATAAATAAATCAGTCTTACTGGTTTGTTTCTCCTTTTTTAACGTGTGCTTGTCACCTGAATGCTCAAACATCTCATTGTGGATCTCAGGATTATCTACATGATGATCTCTCCACACTTGTGCTGCAAGGAAAAAAACAGACTTCATGGACCGGGGCAATTTAGGTATTTCAGCCGTGTACCTATATAATTTATTATTGCAATAAGAATAAGCTATCATCACTTATGATACAGAAATAGATAGATAGATAGATAGATAGATAGATAGATAGATAGATAGATAGATAGATAGATAGATAGATAGATACTGTATTACTGGTCGGAACGTGTGATGGTTTCGCTTGATTGGTCGTAGGAAACATACCATAGAAGGTTTACAACATTCCTGCCAGCGAGTCTTTTAGGGTTAAAATATAAATTAAAGCTCTTATTTCAGCCAAATGTCCAGAACAGACAAAGACTATTCCTCACACCATATATAAACAGAACAATGATCACACGCTAAACATTGCACTGCGCTTGTCTGCCAACCCCCACCCTGGGTTATCTCCAGGGTCACTATCTAGCAACCTCCTTCAGTCTTTGCATTCACCAGCTTTGTTGGTTCCCCACTCTGAAATTACACTCTGCTACGGCCGGGTCCAGTAGCACTGTCTACCACTCTGTTGTCCACGCTTCTCCTGGATCCCCAACACTTTAACCTTCCCTAGATTTGTGCCTCGAGACAGCCCTATGTCAGAGGTCTACAGATAATTTCTTTGCCCTCATGCTTGGATTATGCTCTGATGTGAACTCTCAGCTGTGTGACACTTTTGTACATGTGTTTTCTTATTTTTTTTCTTTTTTTAATACATTTGTCAACTTTTGTTCACATTGTTATTATGGAGTGTTGTCTTTAGAATTCTGAGGGAAAAAGTGAATTTAACCTCTTGAGGGCCACAGTGTTAAACCCCCCTAAAGACCAGGCCATTTTTGTTAAACTGGCCACTGCAGCTTCAAGGCCAAGCTGCAGGGCCGCACAACACAGCACACAAGTGATTCCCCCCCTTTTTTCCCCACCAACAGAGCTTTCTGTTGGTGGGGTCTGATGGCTCCCCAGATGTACAGTGAGTTGCAAAAGTATTCGGCCCCCTTGAAGTTTTCCACATTTTGCCATATTACTGCCACAAACATGAAACAATTTTATTGGAATTCCACATGAAAGACCAACACAAAGTGGTATACACATGAGAAGTGGAACGAAAATCATACATGATTCCAAACATTTTTTACAAATAAATAACTGCAAAGTGGTGTGTGCATAATTATTCGGCCCCCTTTGATCTGAGTGCAGTCAGTTGCCTATAGAGATAGCCTGATGAGTGCTAATGACTACATAGAGTGCACCTGTGTGTAATCTAATGTCAGTACAAATACAGTTGCTCTGTGACGGCCTCAGAGGTTGTCTAAGAGAATATTGAGAGCAACAACACCGTGAAGTCCAAAGAACACACAAGACAGGTCAGGGATCAAGTTATTGAGAAATTTAAAGCAGTCTTAGGCTACAAAAAGATTTCCAAAGCCTTGAACATCCCACGGAGCACTGTTCAAGCGATCATTCAGAAATGGAAGGAGTATGGCACAACTGTAAACCTACCAAGACAAGGCCCATGGTGACTCTGGACGAGCTGCAGAGATCTACAGCTCAGGTGGGAGACTCTGTCCATAGGACCACTATTAGTCATGCATAGAGATGGGCCGAACCTCCAATTTTAGGTTCGCGAACCTTCGCGGAAGATTCAATTTGCGGAAAAGTTCGCGAACCGCAATAGACTTTTTAGCTGCACAGAAAAAAGCAGCCCAGGCTTTTTTCCCTGATGCTGTGCAAAGCATGATGGGACTTCTGATTTTGCTGTTCTCATTCTGCTGTTTTGGTGTAACTTTTTTTTTTTTACATTTTGAATTTGACATTTGAAGCCTAGCGTGTGTAGCTGGGAGGGGTAATCAGGACACAGGACAGTTGGAACTGTGTCTCCTGCTCCTTGTCACCTCCATTCAACCAAAAAGATGACTGCCCCCATGACAAAGATGGCAGCCCCCATAAATCACAAACATTTGCTTGTTCTTTTAAAACAGGGTGGGTAAGAAATTATATTACCTATCTATTCTAATTAACATACCTAATGTAACTTGATGACAGTATGTTTGTTTAGGCTGAAGTTCCTCTTTAAAGTCTATGCCCAGTCTCCATTGAAGTTCACAGTAATTATAATGCGTGAGTTATGTAACTGACCACTGTGAACCTAGCCTCATTATTTAGTTTTTTTGCATTTTTTTTTATGGTGATGATTTGCTAAATCTTTATTTTCATGATTTTTTTTAATATAATTATAAGTTACAGTGAATAGACACCACTGGAAAAAAGTCAGTAAAAGTTAGATTGAAAAAATTAACTATAAACATAAATAGTATTTTATAATATAAATAAGTCAGGCTTACTGGTTTGTTTCTCCTTTTTTAACGTGTGCTTGTCACCTGAATGCTCAAAAACCTCATTGTGGATCTCAGGCTTATCTACATGATGATCTCTCAACACTTGTGCTGCAGGAAAAAAACAGACTTCGTGGACCAGGGCAATTTACAGCGCTGCGTAATATGTTGGCACTTTATAAATACAATAAAGAAATAAATGTAGGTATTTTAGCCATGTAACTATATAATTTATGAATGCACTAAAAATAAGCTATCATCACTTATGATACATAGAGAGATAGATAAATGTATGGATAGATAGATACTGTATTACTGATACTGTATTACTGGTATAAACATATGTATTACATATATAAACAGAAACTTCAATCACACGCTAAACATACCATAGAAGGTTTACAACATTCCTGCCAGCGAGTCTTTTAGGGTTAAAATATAAATTAAAGCTTTTATTTCAGCCAAATGTCCAGAACAGACAAAGACTATTCCTCACACCATATATAAACAGAAACAATGATCACACGCTAAACATTGCACTGCGCTTGTCTGCCCCCCCACCCTGGGTTATCTCCAGGGTCACTATCTAGCAACCTCCTTCAGTCTATGCATTCACCAGCTTTGCTGGTTCCCCACTCTGAAATTACACTCTGCCACGGCCGGGTCCAGTAGCACTGTCTACCACTCTGTCGTCCACGCTTCTCCTGGAACCCCGAACACTTTAACCTTTCCCAGATTTGTGCCTCGAGACAGTCCTATGTCAGAGGTCTACAGATAATTCCCTTGCCCTCGTGCTTGGATTATGCTCTGATATGAACTGAGGGAGACTTTTGTACATGTGTTTTCTTTTTTTAATACGTTTGCCAACTTTTCTTCACATTGTTATTATGGAGTGTTGTCTTTAGAACTTTTGAGGGAAAAAAATAATTTAACTTCTTGAGGACCACAGTGTTAGATCCCCCTAAAGACCAGGCCATTTTTTGTAAAATAGGTCACTGCATCTTTAAGGCCAAGCTGCAGGGCCACACAACACAGTACACAAAGGATTCCCACGGCACTGTCACTGGGCTAATCACTGAACATGCTTAGTAACTAAGTGGAGAGCACAGGGAGGCACAAGAGGTACTAGGAGGACATGAGGTACAAAGGGACAGAATAATTGGGGGGAGAAGATCCACAAAACGCCCCTGCACCATGGACATGCCAGTATATTTTTTCTGATTTTTGTTCTCTAAACCTAGGTGAGCCTTATGGTTAAAAAAATACAGTAATTACATATGGCACGCACGCACGCACGCACGCACGCACGCACGCACGCGCACACACACAGTGAGGCCCTGTTTACAGTGGTCAGTTGCATTTCAGAATAATTCAACATGTCAACTATTTGCCCATACAATTCTATGGGCCTGTTCACAGTAATGGATTGCTCTATTCTAACTTGCTGCATGCAGGATTTGTATTAAAGACTATGTCTAGTCTCTGTTGAAGTTCACAGTAATTATAATGCGTGAGTTATGATTTGATAATTTTTTATTTTCATGATTTTTTTTTTATTATAAGTTACACTGAGTGGACACCACTGGAAAAAAAAGAGTCAGTAAACGTTAGATTGAAAAACAAATTAACCATTATGTATTATAAATAAATCAGGCTTACTGGTTTGTTTCTCCTTTTTTAACGTGCGCTTGTCACCTGAATGCTCAAACATCTCATTGTGGATCTCAGGATTATCTACATGATGATCTCTCAACACTTGTGCTGCAAGGGAAAAAACAGACTTCATGAATCGGGGCAACTTAGGTATTTCAGCCATGTACCTATATAATTTATTATTGCAATAAGAATAAGCTATCATCACTTATGATACAGAAATAGATGTATAGATAGATGTATCGATAGATAGATAGATAGATAGATAGATAGATACTGTATTACTGGTGGAAAAGTGTGATGGTTTAGCTTGATTGGTCGTAGGAAACATACCATAGAAGGTTTACAACATTCCTGCCAGCGAGTCTTTTAGGGTTAAAATATAAATTAAAGCTCTTATTTCAGCCATGTACCTATATAATTTATTAATGCAATAAAAATAAGCTATCATCACTTATGAATGATACATAAATAGATGTATAGATAGATAGATAGATAGATAGATAGATAGATAGATAGATAGATAGATAGATAGATAGATAGATATTACTAGTGGAGGGAACGTGTGATGATTTAGCTTGATTGATAGTAGGAAACATACCATAGAAGGTTTACAACATTCCTGCCAGCAAGTCTTTTAGGGTTAAAATATAAATTAAAGCTCTTTATTTCAGCCAAATGTCCAGAACAGACAAAGACTATTCCACACACCATATATAAACAGAAACAAAGATCACACGCTAAACATTGCACTGCGCTTGTCTGCCAACCCCCACCCTGGGTTATCTCCAGGGTCACTATCTAGCAACCTCCTTCAGTCTTTGCATTCACCAGCTTTGCTGGTTCCCCACTCTAAAATTACACTCTGCTACGGCCGGGCCCAGTAGCACTGTCTACCCCTCTGTCGTCCATGCTTCTCCTGGATCCCCAACACTTTAACCTTCCCCAGATTTGTGCCTCGAGACAGTCCTATGTCAGAGGTCTACAGATAATTCCTTTGCCCCCATGCTTGGATTATGCTCTGATATGAACTCTCAACTGTGGCACATTTTTGTACATGTGTAATAGGCTCCCTGCACACTGCAAATCCGTTTTCCGATTCCGATTCCGTTTCCGATTCCGTTTCCGATTCCGTTTCCGATTTTCCCTGAATACATTCAACAGAAAAACGGATCAAAAAACGCAGCATGCAGTAAAGATTAAAAATCTGAATCGGAATCGGATGTAAAAACAGATTAAAAATCTGAATCTGAATCTGATTTGCTTGCAGTGTGCAAGAGGCTAATTGTTTTCTTATTTTTTTTTATATATACATTTGTCAACTTTTGTTCACATTGTTATTATGGAGTGCTGTTTGTAGAGTTCTGAGGGAAAAAATGAATTTAAAGTGGACCCAAATAAAAAATACAAGATTTCAGAAATAAAATCTATTTTCTAAATTATAATAATAAATAGCAGCCTTTTTTCAGCTGCATGATGACAAATATAAAATATTTCACATTTATTGGAGGAACCCCTCCCTTCCTTTCAAATTGCCGGGACAAAATCCGGCAAACTGGTGGAGTAGATGGTGTCCGGCAATGGAGGAATTGCTAATGGCTGCCCCCAGTATAACCCTAGTTATGAAAAGAGAAGGGTGAAAAGCATGCACTGAAATGCTCATAGGTATGAAGGAGGGTTTATTTATCTTTGTATGTGTCAGAGTGGTGCAACTAAATATTTTTAATAAATAAAAATGTTTGGTTTGGGTCCGCTTTAACCTCTTGAGGACCAAAGTGTAAGACCAGGCCATTTTTTGTAAAATAGGCCACTGCAGCTTAAGGCTAAGCTGCAGGGCCGCACAACATAGCACACAAGTTTTTTCCCCACCAACAGAGCTTTCTGTTGGTAGGGTTTGATGGCTCCCCAGTTCTGTATATATATATATATATATATATATATATATATATATTAATGTATATGTATATGTATATGTATGTATATATATATATATATATATATATATATATATATATATATATATATAGATATGTTTAACCCCTTTACCCCCGCAGTACGAATTCCTCCATCCCTCCCCCCCCCCCCCCCTAAAAAACCAAGGGATGGAGAAATCCGTACCTCTCGCACTACCGCCGCTCGTGCACGCCGCCACCCGCTCACCCGGAGATTAATGAACGGGAAAATCCATTTCCGTTCATTGATCTAAGCCCCAGCAATGATCTGCTGCTTCTATGAGAAACAGCGCGATCATTGTGATTTTCCCAGCCTCGTAGTGCTTAACAAGCTGACACATCATTGCATTCCAGCGGTTCTGGAGGTGTGTTTAGCTTCTAAGGGTACAGTGGTTAATTTGCATATATTCAGCAGTGATGCTCTGGGAGACATCTCAAGCTCACTCCAACCTGAATTATCGCAAATTCTTTCTATTTTAAGAAAGCAAACTTTTGTTTTTCGTAGTGCTTCCTGTAAGTGTCCTTCTGGACGCTTACAGGTCGCAAGAACACAATCTCACTGTGGCCATCTTGTGGCCAAATAGTAAAACTACACCCTAAAGCATTTTACATATACAAATACATTAGTTTTACACAATAAATTAACTCCTCCCACACTCCCCATTTTTTTTTTTGTAATTAAAAAAAAAAAATACAATAAAAAAACATAAATAGTTACCTTAGGGACTGAACTTTTTAAATATTTATTTCAAGAGGGTATAACACTGTTACTTTATAAACTATGGGCTTGTAATTAGGGATGGATGCAAAACTGAAAAAAATGCACCTTTATTTCCAAATAAAATATTGACGCCAAACATTGTGATATAATTTAAATGGTTTTATAACCGGGACAAGTGGGCAAATACATTTCATGGGTTTCAATTACAGTAGCATGCATTATTTAAAAACTATAATGGCCGAAAACTGAAAAATAATAATTTTTTCCCCATATTTTTCTTATTTTCCCATTAAAACACATTTAGAATAAAATAATTCTTGGCATAATGTCCCACCTAAAGAAAGCCTAATTGGTGGCAAAAAAACCAAGATATAGTTCATTTCATTGCGATAAGTAATAATACAGTTATAGATGAATGAACGGAAAGAGCGCTGAAAGGTGAAAATTGCTGTGGTGTTTCAGGGGTAAAACATCAGTGGTGAAGTGGTTAATTTTCAAATATTTTTATCTATTTTTTTTATTTTTTTTTTAGATCCCCCTCCCTCAGCCCCCTTCCTGCTAGCCTATCAGTGTGATTAGCTGTCATAAGCTTCAGCCTATGACAGCCAATCACGTCCCTGCCTACAAAGGGGATAGCTGTGTCACACAGCTTTCCTTAGTACGATACCTTAGATTGCAGCACTGTACGTGGTAATTAGACAGTGGTTCGTCATCTAGCAGTCTCCGAGCAGCGATCGCCGCTGAAAGACTGAAGGCCTGGTTCACATTGGCGTTATTTTGTGGACCGCAGCCGGACCGCATACTGCGGAAACAGAACGGACGAGAAAGGGTCCAATGTTTATCAATGGATCCGTAGGCACTCGTCCGTTCCTCCGCATCCGCATCCGGATGTAGATTGCGGTCCGGTCTGCGGTCCAGGTTTTTCCAACCTGCGACATTTTTCCTGACCGGGACCTCCGTCCACCGCCGCCGGAAAGGATCCGGACAAATTACCCAGCACAACAGGAACCAATGAAAAACAGAAGTGCACAGCACACTTCCGGATGAAAGGTCGTCCTACCCCAATTCCTGTGGGGTTTCTATGGCACAGGCGGCCATCTGGACAGTGAAACGCATGTGCCCAGTGCCGGACAGCTCCCAGCCTCTCCCAGAGGTACCCGGGAGGCCAGGGTATACTCCGAGGACCCGACTTGTCCAGGCGCAGCCCCGCGGGACAAGGGGCACGCAGACCACTGGTTCCATGGTCCACACAGCAGTCTCTCTCTCCAAGGATGATGTCTACACAGCAGGCTCTCTCTAAAAATGACCCCAGCGCTTTTCCAGACCCCTCTTTGAAAACAGAAACAGATCCAAATCCGCATGCAGAACGGAAGTAAATCCGGATGCAAACTGAACGTGAACTGACCGGATCCGGATGGCAAACAGATGTTCTCAGAACGGACCGGCCCGGAACGGATCCGTGCCACCGGTCAGTATTTGCAGAAAACGCAAGTGTGAACTGACTAGCAAGCTCCGCCTAGCAAGCGGAGATCCGCGCGCAGCATGCGCGCGATATCCTACAAATGCAAATCTCACTGTGAATTTTGATGCTTATCTTTAGGTTTATCTTCTGACAGTTGAGCTACAAGGAAAAAAACAAATCTTTTGGAGTAGAGCAATTTTATTATTTCAGCCATGTACCTATTTCTTAAAATAATTCAGTATAAGGAGTTATACCATAACACGGGGGGGGGGGGGCATCTTATGGTCCAAATACAACGATTTACAGCACTGTCCTCCCGCATTGTGGTTGGGGTTACATGCTCCTCCTGTGTCTGGGTCCCCAGACTAGTACAAGCCACATTCCTGCAGAGGTTTTTGTGCCACCAGTCACTGCTATTGTGACTCGGTGGCTGATCAGGCTGAGGGTAGCATCAGGCAGGCTGTGGCTTAAACAAGAGGATCCCACAGAGAGCCAAAGAAGAGAGGTGGTTGCTGATGATAGGTGTGCAGCCCTGTCAGTCATGGCTGCCACTAAGTGACTGGTGCCTATGGTCTCCTGAGCGGGACCACGCCACTATCTTTAGGCTAATCACTGAGCTTGCTTAGTAACTAAGGGGAGGGCACAGGGGGACACAAGAAGTACTAGGGGGACATGAGGCACAAAAGGACAGAATAATTGGGGGGAGAAGATCCACAAGATGCTCCTGCACCATGGACACGGCAGTATATTTTTTTTCTGATTTTAGTTCTCTAAACCTAGGTAAGCCTTAGGCTAGATTAAGAGTTTGAGTCAGAGTCAGTTGCATATCACATGCCTTAAAATGTGTGTGAACTGCAATGGAGACTGGACATAGACTTTAATGCAAAGTCTGCATACAGCAAGTTAAAATAACACGATCAGTTACTGTGAACAGACCCATAGAATTGTATGGGCAGTAAGTTGACATGCAGAATTTTTCTGCAACGCAACTGAGCACTGTGAACCTAGCCTTATAGTCCGAAAAATACAGTAATTACTCATGGCACACACACACACACCCATCAGTGAGGCACTATTCACAGTGGTCAGTTGCATTTCAGAATAATTCAACATGTCAACTCTTTGCCCATACAATTCTATGGGCCTGTTCACAGTAATGGATTGCTCTATTCTAACTTGCTGCATGCAAGATTTGTATTAAAGTCTATGTCTAGTCTCCATTGAAGTTCACAGTAATTATAATGCGTGAGTTATGTAACTGACCACTGTGAACCTAGCCTCATTATTTAGGGTTTTTTTGCATTTTTTTAATGGTGATGATTTGATGATTTTTTATTTTCATGATTTTTTTTAAGAATTATAAGTTACACTGAGTGGACACCACTGAAAAAAAGTCAGTAAAAGTTAGATTGAAAAAAATTAACCATAAACATAAATATTATATGTAATAAATAAGTCAGGCTTACTGGTTTGTTTCTCCTTTTTTAACGTGTGCTTGTCACCTGAATGCTCAAACATCTCATTGTGGATCTCAGGATTATCTACATGATGATCTCTCCACACTTGTGCTGCAAGGAAAAAAACAGACTTTATGGACCGGGGCAACTTAGATATTTCAGCCATGTACCTATATAATTTATTTATGAACAAAAAATAAGCTATCATCACTTATGATACATAGATAAATGTATAGATAAATGTATAGATAGATTTATTGTATAAATATATATTACTGGTGGGAATGTGTGATGGTTTAGCTTGATTGATAGTAGGAAACATACCATAGAAGGTTTACAACACATAGATAAATGTATAGATATATACTGCATATTCCTGCGTATAAGACTACTTTTTAACCCTTGAAAATCTTCTGAAAAGTTGGGGGTCGTCTTATACGCCGGGTGTCATTGATGCCGGGTGATACCCCCTATCCTGTTACCGCCTCTCAGATCTCCCTGCTGAGGGAGCGCAATCTATTCTTTCATACCGCTCTGATAAACAGGTAGACAAGGAGAGCTGACCAGTCTACTTAAGGAGCGTTGGCCAATGCAACAAGTCAATTGACTATATACTATTATATACTGGGTAACACATACAGTACAGCGCCAGTATGTGTTCATACACAGCACCAGTACATGATTTTGTTATTTTAATTTGGTGTGCGTTGGAAGAGGGGTAGTCTTATACGGTGAGTATATCCCAAACTCTATATTTGAACTGTCACAGTTGAGACAGGAAAGACACTCTACTGAAGACTCAGGGGTAATACTAGCAGTGTATACCCAATGTATTTATTTTTCTTATCTTCTATAGAGTCTCTACAAGAATAGCAAAAAGTAGTTGCTGAAGTGGAATTATCAGCAGGTATGTAAGTGGTTAGTGTTTTCAATCAGCTTTAAAGTGAACCGAGCACCATTTTTAGCACCCAGGACATCTCAATAGCACATGAAAAATGCATGCCAACAATAGGTCTCATTATAAAAATAAAATTCAATTTTACCTTTTATTTTACATTCAAAGTAGTTTTTATTAGCCTACTTCAGCAGGCCTGCCTGTCCGTCACCAGTCGCTGAGATTTCAGGAAGCTGTTTGTTTCAATTGTTTTATTGTCATTACCAAGAAGTAAACCATACCTTTTCATCAACAGAGGGGGGTGGATAAAAAGGACAATTTCTTCAAAGAGATTATCTAGCACTAGCAGGAATGAGTCAAGATAAAATCTCTGACATCTATAAATAAGGACTGTAAGAAGGGGAGAGGGGAAGATGGCATCTTCTATGCCAGGAGAAATTCCAGTGAAAGAAAGGGTGCTTAGTTCCCTTTAAGTGAAAATCTGTGGTTACCCACAATGCACCGCTACTGAATATGAAAATTACCTCTTTAGCCCCTTGTAACGATCGGTGTCAGCACGCAGAGAGAATCTGATTATTAGTGATCTGCAGTATCACCAAGAATGCAGATGTATACCTGATTATGGATGATCTGCAGAATCACCAATAATACAGATATAGTACTAACCTCGGGACACCTGTATGTAATCGTGAGTGTTTGGTGTAACAGTATGACTTTGAGTAACGCACCTGCGGAGCAGGTGAATTTAGGCAGTGTGGGGAATACTGCTCTTAGAGAGTACAGAAACCTCCCAGCAGCCTGAGACTCTCCAAGGGGTGGAGTCAGGCTGAAGGTAGGAAGGACCAGGGAGTGAGCGACACCTGAAGGTGGATGTCACTGACAGATCTGGAGACTATCTCTTAAGAGAAGAGATAGCTCTCGAGGTCGGGCAAGCCAGGTCGGCAACACACGGACAGACAAAGTACAAAGACAGAAAGCTGATTCAGTATCCAAGACAGGCAGGGGTTGGCAATGGAATATCAGTTATGCGTGGTACCGAATCAGAGAGCAGAGGAATAGTCAGGAAAACAATAGGTCATAACAAATATCAAACAATGCCTAGTCTTGGGTGTGAGGTCCTTGGTCTCTACACCCTGGAACTAGTCTGAAGTATAACAGAATGATAACACAAGTTCCCTAGTCTTGGGTGTGAGGTCCGTGGTCTCTACACCCTGGAACTAGTCTGAAGTATAACAGAATGATAACAATAGAAGTAATCTGGCTCAGTGTGAATTCCCAGGTCCTCCTGGTTCAAACACACTGTAGGATCTGACTAAGGTCTGAGTGCTTCCACGTAGTGTTTGCAACGGCAGACAACTTGTGAGTGGCCACTGGCCAGCAGTAACTATATATAGAGCAGCGCTCTCTGGCGCCACCCCTAAGTGATGAACCAATGGCTACCAGCTCTGAGGTCAGCTGACCAGCCTGGTCAGCTGATCCCTCCCTGGCCATCATAAAAGTTCTGCCTCTTAGCGCGCGCGCGTATAGCTCTCCATCCAGGTGCACTAGAGATCCCAGCCGACCCAGACATGCGTTGCTGCGCGGAAACTACCGCGCTGGATGCGGAATCAGCCGCCTAGCCGCCAGTACACGCGGCGGCTTCTCCGCGTTTCCTCACACCCCTGTTGCCAGGCTTGCATCCAGAACCACTGGTGTAAAGCACACCTTAAAGCTACAGGCGTGCTATACACCAGCGGTTCTGGATGCAAGCCTGGCTACAGGGGCATAAAGTGATAATTTGCATATTCAGTAGCGGTGCATTGTGGGTAACCTCAGATGTTCACTTAAAGTTCAACTGATGCAACTACCTTCCGTTTTAAGAAGGCAAATCCAACCAAGCATTGCTATTTAGTAGGAGGGTTTCTCAGTTTCTTTTAGTCCCCTATACTTTCCTAGTGGTTTGGGTCACCCCGAGCTGCTTGGTTACTCTGGTTTTCAATCAGTGACAGTGCAGGGGTGAAATGGGAAAATGCCACCCCTGCTGTAGTGGCAATATTTCAGCATGGTATACATTGCTGATTATTGAATAAAACAAAAACTGTAATTTATTTTTATACTCAATTTTTTCTTGTGCAATCATTTGTAAGTGTACAAAACAACATGAAGAAACAACAAAAAAAAGTTTTTCGGCACCATATTGGTAATGAAGTAATTGGCTGCATAGAGTGGGAACAATTGTTCCTTATGTTCCTCTTTGGGCTTCAGCATTGAGGTCGCATTCACAGTGGGATGTTGCGGATCTGCGTTATAAAGTCTTATAATGCAGCTTACCGCACTGCAATGCTAATTCTAAAGAACGTTCACAGTGCAACGTTAACTAGGGAAGCAGGGGTGCAGCAGAGTGAGAGGTGCAGGAGAATGAGAGAGCTAATGGGGAAGGGAGAGATGCAGCAGGAAGATTGTGCTTGTGCACAGAAGCTGCAGTTCCTGTTTCTTCCAGACATCCACTGTGAACCGAATCCTTCAATGTTATAAATCGGATGATTCGACTCACAAAAAATATCCGGGTCAAAGATCCAAATTGTTCATGATCTGGACAACACTACAGTGCAGTGAATATTAATTAGCCACGTGGCTAGGAACAATAGCGGACTCTCCCCTTACTGAGCATGTGCAAACAGTCTAACACAGCTAAAACCACCTATAACGCACAGCATGCTGCACCTTCTTTGAACGTCCAGCGTTACACTGTAACGCAACGTGGGCACTGTGAACAGCCCATTGATTTTTCATTACTGTGAGTTGGGCTGCGTTACAGGCTGCTCTAACTTGCGCCTGTAACGTCCCACTGTGAAAGCAGCCTTATAGTAACTCACTGCTTGCAGAGCGTTACCTCTAAATGCACACGTTACCAGGCACAGTAAAGCATACTTTTCATTGCCTGTATGCTTTACTGTACCCTACTGTATGCGACGATAATGTGCGTTACCACCTTTTTTTTGCATTGTGTTGTAATGCTGCATTGTTACTTTAACATCCCATTACAACTTCCCACTGTGAATGCGACCTCAAGCTCCAAAAATAACAGCATCTCTTAAGATTATTGTGGATTGGTTGTGTTTTACATTTATGAAAACAAAGTAAGCAAGTTTAACTTATGCTTGCTAGCAATCCTAGTAATTGGTAGAGCTGAACTAAAATGTTTTTTTTTTTTTTATTCCTCAGCAAAACTGGAGTTTCACTTTAAAGGATACCTAAACGGGTGATGAGCACAGATTTGGCATAATTGTAATTTCGCATCATAATGTGCAATTACCACGGAGAATCATATTGTGGAATTTCAGAAAGAACAGTCATGAATTTTGTTTGTAATCGTAGTTTTGCAAATATGTACAATTTTCAAATTCACTTCATGCCAACTTTAGCGGTTAATAGCAAAGCTCCATGCATGCTATCCTTTCCAAATTGCTGCATATGTGAATGGGAACTGTGAGAACAAGTAAAAAACATTTTTCAAAAAGCTCTTGTAGTTTTTGAGAAAATACATTTTAAAATTCCAAAGAAAAAATGTTTTTTTAAACTCTGTGACATTATTTTGCTCAAGTTTAAGAAAAACATTTGGTCCTTTGAATTTTTTAAATCTTTTTCTCAAAAAGTACAAGGTCTTTTTGAAAAATTAATTGTTCCTACTATTCACCTTTGCTATTAACCACTATTGTCAGCACGAAATTACACAAAATTACAAATGGAATAGGCTAAATCAATTTTTAATTCTCAAATTGTAATTATGTATGACCTTTGGATTGTAAGCTCCCAAGGACAGGGCTCTCACCCTTTTATGTCTTGGAATGTTGTTCATTTAGTAGCTTGCACTCTGTCATACATTTTATTGATCATGTTACATCTGCTATTGTAATTACCGGTGCTGTATTTTGTACCAGTGTCCATATTTGATGTATATCATTGTCTGTATCATTATGTATCCCCTGTTTGTTTTCGTACTTATATAGTGCCATGGAATATGTTGGCACTTTATAAATAAATAAATAAAAGTAATAAATAAATAATAATAGTAGTTATTGAAATTTTACCCAATTTTTTGCGTAATCGTAATCGATTACGATCATCACTAATCTGAACTGAAGTCTTAGGAGCTAGGTCAGAACACTTACCAGTTCTTGGAACCAAGATGACTAGCAGAATCCACAGAGGGATCCTGTTAAAGGTTCCCATGTTTAAAGCACCTGGAACTGCAGCAGGGGAGGAAGCAGAGAAGAGATTGATCAGTGATCTTTATATAGTCACAGCTTGGCTCAGTGGTAACACCTGTCCAAACAAGCTAGGTTTTTTCTTCTTTCCTTCCTTCTTCTTTTTCTTTCTTTCAGGTGAGTGAATATGCTGTGTATATCTGTTCCGTCCTCATCCAGATAAGCATCTACATTCCACAGCAACAGATAAACATCAGGATCAGGTTTAAGGTACATACACTCGTCGGATTTGCGCAAATGACCCGTATTTTGGACGTCCAAACGACCGGTCGCTTGGACGTCAAATGGGGTGTGTGTACAGTCTGTCGTTCAGCTGATAGGAGAGGACTTGAACGATCCGCCAAGTGGATCGCTCAACTCCGCTCTTATCAGCTGAACGACAGACTGTACACACGCCCAATTCGACGTCCAAACTACCGGTCGTTTGGATGTCCAAACGATGGGTCGTTTGCGCAAATCCGACGTGTGTATGCACCTTTACTTTCTAAAGAATAAATCTTTAAACATCCTTTAATCCAGAGGCGTAGCTAGGGATTTCAGCACCCGGGGACAAAGAACATTTTTGCGCCCCCTGGGGATGCCTGGGCAATGAAACGTGCACTGCGCTAAAATGAGCATTACCATACAACAGAATATGTTCCCTGACCATCGTTGTAGCTAACTGTAACATAAACTTAGTGGTGTAAGTTAAAGAAAACTGTAATGAAAAAAAAACCCTCTGGGGATACTTACCTTGGGAGATCGAAGCCTCTGGATTCTAACAAGGCCTCCCCGTCCTCCTCCATCCCGGCAATCCAGCGCTACAGCCCCCCGAACAGCGGTGATGTAAATATTTACCTACCATGATCCTGTGCAGGCGCACTAGCGGCTCTTCGTTCGGATTAAGGCGGAAATAGGTAATCCCGATCGGCTCTGCTCTACTGTGAAGATGCGAGTCCTTTGCTGTAAGTAAATTATTGTCCGGACCTGCACACCCTTGTCAAGCGACTTTCGGAGGAGCCAGCGCTGGATTCCCCCAAGCTACAGAGGACAGGGGGGAGGCCCTACTGGGACCCTGAGGCGTCCCCCTCCCGAAGTAAGTATCCCCCAGAGGGTTTTTTTTGTTACAGGGTCTCTTTAAGACAAAAAACATTAATAACATTTTCTCCTGGAGGACTCAAAGCGCCAGAGCTGCAGGCACTAGGGCGTGCTCAGAAGGCAGTAGCAGTGTTCGTGAGTTTAGCCCAAGGACTCCTTACTAAATAGGTGCTTGCTTACGGAGCAGGAAGAGGTGAGATTCAAACCCAGGTCTAATGATGCTCACCGTGGCATTGGAACAGAATTGCCTTAGCGCTATAGTGGAAATTCCACGGAACGATGCGTAATTCCGGCGGAATGCGGAATTTTGTAAGCCAATCACAAGGAAGCCCCTAGAAGAAGTTTAAAGTGAAAACAACAGGATTTCTTCTTGAAAATAGGAATTTCTGCACCAATCAGAGGCTTACAAAAACCACCCAAACGAATTTCTGCATGAAAATCGGAATTATTTCAGCACCAATTACAGTGTTAACAAAATCCAATCAATCCTCTGTTAGCAACCAGGTCCCTAGCTATCTCACCTATCCCAACCATTTTGTATAGGTCCTATAGCTTACGCGACACCTCCTGCAGTTCCAAAACGACCGCATGTGACCACCGCCAGGTGCCATAGCTTACGCGACACCTCCTGTGGTGCAAAAACCACAGCCATGGAACCACCGCCAGATCCCATAGCTTATGCGACACCTCCTGCGGTGCCAAAACGACCGCCATGGAACCACCGCCAGGTCCCATAGCTTACGTGACACCTCCTGCGCCGCCAAAATGACCGCCATGGGACTACTGCTAGGTCCCATGGTGTAAGCGACACCTCCTGCGGTGCCAAAACGACCACCATGGGACCACCACTACGTCCCATGGCTTAAGCAACACCTCCTGCGGCGCCAAAATGACCACCATGTCATAAGCGACACCTCGGCCGGTGCTAAAATGACAGACATGGGACCACCGCTAGATCCCATCGCTTAAGCAACACCTCCTGCTGCAAAAAAAAAAAAAAAAATTAAATTACCGGGGGGAACAGCCACTAGGTCCCATGGGCTACCATTTAGCATAAACAAGGTTTCATTTGCGATTACTTTAATTTTTACGCCGGAATGTGGAATTCCATGGAAATCCGCAAAATTCAGCGGAAATGTAATGGCGACAGAATTTAGCGCTGGCAGAGTTCCGGAATTCCGGCGGAACGGAATTTGCTCTTTCCGATCATCCCTACCCAGGTCTCCTCATGAGTCAGAGGCAGAGCCTTTAACCAGTACACTATCCTGGCACTTATACATCCAGCCTGCAGGCCACATAGGCCACCCAAGAGATTAGGGGAAATTAGCTCTAGGCATTTGGACAATGTAGGTTTAGAATAAGGATTAGGGTTATGGGGATAGGGACCTGAACTCTCACACAGGACAGAAGGAAAACAGAGAAATGCACCCTGTATGTATTTAGAGAGTTTAGCCTGCCTAATTCCCCCCTCATCTGTCACTAATCACAAGTTGTAATTTGATCTCTGATCAGCTATGTCAGCTCCTACATCAGCAGAGAGCTAATTGGTAAGCACAGGATGTTAACAATATGTCTGCTTCCATGAAAGCAAGAAGTAGACACTGCAGATTTATTGCATCAGCTTTAACAAAGAAATGTTTTAAGGTGATAATGCTGTTGCCTATCTTTCAGAGCAGAAAGGAGTTCATGGGCCTGATGCAATTGTCAGACTCGCCAGCGTTAAACGCTGGTGAGTCCGATAATCAGGCGACAATAAAGTCATCGGATCCAATTGCATTTAGCCCTAGGCAGGGTGTTAAAAAAAGCTTGCTTGGGCGATATCATCGCCCAACAAGTTCCTTACACCCTATCCTATTGCATTTTGCATGCCTCCAGGAAGCGATGCAGATGCTGATAAAAAGAGTGGCACTCGCTATACACAGGGAAAAGGGTGCCCAAGCCTCAGGGGATCCTCACACCATCAGATCCAATCCATGCAAGAAAGAGTGTTGGAGGCTGGCACTTCCAAAAATAGAATATAGCTCTTTATTGAAGCATTAAAAACAGTGGTAACACAGCGACAGCCCTCTGTTTCAGGTATTAGCCTTTCTTCAAGCCGTTTTAACCACAAATGAGATAACACATACATCCAACATATATAGTGTCAACCCACCCAAATGTCCAATCAATTCAAATCTCCCACAGCCAATCATATTACCTGAGCTCTCCGGCGGACCTGAGTGGAGACTACATTGCTAACATGCAAAATATCCTGAAGAGAAAATATCACGGAGTGTATCAGCGCTCAACGCCGACTAAGAACCACCTCCGCATTCCTATTCGGTGCTGCAGGGTCAGGTGACTAAAGATCGACATGCGTCACCACGCACACGCTGCCTGGAGTCTACCCGTAGCTCTGCGCAAACTCAGTGCGCATAGAGCAATGAATGCAACGTGGTCAGTTCGCCGCCCCCAAGGGCGTACACCAATGTCGTTGCATGTAAACAAAGCAGCCGCTATCAATAGCGGCAGAGTAAAGTATCCATAGCAGCGCGTCCCTGGCAACGCATGTACGCAAAAGAACAGCAAATCTAAAGCAACACTTACCCAATCCGCCGCAGCGAATATAAGTTAGCCATCTCTCCACCCAGACTCCCCCAGCTAAGGCAATATGAAAGCTCTGTAATAAAGAGCAACATAAGATCATCAGAACATGCAGCATATCAAGGAAAATTAAATACAGAACCGCAAATCATATTCTCTGTTGAGCCCACCCTCCCCCAATACACCCAATCTCTTGATCCACCCCGCCTCCCTCCTAAGTAATTCTTTAAGTCTACTATGTCTTCCCCTCCATGTAATAGGTACCCCATCAATAATTTGTACTTTAAGCTGAGAAACACTATGGTGCATGCTAGTGAAATGAGCTGAAACCGCCTGTTTCATGTCACCATTTCTAATAGCACTTTTATGGGAACAGATCCTATCTCTGATATTTTGGGTTGTCATACCTATGTAACCCAAGCCACATGGGCACTTCAAATAGTACACCACATAGCTTGACTCACAGGTATATAAATCTTTAATCCTAAACTTAGTGCCCATAGAGGGATGTGTAAATTCTGGTCCTTTTGTAATATGTCCACAAAGGTGGCAACTCAAGCAGGGAAATGTCCCCACCCTCCTACCAGACTCACCAGAATCTGATATATGATAGAACACCTTATCCCTAATCGTAGGGGCCTTTTTATAAGAAAAAAGGGGGGGGGGATATCTAAACTCAGGGATATTGGGAAAACCATGACTCAAAAGATGCCAGTGACGTCTGATACTTCTCCCAACATCACTGCTACTGGTATTGAAAGTGGAAACAAAAGGGAGTCGGAACTGCTTATTGGATTTTCTTTTTGGACATGGTCCTTGCTGTATAATTTGTTGTGGATAGCCCCTCTGTCTAAATTTATACTCCATAGCCTCTTGCCGCTCCTGTAGCGAGTCAGGGGTGGAGACAATCCTATCAAGTCTAGCGAACTGTCCCTTAGGGATAGCATCCTTCACATGGGGAGGATGGAAGCTGTCATAATGTAATAAAGAGTTACGATCTGTATCCTTAATATAGAGATCAGAGATAAGGGACCGTCCCTCCCTGATAATGGTGGTATCTAAGAAGGTAACCCGTTCTGTACTCGTGTGACATGTAAGTTTAATCTCGCTACAGCACTGGGACAAATCCACTAAAAAAGTTTCCAGGGTCGAATGTGGCCCCACCCACACAAAGAAAATGTCATCAATATATCTAAGCCAACATCTGGCATGTTTCTGAAAAAGACGATTAGAGTAAATAAAAGCCTCCTCATACAGACCCATGTAGAGGTTCGCGTAGGATGGGGCCACATTCGACCCCATCGCTGTACCCCGTAGCTGCAGTAAGAATTCATCCTGAAAAGAGAAGTAGTTATAACGTAGTACCACATTAAGCAAATCAATGGCAAAAGAACGCTGCTGTTTAGATAAATCTGTTCTTGTCATTAGGAACCAATCGATAGCCTCTACACCCCCATCACGAGGGATGGAGGTGTAGAGGCTCTCCACATCCAATGTAACCAGAAGAAGACTTTCTTCTCCTAGATCCAAATCCCCAATCCTCTGTAGGAACATACTAGTGTCCCTCACATAGGATTTTAGTGTCACCACCAAGGGTTGTAACAGCTTATCCAAAAACTGTGCAATGGGGACAAAAATCGAACCCATGCCGGCCACAATGGGTCTCCCCGGTGGACGGCACGGGTCCTTGTGTATCTTCGGTAACGTGTAAAATTTTGGTGTGACAGGGTTCTCCTGTACTAGAAACCTAGCTAACCCCTCATCAATGATTCCTACACTTTTAGCTTTTTCAATAATGCTTTTAATCTTCCTTTGTATAAGGACCACAGGGTCCTCAGATATTTTGCCATAGACTTCAACCTGAGCCAACTGGCTCCTAATCTCCTCCTCATAGTAGCTACTGTCCAATATCACAACGGCTCCACCTTTGTCGGCAGGCCGTATAGTCAGTTCTGTTCTCTTCTTCAGGCCATCCAATGCCATTCGTTCATCTCTGGCAAGGTTAAACTGTACTCTTTTCGTTTGTTGTTCAGTTTCCAATTTCCCCACATCCTCCATAACACGGGCACAGAAGTTGTCAATCACTAGATTGCCTGATGGAGAAAAAGAACTTTTATTCCTCAATCCAAGATCCTTGAGGCAAAACATAGACTCTTCCACTGCCTCATGAGAATTGACAAAGTGTGGCATTGTCCCAAAGAAATATTTGAGTTTAATCGTCCTAAAAAATCGAAACAGTTCCTGGTCTAATTCAAAGAAATTGGGTAAATTGGTAGGGCTAAAGTTTAGTCCATAGTTAAGCACTCTCTCCTCAGTCGGTGTTAGAACATGACTAGAGATGTTAACTACTAGTTGTGGTGACTCGATTAGGGTCTCTTGCGTAACTCCATCTGACTCCTTACTGATTCTTTTCATACGTTTGTTCCTGGCCCTGCTCCCACCCCGCCTACTGCTCCTCTTTGTGTAGGTGAGGTCTCCCGTGAGAACAAAAAATCAGAGGTAGATGATCCCTGATTACCTCCCTGCGGGGGACGAGAACCCTCTCCCTGTGGCGGGCGAGGGCGTGGCAACCTCCCCCTGGGTTTATTCGGTTTATTAGGCCTCCTCAGGGTGTTGGCAAGCACCATTTTTTATTCCAAATCCTCTCAAAAAACTAACAAAACTCTGGATCCCCTCCAAATAACATAAGTGAAACTTGGGAACGTACCGTATCTTCAGGATATTTTGCATGTTAGCGATGTAGTCTCCACTCAGGTCCGCCGGAGAGCTCAGGTAATATGATTGGCTGTGGGAGATTTGAATTGATTGGACATTTGGGTGCGTTGACACTATATATGTTGGACGTATGTGTTATCTCATTTGTGGTTAAAACGGCTTGAAGAAAGGCTAATACCTGAAACAGCGGGCTGTCGCTGTGTTACCACTGTTTTTAATGCTTCAATAAAGAGCTATATTCTATTTTTGGAAGTGCCAGCCTCCAACACTCTTTCTTGCATGGATTGGATCCCAAAATATCAGAGATAGGATCTGTTCCCATAAAAGTGCTATTAGAAATGGTGACATGAAACAGGCGGTTTCAGCTCATTTCACTAGCATGCACCATAGTGTTTCTCAGCTTAAAGTACAAATTATTGATGGGGTACCTATTACATGGAGGGGAAGACATAGTAGACTTAAAGAATTACTTAGGAGGGAGGCGGGGTGGATCAAGAGATTGGGTGTATTGGGGGAGGGTGGGCTCAACAGAGAATATGATTTGGGGTTCTGTATTTAATTTTCCTTGATATGCTGCATGTTATGATGTTCTTATGTTGCTCTTTATTACAGAGCTTTCATATTGCCTTAGCTGGGGGAGTCTGGGTGGAGAGATGGCTAACTTATATTCGCTGCGGCGGATTGGGTAAGTGTTGCTTTAGATTTGCTGTTCTTTTGCGTACATGCGTTGCCAGGGACGCGCTGCTATGGATACTTTACTCTGCCGCTATTGATAGCGGCTGCTTTGTTTACATGCAACGACATTGGTGTACGCCCTTGGGGGCGGCGAACTGACCACGTCGCATTCATTGCTCTATGCGCACTGAGTTTGCGCAGAGCTACGGGTAGACTCCAGGCAGCGTGTGCGTGGTGACGCGTGTCGATCTTTAGTCACCTGACCCTGCAGCAGCGAATAGGAATGCGGAGGTGGTTCTTAGTCGGCGTTAAGCGCTGATACACTCCGTGATATTTTCTCTTCAGGATATTTTGCATGTTAGCAATGTAGTCTCCACTTAGGTCCGCCGGAGAGCTCAGGTAATATGATTGGCTGTGGGAGATTTGAATTGATTGGACATTTGGGTGGGTTGACACTATATATGTTGGATGTATGTGTTATCTCATTTGTGGTTAAAACGGCTTGAAGAAAGGCTAATACCTGAAACAGAGGGCTGTCGCTGTGTTACCACTGTTTTTAATGCTTCAATAAAGAGCTTTTTTCTATTTTTGGAAGTGCCAGCCTCCAACACTCTTTCTTACAGGAAGCGATGCTTTGTGGCAGACATGAGCGTTAGCTTAGACCTGCAGAAAGCAGGTCTTAACATGCTAACGCACGTCATCGACGCTGTATCTGGGGGTCTCCTTTAATAAGACCCCCAGAGCTCCCCGCCGGCTGCCGCTAGTCTGTACAACCCCCCACGTAGCTGCAAAGATAATTGAAAGCAATTTCCCTCCCGCCGCTTTACACTCGCTGGCCGTCGCATCTCGCCGCTAGTCCCCACTGTGTAATTACAGTGTATGAGTTACTGTAATTACACTCACTAATAACAGAGTTCCAGCAAAGCATCTTTGAATCAGCCACCGGGGCTCCCCATTGGTTCACAGGCTGAGCCATTTTCATTGGTTAAGTCTGTGAACCAATGGGGAGCCCCGGCGGCTGATTCAAAGATGCTTTGCCAGGACTGTTATTAGTGAGTGTAATTATAGTAACTCATACACTGTAATTACACAGTGGGGACTTGCGGTGAGATGCGGCGGCCGGCGGGTGTAAAGCGGCAGGAGGGAAATTGCTTACAATTATCTTTTCAGCTACATGGGGGTTGTACAGACTAGCGGCGGCCGGTGGGGAGCTCTGGGGGTCTCCTTATTAAAGGAGACCCCCAAATGCGGCGGCGGATTTTCGGCGGGTTGTGCACATGTGTGGGGAGCGATGGGAGCTGATGGACAGCACCACAGGGTAAACCTCGCTCCCCATCGGCCTGTAATAGGGAGCATCGCTGAGGCTTTCGCCTGAAAAATGCTCCGTAACGATCGGCCATCGCACAAGTGTAACTGGCAATAGGATTTGCCTGTAATCCTCGTGCGATGGCAAGGTGATAAGTAGCTCGCATCTGCAAGCTACTTATCACCTGGAATAGCATCAGGCCCTATGTCTGCTTTAAAAGCATACTATTCATTAACAGAATACTGTATTGGTATAAGAGAGATCACTGGAATAAACTTGTTTCATTAATCATGCACATAAAGTAAACCTCTTCTGCCCTACATTACACTACAGACAGGCATTTCAGGGGATACTTCAGGGCACTTATAATGGAAAAGAAATGTACACATTTATAGGCTAAAATTCAGGAAATAGCCTAAGCTCTGTCAGGCATCATGAAATAGTAGCAGTGTTTGCAGCTTGACTGATTCTTACTGTTTGTGTTTTCTTATCTGCTGCACTTATTTACCTCTAGCAGAGCTGACTGAGTTGATAACACCAGGAGGTCTGTTCCTCCCAGGTCCGAGGTTACACACTCACAGCTTCTACAGACCGCAGCACAGGGCAGGCTGGAGGGACTTGTGTCTGAGTCCTGGCTTAGCTGACACTGCTGTGTCCTCCTGTGCTGTCAGAGTGCCCCTGCCTGCCGCCTGTGCTGTGAAGACTCGGGGACTCGGGGATCAACATTCTTTCACTAACGCAGGCTGCAGCTTCTTGTGGGGATGGGCTTGGATGCCTCTCCCTGGGGGGCATATGTCCCTCCCTGCCCTCACCTCCATACGCCTCTGCTTTAATCTCCCTGGCGGTGCATTTCTGTCTGGAATTATGAGTCAAAAGTGGTACTTTTTTTCAAGATTTTTAGGCCTCCAATTGTTCTTAAGTCTTAACTCACCAAAGTATATCAGAATAAAAGCCTGGTAGACATTCTGCATATAAATAAAAGACTGGAATACAAAATTGTTGAAATAACAAATTTGTATTCCATAAACAAATAAGGCAGGCTGAGAGTAGTCAAAAATTTAAATCCAGGCAGAGGTGGATGCAGGCGACAGGCAGAGAGTAGACAAAATCCAGGCAGAGGTCAGTGCAAACAGCAGGCTGAGAAAAGTCAAAATCCAGGCAGATGTCGGTACAGAAGGCAGGCAGAGAGTAGTCAAAATCCAGGCAGAGGTCAGTTCAGGCGGCAGGCAGAGAGTAGTCAAAAATCCAGGCAAAATTTGGTAACAGTAAGACAGAAGCATAATATATATATAAAACTATATATATATATATATATAAATATATATATATATATATATATATATATAGAGAGAGAGAGAGAGAGAGAGAGAGAGAGAGAGAGAGAGAGAGAGAGTGGGATTTGAAAGTTTGGTCAACCTTGTTAATCGTCATGACTTTCCTGTATAAATCGTTGGTTGTTACGATAAAAAATGTCAGTTAAATATATCATATAGGGGACATACACAGTGATATTTGAGGAAGTGAAATTAAGTTTATTGAATTTACAGAAAGTGTGCAATAATTGTTAAAAAAATTAGGCAGGTGCATAAATTTGGGCCTTACAAAAAAGAAATGAAATCAATATTTAGTAGATCCTCCTTTTGCAGAAAGTACAGCCTCTAAACGCTTCCTCTAGGTTCCAATGAGAGTCTGGATTCTGGTTGAAGGTATTTTGGACCATTCCTCTTTACAAAACATCTCTAATTCATTCAGGTTTGATGGCTTCCAAGCATGGCCAGCTCTCTTTAACTCACACCACAGATTTTCAATTATATTCAGGTCTGGGGACTGAGATGGCCATTCCAGAACGTTGTACTTGTTCCTTTGCATGAAAGCCTTAGTAGATTTTGAGCAGTGTTTAGGGTCATTGTGTTGTTGAAAGATCCAGCCCCAGCACAGCTTCAGCTTTGTCACTGATTCCTGGACATTGGTGTTCAGGATCTGCTGATACTGAGTGGAATCCATGCGTCCCTCAACTTTGACAAGATCCCCAGTCCCTGCACTGGCCACACAGGCAGCCCCACAGCATGATGGAACCACCACCATATTTTACTGTAGGTAGCAGGTGTTTTTTTTTAAATGCTGTGTGGTTTTTCCTCCATGCATAACGCCCCTTGTTATGCCCAAATAACTCAATTTTAGTTTCATCAGTCCACAGCACCTTATTCCAAAACGAAACTGGCTTGTCCAAATGTGCATACCTCAAGCGGCTCTGTTTGTGGTGTTGGTGGAGAAAAGGCTACCTCTGTATACAGTATCTCCTTGTGTAAAGTGCGCCGAATAGTTGAATGATGCACAGTGACTCCATCTGCAGCAAGATGATGTTGTAGGTCTTTGGTGCTGGTTTGTGGGTTGACTCTGACTGTTCTCACCACCAGTCGTTGCTTCTGTTTATCGAAGATTTTTCTTGTGGTCTTCCACTTTGAGCCTTAACTAGAACTGAGCCTGTGGTCTTCCATTTCCTCAATATGTGTGAGAAACTGTGGAAACAGACAGTTGAAATCTCTGAGAACACTTTCTGCATCCTTCCCCTAAACCATGATGGTGAACAATCTGTACCTTCAGGTCATTTGAGAGTTGTTTTGAGAACCCCATGTTGCTACTCTTCAGGGAAATTTAAAGAGGAGGGAAACTTACCCTTACCCTGAAATACTTTTTCTTAAAATTGGATTCACCTGTGTATGTAGGTCAGGGGTCAATGAGCTTACCAAGCCAATGTGAGTTCCAATCATTAATTCTAAAGCTTTTGGAATCAATAAAATGACAACAGTGCCCAAATTTATGCACCTGCCTAATTTTATTTAATACAATTATTGTGCACTTTCTGTACATGCATTAAACTTAATTTCACTTCTGAATTATCACTGTGCGTGTCTCCTATATTATATATTTATCTGACATATTTTATCATAACAACCAGCGATTTATGCAGAAAAATCATGACCTTTAACCTCTTGAGGACTGCTGTGTTAAACCCCCCTAAAGACCAGGCACATTTTCATTAAATTGGACACTGCAGCTTTAAGGCCAAGCTGCAGGACTGCAAAACACAGCACACAAGTGATTCCTCCCCCCTTTTCTCCCCACCAACAGAGCTCTCTGTTGGTGGGGTCTGATCGCCCCCCCCCCCCCCCCCAGTGTTTGTTTGTTGTTTTTTTTTAATAAAAACGGTGTTTTTTTTTCCTTCCCTGTGGTATACCCCCTCCCTCCCTCACCCGCCGGCCAATCCCTGTGATCAGCTGTCATAGGCTTCAGCCTATGACAGCCGATCACCTCCGTGGCTCAGGAGGGGACAGCCGTGTCACACGGCTGTCCCCAGTACAGCGCTGCTGCTCATCGCAGCGCTGTACGGGTTAATTAGACGGCGATTACGCCGTCTAACAGTCTCCCGAGCGGCAATAGCCGCTCGGAGACTGAAGAGGGGGCGGAGCTTCACCCTCCGAGAATGAGATGCGCGCGCAATCTCATTCAAAACAGAGCCCCAGGACAATTGGCTTTAGGAGGTCCTGGGGCTGCTGCGGCGGCCACGCCCTTCAGCGTGACACAGTCGGCAAAAGGTTAACAATATTTCCCAAACTTTTGCATCCCACTGTATGTATATATATACAGTATGTATATATATATATAAAGTGGGTTGCAAAAGTATTCGGCCCCCTTGAAGTTTTCCACATTTTGTCATATTACTGCCACAAACATGAATCAATTTTATTAGAATTCCACATGAAAGACCAACACAAAGTGGTGTACACATGAGAAGTGGAACGAAACTCATACATGATTCCAAACATTTTTTTACAAATAAATAACTGCAAAGTGGTGTGTGCATAATTATTCAGCCCCCTTTGATCTGAGTGCAGTCAGTTGCCTATAGACATTGCCTGATGAGTGCTAATGACTAAATAGAGTGCACCTGTGTGTAATCTAACGTCAGTACAAATACAGCTGCTCTGTGAGGGCCTCAGAGGTTGTCTAAGAGAATATTGGGAGCAACAACACCGTGAAGTCCAAAGAACACACAAGACAGGTCAGGGATCAAGTTATTGAGACATTTAAAGTAGGCTTAGGCTACAAAAAGATTTCCAAAGCCTTGAACATCCCATGGAGCACTGTTCAAGTGATCATTCAGAAATGGAAGGAGTATGGCACAACTGTAAACCTACCAAGACAAGACCTAAACTCACAGGTCGAACAAGGAGAGCGCTGATGAGAAATGCAGTCAAGAGGCCCATGGTGACTCTGGACGAGCTGCAGAGATCTACAGCTCAGGTGGGAGACTCTGTCCATAGGACAACTATTAGTCATGCACTGTACAAAGTTGGCCTTTATGGAAGAGTGGCAAGAAGAAAGGCATTGTTAACAGAAAGCATAAGAAGTCCCGTTTTCAGTTTGCCACAAGCCATGTGGGGGACACAGCAACCATGTGGAAGAAGGTGCTCTGGTCAGATGAGACCAAAATGGAACTTTTTGGCCAAAATTCAAAACGCTATGTGTGGTGGACACTGTCAAATATGATGGTGGCAGCATCATGCTCTGGGGGCGCTTCTCTTCAGCAGGGACAGGGAAGCTGGTCAGAGTTGATGGGAAGATAAATGGAGCCAAATACAGGGCAAACTTGGAAGAAAACCTCTTGGAGACTGCAAAAGACTTGAGACTGGGGCAGAGGTTAACCTTCCAGCAGGACAATGACCCTAAACATAAAGCCAGGGCAACAATGGAATGGTTTAAAACAAAACATATCTATGTGTTAGAATGGCCCAGTCAAAGTCCAGATCTAAATCCAATCGAGAATCTGTGGCAAGATCTGAAAACTGCTGTTCACAAATGCTGTCCATCTAATCTGACTGAGCTGGAGCTGTTTTGCAAAGAAGAATGCAGCAAAAGGTGGTTCTACAAAGTACTGACTCAGGGGGCTGAATAATTATGCACAACCCCACTTTGCAGTTATTTGCACTTCTCACATGTACACCACTTTGTATTGGTCTTTCACGTAGAATTCCAATAAAATTGATTCATGCTTGTGGCAGTAATGTGACAAAATGTGGAAAACTTCAAGGGGGCTGAATACTTTTGCAAGCCACTGTATATATATATATATATATATATATATATATATATATATATATATATATATATATATATATATATATATATATATATATATATACTAGCTGTTGACCTGGCATTGCCCAGGTATGTATTTGGATGGTGTCGGCTCCGACCACTTTTTCTAACCCTAAAACACAAACACTCAATGACCAAGTTTGTGAGCGTTGTCATCAATAATTTGTATATTCCCATAGAAATTAAATAAATTAGATTGGCAGTTTGTGACCTGTGACTCTCTCTCTCCAGCATTTGAACCCCAGTCACTCAATGTGTCAATTGTAGCAGGTTTGAAGCATCTGCTATTAACAGTGTAAGAATGGCAGCAATTTAAATACAGGTCCTTCTCAAAAAATTAGCATATTGTGATAAAGTTCATTATTTTCTGTAATGTACTGATAAACATTAGACTTTCATACATTTTAGATTCATTACACACAACTGAAGTAGTTCAAAGCCTTTTATTGTTTTAATATTGATGATTTTGGCATACAGCTCATGAAAACCCAAAATTCCTATCTCAAAGAATTAGCATATCATGAAAAGGTTCTCTAAACGAGCTATTAACCTAATCATCGGAATCAACTAATTAACTCTAAACACCTGCAAAAGATTCATGAGGCTTTTAAAAACTCCCAGCCTGGTTCATCACTCAAAACTGCAATCATGGGTAAAGGCCCGTACACACGCCGGACTGGAGGCAACGACGGGTCCGTCGTCACCTCCCGCTGGGTGGACGTTCCAACGACAGTCCGGCGTGTGTACGCGTTGTCGGCAGACTGATACGGCTGTTTCTGAGCGATCCGCCAGATCGCTCAGAAACAGCCGTATCAGTCCACCGACAGCGCGTACACACGCCGGACTGTCGTTGGAATGCCCACCCAGCGGGAGGTGATGACGGACCCGTCGTTGCCTCCAGTCCGGCATGTGTACGGGCCTTAAGACTGCCGACCTGACTGCTGTCAAGAAGGCCATCATTGACACCCTCAAGCAAGAGGGTAAGACACAGAAAGAAATTTCTGAACGAATAGGCTGTTCCCAGAGTGCTGTATCAAGGCACCTCAGTGGGAAGTCCGTGGGAAGGAAAAAGTGTGGCAGAAAATGCTGCACAACGAGAAGAGGTGGCTAGATCCTGAGGAAGATTGTGGAGAAGGACCGATTCCAGACCTTGGGGGACCTGTGGAAGCAGTGGGCTGAGTCTGGAGTAGAAACATCCAGAGCCACTGTGTACAGGCGTGAGCAGGAAATGGGCTACAGGTGCCGCATTCCCCAGGTCAAGCCACTTTTAGTTGTTTGTGGCTCTGCCCCTTTAGTGAATTTGAAACCCAGTCACTTAATGACCGACTGAGCAGGTTTGAGGCCTCTGCCATTAACAGTGTAAAAATTGCAGCAGTTTCAATATTCCCCTTGAAAATCAATAGGTGAATTTTGTTTGGCTGTTGTAGGCTCCACCCACTTTCCTGAATATTATCCTATTTTGGTTCATGGACGTAGAAACTATGTCCAGGAACCATGCGCGCTCCGGCGCGCTCCCGCGGCCGATCGCGCATGCACGCGCGCTCCCGGCCCGCGGTTCGTTAGCCAGGCAATCAGTGAATCGGGCTATGGTGCCCGATCACTGATTCCTCTCCCCCGCTGAAAAAAGCGACAGCTTCTCTCGGAAGCTGCGCCTTTTCTGGCTGTTACCTCCCCCATGCGTCGCTCTAAGCGTATGTTACGCTTAGAGTGATGTCATGTAAACAAGCTCATGGCCGCCATCTTGTGGCCAAAAAGTAATACTACAACTAAAAGTAAAAAAAAATAAAAATCAACACACATTTACATTATAAACCTATTGTTTACATCCCACTCTCCCAAAACTACCCAAATAAAATGTTTAATATAAAATTAAAAAAAATCATTACAATAAAAAAAAAACATGTAAATATTTACCTAAGGGTCTAAATTTTTTTAAATATCAATGTAAAGATGATATATTTCTATATGTTTTTTTATTTTAAACTTGTAAATAGTGATAGATGCAAAATGGAAAAAATGCACCTTTATTTCCAAATAAAATATTGTCGCCATACATTGTGATAGGGACATAATTTTAATGGTGTAATAACCGGGACATATGGGCAAATACAATGCGTGAGTTTTAATTATGGAGGCAATTATTATTTTAAAACTATAATGGCTGAAAACTGAGAAATAATGATTTTTTCAGTTTTTTTCTTATTCTTCCTGTTAAAATGCATTTACAGTAAAGTGGCGCTTAGCAAAATGTACCCCCAAAGAAAGCCTAATTGGTGGCGGAAAAAACAAGATATAGATCAGTTCATTGTGATAAGTAGTGATAAAGTTATAGGCTAATGAATGGGAGGTGAACATTTCTCAAGTGAAAACAACGGAACGTGAATGGGTTAATCCCAGTCATTCAGTGACCAACTGTGTCAAGTTTGAGAACCCTGCCAATGACAGAATGGCTAAAATCAATCTAACAAATCTGATTGGCTGTTTGTGGCTCCACCCCCTTTAGTGAATTTGGACCCCCAGTCACCCAATGACTGACTGTATCAGGTTTGAGGCTACTGCCATTAACAGTCTAAGAATGGTAGCATGTAAGTATTCCCCTTGAAAAATCAATAGGTGAATTTTGATTGGCTGTTGTAGGCTCCACCCATGTTCTAACTATTAATCCAAGTCACCCAGTGGCCAACTGTGTCAAGTTTGGGAACCCTGCCATTAACAGTGTAAGAATCGTTGCAGTTTATATTTTCCCATGTGAAAAATTTAGTTGGCGCTGCCCACTTTTTCTGACCTTGATATATAGTCACTCAATTACCAAATTTATGAGCTTTGGGGTCCTTGGTATCAATAATTTCTATATTCCCATTGAAATTAACCACTTGAGGACCGCAGTGTTAAACCCCCCTAAAGACCAGGCCATTTTTTAACAAATAGGCCACTGCAGTTTTAAGGCTTCGCTGTAGGGCCATCCAACTCAATACAAGTGATCCCCTCCCCTTTTCTCCCCACCAATAGAGCTTTCTGTTGGTGGGGTCTGATCGCCCCCCAGATGTTTATTTTCTTTTTACAAATATTTATGTTATTTTTTAATAAATTTTACTCTTTTTACTCCCCTCTCCCCCCTCCCCCTCCCCTCCCCAGCCAGCCAATCAGCATGATTGGCTGTCAAAGGCTTTAGCTTATGACAGCGGATCACTTCCGCAGCTACAGAGGGGACAGCCGTTTCACACGGCTGTCCCCAGTACAGCATTGCCTTAGATTGCAGTGCTGTAGAAGGCGGTTTCGCCATCGAACAGTCCCCTATCAGTGATCGCCGCTGGGAGACTGAAGGCAGGGTAGAACTCTGCCTACCAAGTGGAGATGCGCACGCATCAGCACGCGCGATCTCCTGCAAAACCGGCCCGCAGGACCTTATGCCACTTGGCATCAGGGGATCCTGGGGCTGCTGCCGAGGCCATGCCCATTGGCGTGACACGGTCGGCAAGTAGTTAATCAAATCTGATTGGCTGTTTGTGGCTCCACCCCCCTTTCTAAATGTGAACCCCAGTGATCCACTGTACCAGGTAACAGTGTAAGAATGGCAGCAATTTAAATATTCCCCTTGAAAATCAACAGGTGAATTTTAATTAGCTGTTGTAGGCTCCACCCATTTTCCTGAATATTAATCCCAGTCACACAGTGACCAACTGTGCAAAGTTTGAGAACCCTTCCATTAACAGTGTAAGAATGGCTGCAGTTTATATTTGACCAGTGCAATTTGGTTTTTGCTTCGCCCACTTTTTGTAACCTTGACACATAGTCACTCAATTACCCAGTTTGTGAACTTTCAGGTTCCTGGCATCAAAAATGTGTGAATGGAAGCAGTTTATCCAGCAAAGAAATCTGATTGGCTTTTTGTGGCTCCACCCCTTTAGTGAATTTGGACCCCAGTCACCCAATGACTGGATCAACAGGGATATGTGAGGGAGCAGGCTGGAGTTGTACTTTGTACTGGTTGAACTCGATGGACGTATGTCTTTTTTCAAGCATAACTATGTAACTATGTAACTATGACTGTAGCAAGTTTTAAGCCTCTACCATAAACAGTGTAAGAATGGCAGCAGTTTAAATATTCCCCTTGAAAATGAATAGGTGATTTTTGATTGGCTGTTGTAGACTCCACCCACTTTCCTGAATCTTAATCCTATTCACCCAGTGACCAAGTGTGCCAAGTTTGTAAACCCTGCGATTAACAGTCTAAGAATGGCTGCCATTTACATTTTCCCATTAAAAATGAATGGCTGAAATTTGATTGGCTGTTTTTTGCTCCGCCCACTTTTCTAGGATTTGTAACCTCCGTCACCAAGTGACCAACTGTGCCAAGTGTGGGGACTCTGACTAGATTACCTTTTCCATTATTTCCATTGACATGAATGGGTGAAATCTGATTTTCTGTTTGAGGCGCCACCCAGGTGTGCAGGAGGGATGGTAGACCCCCAGAACATATCACCCCAGGTAGTAAGGGATCTGTATACCAAGTTTCGTTCAAATCGGTCAAGGCGTTTTCGCGTGATCGTGATCACACACGAACACACACACGAACACACACACGCACGCATGCACACACGCACGCACACACACACACACACACACACAGCTCTTTAATAATTTGTTCCGCCCCTGTCCCCGATGACACAATGCCGCTCCTCCGCTGTCATTGGCCGCCGGGTCCCAGATGGAAGAAGAGAGGACATGGGGATAAGAGCGTGGGAATGGGGATCCTGGCGGCTGAAGAGGATGCAGGTAGCGGGAGAGAAGCCTGGCAGCCGGGTCCCCGCAATCAGAGCAGGGACATGGGATCCCGGTGGCCAGAGAGGAAGACAGATAGCTGGGGAAAGAAGCCTGGGTCCGGCTGCACAGTGCTGATCGTGCCCGGGACACAGGCAGCCAATAGGAGCGGTGGATTTGGCCAGCCCGACCTGAGCTCAGGCTTACCACTTCCAGTTCCTACAACTGATCCCAAGCTCAGGTCGGGATTACCGCCAAGAAGGTTAACTTATTTTCTTGTAAATAAAGAATTCCTTGAATAGTTTAAAGTGAACCTAAACTAAAGAAAAAGAGTTCCACTTGCTTCGACGAGCCCCCTGCAGCCGTCCTGTGCCCGTGGCATGCCAAACCGATCCTCCAACTCCCCGCCGCAGCTAAGTGTCATTTCTGCCAACTGATCAGTCAGCGGGCCACTGCACCTGAGTGGCACTGGCCACATGTATCCTCGTCCTCGTGAATCCAAACAAATAAGATTTTATTTAAAAAAAAGTGATTTTCATAACGTCTCTAAAATATTTGAACACATCTGCTTTTAGCAACTGCCTGTAAATTGTCTTTTTTCTTTTTGTTTATGAGATCAACAATTAGTATATTTTCCACTGTTTTACAGTTTCCTGATTTTTTTAACTTGCTAATAGTGATGAGCATAATGACCCAATTAAGATTATGCAAAATTCCACATAATTTGTGAAATTAAGATTAGAGGCGTAATCAGAAATTTGTAATTTCACGGAATTACGCAAAATTTAGTGTTTATGGGGAGAGAGGATCAGCAGGATAGCCAGGCAGCTGGCACTGCTTGAAAAGAAGTAAATATGGCAGCCTCCATATCTTTCTCGCTACAGTTGTCCTTTAAAGTGACAGCACGTGCCGGACCCTTTGCATTATCAGATATTGCAAGGCCCAAAACCAAGTGTCTTAGCGTGCATGACCGCTAAGTGCAACTTGGCAAACAGCACCCGTCTTAGAAGTGGCTGTAGGTAGAGCCTTCTGATACATTTAAAGCAACAGCATGTGCAGGGGCCTTTGCATGATCAGTAATTGCCATCAGTAATTGCAATCAATGAGTGACTTTCTTGAGTTTAGTAATTACTTAAATTTGCACAATTACTATTAGAAACAAAATTACGTCCATTTTCATAATTAAATTCTTATTATGCTCTTGATTATCTGTAAGAGCAGAGAGGAAGTTCTGAGTTTAGGTACACTTTAAATACAGAGGGCCTGTAATGATCCGCTCTGCTGTCTGCACAGACAGACAGCTTTTTGACCATTTTGTAGGTCTGAGTTCTGCAGGTCCCTGGAAAGGTGACCTGTCTTCACTCTGCAAGTTTCAGAGTTGCTCTGCTGGTGAGGAATTTGCATCTACTTGTCATGCAAATTGCTTAGCAGCTTCCTTTGATTGCTTGCAGTATAAATACCTTTTGCTCCCAGAATTCCCTGCTGGTCATAGAGGTTTGTTCCTGCTAAACTTACCTGGAGTCTCAGCCTTTGCTAATTGTTTGCTAAGATTATCTTAGAGTAAATCCTTGGGAGTGCACTAGCATTCCTGTTTAGTGCAGTCAGGATTGTGTATATTTGTACTGCCTATTCTGTCGTGTCTTGTTCTTGCGATTGCGCTGTCGCTAGCGGTTGGCGATAGCGAATCGTTCTGTCTGTTTGGATTGCACTCACTCTTGCGGAAGAGCAGTGGATCCTTTCAGTTCTGTTCCCATGTATGGATCGCACTCGCTCTTGCGGAAGAGTAGTGGATCCTATCTGTCCTATTCCTGTGTACGAATCGCACACACTCTTGCGGAAGAGCAGTGCATTCTTTCAGTCCTGTTCCTGTGTACGGATCGCACTCGCTCTTGCGGAAGAGCAGTGGATCCAATCTGACTTGTTCCTGTTGTCTGTTTGTCTGGAGCAAACGCTTGCTGTTGCCTGAGGTAAGGCAGCCGGTTAGCAAGCATTTCTGTTGTTTGTTTGTGTTTCTAGGTATTGCAGCCAATTTCATCTGTTTTTCTGCCTGCAGTGAAACTAGACTCAGGGAGTCAGTGTTGGTTTCACTAGATATTCCTGTGCATCCTGATCATGAAGATGAAATTCAGTCCCAGCGTATGGTAAAACCATCCCTGGGACCTCTACCCTGTCCGCAGAATATATTTGATGTTCGGCCCTGTAACATGGATAGTTCAGAATCCTGGAGAGCTTTGTCAGAAAACTTGGGGAATGATGCTCCTGAAGTTTTGTTTGATGTTCTGGAGGTCTCCGAGTTCCTCCCAAAGGGTGCAGAAATTTTAGGAGGTGCCTCCTACCCCGCAGGGCCGTTTGAGGTACTATTGTCCACTTCAGTAGGCATTGCTGCTATACTGACTACTTTTGCAGCTATTGTGGAGCTTCAGTCATGGATAGTCAATGATGAGTTCTGGTTGGATACAATTACAGTCACAGAGACTTCTAAATCTTCTTTTGAAAGTCCAGTACTTGTGACCACTACTCATGATGATTCTCTGTCCGGTCCTGGTTTTGGTCTTGTCGTGACGGACTCTGAGGTTGACAGTTCCTCTACATGTCCTGAGGTTTCTCCTGTGCTAGTGTACCCCGATACGCTCTGTGAGCCAGAATGCCCAAGTGTGTCTCGGATACCTGCATGCTCAGATGCTTCCTTGGTGGAGACATGTTCTGATATTGCCTGCCTGCATGCCCAGAAGTGGTCTCTGAAAGCCATGATCTTGATGGTTGTCCTGGTAATCCTGAATCTGGAATTATCATAGGTTCCAAAGGGGTTCTTGATCGTTCTCCATGTGAGCCTGGTGAGCGTTCTGGCCTCTTGGGATCTCTGCGGAGCTTCAAAGTGTTCTGGGAGATTCTGGGAGAAATGTTTTTTGGTGCCCTGGATGGGATCAACAGTGGCTCATCTGTTGAAAGGGACACTTCAAATGGGTATTGTGTCAGATTTGGTATTCTTGGACGGTCCCTGGAAGGTGGTGGGTATTGCTTGGAGGGTGTCGATGGGTTCTTCTCTGGCATTCACAGTTCTGATAGGTGTTACGCTGAGACTTGTACTATTGATGGGCATGTTTCGGTGGTTTCTGCTTCCGACGAGGTCAGTTTCGGGAGGATTGACTCTGGAATTGAGCCTTGTCAGGCTTCATGAGTGTTCAGTCAGATTTTTTGGGAAATATCAGTTTTGAGAGACGTCTGGAAGCCGTCTCTAGAGGGGGGGGGGGGGGGTACTGTAATGATCCGCTCTGCTGTCTGCACAGACAGACAGCTTTTTGACCATTTTGTAGGTCTGAGTTCTGCAGTTCCCTGGAAAGGAGACCTGTCTTCACTCTGCAAGTTTCAGAGTTGCTCTGCTGGTAAGGAATTTGCATCTACTTGTCATGCAAATTGCTAAGCTGCTTCCTTTGATGGCTTGCAGTATAAATACCTTTTGCTCCCAGAATTCTCTGCTGGTCATAGAGGTTTGTTCCTGCTAAACTTACCTGGAGTCTCAGCTTTTGCTAATTGTTTGCTAAGATTATCTTAGAGTAATTCCTTGGGGGTGCACTAGCCTTCCTTCTAGTGTAGTCAGGTTGTAAATATCTGTATTGCCTTGTCTGTCTATCTGTTGCGATTGTCTTGTCGCCAGCGGCGGTCGACAGGAAAACATTCTGTCTGTTGGGATCGCATTCACCCTAGTGGTAGTGGCGGTGGTTCCTTCTGTACTCTGTCTTAGGGGTGCAAGCCAGAGCAGCGGTTGCTACTGCTTGCTCCATCTGTCTGTCTGTCTGGATCGCATCCGCCCTAGCGGTAGTGGCGGTGGTTCCTTCTGTACTCTGTCTGGGAGTGTAGGCCAGAGCTGCGGTTGCTACTGGTTACTCCTTCTGTCTGTCTTGTCTGGAACGAACGCTTGCTGTAGGCTCAGTGAGGTAACCGTTAAGCAAGCGTTCGCGTTCACTATTCATTTTCGTGTTACATTGGTTAGTTAGGGTTGGCACGTTTTGTCTCTGTTGCTCTTTTCGTGCGGAGACCGCACCATTAGCGTGTTTTGTCGCTGTTGCGCTTTTTGTGCAACGACCGCGCTTAGTGAGTGCGTTTGTTAATTTCCTTGGCGTTCTGATCATTGTTGTTTGCTGTGTCTTTCTCGCTACACTTCTGCTCTGTCTCTACTCGGTCTTGTGTCACTGTTGGCAATCGCCACTCTTTCGATTGCGTTCCCACTTGGTTCCCGCTGTTGTGTGTTCACCGTCGCCGGGTGGCGACTAGATTGGTGGACACACATACATTCTGTCTCTGTGCTCACTTTCTCTCTACAGGTGCATTGCACCAAAGCTGGGTTCTGTTGTTTTATACGCTTGTAATGGACTTCCGCGGTGTCAGCGCACATCTTGTGCGCTGACCACGGAGATAATTCCACAATCATTACAGGGCCATATGCAATTCACCAACTTGCCAGCAATAAGTGCTGGCGAGTTCAAAAATTGGACTTTCGCTTAGCACCTCGCTGTGTGGTAGAGAACTTGCTTGTGTGATATAGTCACCCAGCAAGTTCTTTTCCCCCTATCCAATTTTCAACTCCCCCCCCGCCTGAGAAGCAATGCTTCCTGTCAAAGATAGGCATGAACAGTTCACCTAATACGAGCAGGTGAAAAGTCCTATCGCCTATGTCCCCGCTGGCTTGTTTGGACTTCTAGAAGCCTCCTTTACTAAGGAACTAAGGGGTTGATTTATTAAGTTGTGCTGCTAAAGCAGCGCAGCTTAATGTGAGCAGCACGAGTTGTGAGCACGCTATGTGCAGTAGTGCTGCGTAGCGTGCGCTGTTAACTTACTGACGCTCTATTCACATGACGGCAGCTCCACTCATTGGGCCCAGTGGCTTCACAGGATGCAATCCCTGCACATTGACTGGCCTAATAGGAACTTGCAAATTATTGTTTCATCACCATACACATCCAGCCGTATAGCCAACAATCATTTCGGGGCCACACAGGTTCCCCTTTGTCAAGGTAGAGTACAGATAATGTCACCACAGTGAAAAACAGGACAATATAAAAGCTAAGAAGTATTTAGGAACACCCCTGTACCAATATGTCAATCATCATGATGCAATTATAAATCAGTTACCTCTGTCATTAGTGTGCTCCCCCCCCCCCCGTTGGAGAACTGACCAGCATATCCCAACTCTGCCCTAGGGAGTGTGTGATGTGTAGGTGTGCTGTTAATTGGCTGTGGACGTTGCCAATACATCCATTAGCCTATGGGGGGCACCTGGGTGCAAGGAGGAAGGGGCTGGTCGAAAGCAAGCAGAGCAATTGGTAAGTGGCTTTTCAGGGCATTGCAGTCTCAAGCTAATCACATCTGTGATGTGCCAGGGGCAGGTGCACAAAAGTGTGCAGGGGCATGTGCGCAGGAAAAGTGTCATTTTACCAAGGGGACATGCAGCCAATCAGGTCCGTAATAATACTCAAGCGTGTGATGGGGGCATGTGCGCAGTGATCCTCATGTCCCGTCGGGTTAGTGTCATGTTACCATGGGGACATGGGTGTCTACATGGAAGCTCAATGCCGGGTTGCCACAGGAGCAAAGGACCCTAGAGGGACAGGGCTGCACTAATTTGAGCCAACTGTAACACCAGACCTTCCATCTTTTTTATAAACACAATTGAAGGTGTGTGAAGCAGTTATAGGGATAAACCATAAATACTGTTGTGAATTTGACGCTAATTAAAAACAAAAAAATATCAAAAATACATGAGCAGATTACAGCACTCGATTCAGGGATACTTAGACAGTCAGAACTTCAGTGTATTTAGCAGCTCAGCCTTGCTCTCAACCATTTGTATTGTTCTTCTTCCAAGGACCACGGTTCTTCCTCCCTGTCCTGGCTCTGTCTCCATCACTCTTGTCCCAGACTCGGCTGCTTTTGCATTCTTTTATAGACGTCAGTGACATCACTCATGGAGGCAGCATTCTGGAGCCTTTGCATGCACTCTACACCAGCAGCCCCATGCCTGGCAGACCTGCATCGCACACCTGCATCTGCTGCTATTACAGCATGCTAAGGGGAGAATTTGAGTCCTGCTTTGGTCAGGTCAATGAGGTGGACACAGAATCATTGAGACGAGATATTTAATTGTGCAGAAAGAGTAGAACCCTTCCAGCGGCAGAGTGAAGCCCTGGCCAGGACATTTCCCAACACTGTCAGTAATTGGCCAGGACTTTCACTTACAAGGTGGGACATTTTTGTAACTTTCGGGACCATGGGATGGGGAACCCTAATTCCGAGACTGTCTCAGGTAAACTGAGATACCTGGTCATCATACCTAAAGAAGCACCTAAAACAAGCGTGCAGCTAATCAAGTCAAACACACCTTATTGGCATGCTTGTCCAGGGTCTTTGGCTATAAGTATTAGAGACAAAGGTACAGTAGGACAGCTAGGCAAAATGCATTGTTCAAAAGAAAATAAATATACCAGCCTCCATAACCCTCTCAGTTCAGATGTGCTTTGAAGATAAGTATGGCAGCCAGGCAGTTGCATTTTTTTAAATTACATGAAATTGGCCTAAGAGTGAACCTTGCAAAGTGCTCACATGTAAAGGTTGCTGCAATGGCAGCCAACCAATAGAGCCTTGAGTAAGGATAATCATCTCCCTATGGGTACAGGGAACACCACTTGTACTGCTCTTTTGAAAACAAGCTGTGTTTGATACCCTCCTGAGGAGGCCACGCTCCACAGGAGGATATCAAACACAGTGTGGGGAGACGAGGCATCCAGGGAGAATAAAATACATGAAAATCCCTAAATGGAAATTAAATGTTAAGCTTACCTCAAGGATGAAACTAGATACAGGGTAAACAAGTTTATTAGCACTATTCATTATTATTTTTATGATTATTATTATTATTATTATTATTTAGTGCCAAATAAACTTGTTTACCTTGTATTCAGTTTCAGCCACCTCTTAATTTCGATTTTAAGGATTTTAATGTATGTTATTCTCCCTGGGCACCTCTTCTCCTTCCACATCTCTCTTTTGCTATAAGTTCATTTTAAAGTCTGGCATAAAGGACAGAACAATAGAACAATAGAACAATACAGACATTGGTTCAAGTACATTTTGCAGGGTTGGGTGACTGAACACAGTTCCCATTCATTGATTTGAGTCCATGTGTCAATGATCGCCCGCACCAATAGTCTAAATAGTGTCTAAACAGGTGTGAGGAAATGTCGAGTTAGAACCCATGACTGTCTGACTGAATGGTAGAGACATGTGACAACCCCCCTCCCCCCCCCCCCCAATTTGGAAAGTTTCAAAGATAAGTTAAAGGGGGACGTTGGTTGTCTGGATAACAATTTTATCACACTTCACTACCTATCCCTTCCTAAAGTAAACCTATTGCAAACGTCAACCTTTAGTATACAAGATCAATTCTAAAGTAAAGAAAAACTATTGAGCATATAAAAGATAGTGTGGCAGATTAAACATTTTTATTTTATCAAAACTATGTTTATTTTTTAAAGTTTTGCCGTCCTTGGAATGGCAGACACTACAAAACTTGCAGAGCAACACAGATATTCCTGTGACAGCATGAGATAGATGTTGCAGAATGCAGAACTGTTAGTATAACCAGTGAAGTGCAAAGCTTAAGGAAATGTCTAAAAAAAAATAAAAAACCACATTCTACTACGTGAGATAACTCATAATCTCACATCCTCATACCTTGACCAATATTTTAAGCAAGAAAATGTAGGTAGAAATAAAAGTTTTGTAAAAGTCATAGCTTTTAATGTCTAACGATAAAGTTAAATTATGCAAGCTTTCAGAAATCTAGTCCCGTTCTTCAGGCATAGTGCCAGATATTCAAAGACGACAGTTGTTCTGGCTACTATTTTGCAGTTAGGTTTCAGGAGGTCAGTAGGCTGGAACCAGTAAGCTCATGCAAGTATATCAGAAGTCCAGGGACTGAAGATCAAGAAGTCAAGTAAATCATGTTAAAGAGACACTGAAGCAAAAAAAATGATGATATAATGATTTGGTTGTGTAGTATAGATAACTACTAGAACATTAGTAGCAAAGAAAATATTCTCATGTTTTTATCTTCGGTTATATAATTTTTTTATAACATTGCATCATTCTCTAATATTTGTAATTTACACACTACTCAGCACTCTAAATGATTTTACAGAGCAGGCCAGTGAACTTTTGAACTGTCCTCTGCAGAGGAAAGAAAATACAAAGACAGACAGTTGAGATAACAAGCTTCAGAAGACAGAGCTCTCTGCGACTTTGAAAGTCGCGGACCTCTATGGTTCTATTGCATAACAACTGGAGTTTCTTAACTCTTACTGTACTGGAAACAATATTAGACTTATGTCTCTGCTCCTAATGTAATGGAGGCATGTTACAATGGGGACATAGGTGTCCACATGGAAGCTCAATGCCGGGTTGCCACAGGAGCAAAGGACCCTAGAGGGACAGGGCTGCACTAATTTAAGCCAACTGTAACACCAGATCTTCCATCTTTTTTTATAAACACAATTGAAGGTGTGTGAAGCCGATATAGGGCTAAACGATAAATACTGTTATGAATGGACGATAAATAAAAACAAAAAATATCACAAATAGATTAGCGTATTCCGGCACTTGATTCAGGGATCCTTAGACAGTCAGAAGTGCAGTGCATTTAGCAGCTCAGCCTTGCTCTCACCATTTATATTGTTCTTCCAAGGACCACGGTTCCTGAGTCCTCCCTGTCCTGGCTCTGTCTCCATCACTCTTGTCCCAGACTCGTCTGCTTCTGCATTCTTTTATAGACGTCAGTGACATCACTCATGGAGGCAGTATTCTGGAGCCTTTGCATGCACTCTCCACCAGCGGCACCATGCCTGGCAGACCTGCATCGCACACCTACATCCGCAGCTATTACAGCATGCTAAGGGGAGAATTTGAGTCCTGCTGTTGGCAGGTCAATGAGGTGGACACAGAATCATTGAGACGAGATGTTTAATTGTGCAGCTAAAGAGTAGGGCACTTCCAGCGGTAGAGTGCAGACCTGGCCAGGACATTTCCTAACACTGTCAGTAATTGGCCAGGACTTTTACCTACAGGGTGGGACTTTTTTGTAACTTTCTGGACCGTGGGATGGGGAACCCTAATTCTGGAACTGTCCCAGGTAAACTGAGATGCCTGGTCATCATACCTAAAAAAACACCTGAAACAAGCATGCAGCTAATTAAGTCAAAAACACCTGATGACAGCCAAGCAATATGCATTGTTTAAAAGAAAATAAATATGCCAGCCTCCATAGCCCTCTCAGTTCAAGTGTGCTTTTTTTTTTTTTGTACTTGAAAGGATATTGAGGTATATATGTATATATATTAGTATATAGATCAATTTCATATACAAGTATACATGTATCTAATCAGTTGATATTAAAGTGTCTCTAGAACAGTCAGCCACACATCTGTGCAGGAAAGGCTGGCTGTATGAAACCAAGAATAGTCAATTTCTCCTTTCTGGGCAAATCCCCAATGTGTCCCCAATGTGGACACCTGTATGGTCATAAATATCATGTTTTCCCTGTGATCATTGAACTGTGTTATTTCTTGTAAATCACATGACTTTCTGTAATTATGGTGATATACTGCACATGAGCAAACCCTGTATTCTGTAGCATTTAAGGACATGGATAATCATCATAAAGGAGCATAATTTGTGCTCACATCTTGTGTGTGTGGACTTTCTTAACCCTTTTATGTCCTGGCACCAGGAACCTAAGTAATCTGAAGCATCCGAAATCTGACAAGGCCGTGGCCTGAATTTAACAATAACCACTCCTTTCAGCTGGGGACTCGCCGCGGATGGTCTTATTCAGAATTCACGTAAGTAATATGACTATATTTCTCTTTTTATTTTTTTTTAAAGAGAGAGATGTTTATATTATTTATGTGAAATTTCTGTTGATACCAAAACGAATCTGGTTTTGGAGTTTGTGTTTTTTGATAGTATAATTTTAATTATATAGGTTATAAGGTTTTTAGAAGGCCTTAGTTTAAAAAAAAGAAAAAAAAGGGGGGACTTTTGGTAAGTCTATTGGACTTCTCTTAGTAGGTCTAAGAGAAATATAGATTTTTGGGAAAAATCTAATAAATTTGAAGCCTGATCAACTTCAATAAAAATAGTGTTCATTTTGGTAATGAACAGGGCGCCATATGGTATGGATTTTTGGGTACTTGTAGTTCTTCTTAGGTTTTGGATGGGTTTATTATAGTTTAGTTCTGTAAGGATCTTATAATGTCAGATACATTTCAGATGTTTTAGATTATCTGTCTGTGTGTTTGTTTTGTAAATAATAATCTGTTTTATTAGTAATGTTAAAAGAAAAAAGTTATTAAATTCTAAGAAACAGTTTGGGTTTAGTTAGGTTGTAAAAAGAAAGAATCCCTAGAAAAAGTTTGCTCTCATGAAATGAGAATTATTGATAAATATTAGTTGTTGATAAAAATAGTGTTGATAATTTTGAAAAATATATAAAAAACACATAGATTTAATAGAGGGCCAAGAAATTACAGTATAAAATAGAAACTAGATCAATGGGTCAAAGTATTGTCAAAATGTTTCCTATCCCTATCCCTAATATAGATGAAACTTATGTATCTTTTTGTTGCCAGAATATCTGGAAGAAAGGCATTTTGTTCATCCTTAGACAGAAAATAATATAGTATATTAGACAGAAAAATGGGTTTTAGGCTGTCATTCCCTTGGGGGGGAGAGAGTAGTAATAGTTCAATCCATATACAATTGGCTAAATAATTATGTCTAACGGTGATTAGAATTATATATGTCCAAGTTTGTCTTGTCTATGTGTTAATTTTGACTAACAGTGTGTTTTTGTGCATGTTATCTGGGTGTGGGTTGCGCCAGCGATGATAAATTGTTATAGATCCTTACTGTATTTCTGAGAAATAATTAGTAAAAGTAATATTAAAGACACTCTTGAAATTCAGATAAGAACGGTCACTTGCTAAAATCGCCATGATAAGTTATATGTACGTACAAAAATTGGTTTCAGATGCCGTGTTTGTAAAATATCTGGTTATACTGAATTTTGTGGAGGTCACCGTCAAAAATTATCTGAATAAATGATGTCTGTGTCATTTTATATAGGCCTGTTTGTAAGGGAAAATCTCAGAAATAGAGTAAAGTAATTAATTATTGCAAACTTAGGTAATGTTCATAAGGATATAGAATAACATGTGTTATAATGTATTCATACGTGTTGTGTGTAAATTGAGAGTTGTATTGGGAACATGCCTAAAGGAGTATGATATGTGAGGTATAAAAGTATGTGTGAAGTGATGTTGAAATTGTGAGTATATTTGTCTTATAAAATAACAGGTTTTCTCCCTCCTTATTAGAAGATTGCTCCTGTAAACCCTTTATTCTCGAGTAGTTAGAAAGACACATGTTCCTTTGGGTAATGATTTTTAGATAAATGCAGATGTATTTTTGAAATAGTTAATAATAAAAAAAAGTTTGTTAATAGTTTAGTGGTAGTGTCAGCATTCCATTTTTAAGTTGTGAAAGAGTTAAATTGTATCGAGAGATGTCAGGTTCTTTGACAAGGGATTAATTTTTTTCCCTTTAGTTGGTGTTTCCGGGTGGCTACACGAAACACCTGCTTGTGGTTTTTTTTTCTCAAAGTACTCAGTAAGAGAGAGAAATGAGGAAGTAAAAAAAGTTTGTTACTTTTAATCTAAAAAGAAAAATGTGTTTAACATTAAACATTAGATTAAAGTGAACCTCCAGACTAAAAATCGACTCAGCAGCACTGAAAAGGCCTGGTGTTTCTTTAACCCTCCTGGCGGTTTGCAAAAAAATCGCCAGGGGGCAGCAAATCTTTTTTTTTAATTTTTTTTTTTTTTTTCATGTAGCGAGACAAAGTCTCGCTACATGATAGCCGCTGCTCAGCGGCATCCCCCCAGCCCCTCCGATCGCCGCCGGCGATTGGAGATCCGGAGATCCCGTTCAAAGAACGGGATCTCCCGGAGGGCTTCCCCCGTCGCCATGGCGACGGGGCGGGATGACGTCACCGACGTCATCAACGTCGTGACGTCAAAGGGGATTCCGATCCACCCCATAGAGCTGCCTGGCACTGATTGGCCAGGCAGCGCACGGGGTCTGGGGGGGGGGCGGCTGCGGCGCGACGGATAGCGGCGGATCGGCGGGTAGCGGCGGCGATCGGGCACTGCACGCAGCTAGCAAAGTGCTAGCTGTGTGCAGCAAAAAAAAAATTATGCAAATCGGCCCAGCGGGGCCTGAGCGGTGCCTTCCGGCGGCTTACCCCGAGCTCAGCTCGGGCTTACCGCCAGGAAGGTTAACAGTTTCACAGCATCAGAACATTGTTTCTCTTATACAAGCCAAGTTCCCCTTTAATTAAGAACATATATGTCTGTATGTATGTAGTGATGTCAGGTATATTTGCCTTATGAAATAATAGAATTTTTTCTCTTTTTCTCTGTTAGTAATGATTTCTGCATACATACAGATGTATTCTTGATAGTCAGAAAAAAATAGGAAAGTAAGAATATTCTGGTAGTAGTAGTAGTTTCTTTATGCAGAAGTTTATAACTCTGATATAATGGCCATTTTTGAGTTTAGGAATAGGTATGATAGTGCCAGAGTCTGGAAAGGATTAATGTCACTTTCTAAAAGTGTGTTCTTTCTTCTCTCTCTAGTGAAATCATGTCACAAACATCTGTTTAAAAGACCAGGGAGAAAAAGGGCAAGTAATACTTTGTCATTTCTGACTGCTAAAGCAGAGGGGAAAAAAATGTGCGTTTTAAAAGTCTATCATCATATAAATTAAATTTAGTGTATGTGTGTAGAATATATATGTATATGTATATATATATATATATATATATATATATATATATATATATATATATATATATATATATATATATATATATCTATATATATCTATATATGTATATATATCTATATATATATATATCTATATCTATATATCTACATATCTATATATCTATATATCTATATATCTATATATATATATATATATATATATATATATATATATATATATATATATATATATATATATATATATATATATATATATATACATATGTGTATATATATGTGTATAGATGGATGGGAATATATTTTTTTTTATATTTGAAACAGTGAATAATCTATATGTTCTTTTTGGTAAATTTTTTAAGATGTAAGTTAATTGTCATATTTTTCTAAACAACATCTTAGGTTTTTTTTCTCTTAGATAAATGTTAGAGGTTAGTAAATAATGAAATAATAGGTGTTGTCCCTATTTTTTCGAAAAAGAAAAAAAAAACAATATTTTTCCTTCATAGTACTATCATACTGTTGGTGAATATACCTGCTTCTGTGTTTACTACACATGTGGCAGTTTTTAATTAAACAAGTCCAAAGGTTTAGTATAGGAAGTTTTTTCTTTAATAAGAAGGGTTTACTCCTGAACCTAGTGTCCTTAAATTAAATTAGATTAATTAATTGATGCCAATTGTCACCTAGGTCTATATGTATGTGAATGAAGTTTCCTGTACTTCAGAATAGATTTTTGAGTTTTTATATAATGTCCACGCCATCGAAATGACTGGTCCAAAAGAGGTTCAGATATTTTTTCATAGGCAGTATAGTAAAGTCATATATCATAGTTTGGGGCCAATTTGGGGGGGGGGAGGGGGGGGAACCGGTTGACTTAGTTGACATAGTTTTGTAAAACTATGAAGCAATCTTAATCCGTCACTAAGATTTGCATAAAAACACTGAAGCTTCCGCAACATCTGTGTGTGTATGTAATTAACGACATACATTAACAGAAAAGCCATTTAAGGCTGCACATATAAGTCCAAGTCACTCTTGTTGTCATTTCCTGTCTTTAGTAAGAATGTATGGTTTTTTTTTTATAAGCCCAAAGCCCTTATACTCAACATAGGAAAATAAGAACATAAAACCCACAATCCCTGGCTTATCCTTAGAAAAATAGTTTTTATTTTAGTCTGCTTAAACTTCTTTTGACAAAGTGCAGAATTATTTGATGTTGTTATGACAATTATACTGTAGATTTCTCACTGTTTTAAAGAAAGGAAAAAGTTAGCCTCCAGAGAAAAACTGTCTAATTTTATAGTGTGCTGATTAGAAGCTTTATCTCTGACAGGATTTTAATTTCAGCTCTGCTTGTTCAGTAGGCCAGTGCCTATTTATTTAGTAAGGAGATATTAGGCTAGCAGGGACGGATCTAGGGGGGGCAGGCGGGTCTCTTGCCCCAGGCGCAGTTTGTTGAATTCTTTAAAAGGCGGTAAAATTTGGAAAGGGAATGGCAGTTTAGGCGCCAAAACCTGACCTTTAGGTGCCACAACCTGACCTTGCCCCAGGCGCAACTTGGTGTAGATCCGTCCCTGTAGGCTAGTCTCTCTAGTGCTGTTCCTGCCTATAAAATGTGTCCCAGCTTTATCACCTTGAGCCCACTATGGGGAAAAGGACACTATAAATGTTCTGTGTTTTGCGTCTGTGTATGCCTGTGGCTGTAAATCTGAAAGGGACCCAACCCTATTACAGGGAGACAGTGCTGGCCACTGCTTCACTGTACTGGGACCCTGCTCATGTTATCTCCCTCATATTATCCCTTGTAGCCTTTTGCTAACTCTGACCAGACATTAAAATAATTTTAATGTATGGTCAAAGGGGGGAAAGAGGAATATGGGAACTGTTATGTTAGTTTGTTGTCTATACACATGTCCAGCCCTGCCCAGGCCTATTGGTCTGTGTCATGTCATTCCATGTAGTGGTATAGTAAGAAGGGGTTGGATGTTGCATTAGGGCCACCCAAATTCTTTAAATACATTACTATTTAGGGATTGTAGTATGATTGTGGAATGTCAGGTATGGTGGAATAAGAGTGTAATGGAAGAATGAAAAATGGGAATTCATTATGGTGTAAAAATCCATTGGAAATTTATCCTCTCTGCCCTGTATGGAGTCACATACTCATACGGGTATAGCGACGTCATGCGAACGGAGTATTGTGAGAGATCCGTTGGGATCATAGAAGATCCACTAAGTATGTTTTGAAGTTCATGGTAGAGAGTATGAATAATATTAGTATTACAAGAACTAGGAAAAAAGAGAATTTATTGGATTTTTGAAAAAAGTAAAAGATGTTGCTCGCACGCTTTTCTTTTCCTTTCTTCGCAGAAACAACTTGCCATACACCTATCCTGAGAAGGGTAAAAGCTGACTACCTGACCAGAGCCCATCCGGAGGCAATCTGATCAGAGGGAGCCTGTCCAGAGAGACCCATCCAGAGGAAGCCTGTCCAGAGGCTATCTTGAGTCTATCTTTACAGAGGGATGTCCTATTGGACCCACAGATAAGATTGGGTGAAGTAGATCGACTAAGTCCTGAGTGATTGGAAAAAGAGACTTTTCATCAGGTGGACAGTAACAGCGTGCTAAGACTTTTCTGATAGAAGTTTCAAGATTGCTCGTGTTGTCTGTTGAAGAATGGAACAAGATCTGGATCTTAGATCCAGGAAGATTGTATGGATTGTGGGCCACTGTTATGTGTATTGGGCTCATAGAAAATATTAATAGTGACTATGGGGAAATCTTTGGCTTATCTAAGGACAATTTTTTGTTTTTCTGCTGATTTGTTACACCGTATGAAGTATGACTTCATGAGCATTCATGATATTACCCCCAATGTGTGCTGGTCTTTTCTGAAATCATTCCCAGACGGTTGGGGATTTTTCCCCAGGATAGATTAAGGGTAATTAAGACATTCATTAATAGGGCATTATCTAGATCCCTGCCAGCTATAGGGGGATTTTCTTATTGGCATAATAAGTTTGAGGGTTCTCGGCCTAACTTATTCCACTCTGATAGGGTTCACTTGTCTGATCAAGGATTGGATATTTTCAATACCGATCTTAGATCGATAATTGAGTCAGCCGCTATGAAGGGTGGGCTATGGTATAAAGGATATTCTAGATTGGAAGTTAGTTGTAAGTCACATTATGGGTTAATGCTTTCTGAATAGTAAAAGCCTTTATTTCTACTATATCATCCTTTAGGTAAAGATTAGGATTAGGGTTTTTTTGTAAGTGAGATAACGGGTTGAAAGATAATAAACTAATATTTTTATAAGTAATATATATATATATATATAGAGTAATCTTTTGAGTAAGGTCAAGAATTAGGATCTCTTCTGAAGTATGTAATTATCAATTACTAAATAACGCCAAGTGCTGTTGATCCAGGGATTTTTTCTGATTGCCATTTTTCGGAGTCGGGAAGGAATTTTTCCCTTTCTGGGGATAATTACATTATGGCCCATAGGCAATTTACTTTTTCACCTGAGTTTTCTCCTAGGTGATAATTTTAAATTTGTCAATAAAATGCCTTTTAAGCCACCAGAAAGCAAGAAAACACTCAAAATAATTTTGATAGTACTTTTTCACCTACTTTTGGTATTTTTTAGTAGTATATATATATGTGTGTGTGTGTGTGTGTGTGTGTGTGTGTGTGTGTGTGTTACTACACATATCATTCAGCAGGCCTGATCTCAGTGGGTGATTTTCAGGGAACAAGTCTCCTATTTTTTTGATACCTTGGTCATTATTAGATTCAATTTGACCATAATTGTTTTGCTAAGTTTTGTTAGGTTCCCTGTTGCTATTGTGCTTTGCCTTATCCTGATTGTGAATATTTGCTGAGTGTAGAGATGGGTGATTAACAGAGTCCTTCTAGTATGGTTAAATCTGAAGGTAGCCATCATTACAGTTGTCCTGTTAGTCACGACCTTGAAAGAGTATCTGTGGCAGCGGTTGCTATTAGTTACATCTTTTTCTGCTTTGTTTTGCAGTGTGTCTGTATAGATATTTACCATTATTGTAGTAAAAAGTCGATTAGCTAACATTCCCTTCCCCTACTAAATCAGAGTTTGTTTATCAGTTTGTCTGAGCAAGCATAACAGGCTTTAGTCGGTATGATTGGTGTAATGGACTACAGTTTCACAGCACCACAGTTGCCCGGAGCAACCGGATTGGTATATTTAATATGGGATAATTGGAAGGCCAGAGATGTTGATGGTCTCATGTAGCTTTGTTCCCTAGTCTCCTGCTGTGATGTGTGTATTCCCTTTCACAAATATGTCCTGTACTGAAGCCTGTAGCTACGTTTGTCTTGCTTAGTGAGCTCTGGCAGTACTCCTGTATTTCTGATCTCAGCCTCTGTACTCTGGGCATTAAGGCCTGAGTATGAGTGTAGTTGGGTTGGTGTTATCCTTCCACCCCCTGTTTTAACAGGTGTGTGTAACTTAGAGTAAAGACTACAGAGATAGCTTGGAGTACAGTGGCTGATGGAAGGTGTGAAGTCTGCCATGCCTCACAAACAGTTTGTGAACTAAATTGTAGAGTCAAGACCACCCTCTCCCAAATCTCATATCTTGTTGCATAGCCACCTTATGTAGGAGTTAGTTGCTATCATAAGGGTTTTTGACCTTGGCCTATCTGAGGCTTAGTATTTAGACAAGCCTTTTCTAAAATAAAGCAGATGGAAGTTTCTCTTAAAGTAAGTGCTGAGATAAGAACACTCATATTGGTCTGAGAGAAATATTCCTGCCATGGGCTAAGTTAAACACATGAGTGCACTCACACATGCAGTCCGCATAAGATTTTTGCTAAATTACATCAGGAAAGCGAATTGTTCTCAGTTTTGATATGCATCAGGTAAAATAATTATTGTTTTTTTTTCCTGATTAATTTCTGATTTGGTTCTTTTCTGATTTTTCTGATTTGTTGGACCGTTAGATTGGCCAAAATTGTTTAATTGGTTGCTTAAGGTTACAGGTTAGTTAATCATTTGCTTTGCTAGGAGTACTTTACCAAATAGCTATTCATGTTTTGACCATTAGGAGACTTCGACCAAAATTTCGCCCACTGTGATTCTAGCTCTGCCTGTTTTAGGTATTGGCTTTTGTATGGTCATCTTCTTCCTTTGGAAGAAATGACCAAAGGGGGGACTGATAGGATATGTAGGTATATTTGTGTATATATATATATATATATGTATATATATTAGTATATAGATACATTTCTTATACAAGTATACATGTATCTAATCAGTTGATATTAAAGTGTCTCTAGAACAGTCAGCCACACATCTGTGCAGGAAAGGCTGACTGTATGAAACCAAGAATAGTCAAATTCTCCTTTCTGGGCAAATCCCCAATGTGTTCCCAACGTGGACACCTGTATGGTCATAAATATCATGTTTTCCCCGTGATCATTGAACTGTGTTATTTCTTGTAGATCACATGACTTTCTGTAATTATGGTGATATACTGCGCATGAGCAAACCCTGTATTCTGTACATCACATCTTGTGTGTGTGTGTGTATTTTGTTAACCCTTTTATGTCCTGGCGCCAGGAACCTAAGTAATCTGAAGCATCTGAAATCTGACTAGGCCGTGGCCTGAATTTAATAGTAACCACTCCTTTCAGTACTCAAAGTTTTTTCTATTGAGGTCATAATCATGCATACAAAATCAAGTCCATACATGAAGGCTGATAGTAGACACTGAAAAGATAGTTTCACATATTGCAACTTCAGTGGAATATATAAGACATAGTAGAAAGACCTTAACAAAAGATTTTTTAATTTTTTTTCTTTACTGTAACATCAAGTATTTTGAGTACAAAACTACTCCAAACAGGAGGTAACTTAAAAACCAGAACCAAGCAGGAAGGCTGAGGCACAACACATGTAAAAAAACAAGTCCCAGCTCCACCAGGACACAGCAGGCACATTTCAGGTAATCAAACCGCAATCATTATTCTGACAAAATTGACTCCGCTAGCACCACATTAATGTCCCAAAAGTCCCAGATTTTTTTCAAAAGAAGCCATGGTATTGTTTTTAGTCGCTGTAAGGAGGTCCATTTTTCTAATTAATTCAATTTTAGTGCTAACCCTTACTACCGTGGGAGGGGAAGTGGATTTCCAACAGGTTGCAATTGACAATCTGGCTGCAATTAAAATTATTTTTATCATTTTCTGTGTAGCAGCCCTGGTATGAGGGAGCGGTAAACCAAGAGCTAAGGTCCAGGGATCTAGAGGAACCTCTTTGAGTGTAGCTTTAGCAGCCAAGTCTCTTATGTTTTTCCAAAATTCCTCAATTTTGGGCAGAACCAAAATATGTGGTCTAAGGAGCCAGGGCCACCACAACCCCTCCAGCATCTGTCTGAGACTTCTGGAAAGAACCTATATAGGAGTGTTGGAGTGCGGTACCACCAAAATAGGAGTTTATAGATGTTTTCCTTAATAGTGATACAAATAGAGGTTCTGCAGGCATTCTCCCAAATCTCCAACCATTGTTGAAATGTGAATTCTTTGGACAGGACTTCTCCCCCACTTGAGCATGTAGTTATGTTTAGAGAAAGTGGAGGTATCCCGTATATGTATCATAATACCATACAAAAGAGAAATTAAGCCTTTTTGCCTATCTTCGATCCTAGAAAGGTTTTCAAATGGCAATAAGGGAGGAAACTCCAAATTTCTGGCCAAAGTCATCGTATAGTGTTTAATTTGGAGGTAGTCAAAGAGATTTTCTGGGGGAAGTCTATATTTAAGCACCAAATCATTAAAGGGGAACTTCAGCCTAAACAAACATACTGTCATTAACCACTTGAGGACCGTGGGCTTTACCCCCCCTTAAGGACCAGGCACTTTTTTTCCATTCAGACCACTGCAGCTTTCACGGTTTATTGCTCGCTCATACAACCTACCACCTAAATGAATTTTGGCTCCTTTTCTTGTCACTAATAAAGCTTTCTTTTGGTGCTATTTGATTGCTGCTGCGATTTTTACTTTTTATTATATTCATCAAAAAAGACATGAATTTTGCCAAAAAAAAGATTTTTTTAACTTTCTGTGCTGACATTTTTCAAATAAAGTAAAATTTCTGTATACATGCAGTGCGAAAAATGTGGACAAACATGTTTTTGATTAAAAAAAAACCATTCAGTGTATATTTATTGGTTTGGGTAAAAGTTATAGCGTTTACAAACTATGGTGCAAAAAGTGAATTTTCCCATTTTCAAGCATCTATGACTTTTCTGACCCCCTGTCATGTTTCATGAGGGGCTAGAATTCCAGGATAGTATAAATACACCCCAAATGACCCCATTTTGGAAAGAAGACATCCCAAAGTATTCACTGAGAGGCATAGTGAGTTCATAGAAGATATTATTTTTTTGTCACAAGTAAGCGGAAAATGACACTTTGTGACAAAAAAAAAAAGTTTCCATTTCTTCTAACTTGCGACAAAAAAAATGAAATCTGCCACAGACTCACCATGCCCCTCTCTGAATACCTTGAAGTGTCTACTTTCCAAAATGTTGTCATTTGTGGGGTGTGTTTACTGTCCTCGCATTTTGGGGGGGTGCTAATTTGTAAGCACCCCTGTAAAGCCTAAAGGTGCTCATTGGACTTTGGGCCCCTTAGCGCAGTTAGGCTGCAAAAAAGTGCCACACATGTGGTATTGCCGTACTCAGTAGAAGTAGTATAATGAGTTTTGGGGTGTATTTTTACACATACCCTTGCTGGGTGGGAGAAATATCTCTGTAAATGACAATTTTTTTTTTTTTTTTTTTACACACAATTGTCCATTTACAGAGATCTTTCTCCCACTCAGCATGGGTATGTGTAAAAATACACCCCAAAACACATTGTACTACTTCTCCCGAGTACGAAGATACCACATGTGTGGCACTTTTTTGCAGCCTAACTGCGCTAAGTGGCCCAAAGTCCAATGAGTACCTTTAGGATTTCACAGGTCATTTTGAGAAATTTTGTTTCAAGACTACTCCTCACGGTTTAGGGCCCCAAAAATGCCAGGACAGTATAGGAACCCCACAAATGACCCCCCCAAGGTATTCCGTTAGTAGTACGGTGAGTTCATAGAAGATTTTATTTTTTGTCACAAGTTAGCGGAAAATGACACTTTGTGAAAAAAAACAATAAAAATCAATTTCCGCTAACTTGTGACAAAAAATAAAATCTTCTATGAACTCACCGTACTACTAAAAGAATACCTTGGGGTGTCTTCTTTCTAAAATGGGTTCATTTGTGGGGTTCCTATACTGTCCTGGCATTTTAGGGGCCCTAAACCGTGAGGAGTAGTCTTGAAACAAAATTTCTCAAAATGACCTGTGAAATCCTAAAGGTACTCATTGGACTTTGGGCCACTTAGCGCAGTTAGGCTGCAAAAAAGTGCCACACATGTGGTATCTTCGTACTCGGGAGAAGTAGTAAAATGTGTTTTGGGGTGTATTTTTACACATACTCATGCTGGGTGGGAGAAATAACTCTGTAAATGGACAATTGTGTGTAAAAAAAATCAAAAGATTGTCATTTACAGAGGTATTTCTCCCACCCAGCATGGGTATGTGTAAACATACACCCCAAAACACATTATACTACTTCTCCTGAGTATGGCGATACCACATGTGTGGCACTTTTTTTCACCCTAACTGCGCTAAGGGGCCCAAAGTCCAATGAGTACCTTTAGGATTTCACAGGTCATTTTTGTTTCAAGACTACTCCTCACGGTTTATGGCCCCTAAAATGCCAGGGCAGTATAGGAACCCCACTAATGACCCCATTTTAGAAAGAAGACACCCCAAGGTATTCCATTAGGAGTATGGTGAGTTCATAGAAGTTTTTATTTTTTTGTCACAAGTTAGCGGAAATTGATTTTAATTGTTTTCTTTTCACAAAGTGTCATTTTCCGCTAACTTGTGACAAAAAATAAAATCTTCTATGGACTCACCATACTCCTAACGGAATACCTTTGGGTGTCTTCTTTCTAGAATGGGGTCATTTGTGGGGTTCCTATACTGCCCTGGCATTTTAGGGGCCCTAAACCGTGAGGAGTAGTCTAGAAAACAAATGCCTCAAAATGACCTGGGAATAGGACGTTAGGCCCCCTAGCGCACCTAGGCTGCAAAAAAGTGTCACACATGTGGTACCGCCGTACTCAGGAGGAGTAGTATAATGTGTTTTGGGGTGTATTTTTACACATACCCATGCTGGGTGGGAGAAATCTCTCTGTAAATTACAATTGTTTGATTTTTTTTTACACACAATTGTCCATTTACAGAGAGATTTCTCCCACCCAGCATGGGTATGTGTAAAAATACACCCCAATCTGAGGGGTGGGGGGGGGGTGATCAGGAGTCCCCAGGGGGCAGTTTAGGGTTAAAAAAAATAGCGTTGACAGGGAGTGATTGATGGGTGATTCGGGGGGTGATTGGGTGTAAACAGGGGTCTGGGGGGTGGGCAGGGGGGGGGGGTCTGAGGGGTGCTGTGGGCAATCAGGGGGCAGGGGGGGGGATCAGTGTGCTTGGGTGCAGACTAGGGTGGCTGCAGCCTGCCCTGGTGGTCCCTCGGACACTGGGACCACCAGGGCAGGAGGCAGCCTGTATAATACACTTTGTAAACATTACAAAGTGTATTATACACTTTGTATGCGGCGATCGTCGGGTTAACATCCCGCCAGCGCTTCCGTATGGCTGGCGGGATGTTGCGGCGGGTGAGCGGAGACAGGCACCGGCGGAGGATCGCGTCACGGATGACGCGATCGCTCCGCCCATGCCCCTACAAGGACCGCCGCCTTTGGGCATGAGCTGGTCCTTGTGGGCTCCACTTCCCGGCCGCCTCTGTGCGTTAGGCAGTCGGGAAGTGGTTAAGTTACATTAGTTATGTTAATTAAAATAGATAGGTAATATAATCTCTTACCCACCCTGTTTTAAAAGAACAGGCGAATGTTTGTGATTCATGAGGGCTGCCATCTTTGTCATGGGGGCAGCCATCTTTTTGGTTGAAAGGAGGTGACAAGGAACAGGAGACACAGTTCCAACTGTCCTGTGTCCTGATCACCTCACCCAGCTGCACACGCTAGGCTTCAAATGTCAAATTCAAAATGTAAAAAAAACAAAACAGCAGAACGAGAACAACAACATCAGAAATCCCATCATGCTTTGCACAGCATTAGGGGAAAAAAAGCCCGGGCAGTTTTTTTCTGTGCAGCTAAAAATGAGGCTTGTATAAGAGAAACAAAGTTCTGGTGCTGTGAAACTGTTAGAGAAACACCAAGCCTTTTCAGTGCTGCTGAGTCGATTTTTAGTCCGGAGGTTCACTTTAAATCGAGTAAAGTGATAAGGGGGGGCTGGGCAAAATTCTAAGAGAGAGCCTATTCCTTGATCTAACCACCTAGTTTGAAATTGAATTGAGAGAGATCGGGGGAAACAAGAGACCCCAATTATTGGTGTAAGCAGGAAGGGATTAGATAGCCAGTTCAAATTGCTATCATGTGTGCTTTTAAGATCAGTATAGCAGCCAGGCAGTTGCATTTTTTTAAATGACATAACATTGGCCTAACTTGACAGATAAGAGTGAACCTTGCAAAGTGCTCACATATAAAGGTTGCTGCAAGGGCAGCCAACCAATAGAGCCTGTGGGAGGATAACCATCTCCCTATGGGTACAGGGAACACCACTTGTACTGCTCTTTTGAAAACAAGCTGTGTTTGATACCCTCCTGAGGAGGCCACGCTCCACAGGAGGATATCAAACACAGTGTGGGGAGACGAGGTGCCCAGGGAGAATAAAATACATGAAAATAATAGAATTTATATAGAAATTAAGAGTTGGCTTCCCTCAAGGATGAAACTATATACAAGGTAAACAAGTTTATTAGCACTATTTATATTTTTTTTATAACAGTTTACATTTTATTGAGTTTTATCATAACAACAAAACATTAACATACAAGTCAACCCCGGGTCAACATTTAGGGCTCGTTTCCACTATAGCGAATCTGCATGCAGGCACCGCATGCGAATTCACATAGGCAATACAAGTGGATGGGATTGTTTCCATTTGTGTGTCGTGTGGGTGCGTTTTGGTGTGCGGGGGAAATCTGCATGGCAGAGCCGTCAGATTTCACGTGCGACTGGAATGCGGGTGAATCGCTCACAATGCTTTTAATAGGGAAATCGCATGTGGCTTTGTCATGCGGTTTTCCCCGCGATTTCGCGTGCGATTTCGCATGTAATGTTATTGAAATGTACACAGGCAGTGACATGGTTAAATTCGCCTGCTTCTTAGCCATGCGAAATCGCATGCAAAATCGTGGGAAAAACAGCATGCAGAAACGCATCCGCATGCGATTTCGTCCGCGGTGGAATCCAGGCGATTCTGCACCGCAACAGTGGAAACGAGCCCTTATTCACCCTGAAAAGATAGAGGAGAAGAAAAGGTAAGTAAAGAGAAGAAAAGGTAAGTAAAGACAAGAAAAAAGGGAAAGATAATTCTATATTCAAGAAGAAAGAAAGAAAGAAAGAAAGAAAGAAAGAAAGAAAGAAAGAAAGAAAGAAAGAAAGAAAGAAAGAAAGAAAGAAAGAAAGAAAGAAAGATCATCACATAATTATTATATCATTATCAGGGATGGTCGTAGTCAGCCAACTTTGCTACGCTGGAACTACGCGTATTTTTACGCAAATACGCTTCGCAATCTATGGCTATGTAATCAGAAACTTCACTACGTTTGCATTTCGTAGACTAAGTGTTAAAATACGCAAGCTTCGCGTAGTGCGAAGCGTAGTTGATGCGACCGCTTATGCCCTTATGCGGAAACATTTCCACAATAATCTTCAACCTATTTGCAAATATAAGCATACATTCCGCCTTCCAATGTGGAATTGTATGCGTATAAAAGGGCAATAATATTTCTACGCATGCGCAATGATCCATATAGATGCAGTTACCGCACGCGTAGTTGACTTCGCAATACATACGTCAACAAGCTTCGCATAGCGGGACTACGACTACGCGGAAATGCGTACGTGTACTTCTTAAACTTCGCCCATTGAACTACGATGCATAGTTGCGTACTACAACATGTAGATTCGCGCTGGCGTAGTTTACGAGCAACCCTGATCATTATACCTTTATAGCTTTATATAGAATATAACCTCAGTAGTGACACAGAGAACCGAATTGAAGGACAATGTCACAGTAAACAGCAACATGGTATATATAAGATTGATGCAAGAAATCACACATCTCTAATCATATTGGCTGCATTTGCCCCCAGAGTCCAGTATATACTCATATTGTAACAAGTAGATTCATTATCAGCACTATGGGGATTTATATGTCAGTAAATATATAAAAAGATTTAACACGCGCTATATATATAAAATACCGTACTCTTTATTTTAATTCTTAGCTTCTCTAGCTCTAATAGATTGGGGGAGAGCGTGGATTATAGATGTACTGCAGAAGCACGCAGCAGTCACCTAGCAACTAAGTCCAAGCGATCCCGGAGTGGTGACGTCACCCGAATATCCAACTGAGCGAGAGTCAGCAGGACGGAGGTGCGGCGGGCGGATCATTGTGTTTTCCAACACGAAAGTGACGTAGGCCGCACTCACAGACTAGCGTGGAACGCAGTCAACACACAGCCGAATAGCGTACAGCTCAGGATTTGCAGCTGTGTATAAGATTGGGGAAACTGGGGACGGTAAGAAGCACCTGTGGAATTACATTATTGAACTGTAAGTGCAGAATCCTTGTGGAATACTGGATATGTTCTGAAGTGCTTGCGTTTTATTGATTGAGTAGGTTGGTCGTCCTTTGGTATGACAAAGTGGACAGTATTCTTGTGAGAGGGGTGGATCTAGTGTTTACAGCACGGAAAGCCATCAGAAAGAAGAAACTGCATCCTATCAAACAGATTGACATCTATTTTTTATCATTTGTGCTGCCCACTTTATAAATAGAGGGATATCTTGTCCCTCTATTCATCAACAGTGTTTATAATTTTTACACATTTTTTACAATCTTTTTCTCTGCAATAATTTTTTTAGAAGGGCCCTTCTATGGTGTGGATGTGAGGATGCTGTAGTATGATTGAGTGAGTTTAGGAAATACCTTCCCTCTCTTTTTCTACAAAGAGGTTTTATTGAATATTAGAGATGTAGCGAACGGTTCGCCGGCGAACGGTTCCAGGCGAACTTAGGGGGTTCGCGTTCGCCTGCACCAGGCGAACTTTTGCGGAAGTTCGATTCGCCCCATAATGCACTATGAGGGTCAACTTTGACCCTCTGCATCACAGTTAGCAGGCACATTGTAACCATTCAGGCTACACTAAGCCCTGGAGCCCCACCCCCCCCCTTATATAAGGCAGGGTCCGGCGGCCATTAGCCCCACTCGCGTGCCTGCTAGAGAGAGGAAAGGGACAGCTGCTGCAGACTTTTTCTCCTAGGGACAGATTAGTTAGGTTCTAGGCTGCTTTGCTTGCTCCTGACTGATTATTATTGCTTTTAAAGCACCCAGCAACAGCTCTTTTCAGAGCTCAACCTGTACATTTTTTTTTCTGTGTGTCAAACTGACACTTTTGTTGCATGCACAGCCTTGCTAATTGATATTGTGTGTGCCACTGCCAGCAGCCCAGCACATTCAGTGACTACCTGTGTGTGTGACAGGGAGCTGCACATTGTACTACCCAGTACTGCATATACCCCAGTACCTGTTGTGTTTACTTAACCCACCTCATCACTGCATATACCTAGCTTTGTGTTGAGTGAACCCAGCTCACTGCATCTAACTACCCAACTACCTGTTGTGTTGAGTGAGAACCCACCTGGCCACCTCACTGCATCTAACTACCTGTTGTGTTGAGTGAGAACCCACCTCAGTCACTGCATCTTAAGTACCCTTACTGTTGAGTGAACCCAGCTCACTGCATCTAACTACCTGTTGTGTTGAGTGAGAACCCACCTCACTGCATCTTAAGTACCTTTACTGTTCAGTGAACCCAGCTCACTGCATCTAACTACCCAGTACCTGTTGTGTTTACTTAACCCAAATCATCACTGCATATACCTAGCGTTGTGTTGAGTGAACCCAGTTCACTGCATCTAACTACCTGTTGTGTTGAGTGAGAACCCACCTCACTGCATCTTAAGTACCTTTACTGTTCAGTGAACCCAGCTCACTGCATCTAACTACCCAGTACCTGTTGTGTTTACTTAACCCACCTCATCACTGCATATACCTAGCGTTGTGTTGAGTGAACCCAGCTCACTGCATCTAACTACCGGTTGTGTTGAGTGAGAACCCACCTGGCCACCTCACTGCATCTAACTACCTGTTGTGTTGAGTGAGAACCCACCTCAGTCACTGCATCTTAAGTACCTTTACTGTTGAGTGAACCCAGCTCACTGCATCTAACTACCTGTTGTGTTGAGTGAGAACCCACCTGGCCACCTCACTGCATCTAACTACCTGTTGTGTTGAGTGAGAACCCACCTCACTGCATCTTAAGTACCTTTACTGTTCAGTGAACCCAGCTCACTGCATCTAACTACCCAGTACCTGTTGTGTTTACTTAACCCACCTCATCACTGCATATACCTAGCGTTGTGTTGAGTGAACCCAGCTCACTGCATCTAACTACCTGTTGTGTTGAGTGAGAACCCACCTGGCCACCTCACTGCATCTAACTACCTGTTGTGTTGAGTGAGAACCCACCTCACTGCATCTTAAGTACCTTTAATGTTCAGTGAACCCAGCTCACTGCATCTAACTACCTGTTGTGTTGAGTGAGAACCCACCTCACTGCATATAGCTAGCATACCCCTGAGATGGACAAAATGGACAAACCAGGTAGAGGAAGAGGTAGAGGCAGACCCAGAGGAAAGCCACCAGGCACCGGCAGGTCTGTGGCTGTGCGAGGTGGTGTTGCTGTGATTTCGTGCGGTGATTTCGTGCGGACCTGCCCCAAAATACAGTGCTCAGAAGAAGGCACGTGCCATCACTTCCCAAAATCGTGAGGAGGTGATTGAGTATTTAACACAGAACACCTCATCTCCCGCAGCCACCAGCGCTACAACAAGCACCACATCTGCTGCATTTGACACTTCGCAGGAGTTATTTGGTGGTGGTGGTGAAATCACTGATTCCCAGCCACTACTGCAACAACAACAAGAAGGCGCAGGTACACCACCTCATACGTCTGAGTTAGGTGGCGATAGTATGGACATAACGTGTGTGGATGGGGATGATGGTGGACCACCTGAAGTTGGTGCACTTGAGGAGGTGTCTGAGGAAAGCGCAGCTGGCCAGGAGGATTATGATGACGATTATACGGATACCACATATGTTCCCGGTAGAGGAGATGACCAGGTGGACAGTTCAGAGGAGGAGTCAGAGAGGAGTAGGAGGAGACGACTCCATGATAGAAGCAGAGGGAGCTCGTCCTCAGAAACAGCTGGGGGCAGTGTCCGGCGCCATGTATCACCAGCTATGGCCAGCCAGCCAACATGCCCTTCAACGTCAGCTGCTGATGCCACCCTAGCGCCATCACCCCAGGGGGGTTCAGCGGTTTAGAAACTTTTTAACGTGTGTGTCTCAGATCGGAGCAAAGCCATCTGTTGTCTCTGCCAGCAAAAATTGAGCCATGGAAAGGCCAACTCTCACGTAGGGACAAGTGCCTTACGAAGGCACCTGGAGAGAAGGCACAAACAGCTATGGCAAGAACACCTGAGGAAAAGCAGCACCCCTCAAAAGACAAGCCACGGAGAACAACCGCGGCAGCCGTCACAGGGGGCTTCTGCTGCTCCACGTTCCCATGGTATTGTTCGTGGCTGGGGGGAGGAAGAATGGATACACTTTTAAACAATTTAAAATTACAATTATCTAAACTTTCAAACAATTTAAAAATACAACCATCTAAACTTTCAAACAATTTAAAAATACAACCATCTATCATTTTCAAAAAATTTAAAAAAAGGGCAAAAAAACTTGCCCTCCGTAAAACATTCTTGGCAAATGCTTTCGACTTGGTTTGTCTTCCGCTGGCTCAAGGGTCCATCTGACCACAGATGCCTGGTCTGCAAAGCACGGTCAGGGCAGCTACAGCATGGGTCTCAGCAGGCTCCCACTTCGGGCCGGAATCCAACCTTCATTCCCCGCGGTGACAATGGCAGACTTGCCCTCCATAACGGATTCCCGTTAAAGGATTTAAAGTTAATTCATTTCAAATACACAGCAGGGCCTCGAAAGTCCGCCTCCTGTATTGTTATTTTTGGTCACTACCTCAGGGCGGGCGTGCCCTGCTGCCCTCCTTGGATGTGTAGTGGTAGCCGTTTCTCAGGCTCCACACCTGATTCCATCCCTCATTCCCCGGCCATTACCCAGGGGTCACAAATGGCAGACTTGCCCACCTCCATATGATTCTCGTGAAAGGAATGTGGTGTCATCTTTGCCCGCCATAACTGGTTCTCGTTAAAGGTTTTAAAGTACATTCATTTCAAATACACAGCAGGGCCTCGAAAGTCCTCCTCCTGTATTGTTATTTTTGGTCACTACCTCGGGGCGGGCGGGCATGCATGCCTGCCCGCTGCCCTCCTTGGATGTGTAGTGGTAGCCGTTGCTCAAGCTCCACACCGGATTCAAACCCCTCATTCCCAGGCTATTACCCGGGGTCACAATGGCAGACTTGCCCGCCTCCACAGGATTCTCATTGTAGCGGTACTGAACAAGTACACATCAAGTAGAAAATGTAATTTAAAAACAAAACGTAAGCTTTTTAACAATGCCATGGAAAGTTGAGAAGGAAGTCACACATTACCTGACATCACTGAGTGAGGAAGAGCAATCTTGCCATGTTGCGCAGTAGTCCAGCATGGCCGTCTCTACACAAACAGCTGTTTGCCGTGCGTTACACAGTGAGTTTGGTGTGTCAGTGTGAAGCAGTACTCTAATTACACTCCCTGATTGATGTATACACATGCAAGATGCATGTTAGGCCTGCAATTTAGCATTCAATGTGATTTCTGCCCTTAAAACGCTGCTTTGCGTCACATCCAGATTTTTCCCCGGGACTTTTGGCATGTATCCCACTCCGTCATGCCCCCTCCAGGTGTTAGATCCCTTGAAACATCTTTTCCATCACTTTTGTGGCCAGCATAATTTTTTCTATTTTTCAAAGTTCGCCTCCCCATTGAAGTCTATTGCGGTTCGCGAACTTTTCCGCGAACCGAACCTTCCGCGGAAGTTCGCGAACCCGGTTCGTGAACCAAAAATCGGAGGTTCGCGACATCTCAATTGAATATATACTAAGAATTGAAATAAATAGTACGATATTTTATAAATATATATATATAGCGCGTGTTAGATCTTTTTTATATACTAACTGATTTGGAAGTTGAGGGTGCTGATTTGATAGGAATTCCCCTCCAGCGCAAGGTTATTTTCTTCATGTCAGTAAATATACTTGTAAGGTATTTGTCGCATCAAGACGACCAGACACCATCACATTTTTTGGGCAGTTCCTACTTTTGTCAGTAAGTTTATATAGTGGCAAAGCTTTATTTACTGCATTAATCCACTCAGTTTTGGTGGGAATGACTGGCTGATTCCAATGATACAGAATAATTTTCCTAGCAGTATGGCAAAGGGTAAAAATCATGATCTGTTTATACTTAGAGAATTAGCCATGACCAAATAGCCCGACGGTAGCCAGTTGGGGTTCAAGTGTAAATAGGGAATCAAGAACTCGCCCTATGAACTTCTATATCTGGTACCAGAATCCAGCCAATGCTGGGCAGGACCAAAACATATGAATGTATGTTCCTTCAGCTGCCTGACATCTAGTACATAGGTTGGAATGTGAGGTGTTCATTTTATGTAACCGATGAGGGTGAGTAAACTCTATGAATATACTTTAGGTGAATTAACCTATCTCTGGATGATATGAGGAATTCTGCCACCCTGCCGATCACTTCTTCCCAATCTTCCTCATCAATGTCGCCCAAATCCGTGCTCCATTGAGTGTTGTGTTGTGACCCAGATAAATGAAGAATTCTGAGTAGATATTGGATAGGGGTGTGTCGAGATGCTCTAGCATGAGAAGCATTTCAATAGGATTGGAAGCTAATTGGATCCGATCCTGTCCAAACTGTGATTGTGCAGCATGTCGTAATTGAAGAAAGCGGAATAGCATGTGATTTGGGAGATCATAGGACTGTTTAAGTTGATTAAAGGGTAAAAGGGTCCCATCTGAGGCTATATCTCATAGCTTTTGGTATCATGATCGGCCCAAATAATGGGACAGTGAGGGATTACCCCATAGAGGTGTATATGGTGCAAATACTTATTTAAACACTCAGGGAATATATATATATATATATATATATATATATATATATATATATTACGTGTTCCCAAAACAGGGGTAGGCCCCTAGCGCACTAAAACTTAACTTTTATTGGTTATATTAAAATACATATGTATCAAGGGTACAGCATCAATTAAAACAGTCACCAGTGATAGGTTTAGACACTCACTTAATATCACATATATATCAGAGTCTATGGGGCAGGTAGCCTCCAAGCAATATAAATTGTGCATATATGTGCACGTATCTCAAGGAGAGACAAATAGACAATATACTGGTACATGCACACTAATAACTTGGTGGTCGATACCTTCCCCCAACTACCTAACACACGTGTGATGGACAGTAGGGGATCACACCCTGCATACAGTGTATAACATTACAGTAAACTCGACATGTTTCGGTTAAAATGCCTTCGTCCGGAGTGAATACATTTATACAGTGCAGTGCATCAAACATATACAGTGCCCCCACCCCACATATCAACTGTCAGCATATTATAGCCCCTATCAGAGCTGATTGCCGTCCCATATCAACAGTCTTATATACTGTGCAAGCAAGAAGTTTTAAATCAGGATAATACCATTTATTGGCTAACTAAAAATGAATAAGAATAAACAAGCTTTCGGCCTTGTAGCCTTCGATCCATCCTTAGGGCGTCACCCATCTGGGTGTGTCATACCTGTCACTAGATGTTGAGGCCCTTTATTGTAGCATTAGACATAACCTAGGTATCCAAGCAGTGAATCACTTTATGCAGGCGAGAGGAATACATATGAAGGCCCATACTGAATTCCTACTAAAAAGTCTTGAATTTATACTGACTCACAATTTTTTTCGGTTTGAGGGATTAGCGTATCATCAAGTAAGGGGAAGTGCGAAGGGGACGGTGTGTGCCCCATCGTATGCAAATCTCGTCCTCAGATGGTGGGAGGATGCGATTGTGTTCGGGGAAGATTTGCCGTTCTATACGTCGCACGTCCTCTTTTGGGGGCATTTTACCGACAACATATTGATTATCTGGGATGGTCCAGTGGACATTTTCCGTGACTTTGTTACATGCTTGAATACAAATAAAATCGGGATGTTTTTTACACACAAAATGAGTCGCAATAGTATAAATTTCCTGGACCTGACGATAGTCCTTGAAAAGGATGGAAGTGTCCAGACCACGATATACAGAAATCAAACCTCCACTAATTCCCTCCTGCATTGGAAAAGCGCTCATCCACGGTCCCTAAAAGCTGGGATCCCGGTGGGACAGTACTTAACCGGTTCGGCCTATCTGGACGAGCTTTCTCGTCCAGATAGGCACTGCTGCTGTCGCCGGCTAGTGCGCGCGATCGGGCGCGCCCCCGCGCGCGCTCTCGCTGCCCGCCACTAGCCCCCCGATCAGTGAATGGGAATATAATTCCCATTCACCGATCTAACTTCCCCGCAGAAATACCGACGCTTTCTCTCCAGAGAACGCTGTATTTCTGCCCCCAGGAAACTTCTCCCCAGCATTTTAGTTCCTGGATGCGAGATCGTTCGCATCCAGGACTTTTTTCACTGTGGCCATCTTGTGGCCAAATAGTAAACTGCACCCACATACATTTTTAATAAAAAAAAATATTATTTTACATTTAAAATGAGTAGTTTCCCTCCCACACCAAAAATTACCCACATACACTTTTTTTTATTAAAAAAAAAAAATACAATAAAAAAAAAAAACAAAAACAACATAAATAGTTACCCAAGGGTCTGACATTTTTAAATATGCATGTCAAGAGAATATGTTATTATATTATTTAAAATTATAAGCTTATAAATAGTGATTGACGCAAATTGAAAAAATGCACCTTTATTTCTAAATGAAATATCGGCACCATAAATTGTGATAGGGACATCATTTAAACGGTGTAATAACCAGGACAGATGGGTAAATAAAATACATGCGTTTTAATTACGGTAGCTTATATTAATTTCAAACTATAATGGCCAAAAACTGAGAAATAATGAATTTTTTATGTTTTTTTCTTATTCTTCCTGTTAAATTGCATTTACAGTAAAGTGGCTCTTAGCAAAACGTACCCCCCCCCCACCCAAAGAAAGCCTAATTGGTGGCAGAAAAAACAAGATATAGATCAATTCATTGTGATAAGTAGCAATAAAGTTATAGGCGAATGAACGGGAGGTGAACGTTGCTCGGATGCATGAGATTTTCGGCACTGCGGAACCGGTTAAGAGCAAAAGGGAACTGTTCAAAAGAGACCGATTTTGATCAAGAATGTATAGGCCTTACATACAGATTCAAAAACAGGGGCTTCCCAGATTTTGTCCTGAAAAAGGCATATAATAGGGCAAGAGAAACGGATCGCACGTCACTTTTAAACACAAAAAGCCGAAAAAATGGGGAAAAAGCCAATTTCCCGAGATTGATAGGGACATACACTGTCCAATCTAACAAAATTTTTGATATTGTCAAGAGATATTGGCCAATCCTCCATCAGGACAAAGACCTCTGTAAGCTCCTACTCATACGACCGAGTGTAACATACAGAAGGGCTGAGAATATAAGAGACAAGCTGGTGCACAGCGAGTTCAAAAGAGACCTAGTAGAACCAGCCCCAATACGCTCATGGTTACCCCCGAAACCTATAGGCACATACAAATGCGGGAGATGTAAGGCCTGTGAAAATATTCTACAGACGAAAAACTTTAAGGACTCCAGTGAGACACGCACGTTTAATATATTTACGCTCATAAATTGTGACACAGAAAGTGTAATATATGGAGCCTTGTGCCCGTGTAAAAAATTGTATGTAGGCGAGACTGGAAGGGCTTTTAAATCACGTGTTTTGGAACACGTAGGTGACATTCGCCATAAAGGAGAAACAGCGGTCTCAAGACATATGAGGCCGGTGCATGGGGAGGACCCCTTTAATATCACATTTTTTGGGGATTCAAAAAGTAATAAGGAACAATAGAGGAGGGAACCATGACAGAATCCTCAGACAGATTGAAGCTAAGTGCATCTTTCGGTTAAAGTGTATGGCCCCAATTGGTTTGAATGAGGGATTTGCATATGCACCCTTTTTGGATTGAAGTGTCTGTACATAGTGGATATTGAGTGCAGAAGGGTGATGGAGGCCCCTGGAAAGTTTGTATACTACTTGGAGCTAATCAATCCTTTTTAGTCTGGAAATGGCCCTAATCTATGGGCTTTAATCACAGTCAAATATGCAAATATATGGTCAATACCTAAAACTCTCCCTTCCCTCTCCCCCCCCCCCCCTCAACTGCATATCCTGTAACTATCACTTTAAGTTTGAAGTCTGTACCTTTAAAGCAGGGTGCTAATGTACTAAATGAGATATGCAACATATAGTTGATGCACCTAGTAATCTGATGTATGCAACTGACAGTCTCCAGGCTGACTAAAATATACGCAATATACAGATATTGGCGGCAGATGCGCTCATAATGTCGCATAATCACTGACTAATAGTATGTAACTGATGCGTGGATAAGGTTGCATGATCGGTAGCGATCTAAGTATTAATGGGCAGCGGCTGATATACTGACTAAGTCGCAAAAACCCACACATTTATCCCTAGTAATGCGCATATAATGTCGCGCTTCACAGCACTGAACATATTGTTTACCCATTGCAGGCATACTGCTCGTAATGAGCCACCCGGGAGGCAGGATGTCCAGGTAACTATGGTGGCGGGACGCCTTACTACGTCCTCTACGCTTGGCCAGTTGCCTAGTTACCTGAGTAACACGGACCATATGACGCGCTTCCAGGTGGAATGGAGTTACCCGGAAGTAAACAGGAAATCTGACTTGGTGGACGCACAGCATGAGATGCCGGCGTCTAAAGACATGCAGGATGCGGGGAATGAGTGATGGGGCAATAGGGCGGCATGAGAACCCTAGGAGATGTATAGAGATATAACCTCTGAGTGACAGGTATGACACACCCAGATGGGTGACGCCCTAAGGATGGATCATTTGCACAGTATATAAGACTGTTGATATGGCAATCAGCTCTGATAGGGGCTATATATGCTGACAGTTGATATGTGGGGTGGGGGCACTGTATATGTTTGATGCACTGCACTGTATCAATGTATTCACCCCAGACGAAGGCATTTTAGCTGAAACATGTCGAGTTTACTGTAATGTTATACACTGTTTGCAGGGTGTGATCCCCTACTGTCCGTCACACCTGTGTTAGGAAGCTAGGGTAAGGTATTGACCACCAAATTATTAGTGTGCATGTACCAGTATATTGTCTAAAGAGGAGATATTTGTCCCTCCTTGAGATATGTGCACATATATGCACAATTTATATTGCTTGGAGGCTAGTAGCTACCCCATAGACTCTGATATATGTGATATTAAGTGAGTGAGCGTCTAAACCTAACACTGGTGACTGTTTTAATTGATGCTGTACCCTTGATACATATGTATTTTAATAGAACCAATAAAAGTTACGTTTTAGCGCGCTAGGGGCCTACCCCTGTTTTGGGAACACGTATTATATATAGGTTAATATGGTGACCAGGAGTTGTATTTGGACAATTTAGTTTGTATATACTGCCAAGCTTTGAATGTGGTTTTCATTACCTCCGTCACCGCAGGGGAGGATTTAGGGCCACAAAACTGGAGATTGAGAAGACCCTCATATGAGCCTATAGTGGACGATTCAATAACTACTGCTGGGTTCTTTTCATTTCTGGAAAACCACCATCTAACAGTGACTAAAATTGCAGCAATATAATAATAAAAAAGTTAGGCATAGCCAGTCCGCCGTCTGTAGTTGCCAGCTCCAATGTTTGTATAGAGATGTGGAGTGATGGAGCAATTTTAGTAATATCATTAAAATGTTTCCAAGGAATCCAAACTAGGGTATTATGGAATACACAGTTAAGTTTGGACAACAGCATCATCTTGACAGGGCCAATTAGAGTGAGAGGTAAATTATGCCTTACAGTACAGGGTGTGCAGAATTATTAGGAAAGTTGTATTTTTGAGGAATAATTTTATTATTGAACAACAACCATGTTCTCAATGAACCCAAAAAACTCATTAATATCAAAGCTGAATATTTTTGAAAGTAGTTTTTAGTTTGTTTTTAGTTTTAGCTATTTTAGGGGGATATCTGTGTGTGCAGGTGACTATTACTATGCATAATTATTAGGCAACTTAACAAAAAACAAATATATACCCATTTCAATTATTTATTTTTACCAGTGAAACCAATATACCATCTCAACATTCACAAATATACATTTCTGACATTCAAAAACAAAACAAAAACAAATCAGTGACCAATATAGCCACCTTTCTTTGCAAGGACACTCAAAAGCCTGCCATCCATGGATTCTGTCAGTGTTTTGATCTGTTCACCATCAACATTGCGTGCAGCAGCAACCACAGCCTCCCAGACACTTTTCAGAGAGGTGTACTGTTTTCCCTCCTTGTAAAACTCACATTTTATGATGGACCACAGGTTCTCAATGGGGTTCAGATCTGGTGAACAAGGAGGCCATGTCATTAGTTTTTCTTCTTTTATACCCTTTCTTGCCAGCCACGCTGTGGAGTACTTGGACGCGTGTGACGGAGCATTGTCCTGCATGAAAATCATGTTTTTCTTGAAGGATGCAGACTTCTTCCTGTACCACTGCTTGAAGAAGGTGTCTTCCAGAAACTGGCAGTAGGACTGGAAGTTGAGCTTGACTCCATCCTCAACCCGAAAAGGCCCCACAAGCTCATCTTTGATGATACCAGCCCAAACCAGTACTCCACCTCCACCTTGCTGACGTCTGAGTCGGACTGGAGCTCTCTGCCCTTTACCAATCCAGCCACGGGCCCATCCATCCTCACTCTCATTTCATCAGTCCATAAAACCTTAGAAAAATCAGTCTTGAGATATTTCTTGGCCCAGTCTTGACATTTCAGCTTGTGTGTCTTGTTCAGTGGTGGTCGTCTTTCAGCCTTTCTTACCTTGGCCATGTCTCTAAGTATTGCACACCTTGTGCTTTTGGGCACTCCAGTGATGTTGCAGCTCTGAAATATGGCCAAACTGGTGGCAAGTGGCATCTTGGCAGCTGCACGCTTGACTTTTCTCAGTTCATGGGCAGTTTTGCGCCTTGGTTTTTCCACATGCTTCTTGCGACCCTGTTGACTATTTTGAATGAAACGCTTGATTGTTCGATGATCATGCTTTAGAAGCTTTGCAATTTTAAGAGTGCTGCATCCCTCTGCAAGATATCTCACTATTTTTGACTTTTCTGAGCCTGTCAAGTCCTTCTTTTGACCCATTTTGCCAAAGGAAAGGAAGTTGTCTAATAATTATGCACACCTGATATAGGGTGTTGATGTCATTAGACCACACCCCTTCTCATTACAGAGATGCACATCAAGCAATATGCTTAATTGGTAGTAGGCTTTCGAGCCTATACAGCTTGGAGTAAGACAACATGCATAAAGAGGATGATGTGCTCAAAATACTCATTTGCCTAATAATTCTGCACTCCCTGTACACTTATCTTTAATTGTTTTAATTACAGGAAAAAGATTATTCGGCACAAACTGTCTCAGATCTTTTTGAATTATAATTCCAAGATATGTAAATGTATCTGCCCAAAGAAGAGGCATTGAAGTAGAAGTTGAAGGAGTTGTCTGCCCATCTAACGGAAATAATATTGATTTGTGCCAATTAATTCTCTGTCCCGGCCATGTTCCAAAAACTATTTATGATTTCCAACTGCATTAAAGAGACTCTGAAGCGAGAATAAATCTCGCTTCAGAGCTCATAGTTAGCAGGGGCATGTGTGCCCCTGCTAAAATGCCGCTATCGCGCGGCTAAACGGGGGTCCCTTACCTTCAAAATCCCCTCCGTACAGCGGGGGAGCGCTTTCGCATTGGGGCAGGGCTAACCGCCGCAGCCCTGCCCCACGCGCGTCTGTCAGTGCGTATCTCCGCCTCTCCCCCGCCCCTCTCAGTCTTCCTTCACTGAGAGGGGCGGGGGAGAGGCGGCAATTTGCCGCTGATAGACGCGCTGTGAGGTAGGGCTGCAGCCGTTAGCCCTGCCTCCAGCAGCAGCAAAATATACGACCAATTTGGTCGTTGATTTTGCGGGAGGGTTTGGGGGTGAAGGGACCCCCATTTAGCTGTGGGATAGCGGCGTTTTAGCAGGGGCACACGTGCCCCTGCTGAATATAAGCACTGAAGCGAGATTTATTCTCGCTTCAGTGTCTCTTTAAGAGAATGTCCTGAGTCGGCTATATAAAAGTAGCAGGTCATCTGCGTATAAAGAGACCTTTTCCTCAAGATTACCCAATCTTAATCCCACTACCCTGTTGGACTGTCTCAGGAGACTAGCTAATGGTTCTATGGCTATAGCAAAAAGACTCGGGGAGAGGGGGCATCCCTGTCGAGTACCTCTGGATAATGGGAAGGTGTTAGTTATTTTATTGTTGATTTTAAGCCTAGCTATAGGATGTTTGTTAAAAGTGGGAAGTCTTTTGGAGACCAGAGTAAATCATTTTAAAAGATGTGGTTGTTTAATTAAGCATTACTGATTTCCATTATATTCAAATATTCAATAAGGTACAATTCTTAGTTACATCAGAAACATAAAAATAAAATAATGAAATTGCTGAGTAATTTGTAGGTATATTAAGGAAAGGCCTATTGTACTGGCTTCTGTGTTTGCATGTGTGTGTGTGAGTGTGAAAGGCTGAAGGAAGAAAGAATGACTGAATGTCCCCACCTTCCCGCCTAAGTTCTTAACACATACGAAATGGGATGGTCCCAAAATGCCTTACGATACTATCTCTGATTGGTCTAATTAAATAATGCTATAGTTTCTATTCGCTGACTACCAAACCTAACTGCATTCAGTTAACTGTTCATTTATCCCAAAGTGAGCACATGTTCCATTCTGGCTGAAACTAGTATTCTAACAGCCTCATTGTACTATTATGGCCTGAGGAATTTATTCCCTGCCCCCAATGATGGGAACCACATGCTCCAATTACCTTATGGGGAAGGCTGGCATATACATTCCAAGTGAGAGGGTAATTTACTAACATCATGGACAAAGTCTTATGTTAAAATCTCCACTTAAGCCTAATTACCCTAACCTAAATAATTAAAGATTTCTTTTCAATCAGGCTTATCAATATCACATATATAATTGATCTATAGCTTTGATATCTCAATCTCGTCACATCCAATATAGATAATTCTCCTTCTCATCACAGCAGGGCCCTAGCTATGTAGAGAGCTCAAATCATCAAATATTTAGATCACTCGATTAAAATCTCAAAACAACTTATTACATCTCCCCCTGATTAAAGACGTTAAATCATCTATTTAAATTACTTTTACTTCTATAAATACATCTTTGTATAATTTTATCATTATCAAAAATTTAGTTAAAATATAACAATCATATTCTGTCATCTTTCACTAATAATTACATTCAAATTTTGCTACCTCTAATTTTTAGACAAACCAATAACTTTTATTTAAACTAATTGCATTTATATGCCCTTCATACATCCCTTGTGAATGAACTCTATGAGGGGAAAAAACTCTTTTAACACCTGCCTTGCTGGACTAAACTTAAACAGCAAACTTCCTTTGTTGTACATGTGTAATTGGGGGTGGGTGTTAACCCTTTCACTTCTTGTTGTACAGGAAATTTTACATTTGACAAAAATGGTAGATTCTTCTTAAAATTAAACTAATACCCTTAAACTAAACATGCAAGCATGATGACAAATCTAAACTTTGAATCTCATTACTTTTTCTTCCATTTTTAAAATTATCATAAAACCCCTTTTTTTTATAAAACAATCATAATCCATTGGATCACCTACTAATGTTAAATAACACTAAAATGTATTGCTTTCCAGCTACTAATATCATTAAGATGTTATACACTCATCTTGATGGAATTCATATCACTTATTTATCCATCCCAAATCAATATGAATTAATGTATACCTGTATTCTTCAATTATGTTATATCTCCTTAACCTCCCTAGCCGTATTGATGGTTATACACGTCCATACAAGACATGCTGTGAACGGTATTGACATGCATACACGTTAATACTCTCCTGCACTGTACACTAGACCCTTGCTTGACACATTTTGGCAAGTTACAGGAGAAAAAAAAGGTTATGAAAATTAATTGGATCAATTTTTGCACAGAAATCCTGGGGAAATTGAACACCAGGGAGGCTAGCCAGAGCCAACAGATTAATAAAATCATTAATAGGCATTGGAGAATACTTAAAGAATCTTTTCCCACAGTACAGGAATTCAGGTATCCACCACTGATGTCCTTCCGACGGCCGCCACGTATTAGGGACAAGGTGGTACACACGTCTGCAGTTGAAGTGACAGGAGTACCTAGGAATGGGACATTCCCTTGATTGCACTGCCACATGTGTGGTAGTATGACGAAAGGGGATATGTTTACACATCCCTCTAGTGGTAAGAAATTCTACATTAAAGGTTATTTTAGTTGCGATTCAACATTTGTTGTTTATTTGATCAAGTGTCCGTGTGGTCTGGGCTATGTGGGCAAGACCACACAGCCACTTCGTGATCGCATCTCTTCACACAAATCTGCCATTAGAGGGGAGAGTTCTGACCACGCAGTAGCATGTCATTTTAGGGAGTGCAGGCATGCAGTTTCACAATTGAGAGTTCAGGTTATTGATAATGCCCCTTTCAGTGTAAAGAGGGGAGATCGGCATAAACTGCTGATGAAAAAATAGGCTATGTGGATTAGGAGATTAGGTACTTTTGGCAGAGGTGGGCTAAATAAAGAATATGAATTGTCAGGGTGCGTACAGATCTGTATTGTATTGCCCTCTGTGGATGATTAATGCATTTTAATCTTGTGCTTCTTATTTGTTCTTCAGATTATTTGGACCAGCGATGAGGAGTCAGGTGGAGATTGGCAAGTTTAAATTGTCCAGGGTTAGCTATAATGTTTGCCGTGCGGGGGGATGCTGGGGATTCCTCGATTGGGCTGCTCGTTGTGCTGTATGGATACCGCAGCATAGCGTTGCGGTTACTATGGGTACAAGGTTTACTTTGGGGAGTCACATGATAGCGGGGGCGGATCGCCCGGTGCAGCTGGTGACGTGCCTCAATAGAATGACAGGACGCGCTCGTATTGGTTTGCGATGCACTCAGGTCATTGGTTGGATTGACCCATGTGATTATGTCCGCGTGATTAGTGACGCGGCTGGTGTCAGCGTGTCGGGTAGCGCAGTTCCGGGATCCTGGGCGTCTCTTTGCATGGCAATAGTGTTTCCCCGCTGATGTGGTGGGTAGATGTATGCTGATTCCTGGGGGAGGTACTAGAGTGCTCCATTTTACATACTAAGGGATTAGTTCCCCATCAGGTCCGCCAGTCCCTGCCTCTCTCTGATTGGCCGGACAAAGGTAAGCTCATTAATGTTTGTACTATTTAAGGAGTTTGGTGATTTACTTCAGTGTGATGATTTTGCTTCTTAGCTTGAAAAAGGGCCAGATGCCCGAAACAGCGGAGCTGTCGCTGCTGACAGATGCTTGATATCATGCTGTTTTAATTTTTAATTAATAAAATAGCTATTTTTTCTACTCAAGACGGTGCTGACTCGCTTCTGGACTTTTTGATATTTGTATGGTCTGGTGTGCACAGCCCATAGGGGTCATAGCACGTCTGAATTCAAGTTCCCCCATTGGTGCTTGCCACACACTGTGGATCTTTGATGAGGACACAACTTTTACCATGAACTTTAATAAATCTTGTTTATCTAATAAACATAAGTTTCATAACCTTAGATAAACCTAATATAAAGCTCAATAAAATAAAAAAAAAGAACACAATGTCATCTTAAAACCATCCTTCACACTTTATTGTGAGGACAACAAAGTTATATTCTCTTATGTAAATGTGTAATAGCATGTTAATATGTGTGTGTGCATTTACATAACATGCTAATCTCATGTGTATATGTCATTATTAGTCTACCTGCTGTGTGTGTGTGCAAATTGCAAGTAAACTAAATGATACCTTTACATTTCTTACACAATGATATTTCAAAAATGATCAATACATTATCTATAAAGACTTTTCTGACGTATCTTGACTCATGCAGTTTGGGTGACTGCAAATGGTTCAGATTACATGACTCCAGCTGTTCTTAATTAACCCTTCTCTTGCTTAACATGGATACCACTGTTTCTTATACAAACAGACGAAAGCATCTCCCATACAACTTCTGCTAAAACATTTCTATGTCACTAAAAAAAAAAACTTAACTTGAAAACTTTCTTTAAATTTTATTTGAAATGACCTCATCTTATATACTTGTTACTAACAAATTAACATAACAAGATATATTCTTTTTCTCTACTTTCTTGACATAAGTCTCTTTCTTATGATTAAACTTTACTAGCTCACTGAGTCTATACAAGTGGCCTACTAAAGTACATAGCAACTGATGTAACCAATTGCTAATATGCAAAATAAACTCAAAGAAACATGAAATCCACTTTTCTATAAACAACAGATACTCGAATTACTTTTAAATTCAATATCCCAATCAATATTGTACCTCAATTTTCATCAATTTACAGAAAGGAAGGAAATCATCACCATTTCTGATTTTCTTCATATACTTCTCAGGAAACAAAATTTAATAATTAAGGAGATAGAATACATGTTTACACCAAATCATAAAGGGGAAATAAAATATGTTATCACATAAGCACATATAGAATAAACAAACAATAACTTTTGTCAGAGTTCTGCTTTAACCTGTTGTCCTTTAAACATTTAATTTTTAAATTTCCTTGAATTCGAATACATTGTGTACAGTCTAAAATATCAGTGCATACATCACTGTACTCATAATTTACAGCAATGATCAGAGTATACAATTTTATTTCAGATATTTGATACACCAACACCAAGTCCCTTGTATACCAATAATTTGAACTGGTACATTTGATTTCACACCTCTGACCGGAAAAAGATATGAAAACATTTGTCACCATTCATCAATTATATTTTCATAAATTTCCACCTTTCTTCCGGTAAAGAAAAATAAACCTATACAAAAATACAGCATATATAAGTATAAGGATATACTTATTTATGTCAAATCACTTATGGGACTGAGCACTGAGCACATATCATAATCTGAGCATATTATTAATCATCAATCACTGATCACATTAAACTGAACACACATATTGTCTTTTAAAATATATCTTTACCTTATAAAGTGTCAAAATCATCTAAATGTAATAACTATAGTCATGAGCTACCAAATTTATTTTACACATTACAGATCAAATTCTTCTGTCATTGATGCAATCGTTATTTGCAACAATTCGGCTTTATTTAATCAAGATTAAACCAAATCCCTTTATTTCACAATAAACTCACTAAGAATATCCTCCTGACTAAACCTATAACTTAAAAAAACTTATTTTATCAACTTTTGCGTAAATCGAATCTTACAATATTTGGCTGTCATCTGTGGACACAAGCAATCACATCTTACTTATGAATGCTGACCTTTATCTCAATATCCTCATCAATCCTCTAATACAGGAATAGATATGTCTATCATCAAACTATGATGATTAATACTCCTATGCAAAATTATAATAAGCTTAATTTAATTTATTAAAATTTGTAATATCAATTAAAATATTAATGACTATATTTTATACTTTTTATCAAAACTCAAATGGAAAAATATAGGACAACAACTCTGAGACTTAAATTTTTCATAACATATATAGCTTGCAATATAAATAACTTTTATGTGACCTCTGCAATGATTTTACACTCCAATTAGAATAGCTGTAACATGAGACATGCTGCTGCTGCAAAGAAATCATGTCATTTTGGTAACCAATTCATAAAATATCACTTTTAAATACCCAGAAACATTTTATTTTTCCCTGGCTTTCAGGATTATTGCGCTTCTAATAAACCACTATTACAGATATATTTCCTGTTTATATAAACTGTCACTTATTCATGGTCTATACATTTTCTTTCACACAAGTGGCCAATTAAACTAAATCTAAAATCCTTACTTTACTTATAGAAGCCATTATGGTAAGTTTTGCTTCTATGATCCAATTACACTATCAAAAGCTTCAATTTAAAGCATTTTTTCTCACGTTTAGCTTGCAGCTCTGTGAACAAAAATATCTCCATCTTTAAATAAACATCAGCATTGTGTAGGTCTGCATACTGTCTATTTTGCATGCTTTTCATTTTAGCAAACTCTAAGTAACTATTTCCCTAATTAACTAGCAAATATTCTTGATTTCTTTAACAACTTTGGACAACACATCTGACTTTTAAAACTTTTAGCCAATTCAACAGAAAATAAAACATAATCACCTTATGCAGACAGACTTCTGGTTCCACCCACATCTTATGGAGGTCTATCATTCGCCTCTGATCTGGTCTCTTCCTTGCTTCAGGTTCAATCGCAAAAATAGTTTCACAAATACCCAGCCTTCTCTACAGTCCTCCGTTTTTGAAACGATGTTTGTGATCTATGGCTGAGTTAATCTTCGTGAATCATTTACGACTGGCTGACATCCGCCAAATGTTAAAAGTGGGATTTGTTGTTTAAAAACCAAGTCCTTTGGAGACCAGAGTAAATCATTTTAAAAGATGTGGTTGTTTAATTAAGCATTACTGATTTCCATTATATTCAAATATTCAATAAGGTACAATTCTTAGTTACATCAGAAACATAAAAATAAAATAATGAAATTGCTGAGTAATTTGTAGGTATATTAAGGAAAGGCCTATTGTACTGGCTTGTGTGTTTGTATGTGTGTGTGTGTGTGTGTGTGTGAGTGAGTGTGAAAGGCTGAAGGAAGAAAGAATGACTGAATGTCCCCACCTTCCCGCCTAAGTTCTTAACATATACGAAATGGGATAGTCCCAAAATGCCTTACGATACTATCTCTGATTGGTCTAATTAAATAATGCTATAGTTTCTATTCGCTGACTACCAAACCTAACTGCTTCAGTTAACTGTTCATTTATCCCAAAGTGAGCACATGTTCCATTCTGGCTGAAACTAGTATTCTAACAGCCTCATTGTACTATTATGGCCTGAGGAATTTATTCCCTGCCCCCAATGATGGGAACCACATGCTCTAATTACCTTATGGGGGAAGGCTGGCATATACATTCCAAGTGAGAGGGTAATTTACAAACATCATGGACAAAGTCTTATGTTAAAATCTCCACTAAAGCCTAATTACCCTAACCTAAATAATTAAAGATTTCTTTTCAATCAGGCTTATCAATATCACATATATAATTGATCTATAGCTTTGATATCTCAATCTCGTCACAATATAGATAATTCTCCTTCTCATCACAGCAGGGCCCTAGCTATGTAGAGAGCTCAAATCATCAAATATTTAGATCACTCGATTAAAATCTCAAAACAACTTATTACAATGTTGATCAGTATATTGAACTCTAGTACTGTACAGGTTACTATAATAATTAAGGAAAGTCTGCTCGATCATTGCCTGATCCCCATATTCCTGGCCATCGTTATCTTTAATTTTAGAGATTGCCGTCAAGGATGAGTCATCTCTAAGTAGCCATGCAAGCATTTTATCATTTTTATCACCTTTCGCAAAGACGTACTGAGCTTAAGCCAGCATTCCCTGTCTGCATTTGTCTATTCTCAGGATTTCCGTGTGATCTAGGGCAGACTGCCATCGTTGGTATGCTTCAGGGGTTTTAAGAGCAGTGTATTCTGCTTCCAATGTAGCCGCTTTTTGTTCTGCATTATCAAGTATTTAGTTTTCTAGCATAACACATTTCTTTAATGTAGTATCCTCTCAAACATTCCTTCTGTGCATCCCAGACCATTGATGCAGTTTTGTCTTCTTCTGACTAGTATTTATGGATAGCTGTTCTGGAGGGGACAACCGTGTCACATGGCTGTCCTCAGTACAGCACTGCCTTAGATTGCAGCGCCGTACTGCCCTAATAGATGGCAGTTTCATCGTCTAACAGTCTCCGAGCGGCGATCGCCGCACGGAGACAGAAGGCAAGGCAGAGCTCTGCCCCCGAGCAGGAGATGCGCGAGCAGTGTGCACCCGATCTCCTGCTAACCCCACAGATGGCCGTTCACGCCAATGGCCTGGAGCAGTCGGCAAGTAGTTAATCATGGGGAGAAAATCATTGGTGACATAAATAAGGTCTATCCGAGAGAGAGTCTTATGTGTAGTAGAAACACGGGTATACTCTGTCTCCTTAGGATGTTTCCATCTCCAGGCATTGGTTAATGAACATGTATCCGCCCTTCTGGCTAACCCAGAACGTTCCGGACCCGAAGGATTTAATCTATCCATTAGGGGATCTGTAGCCACATTGAAATCTCCAGCTATTATTATTTTAGCAGGGGAGAATTGAGCCAGTAAAGATATGCTTTATGTAAGTAGGTCTGAGTTATCTGAGGAGACAATTACAGCCCAACAATAACATATGGTATATCAAAAATAAGTGCAGGTACCAACACATATCTGCCAAAGTTATCCAGCCTGACCTGTATGATTGACATATTTAAGAATTTGTGGAATAATATGCTCACTCCTCTGGAATGGGTAGAGTAAGTGGAGTGAAAATAGCGCCCAACACAAGGTTTCTTAAGGGCCATAATAGCACTACCCACTAAATGCGTTTCCTGTAAAATACAAATGTGTGGTGCATATTTTTTAAGGAAATCAAACATTAAGGCCTGTTTAAATTTAGAATTTAGATAAACGGCAAGAATATTGCAGGTATCGGATTGTACTATTCAATCTTATTTAAAGCAATAGGCCAATGTTTTGGAACAAAATAAACTAATATAGCATGAAAAGTAAAATTATTGAGCTGAAGGGACAAAATGTTTGGAGGTGTAAAAGAGGATCACGGCATGTCAGTAGTTAGGCTCCCCCTTGAATAACAACATTAAGATAGTAGAGCATAGTAGTTAATTGAGAGGGTAGGAGGAGTCAGCCTCCAGGGACAACATGTTAGGAATATATTATTATATTATTATTAATATTTAAAGTGGCCGGAACTGTCACTTAATAGAATTAAAATGAAGGCGGCGCGCAATGTAACAGATGAAGCCGCCGCCTTCGTCACTTCTCTGCCCTCTCTCAACTATAGAACACTGCCAGCTGGGGGGGGGGCACGCGTGTCCCCCCCCAGTCGTTCGTCGCAAACAAGCTGTATTCCCTGCCGCGACGGACGACTCTGGGGGGACACGCATGTCCGCGCAGGCTGCCAGTATTGTATAGAAGCGAGAGGGCAAAGGGGGGAGAAGAACAACAGACGAAGGCGGCGGCTTCATCTGTTACATTGCCACCGCCTTCATTTTAATCCCATTTAGTGACAGTTCCGGCCACTTGAAATACAATGTATTAGTTGCCATTAACACTGTATTGTTACGTTTCGTATAAATGTAATTAGCGCCACCTGCGGCGGTTCCATTCACACAGTACCACGTGAACTAAGTATGAATGAAATTAGCTACAACAGCGCCACCTGCCGGATGCGCCCGGCTAACGGATAAGTACTATATATATATATATATATATATATATATATATATATATATATATATATATATATATACCCGCCTATGACTTCAGACCCAGTTATATCAGTATTTTATTACATAATGCATTCATTCTGGACATGCCAATAATGCATAAGGCAAAAAGCTCAGGTCAATATGTTCTCTAATAACTGAAGGCCATGATAGCAACTGTTAGGTGTCCTTAGCCATAACTGTAAAACAAGTCAGGTATTATCCCATTAGGGAAAACGAACACAGCGCCAATCACATGTCGGATCATCCTAACAGGATGTCAAGAAATAATGGCCTTGAATAAATATCACAGTATGGAACATGTAATTGTGTCCAAGGGACATGCCAGCGCTAGATCTAACATAGTCATAAGTGTATGAATCATACTCCCAGCCATCACTGCATACATCAAATTTGAGACATATAGACAGAATGTATCTATCCCGTAGTTGTTCAAAGTAAGGATGGGGACACAGAACTGGTATATATGTATAAAAAGAGATAGACACAGACATTTTCAGATTGTCCATATAGATGTACCTGTATTTGCATCAATGAACATATCGAGAGCAGGACAGATCATTTTTTAACAAGTAAAGATTATCGTCTTGTTAAAGAGCTATTATATACAGGTAAATACATGTGAGGCAAGATAAGGACCTTCAGTAAAGTCACCCATAAGATGAACTGCAGGGGACATATTGAGAGGGAGACATGCATCTCAACAAAATTATAAAATACACACCATATAGTAATAATTTTACATGTTCCATCAATAGGAAAAGTATCAACAGGATGTATAGTACATTGAAATATCTAGCATCCAGGGTGTTCAACAGTTTATAGAGAGTCTTCTTCAGCAGAAAAAAAGGCACTTACACTCCGATCTAGTGCTTCCGGCAATTTGAGCAGTGTTTATTAATAAAACAACGTTCTGTGCGTATGGGATCATATCTAAGCATCTATAAAAGATATGGAGCAGGTGGTAATTTAGTAGTTAGAGCGTCAGTACTCGTAGTGTGCTTTAGTAAGTAGGCAATAGTTATTTTAAAAGGGGGGCACCCGTCCGGAATACACAGTACCCTTAGTAAAGATGGTGCCTTTATCATATAACCATAGTCTACGTGAAGAAGGCGGTGTCAATATAAAAAGCGGCAAAGTCTAGGCTTGCCGGGAGAGCTGTTAGAGTTCAAAAATATTCCGCCATTTGCAAAGAGTCACATAATAAAATAGAGAGAATAAAGCTCCATAGAATAATAAAATGTACTTACAATCCTCAAGCGGCAAAAAAACGAAAAAAAAAAGGGGGTTACGTCCAGATTCAAATAAAGTGTGATAGGCATACATTATAGGACACGCTAACGAGGGGCTTCGATCCATGTCGTAGCTTCAGCCGGTGATGAGAAGAAGAGTATTTTCTCGCCGTCCTGTACCCTCAACTTCACTGGAAAGACCATTGATTATGAGATTTGCTTCTCGCGGAGTTTAGCTTTGACGTTATCAAAGGATTTTCTTTGTTTCTGAGTCTCCGCTGTAAAATCCGGAAAAATCACAAGCTTTTGGTTCTCTAGCAGTAGGACTCCTATTTCACGTGCTGCTTTGAGAAGGGGTGCTCTCCAGGACTCCCGAATGCGAATCTACCCAAAAATTCAGGTAGATTTTCAGCATTGCCGAAGTCGAAGCCGAACCTGAAGTTTCTGCGTCATGCCGAATCCGAAGGTTCCCGAATAGGCGTACTCGAATTCGGCCGGATGACGCGGTGGGTTCGGCTTCGGTATTCAGGAGTGACGTGGGCGGGTGACGTGGGCCAATGAGAAGTCCTCCAGCCAAGGCCCTGGCAACCCTAGCAACCAATCAGAGGAGGGGAGCCTGGCCCTCCCCTCCTCTTTATAAGGCAGTGGCCATCTTGCGGAGCCACGTACTTGCTGTGAGACTTGTGTGGTACTGAGAGTATCTCCAGTGCTGCTGCATCTGAGCAAGTGCATTTCCCTTGTTGTAAACCTTGCGTTTTGCTTCCTAAACACCTCCTAAACTTATCTATTGTACTCTGTGATAGCTTGTAATTTGAGTGTTTGTAGTCAGCTAGTGTATACTGTACTGTGCTAGGCTAATGTTAGTCTGTGTGCAGGCTCGGCCTGCTAGCCTAGGACAGCCCTAAGCCTCATACAGACATACGACTATAGTCGTTGGTAACGATCGTTACCGACGTGATCTACCGACGATCGTTAAAAAAAAGGAAACCAACGATCATTATTCTAAACGACGAACATGGGTTATCATTGTTACCGAAGATCCAGCCTGCTGGATAACATCTGGCGATGGTCGTTACCTGATGTATACCTGTACAGTGATCGGTCGTGTAACGATTGTTCTGGAAAGTGCACACATGCGCAAATAGTACTTGAAACTATCATTCTACTGAAATTTATATATGAGAATTGAATATGTCATGAGATTTTTATGTTGTTATTTGAAATTGTGTTTTTCATAATTATATATGTCATGTTATATAATGTTGTATGTATGATACTAATTAATGTATAATGGATAGTGTAATGCATATATGTATGTATGTATGTATTAAATAAAAACAAACCAAGCAATGTTGTCAAATTTTTTTATACTAGTATAGTATAAAAACATAACAGTATAATATTACAAATGGTACAAAGCTATACCATGAAAATGTTAAAAAGTTATAGAATAAAAATATTAATATAATTCAAAATTTTGATAATACACTTATAGTTTGCACAAAGTAGCCACCCTTGCCTTCAAATTGTTGATGTGTTGTTGCTGTTTTGAAATAGCTGCCCATGTATTGCATTTTAACACTTCCAGTTCTTCATAGGTGTTATCAAGGGCATCCATGATGGAGCTCGCTTCTTGTTTGTCTGTAGATGTAAAGGGATATGCCATTGAAAGTGTGTTGTATTTTGGAATTAGTTTGTAATGTATTAATAATTGTTCACTGTTCATAGCAGCTTTTAATCCGGACTATGTTAGCTCTAGACAAGTGGTGTGTGTGCTTTTTTATTCTCTGTAGAAGATCTCGAGGTTCAAGCATTAAATATACGTCGATAAGTATTTTATCCAGCTTTCTTTGCATACCAGGGGTCATTTACACAGTAAATAAGGTGTTCGAATCTGTGAAATCTAATGTGTAATATTTCATTTCTTATTGTTGTAAGGTAATTGATGTTAAAGGGAGGTATTAATAAAATAAAGGTGGCGTAGTATGAGGATGATGTATATATAATATAGTTGAGAGAATGCTATGATAGTGGTAGTAGCAGCACAAAACGTTGTTTCAACACAGACTCTCAATATATGTTCAATATGTGTGTAGTACAATAATTGATGTAATTGATTTACTTACCAATGGTGATGGTGTCTGCCAGTTCACTACCCCAGGAAGTGCTTGGCTGGATGTCTTGTGGCTGCAGACACTCAATAGTAGTGACACTGTCTGTACAAGTTGTCTGTTGTATTAACAACACAATTGTGTATCATGACAACAAACATAGAAGTGAGGGACATACATAAACATGCATAGACCAATCACCAAGTGCACCTCTATTAGTACGAAGGTGAGTAAACATTATTTTTCATTTTTTTTTTCACGGTTATGGTGACATACATTAAAACACATTCATGCAGTAATGCTATGGTAGCTAAAGCTACTTCATAACTTACTTAGATTTTGTCCATGTCCATGTGAGCTGTGGTGATGTTTAGATTTTGTTGTTGATGTGGTAGGACAGACAAGCATTATTTAAATTGTTGCTGTGAGCATTATTTTGTCATATTTTCTACTCACCATTAATCATATGTCCTTCCGGGTTTCCTCCCTCACCATCTGTGACGGCAGTCAATACAATGAAATCTGTAATGATACAATGTATTTTCTTTGTAAGTGGTACAGTGTAATAGTTGTTGTTGTTTCACCATTAAGTAATACTGACATGGACATAAGTATTAACCACATTTCGTGTACATATTTAGTTGAACTCCTCTACACAATCGCAGTGGCGTAGTTAAGGAGCTGTGGGCCCCAATGCGCAGTTTTACACTGTGGCCCCCCCAAGAACTCTAGAAATAACAATAGTTACGGTGCAACAAAACCTGTCAATGGCAACTACAGTGTCAGAGGTGCAAGAAAGGCATGGTGAGCAGTTTGTTAAAGGGGCACTACATCAAAAGATTGTAAAATGTTAAATATGTCCAAACATATACAAATAACAAGTACATTTTGTCCAGACTAAAATGAGGTATAAATTACTATTCTTCGATATTGCTGTCTCTTACAGTAGGTAGTGGAAATCTGATAGAATTGACAAGTTTTGAGCTAGTCCATCTCTTCATAGGGGATTCTCAGAAAGGCTTTTATTCTAGATAAAGATATTCCCTAAAAAGGATTTAAACAATGATGCTGGCCAGCTTCCCTGCTTCCTACACGGTTTTTTTGCAAGTTGGGTAGAGCAACTGCCATTCACTATGTGCTTTCGAAATAAAATCCCTGAGAATCCCCTATAAAGAGAAGGACTAGTACAAAACCTGCTGCTTCGGTCTGAATTCTACTACCTACTGTAAGTGACAGCAGCATAGGAGAAAAGAACTTTATGGCTCATTTGACTCTGGACAAAACGTACTTCGTATTTCGATATGTTTACACATATTTTCAATGTCACAATTTTTCGCTGTAGTGCCCCTTAAATGATCACCACTGCTCAAAGTGTCAATAGAAGTGATTTTTATGAGCACAACACCAATAGAGAGCTAATACTGCAGTTGAGGGAGGGTCTTTCGGGGCCCCTCTGGCCCAAGGGTTCTGATGCAGTGGCAACCTCTGCAACCAGTATTGCTACGCCCCTGCACAAGTGTTTGAATGTTTGGTCTATTTGGATCCAAGAGGATATTGAGGTGGAACCTGTAAATGGTGTGTCAAACAGTCATGCTGCTTGGCCAACCACTGCACTTCAGAGGGTTGGTAATAGGACAGGTTATTTGGACAAATAAATTGCCTTCACACAGGGGATTGTGTGAGTCCAGGAGGGGGATGGGAATACAGAATGTGATAAGGGAACAGAGGGAGGCATAGAGCTACCGAAGCTGGTGTGCAATTAGTGGACCAACACAATGTTATGCTTTTGACTCCATTATGTGACTGAAACTGGTTGTGAGGAAGTAGGAGTCAAGTTATTGTGTTGTAGTGTAAACATATAGTAGATGCACCAGTGTGTAGCTAGTCCTAGTTTTTGTTTCTATGTTTGCAGTAGGTAATGGATCAACAAACTCGGATACACAGCTGTTAAGGAACTACAAGTGCCACAAGATTTTGCATGAGTGTGACTAGCAAAGTTCTGAATCATAAAGGCAAATGCATTGCACAACATGTAGTTTCTTATCAGGTCTATAGGAAACTTTGTACAGCACAGCAGTAGGTCATGCTTGATGTATAACATGATAGTTATCAAACACAGAAAGTACTTGTGTTTTGTTTTTGTAACAAGTTTAAATTGGTCTGTTGTGTATTGTTGGTAGAATTTGACATGGCAATGCAAACATGGATATACACACCACCAGCATCAGCATCCATTGGTACAGTAGGTTCATGTTGGGTGACTTGTGGATCATCATCATCTACAAGATAAAATACAATATGTTAAAATATGGTTACTGTCAAAAGCAAAACACAACATACATATAATAACTAAAGAATCAGTTGCTGGTATTACGAACAAATCACTATGGCCCCCTGTGAAAATGTAGATGTTGGCCCTTCACACCAAACTGTTTAGAGCCGCAGCTTATTACACTCACTCTGCCCATCTCTGATGGTACAGAATTGCCTACACACAGTTCTGCAGCATGACTATAGTACATAGCACTTGTGGAGGTAAAAAGAGATTGGAGGTAGGGCTGTGTACACAAGAGCATACTATACAATTATTAAATGCATTGTCTAAAAACGACAACTGTTCCATATTGGTAGGCTGAGCCCATGACGTAATTAAAACATTGGTAAATGAAGAAAACCTTTTTTTACCATGCTAGCCCTAAATTGTCACTGTGTCAACACATGTCCCCCTGTGGCTTCCTGGACCCCCTGCAACTGCATGCGTTGGCTCAGTGTGTAGATATGGGCCTGCTTTGGACATATACGAACCTTGATGTGATACATCCTGGTCTTCCTCAGCATCTTGTCCTTGCACTTCATCAACTTGTTCATCCTGCACATCACACTCCTCATCTTGAACATTATCTATGTCCTCCTGCTCATCCTCATTTGGATCTTCATTGTGTTCTTCTATCTGGCTGTCAGTTTGTCGCTGCATTTTCCTCCTTTTTTTTCTCTGTCACAAATAAATCAAGAAATAAATAACAGCAAATACGATACCAATTTTTATATATATATATATTGTTTATTTTTGCATATACTCTATATGCAGCACAGTAAACATTTTTCGTTTACATTTTTAACCTCTCACTAACATGTATGGAGCACGCAGAGAAGTGCTTAATCTAAAAAAATTACTATAAAAATTACTATTGACGCTCCAAATAACATTACACATTTCTGTTCATTCTACTTGTATTTCTGTCATCCTTGCATGACCATGTGTTATAACAGTATGTCACTTACATTGCCATATGTTGAAAACATGGTGCTTCATCATGGGCTGTACCTGTCATGTAATATGTCCACAGCATACAGATGGGCCATACTTTCAAACAGAACACACTAGCAACGTTAAAAAAACATGTAGGTTTGTTTAAATATTATTCATACATTTACTGTCGCGTCTAATTTTATGACGTAAGGATTCCAGGACTTCACTCTCCCTCAATCTAAGATCAGACCATCTTCTTTGCAATTGCTGCTTTGATCGAGTAACGTGATATTTCTTCTCCAGGGATGAAATGACACGGTTGATTGTGTGTTTTTTGCTCTATTGGCTGCTGGTATACTTGTTTCCTGCCATCTTTATCCTGTTTGTCAAAAATTCTTACCATTTCAGCCATTTCTGGCCTGGACATGTGTGTCGCACGCATTGTAGCGATTCTCCGCAGAGCCATATAGCTATATCCGAGCTAGTGTAACACAGGAAGTGACAAATCAGGAAGTTGATGTATATTTCCGGATGAACGAAACGTATGTTCTGTAACGTTCGTTACGGGATAACACGCATGAGTGCGCACGCATCCACTTGCAGTACTCTAATTAACGAACAAATGTTCCTTGTTAATGTAATTAGTGAGGTGGAGTATAAAAGTAGTTGTATAGCCTAGCTTATATTCGCTGCATGAAGCACATAACATTCATTCTTTCAGGTAAGTTTGTATTTTGCTTGGGTAACTAATCGTATTTTACTTTTCAAACTTGAAAAATGCATTATGCACACAGAGAGTAGGTGTGAATACAGAAATTCCATGATTGTTTTTCTTGTAGAACGATTGTTATCTTTGCAACGAACGTTTCTATATGCAGTGCTTGGAGTAGGTGGATGTGAACATTCATTATATAAGGTATATTTTTGTAAAGTATTTTTTCATTTGTTATTAAAAGTTCTGTGGATAACATGCACGTGAAGAGTAAGGATATAATGAAGTGTTGTTTCGAAATGGTTGTCAAAGTTTAAAACAACGTTTCAAAATGCATGTATGTTAAAAAAAAAAAAAATTATAGTAGCAGTGGTAACTGCATAACCTTGCACTGCCACCACATAAGCACATATGTGGCACTTGAAACAAAAAGAAAAACCGAGAGCCCAATATAGTGCAGTAAGTCTAACAATTGTTGGCGAAATAATTAACAGATGTGGATATACTCACAAACACGGGTTACCACATAGGCAACCACTTGAAATGCAGGTGGGGAGCATTAGAACCTGACCCCACTCAGGTTTAAGAAGTCGCTCTCTGTAGATAGAAAGAAGGGGACAGTCCCCTCCACCCAAGGTGGACTATATACTGTGCAAATTTGGACAGAGGCGCCAGGCAGGTTAAAATGATCTAAAGACAACTAAAAAGGAGGAGTACAGGTGGACTTACCTCCTGAAATGATGGACAATCGAGATTGTTCAAATCGCAAATAACAATTTATTTTGGCACTCCGCAACGCGTTTCGCAGGTATAACCCGCTTCATCAGGCAAGGAGTGCAAGCTCAAAAAGGTCCAATAGTGGCAATGACAGAGGCGCATTGCCACTATTGGACCTTTTTGAGCTTGCACTCCTTGCCTGATGAAGCGGGTTATATCTGCGAAACGCGTTGCGAAGTGCCAAAATAAATTGTTATTTGCGATTTGAACAATCTCAATTGTCCATCATTTCAGGAGGTAAGTCCACCTGTACTCCTCCTTTTTAGTTGTTTTTAGATCATTTTAACCTGCCTGGCGCCTCTGTCCAAATTTGCACAAGCACATATGTGTACTTAATTGTAGTCATTTTTTATAATTCTTATTATAACCACAGCACACAAGCACAGTTGTGGTGCTTATGCCTAGTGTCTTGAAATATTATGTAATGTAGTGTTATTACAATACATTGCATTGATCGATGTTATTTCTATGTACACCCATAGCAGATTATCCAAAGATGGCTGTGGATATATTCACCAATCCAGAATTCATGAAAGACTTCATTGAACTATACAGAGCACACCCCTGCTTATGGAAAATAAAGTCAAAAGAATATTCAAATAGGCAACTGAAGCAAAAAGCACATAATGAGCTGGTGAAATTATGCCCAACACTATTTCCACATGCTAATGTGGAATATGTAAAAGGGAATATACACAATATATACGAACTGTATTTAAAAAAGAGCTCAATAAAGTTGTGCTATCGCAGAAGTCTGGAGGAAGTGCTGAGGACGTCTATGTCCCCCGATTGTGGTATTATGATCTCCTCCTGTTTACAGCAGACCAAGAGGAAGGTCGACAATAAATTTGTAGTTTAGAAAGAAGTCATGTGGAAACTGAACACAACACTGACCCAGGTGAAGCATGCCAGGACAATACAGAATGTGCAGAGGTATGGTTCAAGCTTTTTGGAAACGTACAATATTGTTCTTGTAGTGTCTTTGTAATGGACACAGCTGTCTCTGACATTAATGATTACACAGAAACGATACTGATAAGGGCATGTATTTTTAATTTTCTACCAAAACCATTCGCCTGCGGATCCTGTGTGTGTAATACTTTTAGCCACAAGCCCTGAACAAGCTTGCAGATCATGTGCTCTGAGTGAATTCAGACTGGATTAGCTGCATGCTTGTTTTAGGTCTGTGATTCACCCACTATTGCAGCAAAGAGATCAGCAGGCCTGCCAGGGAACTGTTATTGTTGAAAATGAAAAATACTTATCCTTCAGAGTTTAGTTTGCCTTTAAAGCCAATCACAGACACACCATGCTCACTTATTTTAACCACTTTACCCCCAGCGGTACGAATTTCTCCGCCCCTTTTTTCCCTCCTAAAAAAACAGGGACGGAGAAATCCGTACCTTCCGCGCTACCGCCGCTGTCCGCGCTCCCGCCGCTCGTGCGCGCGCACCCGCCGCTCGTGCACGCCGCCGCCCGCTCGCCCGGAGATCAATGAACGGGAAAATCCATTCCCGTTCGTTGATCTAGCCCCCGCAATGATCTGCTGCTTCTTTCAGAAACAGCGAGATCATTGTGAATCTCCCAGCCTCCTACTGCTTCCTGTAAGCGTCCTTCCGGACGCTTACAGGTCGCATGTAAACAAACACTCTGTGGCCATCTTGTGGCCAAATAGTAAACTACACCCTAAAAGCATTTTACATATACAAACATTACATTTACACAATAAATTAACTCATTACCTCCCACACTCCCCAATTTTTTATTTTTTTTTTGTAATTATAAAAAAAAAAAAATACAATAAAAAAAAACATAAATAGTTACCTTAGGGACTGAACTTTTTAAATATTTATGTCAAGAGGGTATAACACTGTTACTTTATAAACTGCGGGCTTGTAATTAGGGATGGATGCAAAACTGAAAAAAATGCACCTTTATTTCCAAATAAAATATTGGCGCCAAACATTGTGATAGGGACATAATTTAAATGGTTTTATAACCGGGACAAATGGGTTAATACATTTCATGGGTTTTAATTACAGTAGCATGCTTTATTTAAAAACTATAATGGCCGAAATCTGAAAAATAATAATTTTTTCCCACATTTTTTCCTATTTCCCCATTAAAACACATTTAGAATGAAATAATTCTTGGCATAATGTCCCACCTAAAGAAAGCCTAATTGGTGGCAAAAAAAACAAGATATAGTTCATTTCATTGGGATAAGTAATAATAAAGTTATAGACGAATGAATGGAAGGAGCGCTGAAAGGTGAAAATTGCTCTGGTGGTCAGGGGGTAAAACCCCTCAGTGGTGAAGTGGTTAAGATAAACATTTCCAAACAAACCAACCATGCTCTCTGTTTCATTCAGCAATGTTCAGGCTACTTCTTATCAGTCATTATCGTAAAGCCTGACTGAATGCTCAGTTAGGGATTGTCTCAGGGCTGATAACAATTATTAGGCTGAGGAGTGAAGGAGGAAGCAGAGAGCAGGGTAGGTGTATTTTATGTTTCCACATATATCTATATGTGAAAATGCATGAGGGTGGTTTGTCTGTGGTTGCTCCCAAAATGTTTGTGTCTTTTGTAAAGTAGTGTGCAGCTTTTGAAGCAATTCTAAATGTAAATACTATGTAGTGCTGCATGTGTTATGTGTACTATTCGGTATTAACGTGAGGTTCTTGGGAGAAGTATTATGTTTTTAGAGTTGAGCTGAAATTTTCGTAATTTCGCATTACTAAAATTACGCATGCGAAATTTGCGATTACGATGCGAAATTACAGTAGCGTAATTGCCATTAAAATCGTAATTGAAAATACCGTAAGCGTAATTTTCAACGCGTAATTTCGCGTTTCGTTCATGCCGTAATTTCGCATTAAACGCTACCGTAATTTCGCGTTAAACCGTAACGCTCCGTATAATATAAAAAAGCCGCCGACTTTAAGGGTTAATAGCAAAGCCCCCTTAAATGCTAAGAGCCTCAAATTTGGAGAATATATTAAGGGGGGGTGGGCATCTGGGGGACCCCTTTTTAAAGGGGACTCCCAGATTCCACCATGAACCTCCCCCCCAGGAAATCGCGGCCTCCACCTCCACCGCCCATCGGAGGTGGAGAAGAGCCCCTTGTCCTTGGATTGGACAAGGGCTCGGAGGGGGAGGGGAAAGCTTGGCTGCCCCTCCCCTTCCGAGACCCCCCAATCCATGGACCATGCGGGCTGGTATAGTCAGGGTGCGGAGCCCCACGCGGCCGGTGCTCCGCATTCTGGCTATCCCAGCCTGCATGGGGGACAAGGGGTTAAAGAGGTCTGGGAGGGGGGACCCCACGTCGTTTTTTTTTTATATTTCCCACACTCAGAACGAAGTAAGTAAAACTCTTCCCACTTGGGGGAATCTATGAAAATAATACACTATTGTTACCTGTGCAAAAAAAACTGACATTTTCTGCATTTAAAAGACATTTTCGCCCTTGAAACTTAAAAATCGATTTTCTCAAAAACTATAAGGTCTTTTTGAAAAAAAATGTTTTTCCTCTTATTCCCACTGATCCCCTTAATATACCCTGGGAATTTGGTGTTCCTAAACTTTAAGCAGGCTTTGCTATTAACCGTTAAAGTCGGCGGGTTTTTAAATGTTTACATTTTTCCTTTGAAACTTTAACATCGATTTTCTCAAAAACTATAAGGTCTTTTTAAAAAAAAAAAATTTCCTCTTATTCCTCCTGATCTCCTTAATATATTCTCCAAATTTGAGGCTCTTAGCATTTAAGGGGGCTTTGCTATTAACCCTTAAAGTCGGCGGCTACCTAACATTGATACATGCGTCAACTTTTCCGCTTCGGGAGCATGACCATACGCATTAATTTCGTAATACCCGTTGCAATGCGAAAATTACGCTTACGCGAAATTTCGCGAAATCCTTCTTCATTACGATTATGTACTTACGGCCATAAACGTAATTACACTAATTACGCGAAATTTCGCGAAATCGTAATTACTCCATTACGCTCATCTCTATTTTTAATGCATAGTCATTCACACATTTTTACTTCCTTTTGTTGATGTAATGGTGGTGGCTTTATGATATTCCGACACCAAGGGTTAACATGCCTCATATGTGGTTTTTTTACAACATTGTCTGTTTCCTGCCTGCTTGTTGTGTGATTCAGACACTAATGCAGCTAAAGTACTTAGCAGGATAGGGTGTCAAGTCGTATAGTGGTTTACACAACAAATATGGCATCAATCAGATTCATTATCAATCATGTGTGTATTAATATAGCACAGCCGTGCCCAACCTACGGCCCGCGGGCCATTTGTGGCCCGCGAAGCCAGTTTCTGTGGCCCGCGCGGTGTCTGCCTGCGGAGGGGGAGAGGATCGGGTCGTATTGCGTAGTATCGGCACTCGGCGGGACGCGCATACACCAACGTGTGCTCGTATTCAGCCCCGGGTAGCGCTGGGATAGTCAGAAAGCCTCGCTCATTGGTTACTGCAGGAACCTTCCTCCAATAGGAATCAGCCTAATTCCTATTGGAGGAAGGCTCCTGCAGTAACCAATGAGCGAGGCTTTCTAACTATCCCAGCGCTACCCGGGGCTGAATACGAGCACACGCTGGTGTATGCGCGTCCTGCCGAGTGCCGATACTATGCAATACCACCCGATCCTCTCCTCCTCCGCAGGACACCGCGAGCAGACACCGGGGCACACGCTGTGACAGCCCCCTCAGCCCCACACAGAGCTGGCAGCCTCCTCAGCCCCACACAGAGCTGGCAGCCTCCTCAGCCCCACACAGAGCTGGCAGCCCCCTCAGCCCCACACAGAGCTGGCAGCCCCCTCAGCCCCACACAGAGCTGGCAGCCCCCTCAGCCCCACACAGAGCTGACAGCCCCCTCAGCCCCACACAGAGCTGACAGCCCCCTCAGCCCCACACAGAGCTGACAGCCCCCTCAGCCCCACACAGAGCTGACAGCCCCCTCAGCCCCACACAGGGCTGACAACCCCCTCAGCCCCACACAGAGCTGAGAGCCCCCTCAGCCCCACACAGAGCTGACAGCCCCCTCAGCCCCACACAGAGCTGACAGCTCCCTCAGCCCCACACAGAGCTGACAGCCTCCTCAGCCCCACACAGAGCTGACAGCCTCCTCAGCCCCACACAGAGCTGACAGCCTCCTCAGCCCCACACAGAGCTGACAGCCTCCTCAGCCAGCACACTACAGGCCACGTGTGGGTAATTAGGCCTCTGTTCCTCCTCAGCAGAGCTGACAGCCTCCTCAGCCAGCACACTACAGACCACGTGTGGGTAATTAGGCCTCTGTTCCTCCTCAGCAGAGCTGACAGCCTCCTCAGCCAGCACACTACAGGCCACGTGTGGGTAATTAGGCCTCTGTTCCTCCTCAGCAGAGCTGACAGCCTCCTCAGCCAGCACACTACAGGCCACTCTGATACCATTGCTGCATTAATCTGCCCTGCGCATACACCCAAACAGCTGCAAACTTCTCATTAAGAAAATGTGCATCAAATGGTGAGTACAACAACTCTTTTATTGACGTTTTCTTTCCATTTCCAACACCATGTTAACTGTTACTAGAAAAACGTTAAGTTTTAGATCAAAATTTTGTATGCATTTGTTCCGGCCCTCGAGATTTTTCTTGATTTGAAGTTCGGCTCTCGGGCCAAAAAAGGTTGAGCACCACTGATATAGCATATATTATTTTTATGATATGAAAGAATGCAAAGTGGTGAATTGCAGAGATGAGTGACCCATATTAACTATTGGCAATGCATTTTACTAATAAATGTGTGTGTATAGGATGATGCAAAAGTGGTGGACATAATGTTTTAACACCAAATGTGAATATGTGTTGGATGTTACTTGTTATTTTGTGTTGTGGCTAAGAATGATTTAACAATCACTTATGTAGTAGTGATATTCTTTTGTACATGCATGTGGAATGATGGCTTTAAAATCTGATGGTTTATATAGTAAATGTTGAAAGGATGTGGTCCGCAAAAAATTCTCTCCACAGATACTGTAGTTTATTTAGGACGTATCCTCACAGCAGATAAAAAGTACATAGGCTGACATTTTTCAGGCCATGCGGCCCTTCATCATAGCTCCTATGATCTATGGAGCAATGATGAAGGGCCGCATGGCCTCAAACATGTCAGACTATGTACTTTTTTCCTGCTGTGAGGATACGTCCTAAATAAACTACAGTATCTGTGGAGAGAATTTGTTGTGGACCACATCCTTTCAACATTTACTTAAATATCTGGGCCTGGCCGCCTTGGGTCCAGCACTGCTCTACACGGTGCAGCTGAGCGGTGATCCTTTCCTCTTTTTCATTTGGGTTTATATAGTAGTTGTCTGCCAGTTCTGCAGCTGCTTATTATGCTGCCCATAGATGGTCCAATTGTTTACAACCAATGGTAGCATGTATAGGTAGTATAATGCAAAATAAAGTAAACATAGTGATGTAAAAATGATATCCCTTCCATAACAAAATTTTTTGTTCATCTTATTATTGTATGACTGTTTTAAAAGTGTGGGCAATATGTCTGTTTGAATTATAAGAATAACTCACACATGTAGTGAATGTATACACTTTTTACCCATTCATCAAAAAAGCATCCTTGGTTTTGTTTTTTGTTTTTTTCAAACGTAGATCAACATAAGGCAAGAAGGGTTTGTAGTGGACACTTTTAGCAAAAAAAAGGATAGATTTGTAGAACACAGGCCTTTAAAGAGAATCTAAAGCGAGTATAAAACTCGCTTTTACTCTTATATTCAGCAGGGGCATGTGTGCCCCTGCTAAACCGCCGCTATCGCGCCGCACAACGGGGGTCCCTTACCCCCCAAATCCCCTCCGTCCTCGCCGGGGATCTTTTCCGCATTGAGGCAGGGCTAACCACTGCAGCCCTGCCTCACGCGCGTCTGTCAGCGCGTATCTCCGCCTCTCCCCCACCCCTCTCAGTCTTCCTTCACTGAGAGGGGCGGGGGAGAGGCAGCGATGCGCCACTGATAGATGCGCTGTGAGGCACTGCCTCTAGGAGCAGCAAAATCTACCAGCAAGTTGGTCGTACATTTTGCAGGGGGGGAATTGGGGGGTAAGGGACCCCCGTTGTGCGGCGGTTCAGCAGGGGCACACATGCCCCTGCTAAATATATGAGAAGAAGCAAGTTTTTTACTCGCTTCAGTGTCTTTTTAACAAAATGAAGATCTGTACAGCTGCTTCATAAATATTTGAAAGTGCTTGCTAAAACATTCCTACAATAGAAGCTTTATCCTGTATTAGCTGGATTAACCATTACTAATGTATTCCTTTTCACTACACAGAACTCACAACCATCCACTTCGCAGGAATGGTTGCAGAACTCACAACCTTCCACTTCGCAGGAATGTTCACATAACTCACAGCCATCCACTTCGCAGGAATGTCCACAGAACTCACAACCATCCACTTCGCAGGAATGTTCACAGAACTCACAACCATCCACTTCGCAGGAATGTCCACAGAACTCACAACCATCCACTTCGCAGGAATGGTCGCAGAACTCACAACCATCCACTTCGCAGGAATGTCCACAGAACTCACAACCATCCACTTCGCAGGAATGTACACAGAACACCAACCCATCTACTTCTGTACTGAACAGACGTCAATCACGGTTGCCACTGAAAAAAACTACGAAAAGGGTGTCTGCTCTTTTCGAAGATTGCCAGGATGCTATGGAGCAAGCCAAATGTTTAATGAGTAAAAAGGATGATGAATTTGATGCATTTGGAAATATTGTGGCAGCCAAATTGCGGGCCATGACTACAGAAAATAGCTGCATAGCACAAAGCTCTATTCTTGATTTATTGAATAAAACACAGTTAAATATATTACCCAAACCCTTACATACAGTTACACAACAACATCATCACCTACCACCTCCAAACATGCAGAAGCCTTTGCCAACACAATACCCTGTTAACTACCCTGCCCAACCATACCAGCATACTCACCTTTACACACCTGCAACTCAGATTGATCATCAACATTCCAATGAGCAACATTATGCACAACCCCCTGAAAATGTTTACCCAATTGAGGGAAACTATACAACTCTGTGATACAATTATGTGAAACAATGTGTTTGACACATCGGTCCTGTATCAATAATAATGTGTATTACTAATTAAGTACCTAAGTTTACAGCCAATTTGGCTTCAATATTGTTTGTTTTGTGTGTGAAAAATAAATATTATTTGATTTCAACTGCACCAAGGATGCATGACTGGCTTTCTTTACATGGCAATTTTTTAATCCAGGAATGATGCAGTTTATGGCATGCTAAACTTGAAGCACTATCGTTCATCAACTGGTTACCTTACATGTAAACTACATTGTCAATGATATTGATCCTGGCATATGGATTTCCTTGTAAACACTAACAGTTGACTGGCAGTCATGATAATCTATTTTGATGTTGAAAATGAGAACTCAAGCCCTAAATAAGCATGCAGCTAATGTTGTGAGAGGTGCAAATTATATCAGCAACACCTGGCTACACGAATTAGCAACAGAGGATCATCGCGACAGGCAGCTAATATGCAATGTTCCAATGTAAACACATATGCTATTCTACAAATCACTCTTCCTCAAGGTGACCTTTAAAGCCAATGGGTACCGTTTAAAAAAAGAGAAAGTCAGATACTCACCTAAGGAGAGGGAAGGCTTGGTCCTAATGAGCCTTCCCTCTCCTCTCCCGGTGCCCTCGGTGCTGCGCTGGCTCCCCCGTTCGCGTCCACCACCGCAGGGACTTCGGAGGTCTTTGGGAGCACTCGGGCTCCTGAAGACGGACCGCTCCATACTACGTATGCGCGAGCGCGTCATAGAGGGCGCTCGCGCATGCGTAGTATGGAGCGGCCACGTCATCGGGAGCCCGAGTGCTCCCGAAGGCTTCCGAAAGCTCCCTTCGGCATTCGAACTGGTCGAATACTGCCACGGGGGATCCTGCGCGGGACCGGACACCGGGAGAGGAGAGGAAAGGCGCATTAGGACCGAGCCTTCCCTCTCCTTAGGTGAGTATCTGACTTTTTCTTTTTTTTAACGGTAAACATTCACTTTAAAGAGCAGTACACAAATAACTTAAAATAAAAAAGGTGGCAAACATGATTCTAGCAGGACTCAGAAAAGCACTGTGGCATAACTCAATACTTTAATGTAATGTTTCAACGTAAATGTAGACATATAAGGTAACATAAACAAACACAGTATTGGAAAATGATTCCAAAACTATGAATGAATCATGGAGTCTTGCCATGGAACAGAACCGACACCATTAAAAAACAGATGGTCTTCTCTGCATTTTTTCGCATCACATGTTGCATTGCGAGGTGCTGATATTTGGAGATTTGTCAGATTCTTTGCATTTGACCTCCAATCCCTTGGCAAGATAGTACCAGCACTTATGTCCTCAACATCCACAGCTTGTGTAGGCATGTATGTGGCTCCATAGTGTTTACGCATAAAATTATGCAACATACAGCATGCAAATACCACTTTGTCGACTTTATCCATCCGTAAAAATATTGGTGTGTGTAATACACGAAACTGATTAGATAATATGCCAAAGGCATTTTCAACTATTCGCCTAGCTCATGACAGCCGGTAATTAAAGATTTTGCGGGGATAGTTTAGAGTTTAGAGTACATAGTAGTGCTTATGTAATGGAAATGCATCATCTGCTACAAATACAAAGTTCAAGCCAAACTTGGTCTGTGAGGTATGTGGAAGATGTAGACTGTTGGTCTTCAACTCTTGCATAAAGGATGTTTGGTCGATGACTCCGCCATCTGACATTCATCCGTTTTTCCCAATGTCCACGTACAGAAACTCATAATTTACATTCACTATAGCCATAGAATGATACTAAAAAAACCTTTATAATGAAAGTAGAAAGATCCGGAATGCGGAGGTGGTGTTATACGAATATGTTTGCCATCAATGGCTCCCGCGCAGTTAGGAAAATGCCACAAACTTTCAAAATCATTAGCTATCATGAGCCAATCCTCGGTGGTTTTGGAAAACTGTAAAAATGAACAAATAAAATAAAAAATTAAGCACAATAACATGCGTACGTTAAAAAGGGGCGCTGGGAAAAAAGGGCGTGGGGTTTTAAACGATAAACATGGATAACGTTTAAAAATATAATGTACTATATTTCGTTTAAAAATAATGTTTTATAAAGTTATAAATCATTAAATAATGTGCATGAAATTGGCAATTGTGAAAACGTTAATCTTCCGTTTAAAAAGTGAAACGTATAATAACGTTTAAAAAAAAATAGTAAGTAACCCTCCCTGTACCTACCCCTAACCCCTAGACCCCCGTGTTGGTGCCTAAACCTAAGACCCCCTGTTGGTGCCTAAACCTAAGACCCCCCTGTTGGTGCCTAAACCTAAGACCCCCCTGTTGGTGCCTAAACCTAAGACTCCCCTGTTGGTGCCTAAACCTAAGACCCCCCTGTTGGTGCCTAAACCTAAGACCCCCCTGTTGGTGCCTAAACCTAAGACCCCCCTGTTGGTGCCTAAACCTAAGACCCCCCTGTTGGTGCCTAAACCTAAGACCCCCCTGATGGTGCCTAAACCTAAGACCCCCCTGGTGGTGCCTAAACCTAAGACCCCCCTGGTGGTGCCTAAACCTAAGACCCCCCTGTTGGTGCCTAAACCTAAGACCCCCCTGTTGGTGCCTAAACCTAAGACCCCCCTGATGGTGCCTAAACCTAAGACCCCCCTGGTGGTGCCTAAACCTAAGACCCCCCTAGTGGTGCCTAAACCTAAGACCCCCCTGGTGGTGCCTAAACCTAAGACCCCCCTGGTGGTGCCTAAACCTAAGACCCCCCTGTTGGTGCCTAAACCTAAGACCCCCCTGGTGGTGCCTAAACCTAAGACCCCCCTGATGGTGCCTAAACCTAAGACCCCCCTGGTGGTGCCTAAACCTAAGACCCCCCTGGTGGTGCCTAAACCTAAGACCCCCCCTGTAGGTGCCTAAACCTAAGACCCCCCTGTTGGTGCCTAAACCTAAGACCCCCCTGTTGGTGCCTAAACCTAAGACCCCCCTGATGGTGCCTAAACCTAAGACCCCCCTGGTGGTGCCTAAACCTAAGACCCCCCTGGTGGTGCCTAAACCTAAGACCCCCCTGTGATAAGCATTAATAACGTGTGAAAAAAATATTGTGCTGTTTTTCGTTTAAAAATAATGTTTTAAAAAAGATTGTACTGTTTTTCGTTTAAAAATAATGTTTAAAAAATTATAAATCATAAAATAATGTGTAATCATGAGAAGCAGTTATAAAACAGTAAAAGTCTCCGGGCGCCACTTATAAAACGTTATTTTTCTCCGGCGCCCTTTTTTCCTGTCGGGCGCCCATTAAACGATATTTATTATGGGAGTGAATGGCGGCGCCTGATTTGTCCACTAGCCTCAGGCGCCCGAATTTACTGTTACCCAATAACATTACTTTTCCTGCCAATTCATTACATATAATCAGTAGACACTTCTATCTAAGTACATTACAGGACAAATGAAGTGAGAGGGATATGGAGGCTTCCATATTCATTTCCATGTGAAACCAATTGCACTTGTCTGGTCCACCTGCTGATCCTCTGCCTCTAATAGTAGTAGCCATAGCCCCTGAACAAGCATGCAGCAGATCATGTGTTTGTGACATTATTATCATTTCTGACAAGACTAACTGCATGCTTGTTTGTGGTGTTATTCAGATACTAATGCTGAAAAATAGACCACCAGGGCTGCCAGGCAACTGGTATTGAATAAAATGAAAACAATATGGCAGAATCCGTATAACTCTTACTACTGTTCAACATTTCACAAAGTATGTTTATAGATCTGTACATTAACTTGACAATAGCTCATACCGTTCAATAGCTATAATTTAAATACATACCTGTGATATAATTTATCTGTATTTGATGGCAAAACATAACCACAGAAAGCATAGATCAAACATTACTTTACTCCTTTATTGACATGTTGGAAATAACTATACCATCCTTACATATGTTTGTAAACAGACTCTACTGCAGGCAAAAAAAAAAAACAGGACACAGCAAGGTAAATGTGAAGTGTAACAATTACATACATATTGCAGCATACATATCCCTCTGACCAAAAAAAAAAAACTTATTAGAGAAATATAGACGTAAAAAAATATACCTCAAAAAATTATGGTGTGTACACACTTTAAACATACATGAAATATGTGAGACAATTTTGACCCCCTTCCATGTAGTATGAGAGGCATACTCTACATAGTGTATTCTATAGAGCTGATTTCCCCATCAGATCGAAAACTTTGTAAGATGCTGCACACATTCAAAAGATCAGTATCTGGTAAAGATGTGTTCCTGCAAAACAAGCATTCCTGGCAAATGCATTGGTACTGTATGATATTTGCAGATCCTCAGACACACCTTTTTTAACATACATTAAGCTTCAGATTGGATCCACCAGAACGCATTTTCCGATCTGTGGATGATTGTCAGATGTGCAGAATAATGTTTGTTTAACCAGATCTTTATGAGAATCTGCTAATATCATACACTATGAATGCATTTGGCAGGAATGCTTGTTTTGCAGGAACAGATTTTTACCAGATACTGGTATTTTGAATGAGTACAGCATCTTCCAAAGATTTCTATCTGATGGGGAATTCAGCTCTATATAATACACTATGTAGTCAAAGTTCAATTATACTGCTGCGCTCTCCAATCCTGTAAATGAAAAACAGACTCCACACAGGGTAATATTGTTCAGTCTTTTTGCTGACTCTATTCCAACTCCTAAAAGTCACCCGTGTATTGTGCTCCCCAGGTGGTAAATCACATCTAACTCCCTCTCTCTAGATGCTCACCAGATTATATCCACCTCAGTTGTCAGGTGGGTCTTAAGCATAGCATTATACTCATATCCAATCGCTTCTGCAAAGAAAGAGAATCTCCACATAGGGTAATACAGTTCAAGAAGAAAAATAATTTTTCAAACACCGTGCCTCCGTATTCACACCCGTTAACAGTGCCAATCCACCTCAATGCATTCCACACTGCTCACCAGACGTGTCCCACCTCTTTACATAGGTGGAGACTGAAGCTTTGTGTGAATCCAATCAACAACACGATCCTCAGAGATTTGTAAAAAAGTCTCTTGCTGGGACTTTACTTTATTCTCACTGTTAAAATTCCTCATAAAAAGTATAAAAAGAAAAACGCATATAGCGTAACACTGTTTTGACTGCCTCTGTGCGTAATAACAAAATCTCACTTACGCCTTCAGAAGCACTCTGTGCATATCATATACAGATGATTTCCAATGCCCATCCATCTGGCTCCCGGGTGCGCCTCTAGCAAATCCACGCTCCCCCGTTCCGCCTTCTCATCTAGTTGCAGGGTCTATCTCCGTGCGCTGCCTCAATTGACCGGCCGGTCCGTGCGCTTCCTGTATCCTTGCGACGTCAGGCGCTCAGCTCCGCCCTACGCGCGTTTCGTCCTCACGCCAGACTCATCAGGGGCTCCGCCTCCTGACGTCTCACTACATAGTACCTGCTGCCTGCTGATTGGAGGATTACTAGTAGTGCTTGCGAATGGGCATTGTTTACAAAAACCCTTTAAAACGTGTATATTATTATCCACAGCTATCCCCATTTACTACATATATTTATCATTAACATAAACAAAACAATTCCGTTTACTCTTATGCTCCTACAGTGCACCATCTTGTGGTTGTTTTTGATAATGTTAATTGTTATCCTAATCCCACTCTATTCCTTGACATATATAGTGCACCCTCTTGTGGCCTTTACTACTATTATTAAATTTATATTAAATACCTGACTCTTCTGTATTAGATCATGTTCCAGATTACTAGTAAGTGTTATCCTCGTGATCAGAACTTTATCTATATATTGCCGTGCTAAAAATCTGTGTAATCTAAAGTGCTGATGTGCCATCAATTCCAATACATATTTGTGTTCATGTTAAGAGTGCATAATGCTAAATTCGTAATATTTTTGTGATAAATCATTGTGATTAAACTATAATCATTCTTTCACTCAGATGCCTCACTTATTTCAAATCCCAAAGTGCTTTGTGCATATAAACTATCCTAAATATTATTCTCCAGTAACTAAATGTTTTCCTAGGTCAATCATTAGAAATATGACATTTCAGGTCGAACTCAATATTCAGCCCTTGTGGATTCATCGTTTTTAAATTGAAAATCCATCTTCCCTCTGCTTTAGAGATTTCTTTGGTGAGGTTTGACCCTCTCCATTTTTTCACATACTTCTCCAGGGCCATACATGACCTTTTGGATTCTTGTTGTGATATATTCTAAAATGGTTGGACACACTGTGGCTTTCCAGACCTTTTTTAATATTATTAACATGTTCTCTGATTCGTTTAAAAAGTTCTCTTGTGGTCCGTCCTATATACTCTAGTCCACAGGGACACCAAAAAATATATACCACCCCTTTTGTTCTACAGGTAATGCATTGCCGGATCTTATGAATCTTGCCTTTATTTCTTGATGTAATTTGCTGTCCCCGAATTCCAATGGCTTCTCTGCCCCCCAGGCAGCCTCTACATGGAAAAAATCCCGTCTGTCCAAGCATGTCACTTGTTCTTGCCCTTGGTGGTTCTATACAGCTTGATACTAACATAGATTTCAATGTCGGGGCCTTCCTATAAATGAATTGAGGTTTCTGGGGTAAAACCTTCTTTAAAATTCCATCAGTTTGAGCTATATTCCAGTTCTTGCTGATTATTTTCTCCAAATCCCTATGTTGTTGGTTAAAATCAAGGACCATTGAATACTCTTTGGTATTGCTATTCCCTCTTGGTTCATTCAGTAATAACTGCTGCCTAGGGAGTTTCCCCACCCGCATCCTCTCTGTTCTCAATATTTGTTCATTATATCCTTTTTCCAAGAATCTGTTGAGAATGACTTCACTTTGCTGTAAATAATCCTCTATATGGGTACAATTTCTTCTGAGCCTGATAAACTGGCCTCTTGGGATATTCTTAAGCCAGTTAGTATGGTGGCAGCTTCCCATGAGTATATATCCGTTCCTGTCTGTACTTTTGAAGTATGTTTTAGTAATGAGTATATTTTGCTCTTTCCTGATCTGTAAATCTAAAAAATCCACTTTGTTTATATTCATATTAAATGTTATATTAATCTCCTGCCACACCTCATTCAGATCCTCACAAAACTGTCTCAATGTTTGCTCTGACCCTCTCCATATAAAAAATAGGTCATCAATTAATCTTGCCCAGAAAACCACCTTATCATAGTGTTCCATCTCTTGTACCCTCTTCTCCCATTCCCCCATATATAAATTAGCTACACTTGGTGCAAACTTGCCCCCCATAGCACATCCTGTCTGTTGCACATAATATGATCCTCCATACCAAAAGTAGTTGTGATGCAAAGAATATTCTAAGAGTCTTATGATGAACTTAATTTGGGCCTCTTTCAGGCATCCATGTTCCTCCATAACCTTTCTAATAATTTCTAGACTTTTCTCATGGGGGATAACCGTGTACAGAGCGGCTACATCACCTGTGACTCACATATCACCTTCCTGCACATCCAATTGTTGCATAGTGTATGATTTGAATACACTATGTAGAGTATGCCTCTCATACTACATGGAAGCTGGTAAAATTTGTCTTACATCTTTCATGTATCTTTGAAGTGTGTACACACCATTCTCTATTATATATAGTACTAATTATTTATTAACACTACATCAACATGTAATAATCACCTTAAAATATTCTTCTTTCAACGCATCAATGATGGCTTCGCAGGTTTCTGGAATTATTATTCCAAGGGACTGTGGTGAAATTCCAGTGGAAAATTTTAAATCTTGCAGGCTTCTTCCTGTCGCCAAGTAGCGTAAGGTGGCAATACACCTTTGATGGGGTGTGATGCTTTTGCGCATTCACGTATCAGTTTTTCTAATCACTGGAGTAACTAAAGATAAAAGTAAATCAATGGCTGTGTCAGCCATGCGCAATAATTTTTGAAGTCCTCGGGTGAGGAAAGACGTAATTCACGTAGCAAATTATCATGTGACAGAGCATCACGTTCTTGAAGCCACGTTTTGCTCCATACACTGCCTTTTTTCCTTTTAAGTAACATTTGCAGATTGTGCTGCACCTGTAATAAACAAAAAAATCCAACAGCAGCACGCCTTCTATAGGAGAGGTGAGAAGCCATGTCCAAAAAATTGATAAAGTACTTCCTTTCAAACACACACTTTTGGTTAACGCTCATCACAACGAAATGTGGCAATTACAAACGAAAACAACGCTTTTATAACAATCGTTACGTAATTTCCGGTGCCCTACTCGTAACGAACGTTCTATGACGTGATATCCTACTTTCTATTTCTTTTCAGTCGCGAAAATAACGTAATTTCCTTGTTTGTGCTGTCTCATATGATATACGTAGTTTCCTGGGAACGATCGGATCGTTGTTACCATTTCATTAACGACCACCGACTTCTACCTGTGAGCGCAACTATCATTACAAAACTAACGATACAGTCGTTGTACTCTTTTTTTGTCCACTTTTTTATCGACCGTCGCCCGATTATCGTTTGTTCACTTACGGTTGTTCATAATGAACGATCGTTATCGCATGTCTGTAGGTACCTTTAGCCAGGGGTCTAGTCCTGGAAAATGAAGTGAGTGGACTCACCCTAAAAACCTCTGCGCCGAGCTATGCGCGGCGCACCCAAAAATGGGCGTGGTTAAGCATAGCGTGGGCGTGGTCATGGGTGGGGCGAAATATACATGGCCTTAGCAGTGGTATAAAGGGTCTGCCAGGGGAAGTTTGAGCTCTGTCGTAGAGTATCCCCAAAAAGTAGATGTAATCTGACAGCATTTCACCAAAAATACACAATCTGGCAGAGGTTCCTCCAAAATACAGATACTATGGCAGTGGTTCCCCCAAAATAGACAATCTGGCAGCAGCAGTTCCCCCAACATACACATAATCTGGAAGCAGTTCCCCCAAATACGTGAAACCTGGTAGTGGATCACCCAAAATACATGTAACACCCAAAATACATGTAATCTGGCAGTAATGGTCCCCAACATACACAATCTGGCAGCGGTTCCCCAAAATACACGTAATCTGGCATCAGCGGTTCCCCAAAAATACAGATCTGACAGCAGTTCTCCCAAAATAGGTACCCCCAGTATAGCTAGCCAGGTCTATATGTGTCCCCAGTATAAGTAGCCATGTGTATAGTTGTCCCCAGAATAGGTGGCCAGATGTAGAGATGTCACCAGAATAGGTAGCCAGGTGTATAGATGTCCTTAGAATAGGTGGTCAGGTGTAAAGATATTCCCAGAATAGGTGGCCAAGTGTATAGATGTCCCCAGAATAGGTAGCCAGGTCTATAGGTGTCCCCAGTATAGCCAGGTGTCCCCAGTATATCTAACCAGGTGTTTAGGTGTCCCCAGTATAGCCAGGTGTATAGGTGCCCCCAGTATAGCCAGGTGTATAGGTGTCCCCAGTATAGCCAGGTGTGTAGGTGTCCGCAGTGTATGTAGCCAGGTGTATAGGTGTCCCCAGTATATGTAGCCAGGTGTATATGTGCCCAGTATATGTAGCCAGGGGTATATGTGCCCACTATATGTAGCCAGGTGTATAGTGGCCCCCAGTATATGTAGCCAGGTGTATAGTGGCCACCAGTATATGTAGCCAGGCGTATAGTGGCCCCCAGTATATGTAGCCAGGCGTATAGTGGCCCCCAGTATATGTAGCCAGGCGTATAGTGGCCCCCAGTATATGTAGCCAGGCGTATAGTGGCCCCCAGTATATGTAGCCAGGCGTATAGTGGCCCCCAGTATATGTAGCCAGGCGCATAGTGGCCCCCAGTATATGTAGCCAGGCGTATAGTGGCCCCCAGTATATGTAGCCAGGTGTATAGTGGCCCCCAGTATATGTAGCCAGGCGTATAGTGGCCCCCAGTATATGTAGCCAGGTGTATAGTGGCCCCCAGTATATGTAGCCAGGCGTATAGTGGCCCCCAGTATATGTAGCCAGGTGTTTAGTGGCCACCAGTATATGTAGCCAGGCGTATAGTGGCCCCTAGTATATGTAGCCAGGTGTATAGTGGCTCCCAGTATATGTAGCCAGGCGTATAGTGGCCCCCAGTATATGTAGCCAGGCGTATAGTGCCCCCAGTATATGTAGCCAGGCGTATAGTGGCCCCCAGTATATGTAGCCAGGTGTATAGTGGCCCCCAGTATATGTAGCCAGGTGTTTAGTGGCCCCCAGTATATGTAGCCAGGTGTTTAGTGGCCCCCAGTATATGTAGCCAGGTATATAGTGGCCCCCAGTATATGTAGCCAGGTGTATAGTGGCCCCCAGTATATGTAGCCAGGTGTATAGTGGCCCCCAGTATATGTAGCCAGGTGTATAGTGGCCCCCAGTATATGTAGCCAGGTGTATAGTGGCCCCCAGTATATGTAGCCAGGTGTATAGTGGCCCCCAGTATATGTAGCCAGGTGTATAGTGGCCCCCAGTATATGTAGCCAGGTGTATAGTGGCCCCCAGTATATGTAGCCAGTTGTACCCCGGAGGGGAGCAGCGCAGCAGAGAGGAGCATTGTGCGCAGCGTGGGGAAGGGCGGACGTTTCCCCCCCCCCCCCCTCCCTCACCTTGGGGCTCCTCTCCCTGGCTCTCCCCTCCATAAAGATGCGGCGGCAGCGGCGGTGACATCGGTGGGCGGGACTTACCTCCTCCAGTGTTCCGGGTGGCCTCTGTGCGAGCAGCTACTCTGGTCTAGTGAAGACCAGAGCAGCGGCACGCACAGCGTCCACCCGGAACACTGGAGGAGGTAAGTCCCGCCCACCGATGCCGCCGCCAGTCACCGCCGCCAGCCACCGCCGCTGCATCTTTATGGAGGGAAGAGCCACGGAGAGGAGCCCTAAGGTGAGGGAGGGGGGGGGAAACGTCCGCCCTTCCCCACGCTGCGCACAATGCTCCTCTCTGCTGCGCTGCTCCCCTCCAGGGTGCTAGGGGGGACGGCGTCCACTGTCCAAAAAAAGTAAGTGGACGCCGCCCCCCCGCGTTCACGCAGGACTCGACCCCTGCCTTTAGCCTACTACTAGCTTAGGTAGGTTAGGGTTTATAGTTAGTTTAATTAGTACTAGTAGTAGTTTAATGAATTTGTACTGCTGTAGTCTGTTAGTGTATAGCTTCAGTACTGTGTTAGTTACTGACTGTGTAAAGGCCAGAAAGCATCTGTTGTGATCTGTGACAGACAGTCATCTGCCCGACCCTATTGATTGATTGCTTCTGACCGTGTGTGACCGACTGTAATTTGTCACCCACTGTCTGGCACACGACTTAGTTATTGTGTAGTAGTACACTAGAGATTTATAGTTAGTTGCGTACTTACTACCCGTTCATTTAATTTCTATTTCTACTGTTAGTCAGTGAGCTTATTAGTTTCTGTACTGCATCATAAATAACAGTTACATCACAGGCCAGCATCCGTTGTGACCTGTGACTGTGCTCTGCCCGACCCTATTGGTTGATTGCGTCCGACCGTGAGTGACCGACTGTAATTTGTCACCCACTGTCCAGCACACGACTTAGTTACTGTGTAGTAGTACACTCGCGATGTATAGTTAGTTGCGTACTTACTACCCGTTCATTTCTATTTCTACTGTTAGTCAGTGAGTTTATTAGTTTCTGTACTGCATCATAAATAACAGTTACATCACAGGCCAGCATCCGTTGTGACCTGTGACTGTCATCTGCCCGACCCGATTGATTGATTGTGTCCGACCGTGTGTGACCGACTGTAATTGTCACCCACTGTCTGGCACACGACTTAGTTATTGTGTAGTACTAGTATACTATCGATTTATTGTTAGTTGCGTACTAACTACCCGTTCATTTAATTTCTATTTCTACTGTTATATATTGCACTACTGAATAAATTGTACTAGGTAAACAGACACTGGAGCACTTTGCCTATAGAGGCCTAACCACATATGTACATTATGTATACACGGAGATATATATCAGTCTCCTTGTTCCCCTTTATGATTAAAAACACTGTATATATTCACAATTCATAAGAGGGTTTACTTTAAAATAAAGTGTGTCCAATACAACAGTCATGGGTTTGTTAAAGTTAACAGCAAAGTGTATCACCAGTTGACTGCAAAACTTTAGCAAGGGTCTTTGCTGATCCCCATTAATTTCCATGGGGTGTAGCTATCTTGCAAGTGTTTGCGTCAAAACAGACCAGATGAACTATTGCTTAACCAAAATTGATTGGTAACTGTTGATTGTAGAGGACACACCTGCCTGTTGGAAGGGCTTAAACCATGGAAAAACCCTGCCTCTGATATTGGTAAATCAGAACAAACAAGACCCCATAGGGGTTAACAATAACTCTTCATAGAAGGTAGCTGGGTGGTATACCATATTTGCATTGTGTACAGTGAGAAAAAAGTGGTGAACAAATAGAGTGCCAACTCTACGATCGTTTCACTCCTTAAGCGGAGCGTCGTCAGGAGTATGTGTAGTGCACAAAGTATTTACAATGAATATACAATAATCATCCCCCCACCAACACACATAGATTCCCCCAGCAAACAGCCCAAGTTAGAGCTGCATGGGTGGCCATTAGGCCAGATTAAATAGGATCAAGTGTCTCCGCCCGCATCCTCCAGGGCCACACCCACCTTTTCTGGAATCCAGCTTTCCACCCTGCCTCCATCACAATTGGTGCCCTGCATAGAGCATTAGTCTAAAATTTGTGTAGTGATGCCAGACAAATGATTTCCTGGTGTGTGACATCACATCCTGTGTGTCTGTGAGTGAACGCCCCCTGGTTGTCTGTCATCTCCTGTTGAATATACTAGAGTTGCATCCCCAGTATCCATATAGTCCTGCTGCTGGATAATTGCTAAGCGTGTCACATGGGCTGCTGCCCTCACATACACAATACATAGGATAAAGCTGTTGCCCCTGCATCCACATAGCCGTATTGACAGACAGCTCCTAGAAAAGGAAAGGGGTGCTTCCCCTGCATCCACACAGACCTACACAATACACAAGATAAAGCTGCTGCCCCTGCGTCCATATAGTCGTATTAGCAGACAGCTCCTAGACAAGGAAAGGGGGGCTTCCCCTGCATCCACACAGACATACACATAATACATAGGATAAAGCTGCTGCCCCTGCGTCCATATAGCCGTATTAGCAGACAGCTCCTGGTGAGGAAAAGGGTTACTTCCCCTGCATCCACACAGACTCACCACCACTCGCATCGTTAACAAAACGCATCCCCCACTCTATGGGGATGCGCTCATATGTGAAATACATGTTCGCCTATAAGGGCACATAAATTAAACATCCAAGCATATGGAATAGGGCTGCTGCCCTTGCATACACATAGGACATAGAATGAGGGGTGAACAAATATGTATTTGTGTGTAAACAAACAATTTGCCATGCGGTTGATCGTCGCATGGCTCCAGCGCATACCTCAAAGTCATAGTGGCGCGGGACATATATAATACATACACCTGTTATCCTCCGATCTATCTGTGGTTCCGTGTGCTATCATATCAAGTGTATATATTAAACTTGCAACCCCAACATCTATATATTCCTACTGCTGGATGTTTGCTACGCATATCGAATGTGGTTGTTGCACTTGCATACACATAGCACATAGAGTAAGGCTGCTGCCCTTGCATCCATATAGCCGTATTAACAGACAGCTCATTGTAGAAAGAATTGCTGCTTACCCTACATCCCCACAGAGGAATATCCCCTGCTCTACCAGAATGCACTCGTATTGTAACATCCATATTCACCTATGTGGGCACATAGTTTATGCATATCTGCCTGTGGATGATCAGGGCATGTGTGCTAGGGTAATTTGACTGCTCTAGGGTGCATGGAAAGCAGGGTATATCAAGGGGGGTTTGGAGGGATGGGTGGGGGTGGGAAGTGCGGAGGGGCCATGATCCAGTTGTCTAACGTCAAAAACGGGGTGCACGCTTCGGGAAAAAGCATTGCATTGCAACAGGTCAGTGTATTGGTGAACATTGAGGCTTCCCTACAAAAAACCCTTTACTGAAAACTCCTCATTTAAACCACGTGTGGCTATCGTGTCCATACGGAAGATCCAGGCTAACTCCAATTGCAGAAGTTTCTTATCCAGATCTCCACCCCTCCTCCCTGTTCTCCACTGTTGGAGACCGTAGAAGGAGATGGCCAGTGGTGCCAGCTCATGGTGAGTATTCATATGCCTGGCTAATGGGGTGTCCCTTTTATGTTTGATATGCCCCACATGTTCTAGTTCCCTATCCTTTAAAGCCCGTGTTATTTTTCCCACATACAGGAGATCACATTCACAACTGGCCATGTACACTAAACCTTTTGTATTGCAATTAAAAAATGACCTGATTTCAAACTCCCTGTTAACCGACTTTGCCCAAAACTTGTTGCGTTTGGATATGTATAGGCATGCCTTGCAATGTCCACATTTGAAGGTGCCTGATTAGGTGGCAACCAATTTAAATCTGTCCTTGCTGCCTTTTTTTCTGTGTATGTACTGTGGACCAGGATGTTTCTGAGATTGTCGGTGCGTCTGTAAGTACCGTATTTTTCGGACTATAAGACGCACCTTTTCTCCCCCACAGGTGGGGGGGGGGAAAGTTGGTGCGTCTTATAGTCCGAATACTAAATTTTGTGACTGCCACTGTCCTTCCCCTTGACCCCTCTGGTGTCTGCTGTTATCCCCTCTGGTGTACACTGCCCCCCCCCCTCTGGTATCGCTGTCCCCATCCCCGTGACCCCTTTGATGTCCTCTGTCCCTTTAACATAGATACTGTAAGCACCGCAGATTACTAGCAAGTACGGTATATACACACCGAGGGAAGGGGCCACACATCTTCACATATCCCTCCTCCACGCCGGTGTCCTTTGTCCCCCGATAGAGAACGCTGCAGGTTACCGGCAAGTTTTTTCAGAACACGGGAAGGAGCCACACAGCATCAGAACGCAATACCCAATCAGGCAGGGGGCGCTGTGCGAGCCGGCCAATCACAGCACTCTCTTCTCACTGCTTCCTCCCAATCACCAGCCCGGCTGATAGAGCCCTTGTCCCGCCCTCGAGACTATCGGGAAGTCTGTGATTGGCCGGCTCGCGCAGCCCCCCCTGCCTGATTGGGCATTGCGTTCTGAAGCTGTGTGGCTCCTTCCCGTGTTCTGAAAAAACATGCCGGTAACCTTCAGCGTATTCTGTCGGGGGGCAAAGGACACCGAAGTGAAGGAGGGATATGTGAAGATGTGTGGCCCCTTCCCTCGGTGTGTATATACCGGTACTTGCTAGTAATCTGCAGCGCTCTCGTTATCTATTTTAAAGGGACACAGGACAGCAGAGGGGTCACGAGGATGGGGACATCGATACCAGAGGGGGGGGGGACAGTATACACCAGAGGGGATGACAGACACCAGAGGGGTCACGGGGATGGGGGACAGCGATACCAGAGAGGGGGGTGGAGGACAGTGTACACCAGAGGGGATGATGGGCAGGGGACAGGGATACCAAAGGGGGGATAGTGTACCCCAGAGGGAATGATGAGCAGGGGACAGCAGACACCAGAGGGGGGCAGCAGACACCAGAGGGGGAACAGTGTACCCCAGAAGGGATGATGGGCAGGGACAGCAGACACCAGAGGGGGGGACAGCAGACACCAGAGGGGATGATGGGCAGGGGACAGCAGACACCAGAGGGGGGGTTGGGGGGACAGTGTACACCAGAGTGGATGATGGGCAGGGGGACAGTGATACCCGAGGGGGCCAAAGACAGGTGGAAGGGACACAGAATGCTGGAAGCCACCTGCTGGCATTGGTAATGAAAAGCAGCATCTCTCCAGCAAGGCACCCTCCTGGTAGCACTGTCTTCCTCTCCATATTAGGATGCGATCATCCTAATGGCCAGCCAGCTGAGAGGCTGATTTCTTTGCGATCTGCTGCTATAGACAGGACTCAGCTGAAGAGCTGCTAAAGGAGCTAATTAGTTAATGGCAATAGTTTGCAGTTTCTGTGATTTTATCAGAGAAGCCACTGGAGGACAGAGTATGCAGGGACAGAGGAGGATATGGGGGATACAGGAGGAAATAAGGACACAAGATGTACAAGGAAGGCACAAGGGGGACAATAAATGGGGCAGAACCTATACAAGATGCTCCTGGACCATGGACGCACCAGGTTTAGTATATTTTTTTTTTCCATGATTTCTATGCTCTAAACTTGGGTGCGTCTTATAGTCTGGAGCGTCTTATAGTCCGAAAAATACGGTAATCGAGGGCTTGGTTGTCAGATGTTTGGTCAGGTCCTTATCCTGATGCAGTACGGGACAGTAGTTTTCCATGATCTTGTAGATCTGATGTGACTGTCTTGAGAAAGAACCGATCATTCTCAGTGTTTGGTGCTTTTCCTGTCTGTGGGGGGGATCAGTATCAGCTAGGGTACTCTCACGTTTTTGGCCCTCTTATACGCCTTCTCAATGGTATGCATGGGAAAACCTCTTTGGTGAAACCTCTCTCTTAAGAGGCTACTTTCTTCCTCAAAGTTTTTCTCAGTGGAGCAGTTCCTCCTAGCGCGGAGGAACTGCCTCACTGGAATACCAGCCTTTAGGGATCTGGGGTGTGCGCTATCCCAGTGCAGGAAAGAATTAGTAGCTGTTGCCTTTCTAAAGATTTTAGTCTGTAAAAGGCCATCTTCCCCCTTCTCGATTTCCAGATCAAGAAACGATATTTTGTGAGGATCAATTTCAAATGTGAAGTGCATCCCTATATCGTTTTGATTTAAAATCTCAACGAAGTCGACAAAGAGGTCTCTCGGTCCCTCCCACAGTAGCAACACATCATCTATAAATCTCCCCCAAAAGGAGATGTGGGACGTGAAAAATGACAAGTCCTCATTGAACACGTGTGTATCCTCCCACCAGCCCAGGAACAGATTTGCATATGAGGGGGCACACGCCGTCCCCATAGCACTGCCCCTGAGCTGGTGGTACCATCTGTCACCAAAGAGAAACGTGTTATGCGTCAAAATAAACTCCAGAGATTTTACAAGGAAATCAGAGTGTGCCCTAAGGTGCGTGCCTCTCGATCTGAGGAAATTGAATTGTGAATATATACAGTGTTTTTAATCATAAAGGGGAACAAGGAGACTGATATATATCTCCGTGTATACATAATGTACATATGTGGTTAGGCCTCTATTTCTACTGTTAGTCAGTGAGTTTATTAGTTTGATGCAGCAGGTCTGCTTGGTGTTGGCTCCCTTCCTGCAGGGAACCAACCTGGTGAGCGAACAATGCGCATCCCTCTGCCAGTGGGTGCCCTTTGTTTGTCTGCTGGACAGGGCACTTGGCGATTTGGTGGATTTGGGAGAGGAGGCCCTGAACCAGCTGGAACAGCAGCCGCCTGCGCAGTCCACTGCTGCGCAGGTATTTGAGTCCCTGGAGGAGGGTGAGGAGGAGTTGGAGGTGCTGGACATTGCTGCTGAGGGGGAACAGCGGAGCGCAGCAGCAGTGGTGCGAGTGTGGAGAGAGAAGGAAGAGGCTCAGGGGCCAGAGGAGGAGGAGGACGCTGAGCCTGATGTCTCTGTTGGACGGCCCACCCTGCTCCCCATGGCAGCGCACATGCTGCGCTGCCTGCGCACAGACCCCAGGGTCAAGCAGATGCAAGAGAGGGAGGATGCCTGCGTCAGCATGAACCTGGATCCACGGCTGAGGGGGGGTGGGGGGGTGGGTGGGCTCAGTTTCTGCCTGATAGAGACCGTGAGCAGCGAACAAAGGAGTTGCAGCAGCTCCTTGTTCGCCGACTGGAGTCTTCCCCCAGCCTTCCACCCCCTCTGTCCCTGTCCAGCCAGCACAGCAGCCAGTGCCTGCGGCCAGCAGCAGCGTCAGGTGCCCAGGAGACCTGCTGTCATTGACACAGGCGCTCTACATGACGGTAGAGCAGCCGAGAGAGGAGGAGCGTGCAGCAGCCACCTCCTCTCAAAGTCACAGCCAGCGCATGACCCGGATGCGTGGCCGACTACATGGGGTCCTTCAGTGGGCTTGACACTGGCAGCGCGGAGCCTGTGGACCCCATGGAATACTGGGTGGAGCGCTTGCACATCTGGAGTGAGCTGGCGCAGTACGCCCTGGAAGTATTGTCTTGCCCCCCTTCCAGCGTGCTGTCCGAGAGGTGTTTCAGTGCGGCTGGTGACATGGTCACCGAGAAGCGCTCTCGTCTGTCCCCAGAGGGCATGGACAGACTGACATTTTTGAAGATTAACCAGGCCTGGATTGAAGGCACGTTCCAGGCACCTGTTGTCGGCGACAGGAGGACATGAGGTGCCTGGGAATTATTGTTTGATATCAACCTTCAGTCCCTGGGTCCTGATAATTTGGCCTGGTTTTTCTTTATTTGCTGTGGTACTGACGCTAGGTACCATGGCCCGTGACATGCCTGCTGCTGCCACACATCACTCCTCCTCCTGCTGCTGCTGCTGTATTTATTTATGATTTTATTTATGTATGTATTTATTTATTTATTGTATTTATAAAGCGCCAACATATTATGCAGCACTGATTTTCATCCTCCTGCTGTCTGTGTTCCCACTGCCAGGGTCCACAGAATACATTGCCTGCTGCCATGCATCACTCCTCCTCCTGCTGCTGTATTTATCCTCCTGCTGTCTGTGTTCCCACCGCCAGAGTCCACAGAATGCATTGCCTGCTGCCATACGTCACTCCTCCTCCTGCTGCTGTGTTTATCCTCCTGCTATCTGTGTTCCCACCGGCAGCGTCCACAGAATTATGTACTGCTGCCATGCGCCACTAGCTATTACGCCACTACAATAGCTATACTGTTGTATAAAAAAAAATTCTGAGGTGTCTGGGTTGAAAACTGTGCTGTCCCAGTTGTGCATTGGGCACAATGTGGGCTGCACGACTGCTGTCCGGAACCTCCTCCTGCTCTTTGGTGTTTATTTTCAGCCATGGTACCAAGGCTAGGTACCATTGGCCTGTGACATTGCCTGCTGCCATACGTCACAACTCCTCCTCCTCCTGCTGCTGCTGCTATAGTTATCCTCCTGCCTGTCTGTGTTCCCACTGCCAGGGTCCACAGAATTATGTGCTGCTGCCATGCGCCACTAGCTATTACGCCACTACAATAGCTGTAATACTGTTGTAAAAAAAAATTCTGAGGTGTCTGGGTTTAAAACTGTGCTGTCCCAGTTGTGCATTGGACACAATGTGGGCTTCACGACTGCTGTCCGGAACCTCCTGATCTTGTTGTTTATTTACAGCCGTGGTAACAACGCTAAGTACCATGGCCCCATTACATTGCCTGCTGCCACACGTCACTCCTCCTCCTGCTGCTACTGTATTTATCCTCCTGCTGTCTGTGTTCCCACCGCCTGGGTCCACAGAATACATTGCCTGCTGCCATGCGCCACTAGCTATTACGCCACAAATTTAGCGATGCTGGTGTAGAAGATAAAATTTTACAACAGTAGAGTTCTGTAAGGGAAAAAACATTAAGTTGGGTTCAAGAAGAAGAATATGAACACAAAACAAAGAAAAAGATGGTGGTGGTGAAGAAGAAGAAGAACAACCAGGTGAAGAAGAAGAAGAACCAGGTGAAATATGTACGAACAGAGGCACCAAGCAGAGTAAAACTGGTTCAGGTCCATAAAGCGTGTGAGGCGCTCACACGCTTTATGGACCTGAACCAGTTTTATATGCTTCTGTACTGCCTGATGAAGCGGGACTGTTGACCGCGAAACGCATTGCGATTTTATGGAGCTGTGAATAAATTGTATATTTTTTACTCTGCATTTGAGTATATGTCCACTACCAGAGGGAGGTAAGTCCACCTCGACTTTCCTCTTTTTATAATTTTTAGAACATTGTTTTACTCTGCTTGGCGCCTCTGTTCGTACATATTACAGCACGATTAAGTGCTGAGGGGTTCTTTCCCCATTTTCCTATCTACAGAGAGCGACTTTTTATACCTGAGTGGGGTCAGGTACTAATACTCCCCACCTGCCTGTCAAGTGGTTGCCTGATGGTAACCCACCTTTGTGAGTATAAGAACCTTTGACATTACATTATAAATTGAGGTTGCCAGACAATATTGCACTATTGGGCTCTTGGCGTCCTCTGTTTTGTTTTTACAAATAAGAACCAGGTGAAGAAGAAGATGAAGAACCAGGTGAAGAAGAAGATGAAGAACCAGGTGAATTAGAAGAAAAAGCAGGTGAAGAAGAAGAACCAGGTGAAGAAGAAGAACCAGGTGAAGAAGAAGAGGTGAAGAAGAAGAAGAAACAGGTGAAGAAGAAGAACCAGGTGTAGAAGAACCACCAGGTGAAGAAGAAGAAGATGAAGATCCAGGTGAAGAAGAAGGAGGAGAACCAGGTGAAGAAGAACTAGATGATGATGATGATGATTGAAGAAGAAGAAGAACCAAATGATTGAAGAAGAACCAGATGATGATGAAGAACGAGAATAAGAAGACAAAGAAGAACCAGGTGAAGAAGAAGATGAAAAACCAATTGAAGATGAACCAGGTGAAAAAGAAGAAGAAAAACCTAAAGAACCAGATGCCAGTGAAGAAGAAGATGATGAAGATAATGATTGATGATGAGAAAGAAGATGGTAAAACAGAAAAAGAAGACAGTGAAGAAAAAGATGGAGAGAACAAAAAGAAGAAGGTGAAGACGGTGAAGAAGAATAAACAAGAAATGCAAAAAAAAAAAAGTTTTCCATCACTTTTTTTTTTAATTACACCTATTTAAATGTGATTTCCCTTTTTAAAAAAACGCATTCGAATTCGCGAACACAAATTTTTTCCCGAATGTTGTTACCAACCCCAAACCGAATTCGGCGATCGCAACCGAATCCGAATTTTCCCCAGACCCGAATTTGAATGTACCCGAATAGAATTTTGGTACATTGGAGCCTGCCCAGCTTTGAGTATGGAATCTCTGTCGTGGAAGTTTAGTACCTCCCACAGGACCTTTCTTGGAAAGGAATCCTGTGTGCCCTCTCAATTACAAATGTGGAGGAGAATGTGTCTGCAGGCAACAGCTCTCGGCATAAGATCTCTATATATTGTGGCACATCAGCTCCTTCTTTTCCCTCTGGTAATCCAAGTAAGCGAAGGTTACTTCTTCTATTGCGATTTTCTGCATCTTCGGCCCTTGCTAGAAGGGTCTGTACTTGCGTCTGGAGCCTAGGGATGTCTACCGCATGGCCGTGTATAGTGGCTTCAGCTGTGGAGATTCTGCATTCTGCCTCTGTCATTCTGTTGTGGATTTTGCTCAGGTCTTGTCTAACGAGGCTCATATTAATGTCCAGCGAATCAATTCTCCCTAGAAGTGAGGTCTGGGATAGTTTAATGGCTTCCATAAGATCTTAATTGCTGGGTGAGGAGGGCATCGGATCTTTCTCAACTTGCTCTACATCCTCTGCATCATTGTCTGGTACGTTGCGAGGGGTCATTTTCGGTGTAGGATGAATGGAAGAGTGTTTATCCGGAGATTTGTTTCTATCCCTTCGATTACCCCTTTGTGACGTTGTGGGTTGCTGCTTGCTGGTAAGGGGAATACCAGAGTGTTGAGCATTGAGGCTTTGGAGCATCGTCAGGCTGTAAGGCATCCTCAGATCGGTCACTCTCTGTCGTCCACTCCTCCCCTAGCGGGTTGCACCACTGATCCAGGGTGAATGCGGAGGTGTTACCATGTACTCCAGGAGCAATTTGGAAATAATCTGTGTACAGTTAAGTGTTGAAAAATCTGTATAATCAGAGACCGGGCTCGGGACATTGCGTCTTACCAGTCAGCCATCTCGGCCATGCCCCCTGCACTATTAATTATTATTATTTAGTGCCAAATAAATGTGTTTACCTTGTATCCAGTTTTAGGCACATCTTAATTTTAAGGATTTAAATGTATTTTATTCTCCCTGGGCACCTCTTCTTCTTCCACATCTCTCTTGCTATAAGGTCACTTTAATTTAAAGTCTGGCATGAAGGACACAATAATAGAACAATAGAGACATTGGTTCAAGTAAATTTTGCAGGATTAGGTGACTGAACACAGTTCCCATTCATTGATCTAAGTCCCTGTGTCAATGATCGCCCGCACCAATAGTCTAAATAGTGTCTAAACAGGTGTGAGGAAAAGTTGAGTCAGAACCCATGATTGTCTGACTTAATGGTAGAAACATGTGACAATTCCCACCCTCCTACATCTGTCAAACTAGGAAAGTTTCAAGGATAAGTTAAAGGGGGAAGTTTGTTGTCTGGATAACAATTATCTTACTTCACTACCTATGCCTTTCTAAAGTAAACCTATTGCAAATGTCAACCTTTAGTATACAAGATCAATTCTAAAGCATTGAGCATGTTAAAGATAGAGTGGCAGATTAAACATTTTGATTTTATCAACATTATTTTTAAAGTTTTGCCCTCAGTGGAATGTCAGACACTACAAAAATTGCAGAGCAACAAAGACATTCCGGTGAATGCATCAGATAGATGTTGCAGAACTGTTAGTATAATCAGTGAAGTGCAACGCTTAAGGAAATGTAAAAAAAAAAATAAAAAAAATAAAAAAACACATTCTACTAAGTGAGATAACTCATAATCTCACATCCTCATACCTTGACCAATACTTTAATTGTGAAAATGTAGTTTTTTTGTAAAAGTTACAGCTTTTAATGGCTAACGATAAAGCTAAATTATGCAAGCTTTCAGAAATCTAGTCCCCATCTTCAGGCATAGTGCCAGTCTGCCATATGTTCAAAGACGGCAGTTTCTCTGGCTACTATTTTGCAGTTAGGTTTTAGGTGGTCAGTAGGCTGGAACCACTAAGCTTATGCAAGTATATCAGAAGTCCAGGGGCTGAAGATCATGCAGTCCAGTAAATCATGTTAAAGAGACAAATGATGATATAATGAATTGGTTGTGTAGTATGGATAATTACTAGAACATTAGTAGCAAAGAAAATATTCTAATTTTTATTTTCAGTTAATTATATAGACAAAAGGAAAATTGGCTCTTGGGTGCATATAAAAAACTTTTATTGTATCGAAGCTGTAAATCTAAATGACAACACACACATATATATCATATATACAAATCTAAATTTGATCCATCTTAACCATCAAGAGACACCTCAAGGAGGCTGCAGTCCTCCGTATTGACAAAAAATGGCAGGAGAATAATGAGTCCTGGTATTAAAGTGCACTAGTCAAATCTTCAAGGCAAGGCAAGGGTCACTCATGCAGATAAAGCAATAATGATTTGCAGAATAGCATATGCTGGCAATTGTGGCAAAGCAAGCTGGTTAAAGCTGGATGTGAATGCTTGTAGGTTAGTAGGTAGATCAAGAAGGCTTCCCCTCACATGTTCCACAATCTCACTCGCAGATTGTATAATCAAGAAGCGAACAGTGTATACAGGTGATCAGAGTTCTTCTGCATCATAAGATAAGAAGATGGATTGTCAGAGTTGCACATGCAAAGCAGAGCATGATGATCAAGGGACCCATTCGCAGTCCAGAAACATATTTTCAAAAGCAAGATCATCCAGCAAAAGCATAACAGTTCATAATTTTGCATTAACATTGCATCATGTATGAATTGAACCATTCCATAGTTACCAGTCAGGTTTAATTTCAAGGTAGTCCAGGTAAAGGGTTGTCAGTAGAGGTGGGCCGAACGGTTCGCCGGCGAACGGTTCCAGGCGAACCTCAGGTGGTTCGCCTTCGCCGGCGAAGGCGAACTTTCCCGGAAGTTCGATTCGCCCCATAATGCTCTATGAGGGTCAACTTTGACCCTCTACATCACAGTCAGCAGGCGCATTGTAGCCAATCCGGCTATACTAAGCCCTGGAGCCCCACCCCCCCTTATATAAGGCAGGCTCCGGCGGCCATTAGCCTCACTCGTGTGCCTGCTAGAGACAGACTAGGGACAGCTGCTGCAGACTTGTTCTCCTAGGGACAGATTAGTCAGGCTCTTGCCTTTTTAGCTTGCTCCTAGCTGAATCTTATTGCTATAATAGCGCCCCAGAACAGCTCTTTTCAGAGCTCATCCTGCTCGTGTGATCAATTTTTTTTTCTGTGTTTGAAACCGACACTTGTGTTGTTTAGACAGCATTGCTAATTCATACTGTGTGTCCCACTGCCAGCAGCAGCAGCAGCAGCACATTCAGTGACTACCTGTGTGTGTGAGACACTTGTGTTGCTTAGACAGCATTGCTAATTCATAATGTGTGTGTCCCACTGCCAGCAGCCCACCAGCATTCAGCAGCACATTCAGTGACTACCTGTGTGTGTGACAGGGAGCTGCACATTGTACTACCCACCCAGTACTGCATTTACCTACTACTAGTACCTGTTTAGTTAACCCACCTCTTCACTGCATACACCTACGTTTGTGTTGAGTGAACCCACCTCGCTGCACATAACTACCTTTTGTGTTGAGTGAACTCACCTCACTGCATATCTACCTTTTCTGTTGAGTGAACTCACCTCACTGTATATAGCTACCTTTTGTGTTCAGTGAACTCACCTCACTGCATATAGAACTACCTTTGGGTTGAGTGAACTCAGCTGACTGCATCTAACTACCTGTTGTGTTCAGTGAACTCACCTCATTGCATATCTACCTTTTCTGTTGAGTGAACTCACCTCACTGTATATAACTACCTTTGTGTTGAGTGAACTCAGCTGTAACGATCGGGGTCAGCACACAGAGAGAATCTGATTATTGGTGATCTGCAGTATCACCAAAAATACAGATATATACCTGATTATGGATGATCTGCAGAATCACCAATAATACAGATATATCGCTAACCACTGGACACCTGAATGTATAGCGAGTGCTTGGTGTAACAGTAATAACTGAGTAAACCAGACGATGAGCAGGTGGTCCTTGGCAGTATGGGTAACACTGCTACTCAGCAGCCTGAGACCTCCAAAGGGATGGAGTCCCAGGCTGAAGATAGGAAGGACCTGAGAGTGAGTGACACCTGGAAGGTGGATGTCACTAGCAGGTCTGGACACTATCTCTTAAGGGAAGAGATAGCTCTCAAGGTCGGGCAAGCCAGGTCGGCAACACACAGACCAGCAAGGTACAAAGACAGAAGGCTGATTCGGTATCCAAAGACAGGCAGGGTTTGGCAACAGATAATCAGATATGCGAAGGTACCGAATCAAAAAGCAGAGGGATAGTCAAAAAAGCAGTAGGTCATAACAGATATCAAACAATGCCTAGTCTTGGGTGTGAGGTCCGTGGTCTCGACACCCTGGAACTAGTCTGAAGTATAACAGAATGATAATACAAGTTCCCTAGTCTTGAGTGTGAGGTCCGTGGTCTCTACACCCTGGAACTAGTCTGAAGTATAACAAAATGATAATACAAGTTCCCTAGTCTTGGGTGTGAGGTCCGTGGTCTCTACACCCTGGAACTAGTCTGAAGTATAAAAGAATGATAATACAAGTTCCCTAGTCTTGGGTGTGCGGTCCGTGGTCTCTACACCCTGGAACTAGTCTGAAGTATAACAGAATGATAATACAAGTTCCCTAGTCTTGGGTGTGAGATCCGTGGTCTCTACACCCTGGAACTAGTCTGAAGTATAACAGAATGATAATACAAGTTCCCTAGTCTTGGGTGTGCGGTCCGTGGTCTCTACACCCTGGAACTAGTCTGAAATATAACAGAATGATAATACAAGTTCCCTAGTCTTGGGTGTGAGATCCGTGGTCTCTACACCCTGGAACTAGTCTGAAGTATAACAGAATGATAGTACAAGTTCCCTGGCTCAGTGTGAATTCCCAGGTCCTCCTGGTTCAAACACACTGTTGGATCTGACTAAGGTCTGAGTGCTTCCACGTAAGTGTTCGCAACGGCAGACAACCTGAGACTGGCAAGCAGCAAGAATATATAGCGAGTGGTTCAGCAGCGCCACCCACCGCTGATCAACCAATCACCGCTTGCACCGAGATCAGCTGACCAGCCTGGTCAGCTGATCCTTCCTCATTTGCCATAAAGGTTCTGCCTCTCAGCGCGCGCGTGCGCGTATTTCTCAAACTGTGTGCACTACTAGGCGCAGCCACACCGGCCACACGCTGCCGCGTGCAAACCGCCGCGCTGGACACGGAATCCGCCGCTCTGCCGCCAGTCTGCGCGGCGCCTTCTCCGCGGTTTCTCACAGTACCCTCCCCCGAGGAGTGGACTCCGGACACTTGCCACCGGGCTTCCCTGGATGCTACTCATGGAACTCTTTCTACAAATCTTCTGCATGCATGCGACAATCTGGCACCCAAGTTCTCTACTCTATACCATATCCCTTCCAGTGAACCAGGTACTGCACAGAGTTCTGCACAAGCCGGGAGTCTATAATATTCTCTATCTCTATCTATCAGGTTGGTCATCGATTATCACGGGGGGGGGGGGGGGGAATGCACGTGCACTGCCGGTTTGAGCAAGGACACATGAAATGATCTCACACCGCGCATGCTGGTAGGGAGATCAACGGCATAAGTGACATTATTGATCTTTCTGGTCACTGGAAAAGGGCCTATGAATTTGGGGCCCAGTTTGGGTGATAATTGCTTTAGAGCCAAATGTCGCGTAGACACCCAGACCAAGTCCCCTGGCGAAAATCTCCATTCTATAGAACGTCTCTTGTCCGCCTGTTTCTTTTGGTTCTGAAAAGCTTTCCCCAAACTTCTTTTCACCATTGCCCAAATTTGCTTCAAAACCCCCTGCCAATCCTCCAGGGCTTGAAACGGAGTCGAAGCCACTGGTAAAGGGGAAAACTTGGGTGACCTCCCTGATACCACTTGAAATGGGGAAAAACCTGAAGAGGAACTTTTCAGATTGTTGTGCGCAAATTCTGCAAACGGCAAAAATTTCACCCAATCCATTTGTGCATCTGAAGCATAACATCTAAGAAACTGTTCTAGGGACTGATTGACTCTCTCGGTCTGACCATTGGTCTGTGGGTGGTAGCCTGATGAAAAAGAAAGATCTATGCCTAACTGATGGAAGAATGCCCTCCAAAACTTGGACACGAATTGGACTCCCCGATCTGACACTACATTTTCCGGAATGCCATGCAGACGGAAAATGTGCTGGATGAAGAGGTTAGCCAACTCTTGAGCCGAGGGGAGTCCTTTCAGAGGAACAAAATGGGCCATCTTACTGAATCGATCAACTACCACCCAAATGACCGACATGCCCTCAGACCTGGGGAGTTCGCCCACAAAATCCATGGACAAATGAGTCCAGGGTTCACTTGGAACTGGTAACGGCTGTAACGTCCCAACAGGTGCCTGACGAGAGGGTTTGCTTCTAGCACACACTGCACATTCTCTTACAAACTCCTTACAGTCTGTTGCCAATGACGGCCACCAAGCACATCTAGCCAGTAGATCTTGAGTTCTGGTGGCCCCAGGATGCCCAGCATTCTTATGGGAATGAAACAGCTGCAGTAGTTGCAAGTGCTATAGGTAATGGAACAAATAGAACCCCCTCAGTCTCCCCCTCTGGTACATCCTGTTGGAATGGACTTAAGATGATAGTCCAGTCTTTCCAGGTCTCCGTGGCTGCCAGTACCACTTTCTGAGGGAGAATGGTTTCAGGGGCTGAGGGCTGTGCTGTCTCAGGCTTAAAACACCTGGATAAGGCATCAGCCTTGATGTTCTTACTTCCAGGGGTGTACGTAATTACAAATCTGAATCTCGAAAAGAACAATGACCACCAAGCCTGTCGGGGGCTAAGTCGCTTAGCACCCTCAATGTACTCTAAATTTGTGTGGTCTGTGTAAACTGTAATGGTGTGTTCTGCCCCTTCTAGCCAATGTCGCCATTCCTCAAAGGCCAACTTGAAGGCTAGAAGTTCTCGGTTGCCGATGTCGTAGTTTTTCTCAGCGGGAGAAAACCTATGGGAAAAATAGGCACATGGGTGGAGTTTCCCCTGCAACACAGAACGCTACCCCGACCTCTGAGGCATCGACCTCCACGATAAAGGGAAAAGAGACGTCAACCATGTCTCAATATTGGTGCAGAACAAAACAGTTTCTTCAGAATGGAGAAAGCAGCATGGGCCTCAGTGGACCAGTGGTGAGTATCTGCCCCTTTCTTGGTGAGGCTGGTGAGCGGTGCGATCACCATAGAATACCCCTTTATGAACCTCCTGTAGTAGTTGGCGAACCCCAGGAATCACTGGAGTGCCTTTAGTCCTACAAGCTGAGGCCACTCCAAGACAGCAGACACTTTCCCAGGGTCCATGGTGAGGCCAGAGGTTGAGATGATGTATCCTAAAAAGGCGACAGAAGTCACTTCGAAAATGCATTTCTCCAATTTAGCATACAGCTGATTTTGTCTCAATTTCTGTAAGACAAACCTGACATGTTTCCTATGCTCTGAGAGGTTGGATGAAAAAATTAGAATATCGTCTAGGTACACTAGGACGAACCTGCCCAACACCTCCCTGAACACCTCGTTAATCATCTCTTGGAAGACGGCCGGGGCGTTACACAACCCGAAGGGCATCACTAGGTACTCGTAATGGCCGTCAGGCATGTTAAAGGCCGTCTTCCATTCATCACCGTTCCTGATCACCGTTCCTGATACGCACAATTTTGTATGCACCCCTCAAATCTAGCTTCGAGAAAATCTTTACATTAGTGACTTGAGTAAACAAATCGTCAATAAGTGGCAAAGGATAACGATTCTTCACTGTAATTTTGTTTAAGGCCCGATAATCAATGCAAGGACGGAGGCCTCCATCTTTCTTTTTCACAAAAAAGAATCCTGCCCCTGCTGGTGACCGAGAGGGACGAATAAACCCCTTAGCTAGATTTTCTCGGATGTACTCCTGCATAGCCAATTTCTCTGGCCCGGACAGATTATAGAGATGACCTCTAGGGGGCATACAACCAGACCTGAGGTCGATGGGACAGTCAAAGGGACGGTGGGGAGGAAGTCTATCCGCTGACTTAGGACAAAACACATCAGCAAATTCTGAATACTGACTTGGCAACTCTTCCATCTGAATCTTGGTGTTATCCACGGTTACCTTCGCCAAACAATGATGATGGCAATGGGCAGACCAGCTCGTTAGCTGACCAGAAGCCCAATCGATCTGAGGGGAGTGAAGTTGTAACCATGGCATACCAAGAATGATTGTGGAAGTTGCCATCCGCAAAATCAAAAACTGTAGACTCTCAGTATGTAACACTCCCACCGTGACCCTTAACTCTGGGGTCTGAGATAGCAGGTGTTTACTTTGCAGAGGAGAGTCATCCACAGCTGTGACCAGAATCTGTTGTTTTAAAGGAGAAATGGGGACTCCCAATTTCTTTGCAAATTCATAATCCATAAAGTTAGCTGCTGAACCTGAGTCTACAAAAGCCTCAGTGGTGACTGTCTGATTCTCCCATGATATAGAACAAGGGAGAAGCAAACGCTTATCATCTGGAGGTAAGGACTGCACGCCTAGGGTATTACCCCCAACTACACCTAGGCGGCAGCGTTTCCTGACTTTCTGGGACAATTCTGCACTCTGTGACCCTCCTCTGCACAGTATAAGCAGAGCTGTTCAGCTTTTCTGCGATTCTGCTCCACCCGGGATAACTTAGAACGACCAATCTGCATGGGTTCTGGTGGAGGTGATGCAGGTGGAGGAAGAGCATAGGAAACATATCTCACATTGTTCCTACTACGGGTCTGCCTCTGATAGCGGAGACGTCGATCAATCCTGACTGCTAACGAAATGGCCTCATCAATAGATTTGGGCTCAGGATGACCCAGCATCAGATCAGAGACCGCATCTGACAACCCTGACAAGAAACAGTCCAGAAGTGCACATGTCCCCCACCTAGCTGACACTGCCCATTTCCTGAATTCAGCTGCGTAATCTTCAATCGGACCCTTGCCCTGCCGCAACAACTTAAGTTTCTGCTCTGCGGTAGAGGCAATGTCTGGATCATCATAAATAATAGCCATAGCTTTAAAAAATTCCTTGACTAAGGTTAGAGCCTCATGCCCGGTCTGGAGACTATATGCCCAGGGCTGGGAATCCCCTGACAACAGTCTTAATAAACGTTATTCTCTGTGCCTCGGTTCCCTATGAATTAGGTCTCAACTCAAAGTAAGCTAACACTCTATTTCTGAAATTCTGGAAGTCAGATCTGTGACCAGAAAACCTTTCGGGCACAGGTATACGTAAATCTGTACCTGGAGGAGATTGCACTGTACCTACAACCATCTGACAGACTTGTACAGACCCAGCTAAGGCGTTAATCTGGGTCTGATGACTGTATAGCACTCGGGTGTAATTCTCCACCGAAGTGGTGAGTGCCTCAAGACGGCTGTTAAGTGCGTCTATTTGGGTTTGGTCTGCCGTTCTGTAACGATCGGTGTCAGCACACAGAGAGAATCTGATTATTGGTGATCTGCAGTATCACCAAGAATACAGATATATACCTGATTATGGATGATCTGCAGAATCACCAATAATACAAATATATCGCTAACCTCTGGACATCTGAATGTATAGTGAGTGCTTGGTGTAACAGTAATAACTTTGAGTAAACCAGACGATGAGCAGGTGGTCCTTGGCAGTATGGGTAACACTGCTACTGAGCAGCCTGAGACCTCCAAAGGGGTGGAGTCCCAGGCTGAAGATAGGAAGGACCTGAGAGTGAGTAACACCTGGAAGGTGGATGTCACTAGCAGGTCTGGAGACTATCTCTTAAGGGAGGAGATAGCTCTCAAGGTCGGGCAAGCCAGGTCGGCAACACACGGACAGGCAAGGTACAAAGACAGAAGGCTGATTCGGTATTCAAAGGCAGGCAGGGTTTGGCAACAGATAATCAGATATGCGAAAGTACCGAATCAGAAAGCAGAGGGATAGTCAGAAAAGCAGTAGGTCATAACAGATATCAAACAATGCCTAGTCTTGGGTGTCAGGTCCGTGGTCTCTACACCCTGGAACTAGTCTGGAGTATAATATGATGGTAAACAATGTCCCTAGTCTTGGGTGTGAGGTCCGTGGTCTCGACACTCTGGAACTAGTCTGAAGTATAACAGAATGATAATACAAGTTCCCTAGTCTTGGGTGTGAGGTCCGTGGTCTCTACACCCTGGAACTAGTCTGAAGTATAACAGAAATACAAGTTCCCTAGTCTTGGGTGTGAGGTCCGTGGTCTCTACACCCTGGAACTAGTCTGAAGTATAACAGAATGATAATACAAGTTCCCTAGTCTTGGGTGTAAGGTCTGTGGTCGCTACACCCTGGAACTAGTCTGAAGTATAACAGAATGATAATACAAGTTCCCTGGCTCAGTGTGAATTCCCAGGTCCTCCTGGTTCAAACACACTGTTGGATCTGACTAAGGTCTGAGTGCTTCCACGTAAGTGTTCGCAACGGCAGACAACCTGAGACTGGCAAGCAGCAAGAATATATAGCGAGTGGCTCAGCAGCGCCATCAAACAATCACCGCTCGCACCGAGATCAGCTGACCAGCCTGGTCAGCTGATCCTTCCTCATTTGCCATAAAAGTTCTGCCTCTCAGCGCGTGCACGTATTTCTCAAACTGTGTGCACTACTAGGCCCAGCCACACTGGCCACACGTTGCCGCATGCAAACCGAGGCTTCTCCGCGGTTTCTCACATCAGCTGACTGCATCTAACTACCTATTGTGTTCAGTGAACTCACCTCACTGCATATATAACTACCTTTGGGTTGAGCGAACTCACCTCACTGCATATCTACCTTTTCTGTTGAGTGAACTCACCTCACTGCATATCTACCTTTTCTGTTGAGTGAACTCACCTCACTGCATATAACTACCTTTGTGTTGAGTGAACTCAGCTGACTGCATCTAACTACCTGTTGTGTTCAGTGAACTCACCTGACTGCATATATAACTACCTTTGGGTTGAGTGAACTCACCTCTCTGCATATAACTACCTTTTTGTGTTGAGTGAACTCACCACACTGCATATACCTAGCTTCCCCCCGAGATGAACAAAATGGACAAACCAGGTAGAGGAAGAGGTAGAGGCAGACCCAGAGGAAGGCCACCTGGCACTGGCAGGTCTGTGCGAGGTGGTGTTGCTGTGATTTCGTGCTGACCTGGCCCAAAGTACAGTGCTCAGAAGAAGGCACATGCCATCACTTCCCAAAATTGTGAGGACGTGCTTGAGTATTTAACACAGAACACCTCATCTCCCGCAGCCACCAGCGCTACAACAAGCACCACATCCGCAGCATTTGACACTTTGCAGGAGTTATTTGGTGGTTGTGGTGGTGAAATCACTGATTCACAGCCGCTACTGCAACAACAAGAAGAAGGCGCAGGTACACCACCTCATACGTCTGAGTTAGGTGGCGATAGTATGGACGTAACGAGTGAGGAGGGGCATGATGACCCACCTGAAGTTGGTGCAGTTGTGGAGTTGTCTGAGGAAAGCGAAGCTGGGCAGGAGGATTATGATGACGATTATACGGATGCCACGTATGTTCCCAATAGAGGAGATGACCAGGGGGACAGTTCAGAGGGGGAGCCAGAGAGGAGTAGGAGGAGACGACTCCATGATAGAAGCAGAGGGAGCTCGTCCTCAGAAACAGCTGGGGGCAGTGTCCAGCGCCATGTATCGCCAGCTAGGGCCAGCCAGCCAACATGCCCTTCAAGGTCAGCTGTTGATGCCACCGTAGTGCCATCACCCCAGGGGGGCTCAGCGGTTTGGAAATATTTTAACGTGTGTGCCTCAGATAGGAGCAAATCCATCTGTACTCTCTGCCTCCAAAAAGTTAGCCGTGGAAAGGCCAACACTCACGTAGGGACAAGTGCCTTAACCTCCTTGGCGGTCTGATTCTTTCCAGATTTTAGGGTCTAAAAGCGGTGCAATTTTTTTTCACTCTTTCAGACCCTAAAACCTGAAAAAAATCATTCTGGCAGGGAGATCTGCAGCAAAATAAAAAACAATGTACCTTCCTGGGCTCCTGTGCTGCAGTTTTCTCTTTGCCCACAAGATGGCGCTAATATACATATAAACAAACTTCTCTATATTTCTCTAATATAGAGAAGTTCGTTTTCAATATTAGCCCCGCCCCCGATGACGTCACGCTGCCACCACCACGGCTGCGCTGCTCCAACTAGCTGCCGGGTCCCCGGAAGAATAGCGGGGACATGGGGGATCCCGGCGGCCAGGGAAAGACCCCACACTGCCAGGGAGAAAGGCTGGAGTCCCGCTGCAAGACTCCACAACTAAAGGTAAAGCTCTGCAATGCCTACCCCGACCTGAGCTCGGGATCACCGCTAATAGCTTCTTTTTTCTACCCCGAGCTCAGGTCGGGAAAACCGGCAAGGAGGTTAATAAGGCACCTGGAGAAAAGGCACAAACAGCTATGGGAAGAACACCTGAGGAAAAGCAGCACCCCTCAAAAGACAAGCCACCCTCCTTCTCCTCTTCCTCCTTCAGGTGCATCGTCTTCACCCACTTTCTCCCTTGAACCTTCACAGCCACCCTCCTTCACACTGCCTCTGCCCTTGAGCGGTTCCTGCTCCTCTGCCCACAGCAGTAGCCAGGTGTCCGTGAAGGAAGTCTTTGAGCGGAAGAAGCCAATTTCGGCCAGTCACCCTCTTGCCCGGCGTCTGACAGCTGGTGTGGCGGAACTATTAGCTCGCCAGCTATTACCATACAAGCTGGTGGAGTCAGAGGTTTTCTGTAAATTTGTGGCCATTGGGACACCGCAGTGGAAGATACCAGGCCGCACTTATTTTTCACGAAAGGCCATACCCAAACTGTACCGTGCAGTTCAGAGGCAAGTGGTGTCATCTATTGCGAAGAGCGTTGGGTCAAGGGTCCACCTGACCACGGATGCCTGGTCTGCCAAGCACGGGCAGGGCCGCTACATTACGTACACAGCCCATTGGATCAACCTGGTGACCGATGACAGCAAGCAGGGAGTACGTGGCTGCGCAGCGGACCGACTTTTCACACCTCCACGGCTTGCAGGCAGGCCTCCAGCCACCTCCTCTCCTTCTCCTCCAGCTACATCCTCTTCGCTGTCAACCTCCTCCTCCTCCTTGGCTGAGTGGCAGTTGAACTCTAGCGGTGCTGCCATCTCCTCTTCCTCTCCAGCTACACAGCCCCATCTCCCCAGAGCCTACGCTGCATGCCAGGTACGACAGTGTCACGCAATTTTAGACGTCTTGCCTCAAAGCGGAGAGTCACACTGGAGCAGCTCTTCTGGCTGCTCTTAACAAACAGGTGGAGCAATGGCTGACCCCGCACCAGCTGGAGATCGGCAACGTGGTGTGTGACAACGGCAGCAATCTCCTTTCCGCTTTTAATTTGGGAAAGCTGACACATGTACCCTGCATGGCACATGTGCTGAATCTGGTCGTGCAAAGATTTGTCTCAAAGTACCCAGGCTTAGAGGACGTCCTGATGCAGACCAGGAAGTTGTGTGGGCATTTCAGGCGGTCTTATACGGCCATGGCACGCTTTGCGGACATTCAGCGGAAAAACAGCTTGCCGGTAAGATGCTTGATATGCGATAGCCCAACTCGCTGGAATTCCACCCTGCTCATGTTCTCTCGCCTGCTAGACCAGGAGAAAGCCGTCACCCAGTACCTGTACAACTACAGTACAAGGACACAATCTGGGAAGATGGGGATGTTGTGGCCCAACAGCTAGACACTGATGCGAAATGCATGCAGGACCATGCGGCCGTTTGAGGAGGTGACAAACCTGGTGAGTCGCGCTGAAGGCACCATCAGCTACTTGATCCCCTACGCTTACTTCCTGGAGCGTGCCGTGCGTAGAGTGGTGGATGAAGCTGTGGAGGAGCGGGAACAGGAACAGCTAAGGCAGGAGGATTCGTGGGAGCGATTTACATCCGAACCATGTTTCCTCGACACCTGCGGCACCACAGAGGGGGGAGGAGGAGGAAGAAGAGGAGTCGTGTGGGAAAGGAGAGGAGTCAGACTCGGATGAAGATTATGAGGGAGGTTTTTCTGTGGAGGAGGAAGAGGCGGCGGCGGCGGCAGAAGAACAACCGCAGCAGCCATCACAGGGGGCTTCTGCTGCTCCACGTTCCCGTGGTATTGTTCGTGGCTGGGGGGAGGAAGAGGAGTTGCGTGACGTCACTGTGGAAGAGCAAGAGGAGATGGACAGTACGTCTGGATCCGACTTTGTGCAGATAGCCTCTTTCATGTTGTCCAGCCTGTTGAGGGACGCCTGCATCAAAAAACTCAAGGCGAATGGCCTGTACTGGGTGGCCACGCTACTAGACCCTCGGTACAGGCACAAAGTGGCAGACCTGTTACCAACTCAACACAAGGCGGAAAGGATGCAGCACTTGCAGAACAAGCTGTCAATGATGCTTTACAATGCATTTAAGGGTGATGTGACAGTATAACGCAATAAAGGTACCACTGGCAGTAATCCTCCTCCCCAGTCCACGCAGGCAAGGACAGGATGCTCCAGCGATCTCGGGGTGATGTCGGACATGCGGACATTCTTTAGTCCAACGCCTCGCAGTAGGCCTTCGGGATCCACCCTCCACCAACGCCTGGACCGGCAGGTAGCCGACTACCTGTCCTTAAGTGTGGATGTACACACTGCGACTGCGAGCAGCGACGATGAACCCTTGTTTTACTGGTTGCGCATGCTTAACCTGTGGCCAAAGCTGTCCCAATTTGCCATACAACTTCTCTCTTGCCCTGCCGCAAGCGTCCTGTCAGAAAGGACCTTCAGTGCAGCTGGAGGCATTGTCACTGAGAAGAGAAGTCGCCTAAGTCATGACAGTGTTCAGTACCTGACCTTTATTAAAATGAATGAGGCATGGATCCCTGAGGGCTATTGCACGAGCGAAGACTAAGTCAGTCCCCACACACAGCATCTCTGCCTGCAGGCCGCTTGACTGCCTTCTCCGCCACTACCAACAGGGTCCAGGACTCTAGGCGGATTCCCGAATTTTTAAGGCCGCTGCTAGCAGCGGCCGCTATACTAATTTTTCTGGGGCGTGCACATGCCTGCCTAATTTTTCTGGCTGAACTGCAGGCGGCTGCAACAAAAAAACAAAAGGCATGTACATGTGCCCATCCCCCTTCGTGATCATTACCTTGCCGCGGTGAAGGGGCTTGCGTATCACAATGAAGCAATGACCGCCGGCTATATGAGTGTCTCGGGTGGGGGTGGCACACCAAAGATAATAAGGTTGTTGTTTCATTGTGGTCAGACCAAATTTGATCAGTTGGACAGTCACTGTTCTGTCATTCAGCTACATCAGCCGGGCGACCATATGGGCTGAAAAGCCACCATCACCTGCACTCTCGTCATGGTGCGCACCAGTCCAGCACGGCCGTCACTACACAAACGGCTGTTTGCACTCACTGCATACCTTTTACTGCATCTGTGACTGCACATTGTATTATACCTGGCAGTTAGTGCAGAACTTGCACTTGAATGGATGGCAGACTTGCCCTCCATAATGGATTCCCGTTAAAGGATTTAAAGTTGATTTATTACAATTAGGGCCTCAGAAGTCCTCCTGAGTCCTGTATTGTTATTTTTGGTCACTACCTCGGGGCGGGCGTGCATGCCTGCCTGCTGCCCTCCTTGCCTGGAGTTGTGGTGGTAGCCATTTCTTAGGCTCCAACTCCGGAACGCAATACAACCATCTACAGTTTCAAACAATTTAAAAATACAACCATCTACATTTTCAAACAATTTAAAAATACAACCATCTACAGTTTCAAACAATTGAAAAAAATGGCAAAAAACTTGCCCTCCGTAAAACATTCGTGGCAAATGCTTTCGACTTGGTTTGTCTTCCGCTGGGTCAAGGGTCCATCTGACCACAGATGCCTGGTCTGCAAAGCACGGTCAGGGCAGCTACAGCATGGGTCTCAGCAGGCTCCCACTTCGGGCCGGAATCCAACCTTCATTCCCCGCCCATTACCCATGGTGACAATGGCAGACTTGCCCTCCATAATGGATTCCCGTTAAAGGATTTAAAGTTGATTCATTACAATTAGGGCCTCAAAAGTCCTCCTGAGTCCTGTATTGTTATTTTTGGTCATTCATTTCAAATACAGTAAGCCCTCGATAGTCCTCCTGTATTGTTATTTTTGGTCACTACCTCGGGGCGGGCGTGCATGCCTGCCTGCTGCCCTCCTTGGATGTGTAGTGGTATCCGTTGCTCAGGCTCCACACCGGATTCAAACCCTCATCCCCCGGCCATTACCCGGGGTCACAATGCCAGACTTGCCCGCCTCCATAGGATTCTCATTGTAGCGGTACTGAACAAGTACACAGCAAGTAGAAAATGTAATTTAAAAACAAAACGTAATTCCCCAATCTCTCACAACAGTTTAATGGCACCATAGCCCTCCCCACTCGGCTTCTGTGTAATAGCTACAGGGGGATCTAATCTAACCTAATGAATGAACCAATCACTCAACTGAACATATAAACAAACAATTGAACCATACACTTTAATCTTCTCTGATCTTGGGCGGCGCCGGGGCGGACCCTTCTCCTACTCTGTTCTTCTTTCTCTCTCTTCCTTTCTTCTAACTCTTCCCCCTCTCCTTTTTCTCCCCACTCATCTATCTCTCTCCCATCCTCTTCCCTCACCTTTCCCCCCATTCCCTATGTAAGATACAGGCACTTGACAGGGCCATCCACAGAGGAGGGGTATCAGCTCTGACCCCCTCCCAACGTTCAAGACCTAGTACCATAGGTACCCACGGCCTTCTCAATTTTTGATAGTCCACCTCCCTGACTGGTGGACCTGGCTTTTGCCCACGCATTATTAGTACAACCTGTGGCTCCCATGGAGGGCGCTGGTATTTGTTGCCACAGTGCTGCCAGCTCCCACCCCAATTTGCATATGATATAGCCTCTACGTGAGGCAACCCACACTGCTAGGTAGTTTCTCCACACCAAGTGACTGTGAATGTTCATGTTTCATTGTACAACCTTCCGATGTTTAATAACTTGTTCATGTTTTCCCAAGTTATTTTATATCATTTCTTTTTATTTTTGCCTTTTTTTTTCTACGTTTTTATTTGTTTTTTCAAAATGCCATGGGGCATGCAATACGTATATGTAAATATGCCTACTGTTCTGTGCTCCATTCTATGCATATGCGTATGTACTCATTGTTATATTGCATTTCAATAAAATTTTTTGAAAGAAAAAAGAAAAAAAACAAGTTAATACACACGCTGCTTCCTGTTTAGCCGGAAGCAGCGTGTGTATCAGCGGCTGTGAGGAGAAGACAGAAGAGGAGACCGGCTGCGATTGGAACCAGGGAGGTGAGTTGCGCTCTGTACACATCGCTTCCCTGCAGTCAGACTCGGAGGGGGGAGCATGGAGGGCGGCCACGGAGAGGAAGGGAGGGAGAGATCGGGCTGCCCTCCCCGCGGCTGCGGCTCCCCCCTCCATACTGGGGGGCAGCTACCTATCTAACCTATACTGGGGGGCACCTACCTAATCTAACTTATACTGGGGGGCACCTACCTAATCTAACCACACTGGGGGGGAGGGGGGCACCTACCTACTCTAACCTATACTGGGGGGCACCTACCTAATCTAACCACACTGGGGGGCACCTACCTAATCTAACCTATACTGGGGGTCACCTACCTAATCTAACCTATACTGGGGGGCACCTACCTAATCTAACCTATACTGGGGGCACCTACCTAATTTAACCACACTGGGGGGCACCTACCTAATGTAACCTATACTGGAGGGCCTCTACCTATTTAACCTGTATTGGGGGCACAACAATACTGGCTACGTATATTGGAGGCACCTACCTAACTAACCCATACTGGGTGCACCTACCTATCTAATCTATACCGGGGGCACCTGCCTATCCAACCTATACTAGGGGCAACTATACCGGCTACCTATACTGGAGGCACCTACCTGGCTAACCTATACTGGGGGCAACTATACTGGGGCACCTATGCCTGGCTACCTACACTATGCCTGGCTACGTATACTGGGGGGACCTATAGCTGGCAACCTATACTGAGTGAAACTAGACCTGGCTAACCTATACTGCGGGCATGTATACCTGGCTCCGCGGGGGGGGGGAGGCAATTTTAACACCATCGCCCTGGGTGCATTTTAGCCTAGAAACTGCCCTGGCTCAGATGCTGTGGTGGCGGTGCACGTGGAGACAAGGAGAGAGGAAGCAGGGAAATTACACTGCTCAAACACTGCGGGCAGAGTGCAGAGGATTCATGGCAACGGGCTGAGTGATCCAGAGCCGTCTCAGCTGAAGAGTGTGTTACTTTGCAGGGAGACTGGATCATAACGTCAGCCTCTCGTTCTCTCTCTCTGGCTGGACACAAGTATCAGAGGGCTGTTTGAGCTTATCTGCCATGGCAGTCTGCTGACCCGGGGGGGGGGGGGGGGGGATCAGGTTACAATTTGTGATTAGACACAAATTAGAGGAAATTAGACATGCTAAGGTCTCTAAATACATACAGAGTGCATTTATCTCAGTTTTCCTCCTGTCCTGTGCAACAGTTCAGGTCAATTTACTGTAACACGTTGCCTTCAGACTGAAATGACACCACAAATAAAGTGTGGACCTCCTTGGCATTCTGCAGCAGGCTCACCAGTTCCACCACCACCACATACTATGCTTGTTTCTGGTGTTATTCAGATACTACTGCAGAGAAATAGACCAGCAGGGCTGCCAGGCAACTGGTATTGATTAAAGGGAAATAAATATGGCAGCCCACAGCAGTACCTGTTATTTCAGTTCCCCTTTAAGTACCTTTACTGTTCAGTGAACCCAGCTCACTGCATCTAACTACCCAGTACCTGTTGTGTATACTTAACCCACCTCGTCACTGCATATACCTAGCGTTGTGTTGAGTGAACCCAGCTCACTGCATCTAACTAGCTGTTGTGTTGAGTGAGAACCCACCTCACTGCATATAGCTAGCATCCCCCCGAGATGGACAAAATGGACAAACCAGGTAGAGGAAGAGGTAGAGGCAGACCCAGAGGAAGGCCACCAGGCACCGGCAGGTCTGTGCGAGGTGGTGTTGCTCTGATTTCGTGCGGACCTGGCCCAAAATACAGTGCTCAGAAGAAGGCACGTGCCATCACTTCCCAAAATCGTGAAGAGGTGCTTGAGTATTTAACACAGAACACCTCTTCTCCCGCAGCCACCAGCGCTACAACAAGCACCACATCCGCTGCATTTGACACTTCGCAGGAGTTATTTGGTGGTGGTGGTGAAATCACTGATTCCCAGCCACTACTGTCACAACAACAAGAAGGCGCAGGTACACCACCTCACACGTCTGAGTTAGGTGGCAATAGTATGAACGTAACGTGTGTGGATGGGGATAATGGTGGACCACCTGAAGTTGGTGCACTTGAGGAGGTGTCTGAGGAAAGCGCAGCTGGCCAGGAGGATTATGATGACGATTATACGGATACCACATATGTTTCCGGTAGAGGAGATGACCAGGGGGACAGTTCAGAGGAGGAGTCAGAGAGGAGTAGGAGGAGACGACTCCATGATAGAAGCAGAGGGAGCTCGTCCTCAGAAACAGCTGGGGGCAGTGTCCGGCGCCATGTATCGCCAGCTATGGCCAGCCAGCACACATCCCCTCAACGTCAGCTGCTGATGCCACCGTAGCGCCATCACCCCAGGGGGGCTCAGCGGTTTGGAAATTCTTTCACGTGTGTGTCTCAGATCGGAGCAAAGCTATCTGTTGTCTCTGCCAGCAAAAATTGAGCCGTGGAAAGGCCAATTCTCATGTAGGGACAAGTGCCTTACGAAGGCACCTGGAGAGAAGGCACAAACCGCTATGGCAAGAACACCTGAGGAAAAGCAGCACCCCTCAAAAGACAAGCCACCCTCCTTCTCCTCTTCCTTCTTCAGGTGCATCGTCTTCATCCACTTTCTCCCTTGCACCTTCACAGCCACCCTCCTTCACACCGCCTCTTCCCATCAGCGCTTCCTTCTCCTCTGCCCACAGCAGAACCCAGCTGTCCGTGAAGGAAGTATTTGAGCGGAAGAAGCAAATGTCTGCCAGTCACCCTCTTGCCCGGCGTCTGACAGCTGGTGTGGCGGAACTATTACCTCACCAGCTATTACCATACAAGCTGGTGGAGTCGGAGGCTTTCCGTAAGTTTGTGGCCATTGGTACACCGCAGTGGAAGATACCAGGCCGCAATTATTTTTCACAAAAGGTCATACCCAAACTGTACCGTGCAGTTGAGAGGCAAGTGGTGTCATCTCTGGCACACAGAGTTGGGTCAAGGGTCCACCTGACCACGGATGCCTGGTCTGCCAAGCACGGGCAGGGCCACTACATTACATACACAGCCCATTGGATCAACCTGGTGACCGATGGCAGCAAGCAGGGAGTACGTGGCTGTGCAGCGGACCGACTTGTCACACCTCCACGGCTTGCAGGTAGGCCTCCAGCCACCTCCTCTCCACCTGCTACCACCGCTTCGCTGCCATCATCCTCCTCCTCCTCCTTGGCTGGTGCCACGATCTCCTCTCCAGCTACACAGCACCAGCACCCCAGGGCCTATGCTGCATGCCAGGTACGACGGTGTCACGCAGTGTTAGACATGTCTTGCCTGAAAGTGGAGAGTCACACTGGAGCAGCTCTCCTGGCTGCTCTTAACAAACAGGTGGAGCAATGGCTGACCCCGCACAAGCTTGATATCGGCAACGTGGTGTGTGACAACGGCAGCAATCTCATTGCTGCGTTGAATTTGGGAAAGCTGACACACATACCCTGCATGGCACATGTGCTGAATCTGGTCGTGCAAAGATTTGTGTCCAAGTACCCAGGCTTAGAGGACGTCCTGAAGCAGGCCAGGAAGTTGTGTGGGCATTTCAGGCGCTCTTACAAGGCCATGGCACGCTTTGCGGACATTCAGCGTAGAAACAACTTGCCGGTGAGACGCCTGATTTGCGACAGCCCGACTCGCTGGAATTTCACCCTGCTGATGTTCTCTCGCCTGCTAGACCAGGAGAAAGCCGTCACCCAGTACCTGTATCATTACAGTACAAGGACACAATCTGGGAGGATGGGGATGTTGTGGCCCAACAACTGGACACTGATGCGAAATGCATGCAGGGTCATGGAGCCCTTTGAGGAGGTGATCAAACTGGTGAGTCGCGATGAGGGCACCATTAGCGACTTGATCCCCTACGCCTACTTCCTGGAGCGTGCCATGCGTAGAGTGGTGGATACAGCTGTGGAGGAGCGTGAACGAGAAGAGTTACGGCAGCAGGAGTCGTGGGAGCCATTTACACATGAACCCGATGTTCCCACAACACCTGCGGCAGCACAGAGGGGGGAGGAGGAGGAGGAAGAAGAGGAGTCGTGTGGGGAAGGAGAGGAGTCAGACTCTGATGATGGTGATGATGAGGAAGGTGTTTCTTTGGAGGAGGAAGAGGCGGCGGAAGAAGAACAACCGCGGCAGCCGTCACAGGGGGCTTCTGCTGCTCCACGTTCCCGTGGTATTGTTTGTGGCTGGGGGGAGGAAGAGGAGTTGCATCCCGTCACTGAGGAAGAGCAAGAGGAGATGGAGAGTACGTCTGCATCCAGAACTCTAATTACACTCCCTAATTGATGTATACCCATGCAAGATGTTTGAAAGCACTTTAGGCCTGCAATTTAGCATTCAATGTGATTTCTGCCCTTAAAACGCTGCTTTGCGTCAAATCCAGATTTTTCCCCGGGACTTTGGGCATGTATCCCACTCCGCTATGCCCCCCTCCAGGTGTTAGACCCCTTGAAACATCTTTTCCATAACTTTTGTGGCCAGCATAATTTTTTCTATTTTTCAAAGTTCGCCTCCCCATTGAAGTCTATTGCAGTTCGCGAACTTTTACGCGAACCGAACCTTCCGCGGAAGTTCGCAAACCCGGTTCGTGAACCGAAAATCAGAGGTTCGCGACATCTCTAATAAAATCCTCCATTAAATAACCCCTTACCTCCCATAGTTACCAAAATAACATCAAAAAAATGACATCAAAAAATGCATAAAAAGTTACCTTAGGGACTCAACTTTTTTTAATATGTATATCATGAGGGCGTCACAATTGCTCATCCTTACCTCACCTTGTTCCTGCACTGGCTCTCCTGCTATGGCGGCAGGGTGTAAGCGATCGCTCGTTTCATTCTAGCCTCAGGATCCCATGCAGCTCGGCCCTTTCTTCCCCACATAGCGGAGAACGCTAACCCGATAGGCTTCCAGGTTAAGCCAGTACCCTCCAGGAACTCTCCAGTCATCTGCAGCATCCCAGGGTTTCCTCCAGTCTGTCCGTTCCCTCCTGGGTTCCTGGCTTGTCAGCTCCCCTCCCAAGGATTTCCCCTGACTGCAAGTATCTCCAGGACTTACCCTGTCCGTCAGTACTCCTCCTGGGATCCTTGCTGTCAGCTTCTTGCCTGTCTGCTGCCTCCTGGGAACCATACAATCAGCTCCCTTTCTGGGTTTTTCCCTGCCAGACAGTTCCTTCCTGGGATCCCTAAGGTTAGTCCTATCTGTCCTGCAAGCCTGTCCCAGCCCGATAGCTTATGGTCCACTCTGCTCGAACCTCCTCCTATCCCGTCAGGTAACCTCTGTTCTTTCCGTCACTGGTGCAGTAGTCCTAGGGGTCGTGACCTGCAAGCACAAGGCAGCAAAGTAGTCTGCCACCCACTAGGGGTGACGGCCCATCATCCCTTGTGGGTTGCACTGGTGAAGACCCTTGCTCGTTTAGACCCCATGCCCTGGGGCTGCTCGCCCCTTGATACCAGTGACGGGATCAACAGAACCCCGATGGTTCACAGGAACCCTGAGGGCTTGTTCACACCTAGAGAGTGTTTTTGCCCTTTTTAAAGCGCTGGCGATTTTCAAAATCACCCTAAAAGTGCATGTGCAATGATTACCTATGATTCCCTATCTGAGTGGTTTGTTTCCGATCCGCTCAGCAAAGCACTGCCTGTACCATTTTCGGGTGGAGCCCGAGTGCTTGCTTAAGTCAGGCAGCTGTGTACTGTGCACACTAGAATGCAGTAGACAGGGGGAGCGTGGCTGCCGGCGGAGCGGACGGCAGCATGTTTGCAGAGCTCCATCTCTGATCTACTCCTAAGCGGTGATTCAGCGACAGTTTGCCTGGCACAGCGACTCAGAGAGATGGAGGAGGACAGCAGCATGGAAATGGACGGAAGAAAAAAAGCGTCCAAACCACAGAAACTCACGGACTTCTTTCCTGGCAAACTACAAGGAGGTAATCAAGATGGCGCCGGTCCACTTAACACAGCGCCAGCATCTACCCACCTCGCAGCCGGAGGAGGCAATGGCGCAGCATTAAGTGCAGGAGACATGGCAGAAGGCTTGGATGACTCCTCTCCTTCTCCAAGCACCCCTTCCTCCAGAAGCCCGCCAAATCGCGGCAGAAGACAAAGGACAGAGAGGACACTGAGGCTGAGGTAAGCCCTTGCATTGTGCACACTCCCCCACAGTCGGTGTCCCAGGACTTTATTAAGGACATATTGATTTCCTTTAAACATTCTATCACCAGTGAAGTAAAGCTCTAGCATCCTCATTTCAGAATTCTATTAGTTCACTGGGAGAGAGTGTTTCTCATACTGAAGATTAGGTTGCTCTGCTTACGCAAGAGCATAATAAGGTAGTGGGTTGCATGGACTCACATACAACAGCCATCTCTTGGATGAAGAAGAAAATTACCGATGCGAAAGATAGAAATCGCCGCAACAATCTTTGGCAATTCCGTGGCATCGATGAACCAATCCTTTCTGCGGGTCTGTGTGATTACATAAAATATCTTTTAAAAGCTACTTTCCCTGACATGAATGATCTGGAACTTCTCCCTATCAGCTGCAACTTTACTCGGACCTGTCACAGGTCACGTTACAAAATCGGAAGATGCTGTCACCTATCACAAGAGTCCTGCATCAGCATCAAATCCCTTACAGATGGGGGTTTCCCACCAAGCTGTTGATTTCTCATGGAGGGCATAAGTTCGCTATCAGTGCTAGAGATGTCCCGAACGGTTCGCCGGCGAACGGTTCCAGGCGAACTTCGGTGGTTCACGTTCGCCTACCAAACGCGAACTTTCCCGGAAGTTCGATTCGCCCCATAATGCTCTATGAAGCAAAACTTAGACCCTCTACATCACAGTCAGCAGACACATTATTGCCAAACACACTGCTCTCAATGCTGGAGGCCCGCCCCCCTCCCTCCTCCAAGCAAGGTCCTTATACCATTTGACTTACTTGTCTGCCTACACTAATTAGTTAAGGGACAGCTGCTACACACTCTGCTAGGGAGATTTTAATTAGGCTCTTGTGGGCTCCACCCTCCACCCTTCTACCTATTCACTCCTACCGGAGGGAGGAGGGTCTCATCTGTCAGAGAATTAGATTATTTCAAAAGCCAGTTTACATACCACAGCTGAGAATTGAACCCAGGTCTCACTGTGTGGTGGGCAAGTACCTTAACCGATGTACCACAACAGTACTAACTGAAGCTGGCCTAGCATTTACCATTTATGCTCAATGCAAGAGAAAAATTAGACAAGATAGCAACCATTACACCATGCAGCCACTGCTTACAGATATGTAGCCAGACATGACCTTGTATTTTGTGTTCAACAGTTGTCAACAGAAAAATTAGACAAGATAGCAGCGTTAGGAAGACTTGCCTAAGGTCTCCTACTGAATAGGTGCTGGCTTACTGAACAGACAGAGACGAGATTTGAACTCTGGTCTCCTGTGTCAGAGGCAGAGCTCTTAACCATTACATCATGCAGCCACTGCTTACAGATATGTAGCCAGACATGGCCTTGTATTTTGTGTTCAACAATTGTCAAGAGAAAAATTAGACAAGTTAGCAGTCTTAGGAAGACTTGCCTAAGGTCTCCTACTGAATAGGTGCTGGCTTACTGAACAGACAGAGACGAGATTTGAACTCTGGTCTCCTGTGTCAGAGGCAGAGTCCTTAACCATTACACCATGCAGCCACTGCTTACAGATATGTAGCCAGACATGGCCTTGTATTTTGTGTTCAACAGTTGTCAAAAGAAAAATTAGACAAGATAGCAGTGTTAGGAAGAGTTGCCTAAGGTCTCCTACTGAATAGGTACTGGCTTACTGAACAGACAGAGACGAGATTCGAATTCTGGTCTCCTGTGTCAGAGGCAGAGCCCTTAACCATTACACCATGCAGCCACTCTCTCCAGAGAGAGAGAGATATGAATCTACCTGGCTATCTGGGGTTCTCTTTGGACAACTGTTGAACACAAAAGACAAGGCCATGCCTGCCTACATATCTGTAAGCAGTGGCTGCATGGTGTAATGGTTAAGGGCTCTGCCTCTGACACAGGAGACCAGGGTTCGAATCTCGTCTCTGTCTGTTCAGTAAGCCAGCACCTATTCAGTAGGAGACTTTAGGCAAGTCTTCCTAACACTGCTATCTTGTTTAATTTTTCTCTTGACAACTGTTGAACACAAAATACAAGGCCATGTCTGACTACATATCTGAAAGCAGTGGCTGCATGGTTTAATGGTTAAGGGCTCTGCCTCTGACACAGGAGACCTGGGTTCAAATCTCGTCTCTGTCTGTTCAGTAAGGCACCACCTATTCAGTAGGAGACTTTATGCAAGTCTTCCTAATGCTGATATCTTGTCTAATTTTTCTCTTGGATTGAGCATAAATGGTAAATGCTAGGCCAGCTTCAGTTAGTACTGTTGTGGTACAGCGGTTAAGGTACTTGCCCACCGCATAGTGAGACCTGGGTTCAATTCTCAGCTATGGTATGTAAACTGGCTTTTGAAATAATCTAATTCTCTGGTAGATAAGACCCTCCTCCCTCCGGGAGGAGGGTGCCCTGAAATAGGGGTCTGTGTGAAACCTAGATGTTAGCCTGGGACATTTGATGTGTATTTCACTCAATCATGTCTGCCTCCAGGTATTAGAGCCTTTGAAACATGTTTTCTATCATTTTTCTAGGTGTTAGAATTTTTTCTATTTTTCAAAGTTCGCCTCCCCATTGAAGTCTATTGCGGTTCGCAAACTTTTTCGCGAACTGAACCTTTCGCGGAGGTTCGCGAACAGGGTATGCGAACCGAAAATCAGAGGTTCACCACATCTCTAATCACTGCTACGGACCAGGGTCTTTTGGCCCTCAAGTGTCTTAACCTACCTCCTCCACAAGATTCCACTTCATCTCGCAACTTCAATCCAATGTCTAAATTACCGCAAGAGTGTCAACGGGCAAATCATAGATAGATCTAGAGCCCTGCATTACTTCTGGTTCTCCCTTTTGCTAAGGCTGAACTATGTGGCAGGGTATGGCCTCTGCTTGCTGGCCACTAGGAGTCTGCCCTGATCTCCCCATGAAGTCTCCCAGGAGACTGTGGTATATTCACATTTGTTGCGTGTATCTATTATTATGTTCAGTTTATATGTTTGTCCACTACCAATCTGAGTATTTACCTTGTATTATATATGTACCTGATTGCCTGGTTGTTCACTTTACTATAAGTGTTCTCTGGTTGTACGATGGCTCTTAAAATGTTTTCATTAAATGTAAAGGGCCTTAATACCCAGGGGCGTAGCAATAGGGGGTGCAGAGGTAGCGACCGCATCGGGGCCCTTGGGCAAGAGGGGCCCCGAAGGGCCCTCCTTTAACTACAGTATTAGCTCTCTATTGGTCCTGTGCTCATAATAATCACTTCTATAGATACTTTGAATAGTGGTAATCATTAACAAACTGCTCCCTATTCTCTTCTTGCACCTCTGACACTGTGGTTGTCCTTGGCAGGTTTTGGTGCGCCATATCAATTGTTATGTATAGAGTGCTAGGGGGGCCCCATTGTAAAACTTGCATCGGGGCCCACAGCTCCTTAGCTACGCCACTGTTAATACCCCTTTTAAAAGGAGTTTGCTTTGGAAAGAAGCTACTCAATCCAAAGCAAATGTGATATTTGCACATGAGACTCATCTTTTGGAATCTCACAATCATCTGTGCCATAATCCAAATGTTATACATACTATCTTTAGTAATTTTCAGAAAAAAAAATAGGGGTCTTAATCTCCTTTCACAGGAACTTAGCACTAACTTGTGCAGATTGCTATAATATATCTGCCCATTGGGTCCTTTACTGAATCTATAATAATAGATAGATATATTATAGCAATCTGCACAATTAATAAAGGTACCTACACATTGGTATGCACTTATGCACCTAATAGGGCCAGGTCCCTAAAAAAAATTTGATTCAAAAGGTAGAAGCTGTCAAGCAGGGAGAGGTCATTTATGGAGGGGATTTTAATGCAATTCTAAATCTGAACTTAGATTCATCTAAGGCCTCTGCTAAATCCATCTCTCCATCTCTCCATCTGATCCATATGGAAAATATACAGTATATCAGGGGTCCCCAACCTTTTTGAGCCTGGGGCCCGCTATACCGACCAAAATTTTCTCCGGGGCCCCCCGGGGGGATGGGGGGTGTTGTTGTTCGGAGGGGCGTGGCTAGTGGCGGCGGCAGTTAGCCCAGTATAGCAAGTACAGTTAGCCCAGTATAACTAGTACAGTTAGCCCAGTATAGCAAGTACAGTTAGCCCAGTATAGCTAGTACAGTTAGCCCAGTATAGCTAGTACAGTTAAGCCCAGTATAGCCAGTACAGTTACCACAGTATAGCAAGTACAGTTAGCCCAGTGTAGCTAGTACTATCACAGTACAGCAAGTACAGTTAGCCCAGTATAGCAAGTACAGTTAGCCCAGTATAGCAAGTACAGTTAGCCCAGTATAGCTAGTACAGTTAGCCCAGTATAGCAAGTACGGTTGGCACAGTATAGCAAGTACAGTTACCACAGTATAGCAAGTACAGTTAGCCCAGTATAGCAAGTACAGTTAGCCCAGTATAGCAAGTACAGTTAGCCCAGTATAGCAAGTACAGTTAGCCCAGTGTAGCAAGTACAGTTAGCCCAGTATAGCAAGTACAGTTAGCCCAGTGTAGCAAGTACAGTTAGCCCAGTATAGCTAGTACAGTTAGCCTAGTACAGCAAGTACAGTTAGCCCAGTATAGCAAGTACAGTTAGCCCAGTATAGCAAGTACAGTTACCCCAGTATAGCTAGTACAGTTAGCCCAGTATAGCAAGTCTAGTTAGCCCAGTATAGCAAGTACAGTTACCACAGGATAGCAAGTACAGTAACCACAGTATAGCAAATACAGTTAGCCCAGTATAACTAGTTCAGTTAGCCCAGTACAGCAAGTACAGTTAGCCCAGTATAGCAAGTACAGTTAGCCCAGTATAGCAAATACAGTTAGACCAGTATAGCAAGTACAGTTAGCCCAGTATAGCAAGTACAGTTAGCCCAGTGTAGCCAGTAGTTACCCCAGTAAAACTGCCCCAGTGTAGGTAGGAGAGGTGACCTCCTCACCCCCCCCCCCCCCCCCCCCGCGGCCACTGCTCCTGTTACCTTGTGAGCGGGCGGTCGATTTCTTCCTTATATTCCCCCAGGCGCTCCTGTCCTATGTTGCAGTATCTCGTAATACAGCAGCTCTTCTCAAGCGGCTGCTGAAGGAGGAGAAGGAAGCAGGGCAGTGGCTTCCTGTAGCGGCGATCGCCGTTACCATGGGAACCGCTGCCCCGCCTCCTTCTCTCCTTACAGCAGCCACACAGGAAGCGCTGCTGTAATAAATGCTGCAAAGAGAAGAGGGGCTATGGAATTGGAGAATATAAGGGAGGAAGCGGCCGCCCGCTCACAAGGTAACTGGAGCGGTGGCCGCGGGGGGGAGAGGGAGAAAGGCCAGATCCGCTGCGGCCCCACAGAAATTTGCCCACGGACCACCAGGGGGCTGCGGCCCCCAGGTTGGGGACCTTTGCAGTATATGACCCATGGACAGCCCTTCACGGATCCGAAAAAGATTTTACTTTTTTTTCAAATGTGCACCGTACTTATACCAGGATAGACTTCTTCCTGCTTGACAGTGTCACTTTACAAAATACCTCGGACTCCACTGTAGGTTCAATCACATGCTCAGACCACGCTCCTATTACTATAACTATTTCTCAATCCATTTCTGATGTTAATTGGAGCCCATGGAGATTAACCTATTTTGGTTCCTGGACGTAGTTTCTACGTCCAGGAACCATGCGCGCTACCGCGCGCTCCCGCTGCCGATCGCGCGCGTGCACGCGCACTCCCGGCCGCGGATTCGGTAGCCAGGGAATCAATGTATCGGGCTACGGTGCCCGATCATTGATTCCTCTCCCCCGCTGAAAAAGCGACAGCTTCTCTCAGAAGCTGCGCCTTTTCTGGCCGTTCCCTGCCCAATGCGCCACTCTAAGCGTGTGTTACGCTTAGAGTGACATCATGTAAACAGACTCATGGCCGCCATCTTGTGGCCAAAAAGTAATACTACACCTGTAAAAAAAAATAATTTAAAATTAACACACATTTACATTATAAATCTATTGTTTACCTCCCACCCTCCCAAAACTACCCAAATAAAATGTTTACAATAAAAAAAAAAAAACCATTACAATAAAAAAAAAAAAAACATGTAAATATTTGCCTAAGGGTCTAAACTTTTTAAATATCAATGTAAAGATGAAATATTTCTAATTTTTTTTTATTTTAAACTTGCAAATAGTGATAGATGCAAAACGGAAAAAATGCACCTTTATTTCCAAATAAAATATTGTCGCCATACATTGTGATAGGGACAAAATTTTAACAGTGTTATAACCGGGACATATGGGCAAATACAATACATGAGTTTTAATTATGGAGGCATGTATTATTTTAAAACTATAATGGCTGAAAACTGAGAAATAATGAATTTTTTCCGTTTTTTCTTATTCTTCCTGTTAAAATGCATTTACAGTAAAGTGGCTCTTAGCAAAATGTACCCCCCAAAGAAAGCCTAATTGGTGGCGGAAAAAACAAGATATAGATCAGTGCATTGTGATAAGTAGTGATAAAGTTATAGGCTAATGAATGGGAGGTGAACATTTCTCACGTGAAAACGACGGAACCTGAATGGGTTAAACACCTCACTCCTAAATTATGATAACGACAACTCTTATATTGCAGATAACTTACAAAATTTCTTTTTGTGGAATGAAGGGATAGAAGCTAGTGGGATATCGGTCTGGAGTGCTCATAAAGCATTCATTAGAGGGGTTCTAATCAAAATTGGGTCTACTCAAAAGAAAAAGAGAGAAGCGCAAATATCAGCTATGATTGCAAAAATCTCACAACTTGAAGCTCAACATAAAAATATAAAAATAATGCAAATATAGGCTTATTGAAAGAACTTGTTAAAGCTTGTCAAGAGCTACGCCTATTGCTTCTCCACAGATTTGAATTTAATATGCTTAAAATTAAAGCTCAACACACACCATACAATCTTGGTTGTACAGATTTACCAAATCTATAGGCCAACAGATTGAAAATACCTTGAATGATTAATTGGATAAGCTCTTACACTACATGAAAGTGGTAAGATTGAACAAAGTAGATTGTATGGTGTGTGTTGAGCTTAAAACTAAGTACTAAGTTCTCAGAGCAATAAATCTGGAGCTTTGCTGGCCCAGAAGTATAAACTAAAACAAGCAAGGGCACGCATCCCTTTTTTGATAGATCCCCAATCCAAACAAAGGGTCACTAACCCTAAACACATAGCGGATGTATTTGCATCATATTACCAACAACTATATAATTTAAAACTGGACTCTATGACCCCCAACCTTCAGCAAAACAAATGGAAGAGCTCTTAGCTTCTTTACAGTTGCCCACGCTTTCTCAAGCACAGCTGGAAGTATTAAACTCCCCTATCACTCCCTCAGAGATTGTTTTTTCAATTAAGTCACTAAAGCGGGGTAAGGCTCCAGGCCCTGATGGGTAGTCTAATGAATATTATCAGCAGTTTAATTCCATTCTAGCGCCGCGGCTGGCTAAAGTATTCAACGCATTTAGATCCACAGGTCATATTCCTCAAGAATACTAGCTAGCTAGTGGTCCTTCCGAAAGCGGCCAAAGATCTAAGTAATCCTGCTAGCTTTAGACCTATATCACTTCTAAATACTGACACAAAGCTCTACGCAAAAAACATTGCTTATAGACTGCTAAACCTATTACCATTGCTTGTAAAAAACGATCAAGTTAAGTTTACTAAGAACAGACTAACATCGGATGGAACGAGGAGGATGGTATCGTTGTTGCATTGTCTGGAGACCGGTCGGACGCCTTCTGTGTTTCTTACCTTGGATGCAGAGAAGGCGTTCGACCGGGTCCATTGGATGTTTTTAGAGCTTACCTTAAGAAAATTCATCTTTTCAGGAAATATCTTGAGGGGTATTATGGTGCTCTACTCTTGCCCGTCTGCAAAAATGAATGCTTCTGGTTATTCTGAGGTTTTCCATATCTCATATAGAGATGGGCCGAACGGTTCGCCGGCAAATGGTTCCCGGCGAACTTCGGTGGTTCGCGTTCGCCTCCCGCAGGCGAACGTTTCCGGAAGTTCAGTTCGCCCCACAATGCACTATGAGGGTCAACTTTGACCCTCTACATCACAGTCAGCAGGCCCAGTGTAGCCAATTAGGCTACACTAGCCCCTGGAGCCCCACCCCCCTTATATAAGGCAGGCAGCGGCGGCCATTACGGCCACTCGTGTGCCTGCATTAGAGAGAGTAGGGCGAGCTGCTGTCTGTCTCTTATAGGGAAAGATTAGTTAGGCTTAGCTTTTCCTGGCTGCATACCTGTTCAGTGATCCTGCCACTGCATACCTGTTCTGTGAACCCACCCACCACTGCATACCTGTTCAGTGATCCTGCCACTGCATTCCTGTTCTGTGAACCCACCCACCACTGCATACCTGTTCAGTGATCCTGCCACTGCATACCTGTTCTGTGAACCCACCACTGCATACCTGTTCTGTGATCCTACCACTGCATACCTGTTCTGTGAACCCACCCACCACTGCATACCTGTTCAGTGATCCTGCCACTGCATACCTGTTCTGTGAACCCACCACTGCATACCTGTTCTGTGAACCCACCCACCACTGCATACCTGTTCAGTGATCCTGCCACTGCATACCTGTTCTGTGAACCCACCCACCACTGCATACCTGTTCAGTGATCCTGCCACTGCATACCTGTTCTGTGAACCCACCACTGCATACCTGTTCTGTGAACCCACCACTGCATACCTGTTCTGTTCAGTGGACCCGTCACTGCATACCTGTTCTGTTCAGTGGACCCGCCACTGTATACCTGTTTAGTGAACCCGCCACTGCATACCTGTTCTGTTCAGTGAACAGTTTGGTGTGTCAGTTTGAAGCAGTACCTTAATTACACTACCTGATTGATGTATACACATGCAAAATGTTTTAAAGCACTTTAGGCCTGTCATTTAGCATTCAATATGATTTCTGTCCTTAAAACGCTGCTTTGCGTCAAATCCAGATTTTTCCTGGGGACTTTTGGCGTATATCCCACTCCGCCATGCCCCCCTCCAGGTGTTAGACCCCTTGAAACATCTTTTCCATCACTTTTGTGGCCAGCATAATTATTTTTTTTTTTCAAAGTTCGCATCCCCATTGAAGTCTATTGCGGTTCGCGAACTTTAACGCGAACCGAACCTTCCGCGGAAGTTCGCGAACCCAGTTCGCGAACCTAAAATCGGAGGTTTGGCTCAACTCTAATCTCATATGGTACTCGGCAGGGATGTCCACTTTCTCCGCAAATTTTTACGTTGATTATGGAGACCCTTGCCGAGTCCATACGATCTAATAGGGATATTCAGGGGTTAAACATTGGTGGGAAATCGTATAAAATCGAATTCTTCGTCGATGATGTGATTCTTACATTGACGGACCCCATAACTTCTCTTCACAACACGGTGCTTGCTTTACAAACATTTTCTAATGTGTCATACTACAAAGTCAATCACTTTAAGTCCTTGATGCTGGACCTAAATTTATCCCTGGATGTAAAAAACTTAATATCATCCAAAATTCCATTTCCGTGGGCTTCCAAATCTATACAATACCTTGGTATCCACTTGACTAATTCGGTAATGAGATTATAAGATGCTAATTATGTATCTTTAATCTCTTCAGTGAAGAGTGAATTGGAAGAGTTAAATAGAGTGGAACTCTCCTTAGTTGGCAGATTGAACTCCTTCAAGATGTTAATCTTACCTAAAATCTTATACGTATTTCGATCCATAAACATCCCATTAAAGAAATCCTTTTTCTTTAACCTAAATAGTCTAATATCCAAATTCATCTGGGCAGGTAGGAAACCCAGACTTAAAATGGAAATCCTACATATTCCGAAAGGAGGTTTAGGTCTTCCTAACATGGAATACTATTATCATGCTTGTATACTAGATATGTCAAAACATTCGTGGAACAACACTCAAGATAAATCTTGGGTGGACATAGAAAATTCGACCTATCCAATCCCCCTTAAAGACGCTATGCTGGGCTCACTTATGGATATTAATCTCTCTTCCACCCCTCTAATCACATGTAAGGCCACGTTAAAATCATGGCAGTTTTATAGGAAGCATATTTCCCCGTACTCTGCTCACAACACTCGAATAAGAGTAGAGTTAAGAACGGTGGCTAATTTAATGAGAGAAATAGAGTTTTCTAGGTGGTCTAAGGTGGGAATTTCTTATTTGAACGAAATCTACGAAAGAGGCAAATTATGGGAATTTAATAGACTTACGTGTTTATTTAATTTAGACGGGTCCCAAATTTTTACTTACCTGAGACTACATCATTGGGTAAAAGCAAATAACATTTGCCTTCCTTCTCTGCCCAAACATATTTACGACTTTATAAATAGTTTAATCCAATTAAAGGGAGGTATTTCACTGGGGTATAGATCCTTCACAAATGATGCGCAACTAGTATTAACAAAATACGCTAACTGCTGGTTCTATGATCTTCATGCTAATATCGAAGTAAAGCAAGTAATCAAAGTCACAAGGGACACTTCTAAATTCTCATACTGCCTCACTCATTGGGAGACACTCCCAAAATGTTTTCTTAATTGGTATTTAACTCCCAGAGAACTGGCTGCTTTTTATCCTTCACAGTCTCCACTTTGCTGTAAGCATTGTGGTCAAGTGGGTACCTTGGTTCATCTCTTATGGGAATGCCCAAAATTAGAGGAGTACTGGTTCAAAATACAGGAAAAAATATCATCCTTCATGCATCTCCCATTTTTATTAACCCCATCCTTAGCAGTTCTCAATATAGGTATAGAGGAGGTGGAGCTTAAATATAGATTGGGAGTTTTTCACATCCTTGTAGCGGCCAGGCATCTTTTTATAATCATTTGGAAACCCTCGAAAGTACCTACACTAACTCAGCTTTTATACCTAACGCAATACAACCGCTTTCTGGATTAAGAGCTTACAGGGAAACAAAGTGCCCGGGTTATATTATGTAAATTATCTAATAAGCCAGCTTACCTCCTCATCGCTACGGGTATGGGACTGTATGGCAACAATAGATCTTAATTTCTTGAAATTTTATACTTATCAGATCTTTATTTCACAGCATGTCAGCACAAACCAGGCATATAGGTATAGCAGATTTAAGGAAGTCAGGTATTCAAGTACAAGTGTTACGCATCTCCAAACCAACTAGGTATAGCCTGAAATGTCCATAGGTAGAGGTGTTGGTTATGTTAAAGGTTTTGATGTAAGTTTTTATGTTTAATGTTATGTAGGATATTATAGGTTTTCTGTCTGTCTATATTATTATATCAGTTCTAGGATACTGAAATTCCTTAGAGCATGTCTGGCTAAGGATTTCTTCTTAACAGAGGTTTTACTTCATTTTCGCTACATATGTGATGGCACGGCCAGACGCTACTGTTGCTCGAATGTAATCCTCTGTATACCTAGGCCCATGAGGTCTTTATCTATGTTCAAAAGTGTTATAATTTTTGATTCTGTATGTTGGAAAACTTAATACAAATTTATTGAATTATAAGAATGCACGAGAGCAGGCTCGAACATTGAGCAGTACGAAGTGGCCTGCCTTCTGGAGCCCAAGTGCTCCCGAAGACTTCTGAAGCCCACCCGCAGTGGAAGAGAGCAAGCAGTCTCCAACCGATTGGTCGGACACTGCTAATGGGGGAACCTGCGGCAGAATGTGGGGACCAGGATTGAAAAGGGGAGGCTCTGTAGGACCAGAGCATTCCCTCTCCTTAGGTGAAACCAAAGTTTGCCTTCTTAAAACAAAAAGTATTTGCAATTATTCAGGTTGGAGTGAGCTCTGAGATGTCTCCCAGTGCATCACTGCTGAGTGCTGAATATGCAAATCGTAACTTTTGTTTTCCATACCATTTTAGTAAGAGGGCTTTTTTGTCCATTGTAGCCCTTTTCACACTCCTGGGAGTTCTTTTTCACCATGAACTTGCTGGGTACTCTGTAACTCTCCTTAGGTGAGTTTCTGTTTTTTTTCCCCAGTATCGCTTCAGACTCCCTTTACTGTCATATAGGTTTGTCAGTAAGGTTTGAAAGACTGATTATAACGGTCTTGTGTCGTAGCTCAGATGTCTGATTATGTGGTGATCTGCAGAATCACCAATAATGCAGACACTATACCAGATTATGTGTGATCTGCAGAATCACCAATAATGCATGTATAGCAAGACAAAGAGCTGAGAGTGTAGTGTTTTGGTGCAACCGTAACTTTAATAGTAAAAGAGACCTCACCAGAGGGGCTGGTGAGGTACTATCAGTACACTGTCCGTGCACCAGAGTACAAGCTCCAGCAAGCTGGAGAACAATACTGAAGTGGCCGAATCTCCCGAGGAGGGGACAATTCAGACGGTACTGCAGCCGAGTGATCACCCGAGGAGTGGGTGACTCAGACTGTACTGCAGCCTAGGAGATACGTACAGTACTGCACAAAATAATAACTTCACCAGAGATGCTTGGGCCCACTGGTGAGTAGAATGGTCTGACAGGCAAGGTTCGGCAACAGAGAGGTAAGTATCGGTACAGAATCGTGAGGCAGAAGAGTGAACGGTAATCAGGCAGAGGTTCAGCAACTAGTAAGGCAGATAGGCGGAAGTACAGGATCAGAAAGCAGGACCAGAGTCAGAGTATTAGCTAAGAGTCATACACAGGAGATCAATACAATAAACAATATCCTAGTCTAGGTGTGAAGTCCTTGGCATCAACACCTGGGAACTAGTCTAAGGTCTGAGGGCTAGCATGCAAGTATTCACGACAACAGACAGCGTGATACTGAAGCCCGAAGGCTTAAGAAGCAAAGAAGACCCCACTGGCACGCCCCCTGCCATCAGCCAATCCCGGGCGCCGTGGGACTCCTCTGATGTCAGCCGACCAGGAGGTCAGCTGACGCCTCTCCTCCCAGCATAAAGGTCCTGACTGTGCGCGCGCCCACGCAAAACAGCGACCCTGTGGGAGAAAGAAAGTCCCGTCCTTGATGTCCCAGCCACCGGGGAGACGGGCAGGAGCATGAGGGCAGCTGCGGCGGCGGAGCTGTTTGCCGCCCCCCAGACCACCTCCGCCGCCGGGGAAACGAGCGGACATGCAGAGGCAGCTGTGGCGGCGGTGCTGCTTCCCGCCGCAGCTGCCGTTATTCCTGTTACAGTACCCCCCCTCTAGGCGTGGAGTCCGGACAAGCTTCCTGAATTTTGTTTACCTTAACCATCACAGGGCGGGAGGGAGAGGAATATCCCTGTGAGAAGGACCTTAACCTCCTGGACCTAATTGGGAGAGCCCAAACTCTGTCTGCTGGAATAACTTTCCAATCCACCACCTGTTCTTCACCATCCATCAAAGGAACCCCTGCACCGGCAATATGATCACCCCGAAGCCCCAAAGTTGAAATGACTATACTTTCAGGGAGGATGCCAACAGGAGCAAGAGACTGCACAGACTCTGGCTCAAAGCATCTCGAGAGTGCATCTGCTTTAACATTCTTGTAGCCTGGTCTATACGTAATAATAAAGTTGAACCAAGTAAAAAACAGGGACCACTGGGCATGTCTAGGAGTGAGTCGTTTAGCACTTTCAATATACTGCAAGTTTTTGTGATCTGTAAAGACTGTAATAGTGTGCTGAGCCCCCTCAAGCCAGTGGCGCCACTCCTCAAATGCAAGCTTGATGGCTAATAGCTCCCGATTCTCTATATCATAGTTTCTTTCAGCTGGGGAGAACTTCCTGGAAAAGTATGCACACAGATGCAATTTGCCCTGCAAGCCAGAGTGTTGGGACAGTACAGCGCCTACCCCAACCTCTGAAGCATTTACCTCTACCACAAAAGGAAGGGACACATCTACATGCTTCAAGATGGGGGCGGAACAAAACAACTGTTTGAGTGAGGCGAATGCGGTCAGTGCATCTGATGACCAGTTGTGGGTGCCCCCCCCCCCCTTCTTGGTAAGATCCGTGAGAGGCGGGATTACAGAAGAAACCCCCTGTATGAATCGTCTATAATAATTGGCAAAGCCTAAAAATCGTTGGAGTGCCTTCAGCCCGACAGGACGCGGCCACACCAAGACAGCAGATAATTTATCGGGGTCCATCTTTAATCCTTCAGTGGAGATTATGTAACCAAGAAAAGGAACCTGAGGAACCTCAAAGAGGCATTTTTCAATCTTGGCAAAGAGAATTTCGACGTAAACTGTTCAAGACATATTTTACATGGTCCCTGTGCTCAGACAATGTACGGGAAAAAATGAGGATGTCGTTTAAGTAAACTAAGACGAATCGTCCCAAAACCTCCCCGAAGACCTCATTGATTAGTTCCTGGAAGATGGCTGGGGCATTGCACAACCCGAAAGGCATCACGAGATATTCATAATGCCCGTCGGACGTGTTAAACGCCGTCTTCCATTCGTCACCTTCTCTTATACGTATCAGGTTGTAAGCCCCCTAAGATCAAGTTTGGTGAACACACCCGCCTCCATAACTTGAGAAAATAAATCGTTGATTAGGGGCAAAGGATAACGATTTTTCACTGTAATCTTATTCAAAACCCTATAATCGATACATGGTCTGAAACCACAGTCTTTCTTTTTAACAAAAAAGAAACCAGCCCCGGCCGGGGACTTGGATGGCCGAATAAAACCTTTAGCCAAATAATCCGCAATATATACTTTCATAGCCAGTTTCTCTGGTCCTGACAAATTGTATAAATGACCCCTAGGGGGCATCCAACCTGATCTTAATTATAAAATATATCCGCAAACTCGGAATACTGACTGGGTAACCCCTCTACTTCAATTTTGGTGGTACAAAGCGTGACCTTTGCTAAACAATGGTCCTGACAATAAGGCAACCAACTCAACAGTTGCCCGGAACCCCAGTCAATACGAGGGGAGTGCTTTTCGAGCCACGGCGTCCCTAAAATCACAGAGGTGGTGGCCATTTTGATAACAAGGAACTGAATATTTTCCTTGTAGAGGGCCCCGATCTGACACGATAGCATTGGGGTCTGTGAAGGAGATCGTTTGTTCTGCAAAGGTGAGTTATCTACCGCGGTAATTACCAGATTCTGAGCTACGGGCTGGAGAGGAAGCCCCAGCTGAAGTGCAAAATAATAATTCATAAAGTTGGCGGCAGAGCCTGAGTCCAAAAATACCTGCGTCTCCTGGACTCGGTCTTGCCAACTGATCACACAGGGCAAAAGAATTCTGTCCTCCGCTAAAGGGATGGCCTAACCACCCACCGTGGTACTACCAGCCACCAGAGTGCGGTATAGCTCATCAGTCCCCTGTGGAGAATCTGAATTCACAAACTCTGACTCTGTCAGGGGACCCGACTCCTTCTGCTTCCCCAGTTCAAAGGCTACTGTCGGATTATTTAGAGGCAAATCTGGATCGACTAGAGTAGTACCTCCAGCCACTCCTAGGCGATAGAGTTCCGCCTTCTTGGGACAGACGGAAACCATATGCCCATTGTCAGCGTAATATAGACATAGTTTCTCTATACGCCTTCCATTTCTCCTGACCTCTGAGAGCTTGGTATATCCAATCTGCATTGGCTCGTCAGTGGGTGGAGAGGAAGGCATAGGAGCTGAGAAAGTACAGTAACGGTGTTACGCTATGAGAGTCCATGTGCTATTATTTTGAGGTGTTTGCTTTATGAAGAACTTGCACACTGGCTGGGGATCGCCTGAGAGTATCCCAAGGTGCAATAGGCATATCTAACTGAGGGTCTGTGGATAAGGGCAGCACGGTGGCGTAGTGGTTAGCTCTCTTGCCTTGCAGCGCTGGGTCCCTGGTTCGAATCCCAGCCAGGGCACTATCTGCAAAGAGTTTGTATGTTCTCTCCGTGTCTGCGTGGGTTTCCTCCGGGCACTCCGGTTTCCTCCCACATTCCAAAAACATACGGATAAGTTAATTGGCTCCCCCTAAAAAAATTGGCCCTATACTACAGTACTTACACTACATAATATAGACATATGGCAATGGTAGGGATTAGATTGTGAGCTCCTTTGAGGGACAGTTAGTGACAAGATATATATATATATATATATATATATATATATATATATATATATATATATATATACACTGTACAGCGCTGCGTAATATGTCGGCGCTATATAAATACTAAAAAATAATAATAAAATAATAATAATAATAAGGGTGAGTGCCCAGCCTTAAAGAGGAACTATTAGCTATAATAGCCCCCCCCCCCAAAAAAAAAAAAACATACACATGTAAGTAGATAAATACTTGCTCTACTTACATAATAGATGTATTGTAGTGTCCATGTTTTGATTCCTATGATTTCTTTATTGTAAAATAAGATGACTCCTGTTGCTGGCAGGGGCCATCTTGTGTGCTCTGGCTGGATCCTTCCCCCCTGCACCCCCCTAGACCCCATACTGTTTCTGTGCACAGCGGGGAGGAATAAATGCAGCAGCTGCAGACTCACCTGCTAATGGATCCAAGCGCTGCCGTTCCCATGCATTCTCTGCACTACCACTGGAGCCAGTGCAGAGAATATAGAAGGATACTGCAGTGCCTGGAACCATTATTCAGAGACTCTGTGTGTGCCGCCTTTATTCTTCCCCAATGTTCAGTGTGGGGAAGAGAGAGAATCCGGTGGTGGCGGGCGGCAGAAGGGCTGAGGTGGGGTGTGGACATGCAACTGGAGGAGGGGGGCAGAGGACAGTTACAGTAGATAGCCTCTGGCCCCCCTCCCTGCGCTCTTACAGTGGCTGGACTACAGAGAGAAGGGGATTCCAAGGCTGCCAATCCAACAGCAGAGAAGTGAGTGAAAGAGGCATCAGCCAATCAGGCTGATTCAGCATGCCTGTCACTTCTGTTCTGCGGCCCTTCCTATACGAGCCTGCGGGCATGAGGAGAGCAACTGCACATGAAAAAACAGTAAGGATGATTTTAAACTTTTCAAATGCCTGATTAGCATCCTTTCTAGTAATATATCACCCAGCAATACAGAAGTTATTGTGTGTTTTATGCCTAGCAGTTACTCTTTAAGGGTGTGGTGCAGGTGAATTTCACACAGAAATCTACGCAATATTGAATGCCCACTACTATTGCTTGAAGAAGTATATGGGACTGGAGAAAGTCTGTATGGACAATTGATCCTAATACTCAGTAGCAAGGACTTGCCTAAAGTAGTAGCGCAATCTGGGTTATATGTTGTATATCTGTATAGTAGTATGTGAATCGCGCACCACCTGTATAGCAATAGCTATTGTTAATTATCATACCAGCGCAGTGTTTTTTAAGCGTTTTCTTGAGATTGTATTTTTTAACATGGCAGCAGGTATGGGTATATTTGTGCTTTGCACAAACAAGCGTATAAACCTTGATGAGGTATTTAATGTACAATATGCACAAACTCCATGTATGGAGAATGATTTTAAAATGCTGCAGAATTTTTTATTGAAGGATCAGCAAATGTGGTGGGATGTAAGTACATTGTCTAAATATGATGCAGAAGGGATAATACCAAAGAGAGTTAGATAGGATCTAGCTGCAAATGATGGAGAAGATAATGAAGAAAACGACATAGATTGGGAGGAGTACTTTGACAAGTGCCGGATAGGATTGGTCAAACTACTAATTAAGAGAAAAATAGGAGATTAGAAAGGATTGGTGGGCATATAGATGAGATCAGAAAAAGATTGGCGATCTATAAGGACACAGAAGAGTACAATATAAGAATACAAAAAAAATAGGGGAAATTATGCAAAAAGCTGAGAGGGAAATTGTTGCTGATAAAAGAAAGAAGTTTCTAAGGGACTTCCAGGCCCATAAAAACAAAGAGGCATATAAATGGCAAATTAACCCCCTTGCCGGTCCAATTCCCGCGGCAAGGGGGCAGCACAGCACTTTTTTTTTTTTTTTTTTTTTAAATCATGTAGCAAGCCCAGGGCTTGCTACATGATAGCCGCTGAGCAGCGGCATCCCCGCAGCAACTCCGATCGCCTCCGGCGATCAGAGTAAGCAGAAAATCCCATTCAGAATGGGATTTCCTGCTGGGCTTCCCCGGTCGCCATGGCGACGGGGCGGGTTGATGTCACCGAAGTCACGGACGTCGGGACGTCAGAGGGAATCCCGATCCACCCCTCAGCACTGCCTGGCACTGATTGGCCAGGGGTCTGGAGCAAAGTGCTAGCTGCATGCAATAAAAAAAATTATGCAAATCGGCCCAGCGGGGCCTGAGAAATCCTCCTGCGCAGGTTACCCCGAGCTGAGCTCGGGATAACCGGCAAAAAGGTTAAGAAAAATAATATGAACCCAGCAGGGGGAGCCAATGGTGCTCAAAACCCTAATCTGTAAACAATACAGGAACCGAGACCTGTGGGACAGGTGAATGGAAGTACTGGTGCCAGCTATGGAAATGGCGCCCCAAGAGAGGTGAATATCTAATTCCCAGTAGGGGCAGGGGTGGTGGTCCTAGACCACAATATCAACCACAGCACCAGGGGGTAAGACAGGAATGGGGATCATGTGGGCAGAGAGGAGGAGGGCAGGGGCCCAGAAATATGGGATATAATATCCCCACGTTCAACCGGTATGACCCCATAAGAAATCACAATCTTTTTTTAGAGGAACATCCCAGGTACCAACAGAGCGATTGGTCGGTGGACCCTCAGTATATTGCGCATACCCCAGGAAAAAGAGGAGCCAAAGGAGTAAGAGGGGAGGAAGGAAGCAACGCCAAAAAGAGGAAAGAATAGAAGAAAAGGGAATTTTCAACATAAGTGGGGTCTCATTAAATAAAGAAGAAATGAAAACCCTTAATGAAGGTCTGAAATATGCCCCAAAGAAGGGTCTAAATAAATTCCAGACATTTATAAATATATAGAGAGGTTTAGTCGCAAACTCAATCTTAAAAATATTTTCTGAAAAAGGAAGGGCCAAATGGGAGGGTCACTGCTTTGGAAACTCATCACAGAAGAATACCCAATATGTACATACAGACTTAAAGAACAATTCAACATTCAATCCACAAGAAACGGGGTTTCACGCAATAGGGGTGTTCAAGAATCTGGTGGTGAATGAAGTTAATTCTTTTTATTAGTTACTACCATGCGCTAGTGGGAATTCTCCAATAATTAAAGCAGCGTGTACGACAGAGGGATCCCTCAAACCCTCAAATTGTGCAAAACAGTTAAAATTATATAAGGATCCATACAACGAACTATCATATAAACAACCTCCTGTTATACAACTGGAGTAACCTATATCTGTAATTGGAACACGGCACAATTTTGGAGGAGGTTCAATAAAACGGACTTCTAACCAATATAAGGCCTCATTTAGATCCATATAGGAAATTGTTGGGGCGGAATCCTAACTTATTGGGAAGCACTATATCCCTTATTTTTTACAACCCCTTTTTTTTTTTTACATTTTTCAGAAGGGCCCTTCAGTGGTGTGTATGTAGAGGTGGCGTGGAGTGGATGAGTGGATTGGGGATATGTACTTTTTATTGCATTTTTCTAATTGATTATTTTTATAGTAATAAAGAGGAAGTTAATTCTTTGCCAGAGATCAGATACTCAGGAGCCAAGAGTGTGGCCCGCAGCATGTTGGAACAGAAACAGCTTGTGGTACGCCCCGCTGACAAGGGCAGAGGAGTTGTGGTTCTGAGCAAAGTACAATATATGGAGGAACTTCACCGATTTGGTGAGTGATGAGTAAACATACACCAAGCTGCCAAGTGGCCCTACAAGGACATATCTTTGTGAGTTGAGGACTCTGCTTAGGGATGGCCTGGATGCGGGGTTGCTGGGTGATGCGGAATTTAGGTTCCTCCTTCCCTCGGCCCCCGCATCCCGGTCATCTACCAGATACCAAAAATTCACAAGGATGTGTCCAAACCACCGGGAAGGCCCATAATAAGCGGAATTAAGTCTGTTACCCACAGATTGGGCCAGTATTTGGATAAATTCCTCCAGCCACTCGTAGAAAGATTGCCAAGTGTCCTTAGGGACACCAAACACACCATACAGGTGTTGGAGGATATGTCTGTGGATGCACAAATGCTTTTGGTCACCGCCGACGTAGCCTCCTTATACACGAATATACCACAGGACAAAGGTATTAAGGCGGTTGAATATTTCATGAGAAAGGAAGGAAAGCAAAAAGTTGTTTGACCCAGCATTTTAATTGGAGACCAGCGTGCTACAGCTGTTTAGAACCCGTTGCTCATCAAGTTCAAAAATAGCAAAAAAAGAAGTATCAGCAGCACCGCTAAAGTGAAAAAGATAGCTCTTTTATTTGTACAATAAAATCACATAACAAAAATAGAGCTGAAGGCAACTACAGCCCGCTGTTTCGAAGCGACATGCTTCTTCTTCAAGTTGCAAGCTCATAATGACAAACAGTGCTCACATACCTCCTTTTTTATGGCTACACATTCAAATGTTAACCAATCCACAAATAGAACTTGAGAAGCGTCCACTCAGAGCAGATCAAAAAGCAGAGGACCTGATGGGGAACTTCAGTACACAGGAAGTACATCCCACAAGTGACATAACTGTCAAAACAACACTCCCACAGAAAAAATGGCTGCTAAACCACACCCAATAGGAAAAAACGGACCTGATGGGGAACTGCCATGTACGCGTAAAAAGTCACGTGACGCGTAAAAATGTACGCATAAATAGTATACGAACGCGTAAAAACATGAAAGTAACGCATAAAAACATCTGCATAAATACCGACAAGAAGAACGCGTAAAAAATGTGGGAATGGCGTATAAAAATACGCAAAAGAATTCAAAAATAGACAGTGCATAAATATAAATGCAAAACGAGAAAAAAAAACGCGAAAAAGTATACGCAAAAAGCATATAGAAACTAGCAATATTGAAAAGCTCAGAATGGTCACTCCTCATACATACCTATCACTTGTGGGATGTACTTCCTGTGTACTGAAGTTCCCCATCAGGTCCTCTGCTTTTTGATCTGCTCTGATTGGTCGCTTCTCAAGTTCTATTTGTGGATTGGTTAACATTTGAATGTGTAGCCATATAAAAAAAGGTATGTGAGCACTGTTTGTCATTATGAGCTTGCAACTTGAAGAAGAAGCATGTCGCTTCGAAACAGCGGGCTGTAGTTGCCTTCAGCTCTATTTTTGTTATGTGATTTTATTGCACAAATAAAAGAGCTATCTTTTTCACTCTAGCAGTGCTGCTGATACTTCTTTTTTGTTTTTTATGAGAAAGGAAGGAAGAATACCAGAGCTCCAGATAGGGTTTTTTATGAGGGTCTTACAGTTTGCTATGGAAAGGAATTATTTTTGGTACAGGGGAGATTTCTATAAACAACACAGGGGATGTGCCATGGGAGTCGGGCTTTGCCCCTAGCATGACAAATTTATTGATGGGTCTTTGAAAGGAAGAGGTTTTGGCTTGCACTGAAGCACGGGTTGTGGTAGTATGGAGGGGGTATATAGATGACCTCTTTTTAGTTTGTGGGGGCGCTATGGGATCCATGATCACTTTTTTTGAATTCTTGAATAGAAATGACTGTAATATTAGATTAACTTTGAAGCCAGTACTAGGCACGAAGTGAATTTTCTAGATTTCACGGTACAGGTTATTGAGGGGGTCATGGTTACAAAAAAATCACTTTAAAAGCACTGATCGTAATGGATACATTTCTGTTAGAAGTGGGCACCATCCGAATTGGATTAAAAATGTGCCCAAGGGACAGTTCACAGGTCTTAGACGTAATTGCACCAACATATTGGATTTTTAATCCCAATCTCTTACGCTTATGAATAGGTTTTAAAGAGAAAGAGTATAGTGAGCGTTTTTTGGAAGGAGAATTGAATAAGGTTAGGAACACTGATAGAGGATCACTTATCACTGCTCAAAGAGGTGGAGGTATGGAAAAGGGAGGTGCTGAATTGGCCTCCATATCTGATTATAACAGTCAGTACAGATCTATGCAGAATATAATAATAGGTAAATACTGGCATATTCTGATGGCGGATAAGGATCTCAAAACTATATTACCCGATAGACCCACATTTACTTATAGGATAAGTTCGAATTTAAGGAATATACTGGCACCAAGTTGTGTGAGGGATAAAAATAGGGGTTCAGATTTTCAAGGGTGGCAGCAACCTGGCTTCTTTCCCTGCAGACGATGTAAGGGATGTCGGGAGGCCACTACAGCAAGAGCCACTCAGGTAGTTAGTCATGCTAATGGAAAAACTACTAGAATTAGGCAATTCAATGATGAAAAAAATGTGGTATACCTAATATGGTGTCCTTGTGGCCTCCAGTATGTGGGCAGACCCACCAGGCCCCTAAAAGAGCACATAGGTGAACATCTGCGCAATGTGGCGAGGGGTCTGGTGGGACTCACTGTGTCCGCTCACTTCAAGGAGGTACACCAATCAAACCCAGCACTTTTGTCTTTTTGTGGATTAGAAAAGGTAAAGCAGCATTGGAGAGGGGGAAGCATAGTTAGGGAGGTATCAAAAAGGGAAACATGGTGGATTCATCATATGGGGTCCCTGAGACCAAGAGGGATGAATGCTGATATCGATCTTGTATGCTTTCTCAGCAATGATTAGAATAACAGGTAACATAGTAATTGGTATATGTCCCTTTAAAAATTAAAAGATTGACATGTATAATGTTTCTCGGCAACTGCGCGACTTGGGTGAAGCTTATGCACTTAGGGTTGACACTTCATGTAAATGGGGGAAAATATGAACGGATAGGGGGGTTGGAGGGGTTATGTATTATTGTTGTATGATTTGTTCACGTTTTTTCATGTGTTTATGGTATTTAATAGGAGGAACGCTCTTGCAATTATATAGCACTAAAGTAATCACCCATAAAGCTGCGCAGATGGCGTGAGGTGTATATTGTAATTATTATAGGTCGGGATTCATCCTGCAACTTTGATAAGCTGTTGTAGTTTTTTTTATCTTGTTTTAAATATGGTCTTATGTATTTGCATAATGTATGTATGCACATGATTGGAGCCCGTGGCCCATCCCCCTTCTTGACGTCATGCTGGCTATCGCCACTGAGTGCTGCGTACTGAGCATAAACAGCCAGGTCAGGCCGAGTATTGTGCGCTTGCGCAGGGGAAGACGGCGTACAGCGTCCCTCTGCTTTTGTTTACCTCCGGCCATGGCACGCTTCCATTGGGGGAAAGTAGAGGATGACGTGCGGGAGGGGAGGGGAAGCGCTCGTATTTTAGTAACACCTACTTACCTCATTGGACATGCTCCTGATGAGTCGTAACTGACGAAACTAGTCAGGCGGGGTCTCTAATGAGGAAGTGGTTCAGCGTGGTGCACGGACGGCATGAGGGATGACGATTTCAGGATTTTGGTCTCAGTCTATGCCCAGCCTGGTGGCCACCATATGGGGGAGAGCCCATACATAAAACTCTATGCACCGTATTACTTTCTGGACATGTGAGTGTGCATTTTTAATATTTTATTAAATTACTGAATGGTTTTACGCTATGAGAGGCCTTGTGCTTTTATTTTGAGTTGTTTGCTTCATGAAGAACTTGCATACTATTCAAGTTGTGGATCGTTTTAGGCTGGGGATCGCCTGAGAGTATCCCAAGGCGCAATAGACCCATCTAACTGAGGGTCTGTGGATAAGGGTGAGTGCCCAGCCTTAAGGGTGTGGTGGAGGTGAATTTCACACAGAAATCTACGCAATATTGAATGCCCACTATTATTGCTTGAAGAAGTATATGGGACTTATAATTAGAGCACCTGTGCGGGTGGACAAAAGGGGGTTAAACTTGCCCAGCAGGTGTCTTTTTTTAATCCGTACCATGACGGAAAATACGATTTCCACTAACGCCAATTACCGTTTCTGGGGATTTCCAAGTTGCCTTTTTTGTTTTTTTGCATTCTCTGACTGGTCAAATACTTCCGAGTTATTTCTACATTCTCTGATTGGTCCAATGCTTCCGAGTTCTGTGATTGGTCTTACATTTCTGAGTTGCTGTAATGCAGTATTTCCATCAAAATCCAATTTCTGAGTTAATTCCAAATTCCAAGGAGTTGTTTTTTGGTCTTTTTTTTTTGCATTCTCTGGTTGACCAAATACTTCCAAGCTGTTTCTGCAGTCTCTAATTGGTCCAGTGCTTCAGAGTTCTGTGATTGGTCTGAAATGACAGAATTGTGGTAATGCAGCATTTCCATTGAAATCCGATTTCTAGGTTCCTTTTTTCGGGGTCTGAAATACGGATTTCCAATCGGAAATACGGAATTTTCAATTCTGCGAAATCCAAATGAGCGTCCCTAATTGTGACCCTTTAGACAATCTGCGGTGCTGTGTGTCTCAGGTTGCAACCATTTTCACACAAGATGAATCTAGTAATTCATCAGTGAGCTGGGAGATCTACAGTATTAGGCAGGTCATTCCAACAGTGCACTTGTTGGGCCCGCACAACTGGAGTGATACCGAAATGGTGGAAAATGTCTAGTTTTAATATTTGATATTCCTGGGCATCTTTAGCTGACAAATCAAAATATGCTTTCTGAGAATCACCCGATTTCTGAGTTTGAAGCCAACCCTTGTGGTCTGCTGTGCACAGATACATTCTGAAATGTTTCCACGTCATCATATGGGGTCATTTTCTGCAGAAAATGCTTGCTTTAACCAGCCTGGCGGTATGGACGAGATCAGCTCGTCCAGCACCGCCGGAGGCTGCCGCTCAGGCCCTGCTGGGCCTATTTTTATCAAATAAAAAGGTGCACATGCAGCCGGCACTTTGCCAGCCGCGTGTGCTACCTGATCGTCACCGCAATGCGCCGATCCGCCGCGTGCAGCGGCGAAAGAGGGCCCCCCCAGCCTCCCGAGCCCAGCACAGACGGACCAAACAGTTCCGGCCAGCGCTAAGGGCTGGATCGGAGGCGGCTGATGTCAGGACGTTGGCTGATGTCCATGACATCACTCCGCTCATCGCCATGGCGACGAGGAAAGCGAAACAAGAAAGGCCGCTCATCGCGGCCTTTCTTGTTACTTCTGATCGCCGGAGGCGATCAGAAGTACGCAACAGGAGCGTCCTCTAGTGGGCTTTCGTGCAACCAACTTTTAGTTGGCTGCATGCGATAGTTTTTTTTTTAATTAAAAAAAAAAACGTCCGGTCGCCAGCCTGGCGATCTTAATAGAACACCAGGCTGGTTAATCAACCTACTGGTACTACTGGCAATGCCAGGTTGCTCCTGATGCAAGTTTGCTGGCTGCTGAAGGACCTCTGTAGGGGGTGACCTCTGTTCAACTTTCATTTGCCTAACTCTCTCCGTCACCTCAGCCAGTGCTGCCACCTGAGCACTCAACAGATGTGAAGTTGCCTGCAACCAGCGCCTCCTGCTGGACAGCAAAAGCATTTTTTCATGCCAGATGTTAGTCTCTCGAACAGCTTTTGCTTCTTGCAGGGCTGCGCTAATTTGAGCCAACCATAACACACGATCCTCCATCTCTTTTTTTTTTTTTTTTTTTTTATAAACAGCAGATGTAGTGGTGCTGGTACAGTGCAATCAAACTTGCTAGGTGAATTGTGTCTGGCAGGAAATCTTTATGCCTGCATCTTCCTTTTGTAAGTTGCTCGAAAAAAAAAAAAAAAAATAAGCAATAGCTGTCTTTCCCTTGCCCATCCCAATTAGTGGCACTAACTAAACTAGAAGAACTAAACATAATAATCACAGTCAGTGGCAAAATACAGCAACTTACAGCTCAGCAGGGTTGCAGGAGATAACAATTGTCAGCGCTCCTTTCCTTGCAACCTTCAGACCAACTGCTTACAGAGCTCCCTCTGTGTCAGTCTTGCTGACCTAAATGCTACACCCGTGTGAGCAGCACACAAGCAGGTAAAACTCAGGCTGGCTCCCGGAGGTCAGGGAACTCACCCATCTCTTCCCTGATGCATACATTTGAATTCGGCGTCGGTAAACTTGGGCGCAGGATACAGCCGGTATATGGCTGATCCTGCTTCGGCACAAGTCCCAGCTGTGTTAATTACTATTCCCCCTCCAGGCTGCCATGGATAGTGGGGGATGATATAATTCGGCTTCCAGCGATTGCTGGAGGCTGAATTACTGTGTTTTTAAGCAACTTCGACTCCGTCTTCTGACGGTACCGACGTTACTCACTGAGCGCCGATATAGATATGATTCCTATTATAGTCTATGGTTGCGCCGGCTGTACCCAAATCTACCTGCGCTGAAAAGCACTGCTCCGTTCAGGAAAGTAGAAAACCTAAACCTTCTTGGAGCCTGTTAACATACAAAGGGCTCCAGTCACAATGCATTACCGCATCAATTTACTAAAGCTGTTACTGCAGGGTACAGTTAAATTACCAACTAGTGTGGTAAATTACCGAATTGTGCAGTAAATATGTCAATTATTGTCAATTCACAAACTTTACCACTGTTGGCAAATCAAGAAAAAGTTCAGTATTTAAAGGATACCTTAGGTCTCAAAAAATGAGCAATTAATGCAGTGTGTGTGGGGGGAGGTGCGGAAAGGCTTACCAAACCTCCCATGGCCCGCCGTCTTGCTCCATTTGTCTCAAAACCAACCAGGTAACATACAGTGGTCGGAGGGGTCAGTGCAGCCACTCCTGGTAGACTCAGCACTTATCACTATACAACACTTTGAAATATTTGGCATACGTTATATAACTTTTTCATTTCTACCTTTGTTGCTTTCACTTGCCATATGTTCTTTAAATGCACCTGAGGAGTTGCCATGAAACGTAATGTCAATGTCTGTGACATTTCATGTCCTTAACAGGATGGGTGACTTATCTGACTAATAGTAAGACTCAGTCAATTGAATTACTTAATATATTTTCAGTGGATTTCAGCTGTGTGACGCTGTGGATTTACTGAGTTTTTTTTTTAAATCAAGTTTTCAACAAATCTAACCCTGTAGATCTTCATTACATGATCTTTTTCTGTGACTGAAGTTTAGAATAGATTTGCATGCATTTTTTAAAGAGATCTGTGTCCTCTCTCTTGGTTCAAGGTGAGGTTATTGTTATCTAAGTATGTGATGAGTTCAGGCAAAAACGAACATTTGAAAATGTTAGGAAAAGACACAAATACACATTTCTTTGCAGCAAAGAAAAAAAAATGTTTTATTCAGTCATGTTACATAGTATTGCTATTGGTATTCACTGCATCAAAGTAATATGTGGAATAATGTTTGGTTATATTGGCTTGATATTAATTTGTAAACATTGTTGCATAATGACTCAACATGTATTAAACTATAGAAACCTTCTGTAACACATATATATAAATAGAAGTCATGATCTGGCTTGAACCATCATTAGCCCAGAGGTTTAGGTGGGACCATAGTGTCATTTCAGAACCAGTGTTCTATCCTTGGCACGTCACTGGTTCACATACACACTCCTCTATGTGATCATAGGTGTATGGTTCCGTTTTGCCATTCTGACAGTCGAGCTGGATTGTCCTGGGAGTTATCTTTGTTTCCTTGCAGCAAGAACAGGTCCGTACCATTCTCTGAGTTTTAAAGGAAAACCTGGAAAGTTGAGATAGAGACCAGACTGTATAATTTAAGTGGAATGTAACTACCTTTCTACTTTGTAATTTTATCCTTTCCATTCTTCACTAGTCGCAACACTAAAGCTCCTTGCACACTAAGCTCATTGCATCACAATGGAGAATATAATTGTATCCCAACGATGCAAAGATATTGCTATGGGCTATTCCTAGTTATAGTGGCTAATATAGAGCTCCATCAACATCCCAACATTGGCTGGTTTTACAGCTGTTACAGGCAAATAGGCCTTTAGGCGTCGCCGATAGGCGTCAGAAAGGTGTCTCTCCCAGCACTGACTAACGTCAAAAGGCGTCAAGTCCTAGGGGCGGAGATTACAGTGGCTTGCAAAAGTATTCGGCCCCCTTGATGTTTTCTACATTTTGTCACATTACTGCCACAAACATGAATCAATTTTATTGGAATTCCACATGAAAGACCAATACAAAGTGGTGTACAGTGAGAAGTGGAACGAAAATCATACATGATTCCAAACATTTTTTACACATCAATAACTGCAAAGTGAGGTGTGCGTAATTATTCAGCCCCCTTTGGTCTGAGTACAGTCAGTTGCCCATAGACATTGCCTGATTCGTGCTAATGGCTAAATAGAGTGCACCTGTGTGTACTCTAATGTCAGTACAAATACAGCTGCTCTGTGATGACTTCAGAGGTTGTCTAAGAGAATATTGGGAGCAACAGCACCATGAAGTCCAAAGAACACACCAGACAGGTCAGGGATACAGCTATTGAGAAATGTAAAGCAGGCTTAGGCTACAAAAAGATTTCCAAAGCCTTTAACATCCCACGGAGCACTGTTCAAACGATCATTCAGAAATGGAAGGAGTATGGCACAACTGTAAACCTACCAAGACAAGGCTGTCCACCTAAACTCACAGGCCGAACAAGGAGAGCGCTGATTAGAAATGCAGTCAAGAGGCCCATGGTGACTCTGGACGAACTGCAGAGATCTACAGCTCAGGTGGGGGAATCTGTCCATAGGAAAACTATTAGTCATGCACTGCACAAAATTGGCCTTTATGGAAGAGTGGCAAGAAGAAAGCCATTGTTAACAGAAAAGCATAAGAAGTCCCGTTTGCAGTTTGCCACAAGCCATGTGGGGGACACAGCAAACATGTGGAAGAAGGTGATTTGGTCAGATGAGACCAAAACTGAACTTTTTGGCCAAAATGCAAAACGCTATGTGTGGCGGAAAACACTGCGCATCACTCTGAACACACCACACTGTCAAATATGGTGGTGGCAGTATCATGCTCTGGGGGTGCTTCTCTTCAGCAGGGACAGGAAAGCTGGTCAGAGTTGATGGGAAGATGGATGGAGCCAAATACAGAGCAATCTTGGAAGAAAACCTCTTGGAGACTGCAAAAGACTTCAGACTGGGGAGGAGGTTCACCTTCCAGCAGGACAATGACCCTAAACATAAAGCCAGGGCAACAATGGAATGGTTTAAAACAAAACATATCCATGTGTTAGAATGGCTCAGTCAAAGTCCAGATCTAAATCTAATCAAAAATCTGTGGCAAGATCTGAAAACTGCTGTTCACAAACGCTGTCCATCTAATCTGACTGAGCTGGAGCTGTTTTGCAAAGAAAATTGGGCAAGGATTTCAGTCTCTAGATGTGCAAAGCTGGTAGAGACATACCCTAAAAGACTGGCAGCTGCAATTGCAGCAAAAGGTAGTTCTACAAAGTATTGGCACAGGGGTGCTGAATAATTATGCACACCTCACTTTGCAGTTAATTATTTGTAAAAAATGTTTGGAATCATGTATGATTTTCATTCCACTTCTCACGTGTACACCACTTTGTATTGGTCTTTCACGTGGAATTCCAATAAAATTGATTCATGTTTGTGGCAGTAATGTGACAAAATGTGGAAAACTTCAAAGGGCCGAATACTTTTGCAAACCACTGTACAATTAATGTTATTCAGACTTACCAGTATAGTGTCCAGGTCACGATAAGCGCCTCTGTACTGGTAAGTCTGGAAATGGCTGTTTAAATACCGATGTGGGTGTGAGTAGCCCAATCACATGGTTAGTGGGGGCCTGGGGGTGGGGGCTGAGTGATAGGCAGGTAATAGTATCATATGGGTAGGGAGAAGGCAGAAGAGGGGGGCGTGTCCATGGACCAATGGGAGCTCGAGAAGGGATTATGTAAGAAAAACTGAGTCAATCCCTTGAGGGAATTGGATTATGTAAACTGTGAACCATTGACAATAGGGCCACATGCAATTCCGGGTGATAAGAATATTGTTGTATTCAAACATCTTATGCCCTAAAGGTACATACACATGTCCAACAAAGTACATGACCAACACCACAAAATGACCAACTCCATGAAAAACCATTTACATGACTTGTATTTTCCACACACAAACCAGCTAAACAACCAACTCATTAACCTCCCTGGCGGTAGCAGTTTCATAGGCTGTACGCAGTTTCATGGTTTTAATAAAATGTAATTTAAATGCTTTAGCAAACACTTCGCTAGCTAACTATGCCTCCCAAGCCCCGCCGCACCTCTTTGATCCCCCCGATCGCTGCCGGCAATATTTACCCCTTCGCGATCCAGCGAGAGCCGCAGCTTCACCAAGCAGCTTCACTAGTTGCTATGGCGATGATCGGACATGACGTCATGAGCAGTCCCGATCCTCCCCATAGCGAAGCCTGGAGCTTATTGGGAGGCTGCACCACCACGAGATCCCTGGGGGGTACGTATAACGGCGGCGATCGGAGGGGGGGATCGGAGGAGAGCGGAGGGACTTGGAGGGCATGGTTAGCTAGCAAAGTGCTAGCTTAACCATATGATACACATCTTCATTAGACGACAGCAGTAAAGCTTGCTTTGTAATTGATATACTACTGGCATAGTCCAATACCATTCTGACTTTTGACTGACACATTTGAAATAAAATAATTACTGTAAATACAAAATGAAAGAATATTATTTGACAATGTTTTGGAGACTTACTCTGAGTACGTGGTGCAATGTCCAAGGCAATAATTCACAGTTAAAGTTTTAGAAGCACTGCATTCACCTTTCGTTATATTGACATTCTGTGCCTCAAGCTTGCACTCATCTGAGTGAATAAATAAGCAAATAAATAAATTACAGATAATATCAACAATAAACATAGGAATTTGCCGTATTGCTTAACAGCTTACAAAAAATGTCCCTTACTTAGGCTCACTATATTATATATATATATATATATATATATATATATATATATATATATATATATATATATATATATATATATATATATACACACACACACACACACACACACACACAGTGGGTTGCAAAAGTATTCGGCCCCCTTGAAGTTTTCCACATTTTGCCACATTACTGCCACAAACATGCATCAATTTTATTGGCATTCCACGTGAAAGACCAATACAAAGTGGTGTACACGTGAGAAGTGGATCGAAAATCATACATCATTCCAAACATTTTTTACAAATAAATAACTGCAAAGTGGGGTGTGCGTAATTATTCGGTCCCCTGAATCAATAGTTTGTAGAACCACCTTTTGCTGCAATTACAGGTGCCAGTCTTTTAGGGTATGTCTCTACCAGCTTTGCACATCTAGAGACTGAAATCCTTGCCCATTCTTCTCTGCACAACAGCTCCAGCTCAGTCAGATTAGATAGACAGCGTTTGTGAACAGCAGTTTTCAGATCTTGCCACAGATTCTCGATTGGATTTAGATCTGGACTTTGACTGGGCCCTTCTAACACATAGATATGTTTTGTTTTAAACCATTCCATTGTTGCCCTGGCTTTATGTTTAGGTAATTGTCCTGCTGGAGGGTGAACCTCCGCCCCAGTCTCAAGTCTTTTGCAGTCTCCAAGAGGTTTTCTTCCAAGATTGCCCTGTATTTGGCTCCATCCATCTTCCCATCAACTCTGACCATCTTTCTTGTCCCTGCTGAAGAGATGCACCCATCGAGCATGATGCTGCCACCACCATATTTGACAGTGGGGATGGTGTGTTCAGTGTGATGTGCAGTGTTAGTTTTCTGCCACACATAGCGTTTTGCATTTGGCCAAAAAGTTCCATTTTGGTCCCATCTGACCAGAGCACCTTCTTCCACATGGTTGCTCTGTCCCCCACATGGCTTGTGGCAAACTGCAAACAGGACTTCTTATGTTTTCTGTTAACAATGGCTTTCTTCTTGCCACTCTTCCATAAAGGCCAACTTTGTACAGTGCATGGCTAATAGTTGTCCTATGAACAGAGTCTCCCACCTGAGCTGTAGATCTCTGCAGCTCGTCCAGAGTCACCATGGGCCTCTTGACTGCATTTCTGATCAGCGCTCTCCTTGTTCGGCCTGTGAGTTTAGGTGGATGGCCTTGTCTTGGTAGGTTTACAGTTGTGCCATACCCCTTCCATTTCTGAATAATCGCTTGAACAGTGCTCTGTGGAAATTTGGAAATCTTTTTGTAGCCTAAGCCTGCTTTAAATTTCTCAGTAACTTGATCCCTGACCTGTCTTGTGTGTTCTTTGGACTTCACGGTGTTGTTTCTCCCAATATTCTCTTAGACAACCTCTGAGGCCCTCACAGAGCAGCTATATTTGTACTGACATTAGATTACACAGAGGTGCACTCTATTTAGTCATTAGCACTCTTCAGGCAATGTCTATAGGCAACTGACTGCACTCAGATCAAAGGGGGCCGAATAATTATGCAAACACCACTTTGCAGTTATTTATTTGTAAAAAAATGTTTGGAATCGTGTATGATTGTCGTTCCACTTCTCACGTGTACACCACTTTGTGTTGGTCTTTCATGTGGAATTCCAATAAAATTGATTCATGTTTGTGGCAGTAATATGACAAAATGTGGAAAACTTCAAGGGGGCTGAATACTTTTGCAACCCACTGTGTGTATGTGTGTGTGTGTGTATATATATATATATATATATATATATATATATATATATATATATATATATATATATATATATATATATATATATATAGAGTGAGCCAGTGGGATGCGAAAGTATGAGCAACCTTGTTAACCGTCATGATTTTCCTTTAAAATAATAATAATAATAATAATATGGTAGGACATTAGACTATGACTATGGTAGGATTAGATTGTGAGCTCCTCTGAGGACAGTCAGGCAGTGACAGGACTATGTATTCTGTAAAGTGCTGCAGGAGATGTCAGTGGAATATAAATACATAATAATAATATGGTAGGTCATTAGACTATGACAAGATTAGATTGTGAGCTCCTCCGACAGTGACATGACTATGTACTCTGTAAAGTGCTGCAGAAGATGTTAGGGCTATACAAATACATAGTAGTAATATGGTAGGACATTAGAATATAACTATGGTAGGATTAGATTGTGAGCTTCTCTGATAGTCAGTGACATGACTATGTACTCTGTAAAGTGCTGCAGAAGTTGTTAAGATGTTAAGGCTATACAAATACATAACAATACGGGAGAACAATAGCATATGACTATGTTAGGATTATAGTGTGAATTTGTGTGTGTGTGTGTGTGTGTGTGTGTGTGTGTGTGTGTGTGTGTGTGTGTGTGTGTGTGTGTGTGTGTGTGTGAGAGAGAATTTCTGTGTGTGTGTGTGTGTGTGTGTGTGTGTGTGTGTGTGTGTGTGTGTGTGTGTGTGTGTGTGTGTGTGTGTGTGTGTGTGTGTGTGAGAATTTCTGTGTGTGTGTGTGTGTGTGTGTGTGTGTGTGTTTCTGCATTATGTCACACACACACTGAGGTTACAGGACTGCATGCTGATTCTTACTGCGGATGGTGCAAATATCCCCAGGCAGCCCAGAGCAGATGACACACATCTTCAAAGTTCATACCTTGCTCTGTGTCTGGCTGCCGTTATCTGGGGAGAGACGCTAAGAAGTCAGGGGGGGCAGCGGGGGCTGAAGGGTGAACAGTGCACGCTGCTGTTTTCCTCTCTGCCCCACAGCTGCTGCTGTTTCCTGGACGGGGTTTAAAGGGGCGGGCTTGCTGGCTGCCTGACTCATTGGCTGGAGAGTGGCACCAGCATACGAATCAGCGTTACTGATTGGAGGGCAGGGGAAGGAGGAAATAGAAGCCTGAGGCTTTTTACAGAGCTGCCACTGGGGACCAAGTTGCCTGTAACTGCGGGGCGCACATGCGCACACAAGATCACGGCAGTGTGTTGACTTTTTAGACGGACGCATGTCCCTAAGTACGGGCAGGTACGGACAGGGTAAATTTAACTTCATATGTACGGACTGCCCGTACTTTGACGGACTGTTGGCAACACTGGGCTTAAAGTAAACCAGCATGCACAGAAGGCCATAACTGTCACAACTTAGCCTGTTACCAGGGCTGACTGCGGCTGAACAGCAGACCCTGGGAGGACGGCGAGGTTCTCACACATGCTTATGGGGCTGGAGGAAGCCCCGGGTAAGTATTGTTTTTTCCTATTCAGTCAGCTCTGGTACACTTTAAAGGGAACCTAAACTGAGAAGGATATGGATTTTTCCTTTTAAAATAATACCAGTTGCCTGAATCGCTTGCTGATCCTGTGTGTCTTATATTTTTAGCCACAGCCCCTGAACAAGCATGCAGATCAGGTACTCTGACTGAAGTCAGACTGGATTAGCTGCATGCTTGTTTCAGGGTGTGATTCAGCCACTATTGCAGCCACAGAGATCAGCTGGACTGCCAGGCAACTGGTATTGTTTAACCACTTGAGGACCTAGGGCTTTCTACCCCTTAAGGACCGGCCACTTTTTTTCCATTCAGACCACTGCAGCTTTCACGGTTTATTGCTCGCTCATACAACCTACCACCTAAATGAATTTTGGCTCCTTTTCTTGTCACTAATAAAGCTTTCTTTTGGTGCTATTTGATTGCTCCTGCGATTTTTACTTTTTATTATATTCATCAAAAAAGACATGAATTTTGGCAAAAAAATGATTTTTTTAACTTTCTGTGCTGACATTTTTCAAATAAAGTAAAATTTCTGTATACATGCAGCGCGAAAAATGTGGACAAACATGTTTTTGATTAAAAAAAACCCATTCAGTGTATATTTATTGGTTTGGGTAAAAGTTATAGCGTTTACAAACTATGGTGCAAAAAGTGAATTTTCCCATTTTCAAGCATCTCTGACTTTTCTGACCCCCTGTCATGTTTCATGAGGGGCTAGAATTCCAGGATAGTATAAATACCCCCCAAATGACCCCATTTTGGAAAGAAGACATCCCAAAGTATTCACTGAGAGGCATAGTGAGTTCATAGAAGATATTATTTTTTGTCACAAGTAAGCGGAAAATGACACTTTGTGAGAAAAAAAAAAAGTTTCCATTTCTTCTAACTTGCGACAAAAAAAAATGAAATCTGCCACGGACTCTTCATGCCCCTCTCTGAATACCTTGAAGGGTCTACTTTCCAAAATGGGATCATTTGTGGGGTGTGTTTACTGTCCTGACATTTTGGGGGGTGCTAAATTGTAAGCACCCCTGTAAAGCCTAAAGGTGCTCATTGGACTTTGGACCCCTTAGCGCAGTTAGGCTGCAAAAAAGTGCCACACATGTGGTATTGCCGTACTCAGGAGAAGTAGTATAATGTGTTTTGGGGTGTATTTTTACACATACCCATGCTGGGTGGGAGAAATATCTCTGTAAATGACAATTTGTTAATTTTTTTTACACACAATTGTCCATTTACAGAGATATTTCTCCCACTCAGCATGGGTATGTGTAAAAATACACCACAAAACACATTATACTACTTCTCCTGAGTACGGCGATACCACATGTGTGGCACTTTTTTGCACCCTAACTGCGCTAAAGGGCCCAAAGTCCAATGAGTACCTTTAGGATTTCACAGGTCATTTTGAGAAATTTCGTTTCAAGACTACTCCTCACGGTTTAGGGCCCCTAAAATGCCAGGGCAGTATAGGAACCCCACAAATGACCCCATTTTAGAAAGAAGACACCCCAAGGTATTCCGATAGTAGTATGGCGAGTTCATAGAAGATTTTATTTTTTGTCACAAGTTAGCGGAAAATGACACTTTGTGAAAAAACAATTAAAATCAATTTCCGCTAACTTTTGACAAAAAATAAAATCTTCTATGAACTCACCATACTCCTAACGGAATACCTTGGGGTGTCTTCTTTCTAAAATGGGGTCATTTGTGGGGTTCCTATACTGCCCTGGCATTTTAGGGGCCCTAAACCGTGAGGAGTAGTCTTGAAACGAAATATCTCAAAATGACCTGTGAAATCCTAAAGGTACTCATTGGACTTTGGGCCCTTTAGCGCAGTTAGGGTGCAAAAAAGTGCCACACATGTGGTATCGCCATACTCGGGAGAAGTAGTACAATGTGTTTTGGGGTGTATTTTTACACATACCCATGCTGGGTGGGAGAAATACCTCTGTAAATGGACAATTGTGTGTAAATAAATCAAAAGATTGTCATTTACAGAGGTATTTCTCCCACCCAGCATGGGTATGTGTAAAAATACACCCCAAAACACATTGTACTACTTCTCCCGAGTACGGCGATACCACATGTGTGGCACTTTTTTGCACCCTAACTGCACTAAGGGGCCCAAAGTCCAATGAGTACCTTTAGGATTTCACAGGTCATTTTGCGACATTTGGTTTCAAGACTACTCCTCACGGTTTAGGGCCCCTAAAATGCCAGGGCAGTATAGGAACCCCACTAATGACCCCATTTTAGAAAGAAGACACCCCAAGGTATTCCGTTAGGAGTATGGTGAGTTCATAGAAGTTTTTATTTTTTTGTCACAAGTTAGCGGAAATTGATTTTAATAGTTTTTTTTCACAAAGTGTCATTTTCCGCTAACTTGTGACAAAAAATAAAATCTTCTATGAACTCACCATACTCCGTACGGAATACCTTTGGGTGTCTTCTTTCTAGAATGGGGTCATTTGTGGGGTTCCTATACTGCCCTGGCATTTTAGGGGCCCTAAACCGTGAGGAGTAGTCTTGAAACCAAATGTCGCAAAATGACCTGTGAAATCCTAAAGGTACTCATTGGACTTTGGGCCCCTTAGCGTACTTAGGGTGTAAAAAAGTGCCACACATGTGGTACCGCTGTACTCAGGAGAAGTAGTATAATGCGTTTTGGGGTGTATTTTTACACATACCCATGCTAAGTGGGAGAAATATCTCTGTAAATGACAATTGTTTGATTTTTTTACACACAATTGTCCATTTACATAGAAATTTCTCCCACCCAGCATGGGTATGTGTAAAAATACACCCCAAAACACATTATACTACTTTTCCTGAGTACGGCGGTACCACATGTGTGACACTTTTTTGCAGCCTAGGTGCGCTAAGGGGCCCAACGTCCTATTCACAGGTCATTTTGAAGCATTTGTTTTCTAGACTACTCCTCGCGGTTTAGGGCCCCTAAAATGCCAGGGCAGTATAGGAACCCCACAAGTGACCCCATTTTAGAAAGAAGACACCCCAAGGTATTCCGTTAGGTGTATGGCGAGTTCATAGAAGATTTTATTTTTTGTCACAAGTTAGTGAAAAATGACACTTTGTGAAAAAAAAAACAATAAAAATTAATTTCCGCTAACTTTTGACAAAAAATAAAATCTTCTATGAACTCGTCATACACCTAACATAATACCTTGGGGTGTCTTTTTTTCCTAAAATGGGGTCACTTTTACAGGCCCAAAACCGTGAGTAATCTGGAAACCAAATGTCTCAAAATGACTGTTCAGGGGTATAAGCATCTGCAAATTTTGATGACAGGTGGTCTATGAGGGGGCGAATTTTGTGGAACCGGTCATAAGCAGGGTGGCCTTTTAGATGACAGGTTGTATTGGGCCTGATCTGATGGAAGGAGTGCTAGGGGGGTGACAGGAGGTGATTGATGGGTGTCTCAGGGGGTGGTTAGAGGGGAAAATAGATGCAATCCATGCACTGGGGAGGTGATCGGAAGGGGGTCTGAGGGTTTGGCCGAGTGATCAGGAGCCCACACGGGGCAAATTGGGGCCTGATCTGATGGGTAGGTGTGCTAGGGGGTGACAGGAGGTGATTGATGGGTGTCTCAAGGTGTGATTAGAGGGGGGAATGGATGCAAGCAATGCACTGGCGAGGTGATCAGGGCTGGGGTCTGAGGGCATTCTGAGGGTGTGGGCGGGTGATTGAGTGCCCTAGGGGCAGATAGGGGTCTAATCTGATAGGTAGCAGTGACAGGGGGTGATTGATGGGTAATTAGTGGGTGTTTAGGGTAGAGAATAGATGGAAACACTGCGCTTGGGTGGTGATCTGATGTCGGATCTGCGGGCGATCTATTGGTGTGGGTGGGTGATCAGTTTGCCCGCAAGGGGCAGGTTAGGGGCTGATTGATGGGTGGCAGTGACAGCGGGTGATTGATGGGTGGCAGTGACAGGGGGTGATTGATGGGTGGCAGTGACAGGGGGTGATTGATGGGTGATTGATAGGTGATTGACAGGTAATCAGTGGGTTATTACAGGGGAGAACAGATGTAAATATTGCACTGGCGAATTGATAAGGGGGGGTCTGAGGGCAATCTGAGCGTGTAGGCGGGCAATTGGGTGCCTGCAAGGGGCAGATTAGGGTCTGATCTGATAGGTAACAGTGACAGGTGGTGATAGGGAGTGATTGATGGGTGATTGATGGGTAATTAGTGGGTGTTTAGAGGAGAGAATAGATGGAAACACTGCGCTTGGGTGGTGATCTGATGTCGGATCTGCGGGCGATCTATTGGTGTGGGTGGGTGATCAGATTGCCCGCAAGGGGCAGGTTAGGGGCTGATTGTTGGGTGGCAGTGACAGGGGGTGATTGATGGGTGATAGGTGATTGGCAGGTGATTGACAGGTGATCAGTGGGTTATTACAGGGAAGGACAGATGTAATTAATGCACTGGCGAATTGATAAGGGGGGGGGGGGGTCTGAGGGCAATCTGAGCGTGTGGGCGGGTGATTGGGTGCCCGCAAGGGGCAGATTAGGGTCTGATCTGATAGGTAACAGTGACAGGTGGTGATAGGGGGTGATTGATGGGTAATTAGTGGGTGTTTAGAGAAGATAACAGATGAAAACGATACATTTGGGAGGTAATCTGACGGCGGGTTTGCGGGCGATCTAATGGTGTGGGTGGGTGATCAGATTGCCCGCAAGGGGCAGGTTAGGGGCTGATTGATGGGTGGCAGTGACAGGGGGTGACAGGGGGTGATTGATGGGTGATAGGTGATTGGCAGGTGATTGACAGGTGATCAGTGGGTTATTACAGGGAAGAACAGATGTAATTAATGCACTGGTGAATTGATAAGGGGGGGTCAGAGGGCAATCTGAGCGTGTGGGCGGGTGATTGGGTGCCCGCAAGGGGCAGATTAGGGTCTGATCTGATAGGTAAAAGTGACAGGTGGTGATAGGGGGTGATTGATGGGTAATTAGTGGGTGTTTAGAGGAGAGAATAGATGTAAACAATGGATTTGGGAGGTGATCTGATGTCGGATCTGTGGGCGATCTATTGGTGTGGGGGGGTGATCAGATTGCCCGCAAGGGGCAGGTTAGGGGCTGATTGATGGGTGGCAGTGACAGGGGGTGATTGATGGGTGATTGACGGGTGATTTACAGGTGATTGACAGGTGATCAGGGGGATAGATGCATACAGTAAACAGGGGGGGGGGTCTGGGGGGGGGGTCTGGGGAGAATCTGAGGGGTGGGGGGTGATCAGGAGGGGGCAGGGAGCAGGGGGGGGGGATAAAAAAAAATAGCGTTGACAGATAGTGACAGGGAGTGATTGATGGGTGATTAGGGGGGTGATTGGGTGCAAACAGGGGTCTGGGGGGTGGGCAGGGGGGGGGTCTGATGGGTGCTGTGGGCGATCTGGGGCAGGGGGGGGAGAAATCAGTGTGCTTGGGTGCAGACTAGGGTGGCTGCAGCCTGCCCTGGTGGTCCCTCGGACACTGGGACCACCAGGGCAGGAGGCAGCCTGTATAATACACTTTGTAAACATTACAAAGTGTATTATACACTTTGTATGCGGCGATCGCGGGGTTAACATCCCGCCGGCGCTTCCGTATAGCCGGCGGGATGTTGCGGCGAGCGAGCGGTGACAGGCGCCGGCGGAGGATCGTGTCACGGATGACGCGATCGCTCCGCCCATGCCCTTAAATGGACCGCCGCCTCTGTGGGTGAGCCGGTCCTTAAGGGCTCCACTTCCCGGCCGCCTCTGTGCGTTAGGCGGTCAGGAAGTGGTTAACAGGAAACATCCATATCACTCTCAGTTAAGGTTCCCTTTAAGCAGTTAATAGCAAAGCCCCCATACATGCCAGATCCAAATGTGCTAGGTATGTTAAGAAGAACAGTAGAAACAGGATAAAATATTATTTCAAAAAGACTGTCGTTTTTGAGAAAATAGTTTTTAAAGTTACGAAAATAATTTTTTTTTATATGCGGTTAAATGACAGATAATGTATCTACTCATCGGTAGGGACAATTTTATCAACAGAAAGAGAAGTGATTTTGTTGTCGGGGTTTACTGGTGGTCAGTACACAGTGTGTAACTACCACCTGTAAACCGGGGGTACATTTCTAGCTTGTGTGGGCGCTTTGCTAATAACCTCTAATCTCGGCGGTAGTCTTCAAAGCAGTTAAGCCCCCAAATCTGCTAGTGAATTTTTGAAAATGTGTAAAAGCAAATTCTCATGCAAAAACACATCATTTTTCACAAAAAGGCTCACTAAGCGAAAATAGGCCAATTTGCTGCAAGATCAAACTTAAAAATGTGCGCACTCATTCATAATCTAAAATTTGACAATCATTTTTTTCATTGGGATTAAGTATCTAATTTTAGTACTTATATGACAAACAGAATAGTTTCAGGTCATATTTAGGCCATTCATCAGTCAAAAGGATTCACAAACTTATACATGCCACCCATTACTGATCAGTTAATCATCTAGATATCACAGAAAATAATTAATTTAGGGTTACCGAAGACACTGGTTACAACAAGAAAAAAAAAGTGATTTCCAAGGTTGCTCAGCAGGATTCCGAATGCGAAGTTTACCCGAAAATTCGGGTGATTTTTCAGGTTTGCCGAATGCGAACCCAAACAGTTCAAATCATGCCAAATCCGAATGCGAAGTTTCCCGAATGTGCGCACTCGAATACGGCCGGATGGCGCGGTAGGTTCGGGTTCGGCTTCGGGATTCGGGGATGACGTCATTGGGCCAATCAGAAGTCCTCCAGCCGAGGCAACCCTAGCAACCAATCAGAGGAGGGGAGCCTGGCTGGATGGTGTAAAGTGGCTGGATGGTGTAATGGTTAAGGGCTCTGCCTCTGATGCAGGAGACCAGGGTTCGAATCTCGGCTCTGCCTGTTCAGTAAGCCAGCACCTATTCAATAGGGGACCTTGGGCAAGTCTCCCTAACACTGCTACTGCCTATAGAGCGCGTCCTAGTGGCTGCAGCTCTGGCGCTTTGAGTCCGCCAGGAGAAAAGCGCAATACAAATGTTATTTGTCTTGTCTTTTCTCCCCTGCTCTATATAAGTTGGCGGCGATCTTGCGGAGCCATGTACTTGTGTGAATGTGCTGGTACTGAGAGATTCTCCAGTGCTGTGCTGCGTCTTAGCAAGTGCATTCCACTGCTAAACCTAGCGTTTTGCTTCCTAAACACCTCCTAAACACATTGATTGTAGTCTTATATAGTTAGCTAGTAATTTGATTGTTTGTCGTCAGCTAGTGTATAGTGTATACTGTGCTAGGCTAGTGTTAGTCTGTGTGCAGGCTTGGCCTGCTAGCCTAGGGCAGCCTTAGCCTACTACTAGCTTAGGAAGGGTAGGGATTCTAGTTAGTTGTGTACTAGTGTAGTTAATTATTTAGTACTGCTGTAGTCTGTTAGTTTATTAGCTTCAGTACTGTGTTAGTTAGTTACTGACTGTGTACACTGTACAGGCCAGCAAACCTGTTGTGATCTGTGACAGTCATCAGCCCGACCCTATTGATTGATTGCGTCTGACCGTGTGTGGCCGACTGTATTTGTCACCAACTGTCTGCGCCGCACAACTTCGTTATTTGAAGTACGCAAGGGATTTTTTAGTTACCTGCGTACGACTACTAGTACCCGTTCAGTTAATTTTTTGTACTGTTAGTGTGCGATTTTATTAGCTTCTGTACTGTGTGTAATAAATAATAGTTAGTCACATCACAGGCCAGCATCCATTGAGTGACCTGTGACTGTCACCTGCCCGACCGAATTGGTTGATTGTGTGCGTCTGACCGACTTTAATTGTATTTGTCACCAACTGTCTGCGCTGGTATCACTCACCCAGTGATACCCTTGACTTACGTTGTACTGTGCTAACTGCTCACTGGTATTAGTCATCTCATTAGCCAGTGATTCACTTCAGTTACTGTTTACAGACAGTCAGACTACCACTGCAGTTCATTCACCATGTTTCGTGAGCCCATCATGAGTTTCTCACAGACCTCCGCTGTGAGCAGCAATCCCAACAGCAGCAACAGCCAACGCCCCACACAAGTTATGACATCCACCCCTGCAGCCAGTGGTCAGCAGCCCTCCCTGAACGAGAGTGTTGTGTCCCTCGGTCCGGCGTCTGGGCAATTGAGACAATACATTGCCTGCTGCCAGTGCCACACGTCCCTCCTCCTCCTACTGCTGCTGTATTTATCCTCCTGCTGTCAGTGGTCCCACCGCCAGGGTCCACACAATACATTGCCTGCTGCTAATGCCGTACGTCACTTTTTTGTTTTGTTTTTTTAATTACACCTATTTCAATGTAATTTCCCTTTAAAAAAAAAAACGCATCCGAATTCCCGAACACAAATTTTTTACCAAATTTTGTTACCGACACCTGAACCGAATCTGAGTCGACTTTCGTGGACGAAGGTGAATTCGAATCCGAATGTCATGTGGACCCGAATTCAAATGTACCCGAACCGAATTTTGGTACATCTGAGCAAGCCTGGTGATTTCTGCTGTTATTCATTTAATACTGTTATTGAAGCAAAACAGGTCCATGACTTACCTTTTTTGGTAGTGAAATCAGAATCATCTATTGAGAATAACACAATTTCATTTATTCAGAATTTTGTAACATTGGTATCCGCCAGAATTTAGTCTTATATTGTTATTAAGATTAAAAAGTTTTTAGATATCTGAAGTTATTGATTTGTCTTTACCTGTATTAATTTCTGAGTATTATTTTATGACCTGCTGTTCATGTTATGAATGATCCATGTGCACCTATTATGTTACAGAAGAAATGCAACATACAAAGTTCATTACAGAAAAAAAGGCACTGATAGTTTTAGGGTTGTAATAACGGTACCAGACTTGAGTTTAAAGAGAACCTGAGGTGAAATTCAGGCCAAAAATCTATTACTTACCCAAGAAGAGGGAACCCTCTGGACCCTCCAGAACCGATTGTGCCACAGAGACTGTGTACCACAAAAACAGTGCACGCAGTTGCTGTTGAATGATTTTATGGGGATGTATATGTGTCTTTTGGAGGGAGGAAGTAAGTATGCTCCAAGAAGTTTTAGCATGTAGTGTTGGTGGTATAATGGTGAGGATAGCTGCCTTCCAAGCAGTAGACCTGGGTTCGATTCCTGGCCAATGTATGTGAGCTGGCTTTTGACATCCTACAATTCCCTAAGTAAGCTCATTTTTCTCTTGGGTATATCACAATGGTACATGCTAGGCTGGCTTCAGCATGTAGCATTGTAGTGAGTAGTGTTGGTGGTATAATGGTGAGGATAGCTGCCTTCCAAGCAGTAGACCTGGGTTCGATTCCTGGCCAATGTATGTGAGCTGGTTTTTGACATCCTACAATTCCCTGGAAGACAAGACAAGACAGGAGGAGAGGGAGGGAGGAGGAAGAAAAAGGACCAGAGGAACAGCCAACAGGTGCTATGGGCTACCATTTAGCATGAACAAGGTTTCATTTGCGATTACTTTAATGTTTCCGCCGGAATAAGGAATTATGCGGAATTTCGCAAAATGTCATAGCGACGGAATTTAGCGCTGGCGGAATACGCAAATTCCGGCAGAACGGAATTTGCTCTTTCCGATTATCCCTAGTCATCTGCTCCAATGAGCCATCTGCAAATAGAGGGAGAAAAACTAGAAGTTGTAACAGATTTCATCTTTCTGGGATTGAAGATCTCTGCAGATGGTGACTGCAGACATGAGGTTAAGAGATGCTCGTTGCTTGGAAGTAAAGTTATAGCAAGTTTGGATAAGATACTAAAGTATACATATGACACTTTACCAACAAAGATCTGGATAGTTAACCTCCTGAGCGGTATGGACGAGCTCAGCTCGTCCATCACCGCCGGAGGCTGCCGCTCAGGCCCTGCTGGGCCGATTTTTATCAAATAAAGTGCAGCACACGCAGCCGGCACTTTGCCAGCCGCGTGTGCTGCCTGATCGCCGCCGCTCTGCGGCGATTCGCCGCGAGCTGCGGCGAAAGAGGGCCCCCCTAGCCGCCTGAGCCCTGCGCAGCCGGAACAAAAAGTTCCGGCCAGCGCTAAGGGCTGGATCGGAGGCGGCTGACGTCAGGACGTCGGCTGACGTCCATGACGTCACTCCGCTCGTCGCCATGGCGACGATCTAAGCAAAACAAGGAAGGCCGCTCATTGCGGCCTTCCTTGTTTATTATGGGCGCCGGAGGCGATCGGAAGAACGCCTCCGGAGCGCCCTCTAGTGGGCTTTCATGCAGCCAACTTTCAGTTGGCTGCATGAAATAGTTTTTTTTCAATTAAAAAAAAACCCTCCCGCAGCCTCCCTGGCGATCTCAATAGAACGCCGAGGAGGTTAAAGCTACTGTATGATCTTTCCAGCAGTAACATATGGCTGTGAACGTTGGACTATAAATAAGGTCATGCATGCTAAAACCGATGGTGTGGAGAAAACCACTGAGCTTTCCCTGACCTGCTTGAAGATTTAAAGAGAGTCTGAAGCGAGAATAAATCTCGCTTCAGACCTCATAAATAGCAGGGGCACGTGTGCCCCTGCTAAAACGGCGCTATAGCGCGGCTTAACGGGGGTCCCTTCACCCCCAAATCCCCCTCGATACACCCGGGGAGCGCTTCCTGGTTGGGGCAGGGCTAACCGCTGCAGCCCTGCCCCACGCGCGTCTGTCAGCGCGTATCTCCGCCTCTCCCCCGCCCCTCTCAGTCTTCCTTCACTGAGAGGGGCGGGGGAGAGGCGGCGATGCGCCGCTGACAGACGCGACTGGAGGCAGGGCTGCAGCCGTTAGCCCTGCCTCCAGGAAGGGAAATTCTGCGACCTTTCTACGACACACTTTTGCGGGGGGTGGGTTGGGGGTGAAGGGACCCCCGTTTAGCCGCGGGATAGTGGCGTTTTAGCAGGGGCACATGTGCCCCTGCTATTTATGAGCTCTGAAGCGAGATTTATTCTCGCTTCAGAGTCTCTTTAACTAATACTTAAATAAATAATGCCAGAGTGGTCACTAGAAGGGCTGATACTACTATTAAAACTCAAATACTTTGGTCACATAATGAGAAGACCGGAATCTTTGGAAAAAAATCCTTGATGCTTGTAAAATAAATTGAGGGCAAAAGAAGAGGATGGCAGAGGCTAAAACAGATAGACAGCATATGTGAAGCTATGAACATGCCTATGCAACAGCTGAAAGAATGAGTGATTGACAGAGACATCTGGCATGCAGAAGTACATATGGTTAGGAACAGTCAACTGAATAAATGAAGAAGAGGAGATACAGTATAAACATAGCCATGCTGTAAGAGGATATCAGCCTGCTACAGTCACGTCAACATAGTACAGGTGGGCAATGAATAACAGTGCAATTAATTATGCATACAGAAAGCCTGGAGGTTGTGGGCAATCTTACACCAAGAAGAGAAGTTTGAATTCTTTTCTTTCATCAAATGGCAACCACATCTTATATTAATAGTGGGAGCAGCATTTTTGAGTAAATTGTACAGTTGTGTGGATTTTTCCTTACTCTGTATTAAGTTACAGAGAGGTTTAATAGGTTGAACATGATGGATGTCTGCATTTTATTTTCAATCTTGATAACTATAGAAATATGCAACTTGACACCACTAAAATAATATATTTTTTTTTTTTATCGTTTATAAAAATCTAGAGTTATGCAGGAGATCCGCTCACAAATTGATGTCATCTTAAATGAGGTGAACTTAAATGATGAGGTGGACAGCATGGTGGCATAGTGGTTAACTGTCACCTTGCAGCGGTGGGTGCCTGGTTCGAATCTCAGCCAGGGCACTATCTGCACAGAGTTTGTATATTCTCTCTCTGTTTGTGTAGGTTTCTTCTGGACGCTACTGTTTCTTCTCACATCCCAAATTCCCCAAACATACAGATAGGTTAATTGGCTTCCCCCGATACATACCATACATAGACATATGACTATGGTAGCAATTCTATTGTGACTGAGAAAACTTGTTGGAGGCACCCAGAATAGAATTATCTTAAATCATAAGGTATAGGAGTAATTCAGTCTTACCTCCATAAATGTACAAACCATATGAGTAAAAGTTTTTAATGATGCACAAAAAAAGACAATACATTTCACGGGTACTGGCCTGTTTCCTCAGGTCAATTACAAAGTGCCTAAGTCTGTAGTAGTCACAGCTGTGGGTGTCTTTCTTTTTTGTGAAAAAGAGGCGCCCACAGCTGTGACTGCTACAGACTTAGGCACTTTGTTATTGACCTGAGGAAGAAGGCCAGTACGTGTGAAACGCGCTGTCTTTTTGTGCATCATTAAAAACTATTATATGGTTTGTCCGTGTATGGAGGTAAGTAGAATTACTCCTATACCTTATGATTTAAGTTAATTATATTCTGGACAGGGGTGCTTGGATACCCCTTTTCAAAATCCAGGTTGACCCGGATCCGGATACCCAGATATCCGGGTCCAGACCGGATATCCGGATCCGAACTGGTGGGTATGCGATTAAAATCGGGTATCCAACCCTACTATCCGGGGTATCCGGGCAAATTCGTATATCCAGGTAGAAAACCCGGAAGTGGCCCTTTAAACTGCTTTAAAAACGTTTTAGAGGGTATTTGAGGCATGTAGCATCGTTCTCTTTTAATTAGCAATAGAATCATACAAGGCGTACATTGGAAAAAGATACGAAGTTATATATACGAGTAGCTCACAATACAAAGCATATAAAGCTCATATGTATATTGGTAACACATATAGAGTCAAATATTGGGGACTTTACATAATAGTAGGACTCAAGGTCATCATAGTAGATCAGTGTCATTTGTTAGTTTGATCTAGAGTCACTGGCCATTGATGCCATCTGTGAACGATGGGAGTAGTTAGAGCCCCAATTGAAGGTGCTATTGATCTAATGCTTGGTATGAAAACAAAATAACTAGTTTTAACTGAGACAAAACTTTTCTGCGCTGCTCACACCAGGACACCCCCACCCCAATTATGAGGTATGTCATATAAAATAGATCATTGAGACTCAAAACTGTTGTAACGTGCCTCGGACCCCAGGGGATAGAGCATGTTGGATCCATGGCTGCCATATCTTGTCAAAGTGGAGGCTCCTGTCCCACAGGTTAGCCTTGATTTTTTCATTTAGCATAGTGGTGTGGATGCGGGTGCGGACGCATTGAAAAGAAAGAGTCTGCTTAAACCAACATGATGCAATATAGGTCTTAGTTGCATTCATAATAAACTGTATAAGCTTATGCTGGGAGTGGGGTAGCTTATCAGGCTGAAGACCTAAGAGGCAAATTGCTGGATCTATTTGTAATTGAAGTGAGAGAACAGAATTGATCTTGGCAACGACTCTCCTCCAAAGCTTAGCCACTATGGGGCAGGACCACCAAATATGGCAGAAGGAACCTGTGAGAACGCATCCTCTAAAACACAAGTCAGACCGGTCCGGGTATATTAGATGGATCTGAACGCTCTCTGGTGCATTAACTTCTTTAATTATACTTCCTGCACAAGGATGCAAATAAAACACGTACAATGTTCAATATGAATAAAAACTCATCATGATTATGTTGTATCACCGTGTCCCAGTTGTTACATCACCGATCTGGTCGCCTCCACACTATGGCCGGTAGTTGTGGGTGATCTACGGAATCCGGACACACCAGCGGGGTTTGGAACACAGGATTCTATGGTAGTTGCCCTGCGCCTAGGACGTCATGACGCGTTTCGGCGTTCCACGCCTTCGTCAGATGACGTCAAGGCGCAGGGGATTGAATTAAAAAGGCTTGGTGTTGCCTGGCAACCGAGCGGGCGCATGTATGGCGGCCGCGTCGGATCAAAATGATAGCATTTGTTTGATTTCCAGACGGACACACTTACGGCGGCCGTGTAGGATCAGGCTGACTATACGTGTCAAGCCTGTAGTGTATGGGGTTGCCTAGCAACATCCATGAGCTAACTGGATTACTACGCTCCTATGGCTAGGCTGATACGTTAAAAAGTACCACAAAAGATTTTTTATATATGTCACAAACTGGACATATCAAAATTTGGCAAACTTGCTCTGGTCCAGATGTATGACGTTGGGGAAACTCTTGTGAATGAATTCATTTACCATCCAATCAAAAGCTAAAGGTTGGCCCGCAAAGGTGAAAAGGGCTGTAGCGCATGTATATGCATATAGAATGTAGCGTAGACAACGGTAACGCTACATGCAAATACATGCATGCTGATTAGAGGGTTACAGTGGGGAAAGGATACACTTGCTGCAACAAATATAAATAAAAATAAACTGAGAGTAAAAAATGAAAATAAAAAATGAAAAGATAGTATGCTCACAGAATTGTTGTGAACTAAGTGGCCATTTGGCGGGCATATGGCCACTTAGTTCACAACAATTCTGTGAGCATACTATCTTTTCATTTTTTATTTTCATTTTTTACTCTCAGTTTATTTTTATTTATATTTGTTGCAGCAAGTGTATCCTTTCCCCACTGTAACCCTCTAATCAGCATGCATGTATTTGCATGTAGCGTTACCGTTGTCTACGCTACATTCTATATGCATATACATGCGCTACAGCCCTTTTCACCTTTGCGGGCCAACCTTTAGCTTTTGATTGGATGGTAAATGAATTCATTCACAAGAGTTTCCCCAACGTCATACATCTGGACCAGAGCAAGTTTGCCAAATTTTGATATGTCCAGTTTGTGACATATATAAAAAATCTTTTGTGGTACTTTTTAACGTATCAGCCTAGCCATAGGAGCGTAGTAATCCAGTTAGCTCATGGATGTTGCTAGGCAACCCCATACACTACAGGCTTGACACGTATAGTCAGCCTGATCCTACACGGCCGCCGTAAGTGTGTCCGTCTGGAAATCAAACAAATGCTATCATTTTGATCCGACGCGGCCGCCATACATGCGCCCGCTCGGTTGCCAGGCAACACCAAGCCTTTTTAATTCAATCCCCTGCGCCTTGACGTCATCTGACGAAGGCGTGGAACGCCGAAACGCGTCATGACGTCCTAGGCGCAGGGCAACTACCATAGAATCCTGTGTTCCAAACCCCGCTGGTGTGTCCGGATTCCGTAGATCACCCACAACTACCGGCCATAGTGTGGAGGCGACCAGATCGGTGATGTAACAACTGGGACACGGTGATACAACATAATCATGATGAGTTTTTATTCATATTGAACATTGTACGTGTTTTATTTGCATCCTTGTGCAGGAAGTATAATTAAAGAAGTTAATGCACCAGAGAGCGCTCCTCTCCCCCTTTTTTTCCTTCTGTTTTTTCCAGTAACGTTTACATTGATCCCAAAGTAAACAAGGAGCAGCACTCATTGGTGGCATAGCGAACTTTCTTTCTGGTGACATTACCTTGCTGAGCGCAGCGGATTAACTTGAAATATTAGATGGATCTTCTTGGGAACCAGATATGATCTATGTAGTACTCTCAAGGCAACCTCCATATCCACTACACAGAGACTCCCCTTTGAGAGAGTGTCAAAACATTGTACCCACTGGTCATCGGACAATGAGACATTGATATCATTTTCCCAGTCAATCTGGAAGTGGACTTTTGTATTCTGGGGATTGGAGTTAAAGATTGAGTATAGTAGTGATAAAATGCTCTTACGCAAAGGGTCTGCCAGGCACACAAGTTCAAAGGAGGTTGCCTTGATTTCCTGACCAGGCCTGGTTAGAGATGCAAGGAAATGATACAACTGGTGGGCTCTAAAGGACTCGGCAAATGGAATATTATGAATTTCACATAGCATATTTTTAGTTGGAGTGACGCCTGTCATTAGAATTCTATGAAGGCTTGTCAAGTCCTTCCGGGCCCACCAGGTAAACGAGGCCCTGTCAAGTCCAGCTGGAAAGTCTGGGTTTCCCAAAAATTCCATCAAGCGTGAGGGTAGCGATTGGAGGTTAAATTTATATCTGACCCTCTTCCATATCAGTAGGGAGTGATATGTGAAGGGGGACATCGTCTTTTTTTGTGTTGAGGCCCAATCCTTTTGACCACAAAAACCCCCTCCAGCTCATAGTGTATAATAGGTTATTTTCCAGGTCAACCCAGCGTGGTGCATGAGTTCCTGCATTAAGTGATGGTAGTACTGCAAGCTGTGCTGCTAAGTAATATTTATATAGATTTGGGACAGAAAGTCTCCCTCTTTTTTGTGGAGCATCATAGTGCTTTGTTTGATTCTTGTTTTTTTTTCCGCCCAGATAAATCTAAAGATCTGAGTCTGGAGTGGGGCTAGTGATCATTTAGGGACATCAACTGGGAGGGTGCGAAAGTAATACGTAATCTTGGGCAGGAGGGTCATCTTTACAGCTGTGACCCTACCTGCCCAAGACACATTATAGTTCATCCAAGAGAGTAAGAGGTCGTTAAGTGCCTTGAGTAGAGGAGATTTCCACTTGTAGATTTGAGAGGTGTCACTGGGTAGGTGTACTCCTAGATACTTTATGTAATGTGGTCTATACTGAAACCTGAAGATGCTACTAATGTGCTCACCCATACCCCTGGGATAATTGCTGAACATAGCTTCCGACTTGTCAAGGTTCAGCTTAAGGCCAGACATTGTCTCGAATTGTTTGAGAAGTTTAAAGCCAATGGGTACCATTCAAAAAAAGGAAAAGTCAGATACTCACCTAAGGAGAGGGAAGGCTCGGTCCTAATGAGCCTTCCCTCTTCTCTCCCGGTGCCCTCAGTGCTGCGCTGGCTCCCCCGTTCGCGTCCGCCGCCGCAGGGACTTCGAAGGTCTTCGGGAGCTCTCGGGCTTCCGAAGACAGGCCGCTCCATACTACGTACGCACGAGCGCATCATAGAGGGCGCTCGCGCATGCGTAGTATGGAGCGGCCGCGTCATCGGGAGCCCGAGTGCTCCCGAAGGCTTCCGAAAGCTCCCTTCGGGCATGCGGAAGTAGCAGTATTTGACCGAACTGGTCGAATACTGCCACGGGGGATCCTGCGCGGGACCGGGCACCGGGAGAGGAGAGGGAAGGCTCATTAGGACCGAGCCTTCCCTCTCCTTAGGTGAGTATCTGACTTTTTGTATTTTTGAACGGTAAACATTCACATTAAGTAAGTTAGGGATAGATTTGACTGGGTTTGTGAGAGTCAGGAGGACATCGTCCGTAAATAAGCTTAATTTGTATACGGCTTTCCCCATTTTATAGCCTTGGATGTCAGGGTTATAGCGTATCGCTGCTGCCAAAGGCTCCATTACTAGAGCAAATATGGCAGGCGATAGGGGGCATCCTTGGCGGGTGCCTCTCCGTATTGGTATTGGGGCGGAGAAGGTGCTCGGGAGTTTTAAACGCGCATGAGGGATAGAGTAGAGTTTTTGTATTAGGTGGATAAAGGGCCCAGACACACCTGCCTTAGTAAGGACATTTAACATAAAAGACCATGAGATTGTATCGAAGGCCTTTTCAATATCTAAAGTGTAGAGAAACCGAGAGCCCAATATAGTGTAGTATGTGAAGCATAAATGAAATAAAGGTTATCGTGAGAAAATTATACTCACAAAGATTTCAATATCTAAGGCTAAAGTAACCAATTGGTGGCCTGATTTGGAAGCATGGTGCAATATGCCAAAGGTTTTGCGAATGTTATCCGCTGCTTGGCGGTAGGGTACGAAGCCCACCTGGTCCCGTTGGACCAGTGTTGGTAGAAGTTTATTGAGGCATGTGGCTACTAGTCAGGATTTTATAATCTTGGTTAAGAAGGGCTATGGGCCTATAGTTTTTAACACTTAGGGGGTCTCGGCCTTGTTTGGGGATAATGGTTATGTGTGCATCAAGGAATTCTGGGCAATTTAGCGGCTTGAGTCTTAATGTATTTAAACATTCGGTCAAATAGGGTATAATGATTGCAGATAATTTTTTATAGTAGATAGCGCTGAGACCATCTGGGCCTGGAGATTTATGGAGTTTGAGCTTTTTAATAGTGTCCTCCACCTCTTCCTCCGAGAACGCTTTATTTAATGACTTAGAGGCATCTAAGGGGAGAGTAGGTAGGTTTAGAGATTTAAGAAACTTCTGAATGTCATCTGAGGGAGCTGTGGGTTTGGTATCATAGAGATTGGAGTAATACTTATGAAAAGCTTCATAGATCATGTCCGGGTCACTTGTGACCTTGCCAGAGATGGTCCTGATTCTATGTATGTTGTTAATCCGTTGCTAATTCCGCAGCTTTCTAGCAAGCCAGGAGTCAGGCTTGTTAGCATATCTATAGTAGCTTGCTTTAGTGTACCTCAGGGTTTTGTCAGCAGGTTTGGCTAAGAGAACATCAAGTTGGGCTCGAGTGTCCCTAATCTGTTTGAGAAGGAAGAGAAAGGGACTCTGGTGATGTATATTTTGTAGGCGAAGAAGCTTAAATTTGAGGTTATCCAGTTCTTCGCATGAGCGCTTTTTAATTGAGCTAGCCATTCTGATCAGGTGCCCCCTGATGACGGCCTTATGAGCAATCCAGAGAATCACTGGGGAGATATTACCAGTATCATTGGAGTTAAAATATTGATCAAAGTGATCTGCTATATCCTGCCTAGTAGTATGGTTAATAACCAAGGACTCATTGAGCCTCCACCAAGAGCGGAGAAAGGGTTTGGTGTGCAAGTCAATGCTGAGAAGGAGGATGTCATGGTCTGATAAACTGGTAGGTATATGTCTCAGAAATTGCAGGGAAGGGACCAAGGATGTCGTGACCAGGACATGATCTATTTTAGCGTAAGAATTGTGGATATCAGAATAGTGCGTATAACCCCTTTTGACCCCATAGAGCTCCCTCCAAACATCTACAAGGAAATTGTTCTCTTGTAGAGTAGTTAGCTTAGTTCGTTGGGCTTTAGTACGTTTGTCTTTTGAGGGCTTGGCCTTGTCAAGCTTCTCATTCAGTGTGAAGTTAAAGTCTCCACACCATATGAAAATTGTGTTAGGACCAACCTCAAGTTGTTTCTGAATCTCACAGAAAGTGCGGAAAGCTTTCTCAGGGGGTAGGTGGCAGTTGATCAAAAATAGATTTTTATCATTAAGAGTTCCTTTGATGATGACAAAACGGCCCTCTGGGTCTGATTCTACTGTCCCAACTACCAGTGGAAGTGTGTTTTTTATAAGGATAGTGGTTCCTCTGTGTTTTTTAGAGGCTTGAGAGTGATATGCGGTCAAATAATGTTTATGAAAATAGCGAGGACATGATGTTGAAGAAAAATCTGTCTCCTGGAGGCAGATGATGTCTGGTTTATGTCGTAGTAGGGTTATGAAGGTTTTTCTGCGTTTAGCTGGGGAATTGAGGCCTCTAGTGTTGAAAGATAATAGCCTCAAAGAGTCCATGGAGTCAGGGATACTAAGGCTTCAGATAAGGTTATAAGTCGGGATGTCCCAGTGCGAGCAGCAGCAAACAATGAACATTTAAACAAAAACAAAAACATTAATAATACAGAAAACAGGAGTACAGAGGTCAAGGCCTCTGTTTCACAACCGGGTAGATTTCCAGTTGGGTTCTGGTTGAGTTGTGGGAGGAAAGGAGCGCCTATTCCTCCCCCAAGTCCACCAATCAGTGAGAGCAACAATGAAAATCCGACCGGGAGAAAGGCATCTAAATTTTCTTGTTGAAAATAGCCATGCAGTTAAAATGAAGGCTAGCCTGTTGCAATAATTAGTATACATAGGCAAAAAGAAAAAAAAGGGGGGGGGGGGGGGCAAAAATAGGGGAGAGAAGGGGAAGGGTAGTGATGCTCGGATGTGCCTCATCCACGAATTCGGAAATCCGCGTGGTTGAAAAAAAAAATCCACATTCGGCCCCGCCGCATGCGGATTTGCGGTCGCGTCCACGCAACCACGCGGATTTTTTCCCGTGAATGGCATAATCACGCGTGGATTCACGCCCGGAGGCGGATTTTCTTTTAACGTTAATAACAAAGCCCCCATACATGCTACAGTCCCCCAAATAGCATGGATTATCGAGGTGATAAGGGGCAACATAACTTCAACATAAAAAATTCCCCCAAAAATTTTTTTCTAGAGAAAATGGATTTTAAAGTGAAATCAACACTTTAAATGGGGCTATTAATTGGTAATAAGTGGTTTTAAAAAGGGATATACGCGTTAAGCAGTCAAAGAGGTGAAGGCGAGTTCCAATGGCACTTGGCGGCGAAGGTACCGCTGGAGGCGGATGAGTGGCTGACGGCAAAAAGGCTCCAGAGAGGTTTTTGTAATATTTTTTTTGGGTTTTTTTGCAGCAATTAGCAATGACATCGCAGCAGAGTTGTCAGTGGACACGGGCAGTGTGAACGCAGAGTGCAGTGGTGGTAGCGACTGAGTCAGGAGAAGGACTATGCGGGCGGTCAGTTCAGCAGCACAGAAGGACCACGGCAACATACTGGTGGTAGTAGTAGCAGCACAGCGTCATAGTGCTGGCCAAAAAATTAAATGCACCCGGCGACCCGGGCAATGTGAACGCAGAGTGTAGTAGCGACTGAGTCAGGAGGACAAAGCGGGCGGTCAGTTCAGCAGCAGCAGCACAGTAGTAGTAGCACAGCGTCATAGTGCTGGCCCAAAAATTAAATGCACCCGGCGACCCGGGCAGTGTGAACGCAGAGTGTAGTAGCGACTGAGTCAGGAGGACAAAGCGGGCGGTCAGTTCAGCAGCAGCAGCACAGTAGTAGTAGCACAGCGTCATAGTGCTGGCCAAAAAATTAAATGCACCCGGTGACCCGGGCAGTGTGAACGCAGAGTGTAGTAGCGACTGAGTCAGGAGGACAAAGCGGGCGGTCAGTTCAGCAGCAGCAGCACAGTAGTAGTAGCACAGCATCATAGTGCTGGCCAAAAAATGAAATGCACCCGGTGACCCGGGCAGTGTGAACGCAGAGTGTAGTAGCGACTGAGTCAGGAGGACAAAGCGGGCGGTCAGTTCAGCAGCAGCAGCAGCACAGTAGTAGTAGCACAGCGTCATAGTGCTGGCCCAAAAATTAAATGCACCCGGCGACCCGGGCAGTGTGAACGCAGAGTGTAGTAGCGACTGAGTCAGGAGGACAAAGCGGGCGGTCAGTTCAGCAGCAGCAGCACAGTAGTAGTAGCACAGCGTCATAGTGCTGGCCAAAAAATTAAATGCACCCGGTGACCCGGGCAGTGTGAACGCAGAGTGTAGTAGCGACTGAGTCAGGAGGACAAAGCGGGCGGTCAGTTCAGCAGCAGCAGCACAGTAGTAGTAGCACAGCGTCATAGTGCTGGCCAAAACATTAAATGCACCCGGTGACCCGGGCAGTGTGAACGCAGAGTGTAGTAGCGACTGAGTCAGGAGGACAAAGCGGGCGGTCAGTTCAGCAGCTCAGAAGGAGGACCATGGCAACTTACTGGTAGTAGTACCATAACACCAAAAAATTAACCAAGGTAGGCACTAGGCAGGTAGTAAATGTCTTTATATAGGCAGGCATAGTTAACAACAGCACATGCAGCAGCCACTTCATGTCCCCCTGTGTCCGACAATAGGGGCCAGGAACTCGCCTTCCACCCAAGCCTGGTTGATTTTCAGGAAGGTGAGTTTGTCCACAGAGGCGTGGGAGAGCCGAGAGCGCTTCTCTGTGACCACGCCACCGGCCGCACTAAAGCATCTCTCTGAGAGGACACTGGAAGGAGGGCAGGATAGGAGTTCCAGGGCGTACTGGGAAAGCTCGCTCCAGATGTCCAGTCTCTTGACCCAGTACTCCAAGGGGTCCACGGGGCTGTCGGTGTCACTGAGCCCGCTGGATGACCCCATATAGTCAGACACCATGGTGGTCAGTCGTTGCTTGTGCTGGTTTGGTGGTGGATGCTGTGGCGGGCACCTCTGTTCTGGGCTGCTGCACTGCATACAGGCTCTTGCTTAGGCTCTTCAGGTCTCCGGGGCGCCAGTTGCTGCTGCTGCTGCTGTTGGTTGTTGTTGTGCTGCTAGTGGCAATGGTAGGCACCTCTTGCTGGCTTGGCAGAGCAGTTACAGTGGGGGTGGAAGGCTGGGGGAATGCTTCCAGTAGTCTGCGCACAAGGGCCTCCTTCAACTCCCTTGTGCGTTGCTCGGTGGTGGATGGCGTCATTAAGTCTCCCAGCTTCCCCTTCAGACGGGGATCAAGCATCAAGGTAATCCAGATGTCCTCCCTTGAACGCATCTGGATCACCTGGGGGTCCCTGTGAAGGCAGCGCAACATGTGCACAGCCATGGGAAACAAGTGGGCCCTGCCAGCAAGATCTTCCTCGTCCTCGCCATTGTCCCATAACGCATGCCTGTCCTCTTCCTGTGCCATGTCGTTGTCCTCCTCAAACCGCCATCCACGTACAACGCCTGCTGCACTCTGCTCCTCCTCCTCATTCAGGTTAGGGACCTCCAACTCTTCCACTACCTGCTGTGAGCCCTCCTCTGAGCTGGACTGTGCTGCCATCTGCTCCTGTTCTTCCAACTGCCTCAGGGCTTCATCCCCACGCTCAATTAAATTGTCCATTGCCTGCTCCAGTAGACAAACCAAGGGCACCCACTGGCACACAGAGGCCCGCTCCTCACTGACCATCTTGGTTGCCTCCAGGAAGGGACTCAGCACCAGGCATACTTGCTGCATCAGTGTCCACTGAGTGGCAGTAATCATGGGGACTTGCTGGTTGCTGGGGACACTTGGGTCTAGCATGTAGGCCCTAAGAGCCAGCCTGTGCTGACACAGCCGCTCCAACATGGCCAGAGTCGAATTCCAGCGAACTGGCATGTCGATGATCAGCCGGTGTTGTGGCCTTCCATACTGCTGCTGTAAGGTGGACAAGAGTGCAGAGGCAGTGGCTGACAGGCGGAAAAAGCGTACCACCGCCCGGGCATCCTGCAGCAGCTCGCTCATCCCCTGGTAGGTGCGCAAGAAGCGCTGCACCACAAGATTGAGCACGTGGGCCAAGCAGGGGATGTGCTGGAGGTTTCCCTGCTGCACTGCTGCCACCAGGTTGGCCCCGTTATCGGCTGCCACATACCCCACTTTCAGGCCTCTGGGGGTCAGCCACCTCCGCTCCTGCTTCCTGAGGGCGGCCAGGACGTTGGTGGCCGTAAGCCTCTCCTTCCCCAGGGTCACCAATTTTAAAAGGGCTTGGCAGTGCCGAGGCTTGGCGCTGCTGCTGCCGAGGCGGGCTTGCTTTCCGGGTGCTGAGGGAGTGTCGTGACAGGACCCTTCTGCATCCCCCCTGATCCCGCGTGGTGGCACCACTAGCTGGGCTGATGCGCTCTTGTCCTCCCTCCCTTCCATCAGTGTCACCCAGTGGGCCGTAAAGGACAGGTAGCGACCTGTCCCAAATCTGCTACTCCACGAGTCCATGGTCACGTGGACCCGCTTGCCCACAGAGTAGTCCAGGGAACGGGCCACGTTTTCCACCGCAAACTTGTGGAGTGCTGGGATCGCGCTCCTGCTGAAATAGTGGCGACTGGGGACTTGCCACTCGGGGATGCCAAATTGGAGCAGCGTCCGCATGGCGCTCCCCTCCTGCACCAGGGAGTAGGGAAGCAGCTGTGATGCCATGGCCCGGGCCAGCAAGCCATTTAGTTTGCGGATCCGCCTGTGGCTTGGAGGCAGAGGCTTGGTCAGACCCTGAAAGGTGTCGCTCAGCAGGGTCTGACGACGCTGGGATGCAGGGGAGACAGAGGAGAGAGACGAACACTGGCTGCCAGCCTCAATGTCTGTGTCCTGAGCAGCCGAGGTGGAAGAGCGCTTGCGTGCTACTACTGCTGCTGCTGTGGGGGATTCACGACTCTGAGGGAGGGAGGATGCTGCTGCGCTGGTGGGCCTTCTGCTCTCAGGAACCCCTGCCAGCAGTGCCTGCTTCCTCTTAAAGTCCGCATACTCGCGGCAGTGGCGGCTTCTCAGGTGGCCCTGGAGGGATGAGGTACCCATCTTGCTCAGACTTTTCCCACGGCTCAATCTTTTGCTGCATAACCTGCACACCGCATACCTTTTGTCATCAGTACATTCCTCAAAGCAATCCCACACTGGTGACTTTAATTTACTGCGGTCCCCACTAGCAGAGGGTGCAGAGGAGCAATGTGTGGTAGTAGTTGCCGGGGGTTGCATGGTGGTGGTGCCGGCTGAAGCAGTGTCCTGTCTACTTCCTCCACGCCCACTGCTGCCGATGCCCCTGCCCCTGCCTGACATATTGCGATATCCTTGCCTAGGCCGAGGTGACTCGTCATCCTGCTCTGCCTCTGACCATTCTTCCACGGACTCAGCAGGCTGCACATAGTTAGGGTCCACAACGTCGTCATCATCAGCAGCATCATCATAATCCAGCTCTTCCTCTGACTCCCCCGTCTCCTCTTCTGTCCCTACATCCCCAGACACAGACCCCTCTTCTTCATCACCAGAACTCAACAACGCTTGTGATTGTGGCCCGATCTCAATCTCTGCCACATCAGTCCCCAGTAAGTCCTGAGCTTCTTGCATCAGCAGGTTCCCAGATGCCGAACTGAGGGACAGAACGCTGTCATCCTGGGAGGGCTGCTGACCAGTGGGTGCTGGGGTGGATGTCACAACAAGCGTGGGATGTTGGCTGCTGCTGCTACTGCTTGGAGTGGTGCTCACAGTAGAGGTCTGGGAGGAAGTCATGATGTCCATGAGTACGTCAGGTTCCATTTGCTCAACCACCACACGGGGACCAGAAACTTTAAAATATTTGGACAATGGCGTCCGCTGACTCAGCCCATGCTTTGCTGCCCCCCTTTCTGCTGCATCACGACCACGTACAGCTGGGCGTCCTCTCCCTGGACGTGGAGCAGTCCCAGAAGTGGCTGAGGCAATTGAACTCCCTTTCCTCTCACCCCGCGAAACATGTTGCTAGTAATGAATCACTGGATGCAGTGGGCACAGTACAAGGTCACTGAAGGATGCAGTGGGCACAGTACAAGGTCACTGAAGGATGCAGTGGGCACAGCAGTGGCCACTGGATATACAACTAGGTCACTGAAGGATGCAGTGGCCACAGTACAAGGTCACTGAAGGATGCAGTGGGCACAGCAGTGGGCACTGGATATACAACTAGGTCACTGAAGGATGCAGTGGGCACAGTACAAGGTCACTGAAGGATGCAGTGGGCACAGTACAAGGTCACTGAAGGATGCACTGGGCACAGCAGTGGGCACTGGATATACAACTAGGTCACTGAAGGATGCAGTGGCCACAGTACAAGGTCACTGAAGGATGCAGTGGCCACAGTACAAGGTCACTGAAGGATGCAGTGGGCACAGCAGTGGGCACTGGATATACAACTAGGTCACTGAAGGATGCAGTGGCCACAGTACAAGGTCACTGAAGGATGCACTGGGCACAGCAGTGGGCACTGGATATACAACTAGGTCACTGAAGGATGCAGTGGGCACAGTACAAGGTCACTGAAGGATGCAGTGGCCACAGTACAAGGTCACTGAAGGATGCAGTGGGCACAGCAGTGGGCACTGGATATACAACTAGGTCACTGAAGGATGCAGTGGCCACAGTACAAGGTCACTGAAGGATGCACTGGGCACAGCAGTGGGCACTGGATATACAACTAGGTCACTGAAGGATGCAGTGGGCACAGTACAAGGTCACTGAAGGATGCAGTGGGCACAGTACAAGGTCACTGAAGGATGCAGTGGGCACAGCAGTGGCCACTGGATATACAACTAGGTCACTGAAGGATGCAGTGGCCACAGTACAAGGTCACTGAAGGATGCAGTGGGCACAGCAGTGGGCACTGGATATACAACTAGGTCACTGAAGGATGCAGTGGGCACACAAGGATGTCACACTGTGTAATGAGATGCTCATATGCCAGCGAGCGAGCGAGCAGTGGGCACTGGGCACGGCACAAGGTCACTGACAGAATGAATGAACAGCGCTGGCAGAGAGTGGCGGCGCCGGCGGTGTGACTGGCTGCCTGCAAATAGTACAAGTGTATAACTGTCACTGGAATATACAAGTGAACACTGCAGCTGCACTAACCTTCCTGCCTGCACTCTACACACAGATAATCCCCACTCCCACTACACTGCAGCACTGAACCTGCCTGCACAGCACTACACACAGTTAAATAATCACTAGACTCCCACACTCCCACTACACTACACTGACTACAACTAACTACAGCGATCACTCACTGACTAGCTAACTGTGTACAGTATAAGAGCAGTGTTAGCAAAAAAAACGCTTTGTTTATAACACAATAAATGCACTTGCTCAAACAACAATGGCCTGGAGATAATCCTCTCAGCACCACAGTCTAGCAAGGACAGAGCTTTTCCATCATGGCCGCCGCTTTATATTCAGGAGGGGAGGGCATAGATCCCCTCCTGTGATTGGTTGCTAGGGCCTGGCTGGGGCACTCTGATTGGCCTGCAATGTGTCACTTGACGCATTTCCGCAAACCACGACTTCAGCACCGGGTTTCACGAGCGTGAATGCGGATTTCTGTCCGCATTCACGCGAAGCCGAAGTAGATTTTCGTGGTTGAAAATCTATTCACGGATTTTCGTGTCCGAGGCGGAATGCGTCAAAATGGTCGTGAATCCACGCGTAAGCGTGATCACGACCTGGCGGTGAGCACCACTGGGGAAGGGTATGGAGATAGGGGAATGGGAAGGATAGGGGACGGACACAGGGTACATGGGGGTGGGAGAGGGGGGAAAGGGGGTGCCCCATCTTGTAGTGTGTTGCCTGGGTCAGGTTATTGAAAATCGTTATATAGCAAGATGTACAACAATTTTCCTATAACATTTTCATGCTTGCAATCATAAGGCATAGACCCTGGCAATAACATCACCTATGACCTAATAATAACTAAAGAGTTCAGAGCTAATCCTCTAAAACAGCAGATAAATAATGCATAACGGAGAGCTGTGGTTATAAGGCCTGTGCAACAATGTCAGTCCAGAGATTGTATGGTCTTCAGATCCAACCCCCCTCCTAGACCTCATCAAGGGGTACATTTTGTGCGGTGGTGGAAAGTCTCGTTGTAGCCCTTCCACAGAAGAAAACGGTGGCATAAAGTTCCATTTGGAAGAAATATGGTAAATGCGTTAGGACAAGTTTCACAAGTGCAAATGGTTTATAAATGGTTTATAAAGGCACTGCGGAGGTGCGGGAAGGCAAACTAAAGAAAGTCATATCCATAGGACAGAGTTAATACAATCTCATGGAGATGATGTAAGTTATAGGCCAGTAGGAGTACATAATAAACCTTTGGATAACAAGAACAAAAAGGCAGAAGCATCATTCTCTTTTAAAGGGAATTAATAATTGATGATGTGGGGACTTAAAATCCCTCAAAAAACAAAACAAAAAAAAATGGCTGTCAATTAACATCAGGCCTAGGTTCCAGGCAGCAGTCATGCAGCCCACATTGTGTCCAAAGTACAACGTGCCAAGTGCCAAGTGCAAAGTGCCATGTGCAAACACGTGCAAAGTGCCATGTGCAAAGTGCAAAGTGCCATGTGCAAACACGTGCAAAGTGCCATGTGCAAAGTGCCAAGTGCAAAGTACCACGTGCAAACACGTGAAAAGTGCCATGCGCAAAGTGCCAAGTGTGAAGTGCCACATGCAAACATGTGCAAAGTGCCAAGTTTAAGTGCCACGTGCAAACATGTGCAAAGTGCCAAGTTTAAGTGCCAAGTGCCACGTGCAAACACGTGCAAAGTGCCAAGTGCCACGTGCCAAGTGCCACGTGCAAACACGTGCAAAGTGCCAAGTGCCACGTGCAAACATGTGCAAAGTGCCAAGTGCCACGTGCAAACACGTGCAAAGTGCCAAGTGCCACGTGCAAACATGTGCAAAGTGCCAAGTGCCACGTGCAAACACGTGCAAAGTGCCAAGTGCCACGTGCAAACACGTGCAAAGTGCCAAGTGCCACGTGCAAACACGTGCAAAGTGCCAAGTGCCACGTGCAAACACTGCAAAGTGCCACGTGCAAACACGTGCAAAGTGCCAAGTGCCACGTGCAAAGTGCCACGTGCAAAATGCCACGTGCAAAGTGCCACGTGCACTTGCACTTTACACGTGGCACTTTGCACTTTGCACGTGTTTGCACGTGGCACTTTGCATGTGTTTGCACTTTGCACGTGTTTGCACGTGGCATTTTGCACGTGTTTGCATGTGGCACTTTGCACGTGTTTGCACGTGGCACTTTGCACGTGTTTGCACGTGGCACTTTGCACGTGTTTGCACGTGGCACTTTGCACGTGTTTGCACGTGGCACTTTGCACATGGCACTTTGCACGTGTCACTTTGCACGTGTTTGCATGTGGCACTTTGCACGTGTTTGCACGTGGCACTTTGCACGTGTTTGCACGTGGCACTTTGCACGTGTTTGCACGTGGCACTTTGCACTTGTTTGCACGTGGCACTTTGCACATGTTTGCACATGGCACTTTGCACATGTTTGCACGTGGCAGTCAACAACTGACCTGGTGTGTGCACAGCACACACACAAACACATAGCAGCTGCAGCAGCACTGCAGCAAACACTATACATGTCACACTATGACATCAATCAAGCTAATGAACGATTTACTATAGTGTAGTGATAGTGAAGGGGTTAATCACTGAACAGCTTATCATTGTGTACATCCCTTGGCCCAGCAGCACAGTCTCTAACTGTCACACTATGAGACATCAATCAAGCCAATTAACGATTTAACTATAGAGTAGTGAAGGGGTTAATCAATGAACAGCTTTACGTTTATAACTGTGTACAGCCCTTTGTAGGGCACCAGCACTGGAGCATGTCCCTCAGGAAGCATTCAGCAAGCCAGGACGATCTGTCTCATCATGGAAGCCCTCATTATACAGGGGGGCTAGCCAGTGTTCCTTTCTGTGATTGGGTGCCAGGGCTTAGGCTGGGAGGCCTCTGATTGGCTCAATGAGGTCAGGTGGTGCCGCCCAGGGTTTCCCTCTGATTGGTTGCTAGGGTTTCTGCTGGGAGCCCTCTGATTGGCTCCAGGACGTCATCACCTTAGTTACAGTATTTTGGATTCGGATATCCCCGGATATCCGCGGTTATTCCGGATTATGCGCCCAACTATCCACAGATAGCTATCCGGATTTCCCCAGCTATCTGGAATCCGGAATCCAATCCAAATAGGAACAAAAAGGATGGATATCCGGGTTACCCGGATATCCGTAATCCAGATGAGCATCCCTGATTCTGGGCGCCTCCAACAAGTTTTCTCAGTTGTAGTCCAACCCTTCAGGGTAGTATATGGTACACCACGTGTCCAAATACCTAAGGAGAGTGAGTGATCAGCACCTGCCAAGTGGATCTAGGATACCGAATGGGAGCAGTCAATTTCCCGTAATACTCTGTCGGTGGTTGCAGGAGTGCAACCCACCCTTGTGAGTATATCTTACTATCTTACTCATACCAATTTTACCTAACGATACTGCACCAGCGGGCTCCTGGTCTCTCTCATTACAGAACCTTGGCGGTTGGAATCTCAACCACCAGGGATCATCCTATGATTCTATTGTGAGCTCCTCTGAGGGCCATTATACTCGAGACATTGTACAGTGCTGCAGAAGATGTCTATATAAATACTAAATAATAATACAATTATAAACCAGGCAAGTTAAATCAGTACTAAATGGGAGAGAGATCTGAAGAGAACCTTCTCCGATGAGCAATGGGGAAAGATTCTTCTGTTTACTCATACATGCTCGATGACATCTAAGATGCAGGAGTCTAATAATTATTTACCAGATAGTATATGACTCTGGATAGACCGAGAATGATTTTTCACAATTGCCTTTGTACTGCCAGAGCACTAGAAATAGAGGGACAATTTTACACATATTTTGGGAATGTGTAACGTTGGCCGGGTTCTGGGAAGGGGTGAAACGATTCTGCTGTTTACCTGCTCTATGCAAATTCTTGGAGCATTAAAAAAGATCCAGCGTCATCTGATAAGTGTTATTAAAATTTTAGTTACTAGGAGATGGAAATCAATGACCCCTCTGAAAGTAACCAACTGGATTTAGGAGGTGGATTATATAAAGAACATGGAGGACCTAACTCACATGATACATGTCCAGACAGAGAAGTTACAAAACACATGGGCCCAGTGGCTAAAGTTTTGAAACTCAGAGGATTATGTGAAAGCACTTGATTATGCTTTCTTGACATTGGGGGGCATGGATAACAGAGAAAGATGATGGCAGGGTCTTCGAGGGAACTGTCTTTGGAGATGTCACCTGTGCTTGTTTTTGCCTTTGTGTTATGAAGTATGTTACGTAAAGAAGCTTGTGGAGCCTGATGCCATCTCTTAGTAACTGAGGAGAATGGAGCCAGTGTTGGAGGAAGTGGTATCACTAGCCGAAGAGAAGTGTAGGGGTTTGAAGACTATGGTTTTTTTTTTAGGTTCACCTTAGTGATTGGCCTACTCAGGATCACTTCAATAAATACCTGTTTTATAAATTGAAAGGATATGGATGTTTTATCTATGAGATTTCGATTTAGCTAATAATTCAGACCATGATTATATAGAGGCATTGCATTGGAATTTTTTAGATGTTTAAAAAAATTATATAATGATGGCAGCAAGACAGCATTTTGCTATTAAACAAGCAATAAATAACATGAGAAGAAAACTGATAAAAAAAGGGATTATTGAAAACTAGAGATGGCCCGAATCTCCGAGTTTCGGTTCGTGAACGGGTTTGCTCGAATTTTCACGAGCCGCAATAGACTTTAATCGGGAGGTGAACTTTGAAAACTAGAAAAAAATTATGCTGGCCACAAAAGTGATGGAAAAGATGTTTCAAGGGGTCTAACACCTGGAGGGGGGCATGGCATAATGGGATACATGCCAAAATTCCTGGGGAAAAATCTGGATTTGACGCAAAGCAGCGTTTTAAGGGCAGACATCACATTGAATGCTAAATTGCAGGCCTAAAGTGAGTGTAATTAGAGTACTGCTTCACACTGACACACCAAACTCACTGTGTAACGCACAGCACCATGGCAAGAGTGCAGGCCGTGGTGGTTTTCAAGCCCATATGGTCACCGGGCTGTGGTAGCTTAATGATAGAACACCAGTGACTGTCCAGCTGATCAAATTTAGTCTGTCCACAATGAAGCAACGACCTTATTATCTTTGGTGTGCCACCCTCCGAGACACTCATATAGCCGGCGGTCATTGCTTCATTGTGATACACAAGCCCCTTCACCACGGCATGGTAATTATCACGAAGGGGAATGGGCACATGTACATGCCTTTTGTTTTGTTGCTGCTGCTGCAGTGCAGCCAGAAAAATTAGTATAGCGGCCAGTGCTGGCAGCAGCCTTAAAAATTCAGGAATCCGCCTGGACCCTGTTGGTGGTGGCGGAAAAGGCAAGTGGCCTGCAGGCAGAGATGCTGTGTGTGGGGACTGACTTAGTCTTTGGGCGGGCAGTAGCCCTTCGGGATCCATGCCTCATACATTTTGATAAAAGTCAGGCACTGAACACTTTTGTGACTTAGGCGACTTCTCTTGTCAGTGACAATGCCTCCAGCTGCGCTGAAGGTCCTTTCTGACAGGACGGTTGAGGCAGGGCAAGACAGAAGTTCGATTGCAAATTGGGACAGCTCTGGCCACAGGTCAAGCCTGCGCACCCAGTAGTCCAAGGGTTCATCGCTGCTCAGTGTCTACATCCACACTTAAGGCCAGGTAGTCGGCTACCTGCCAATCCAGGCGTTGGTGGAGGGTGGATCTGGAAGGGCTAAGGCGAGGCGTTGGACTAAAGAATGTCCGCATGTCTGACATCACCATGAGATCGCTGGAGCATTCTGTCCTTGCCTGCGTGGACATGGGAGAAGGATTACTGGCAGTGGTACCTTTATTGCGTTGTGCTGTGACATCACCCTTATACGCACTGCAAAGCATACTTGCCAGCTTGTTCTGCATGTGTTGCATTCTTTCTGCCTTCAGGTGAGTTGGTAACATGTCCACCACTTTGTGCCTATACCGAGGGTCTAGCAGCATGGCCACCAAGTACAGGTCACTCCCCTTAAGTTTTTTTTATACGGGGGTCCCTCAACAGGCTGAACAGCATGAACGACGCCATCTGCACAAAGTTGGATCCAGACGTACTATCCATCTCCTCTTGCTCTTCCTCAGTGACATCAGGTAAGTCCTCCTCCTCCTCCCAGCCATGAACAATACCACGGGAACGTTGTGCAGCACAAGCCCCCTGCGACGCCTGCTGTGGTTGTTCTTCTGCTGCCGCCTCCTCCTCCTCCATAGAAACACCTTCCTCATCATCCGAGTCTGACTCCTCTTCCCCACACGACTCTTCCTCCTCCTCCCCCCTCTGTGCTGCCACAGGTGTTGAGGAAACATCTGGTTCTGATGAAATTTGCATCAGTGTCCAGTTGTTGGGCCACAACATCCCCATCTCCCCAGATTGTGTCCTTTTACTGTAATTGTACAGGTACTGGGTGATGGGTTTCTCCTGTTCTAGCAGGCGAGAGAACATGACCAGGATCGAATTCCAATGAGTCGGGCTATCACATATCAATCGTCTCATCGGCAAGTTGTTTCTCCGCTGAATGTCCGCAAAGCATGCCATTGCCGTGTAAGCCCGCCTGAAATGCCCACACAACTTCCTGGCCTGCTTCAGGATGTCCTCCAAGCCTGGGAACTTTGACACAAATCTTTGAATGACTAGATTCAGCACATGTGCCATGCAGGGTACGTGTCAGCTTTCCCAAATTTAAAGCGGAAAGGAGATTGCTGCCGTTGTCACACACCACGCTGCCGATCTCCAGCTGGTGCAGGGTCAGCCACTGATCCACCTGTTTGTTAAGAGCAGCCAGGAGAGCTGCTCCAGTGTTACTCTCCGCTTTGAGGCAAGACATGTCTAAGATGGCATGACACCGTCATACCTGGCATGCAGCATAGGCCCTGGGGAGATGGGGCTGCGTAGCTGGAGAGGAGATTGCGGCACCAGCCAAGGAGGAGGAGGAGTATGATGACAGTGAAGAGGATGTAGCAGCTGGAGAGGAGGTGGCAGGAGGCCTGCCTGCAATCCGTGGAGGTGTCACAAGTTGGTCCGCTGCACAGCCACGTACTCCCTGCTTGCCATTCGGTCACCAGGTTAAGTAATGTAGCGGCCCTGAACGTAACTTGACAGACCAGGCATCCGTGGTCAGGTGGACCCTTGACCCAACGCTGTGTGTCAGAGATTACACCACTTGCCTCTCCACTTCACGGTACAGTTTGGGTATCGCCTTTGTAGAGAAATAATTGCGGCCTGGCATCTTCCACTGCAGTGTCCCAATGCCCACAAATTTACGGAAGGCCTCAGAGTCTACCAACTTGTATGGTAACAGCTGGCGAGCTAACAGTTCTGCCAAGCCAGCTGTCAGATGCCGAGCAAGGGGGTGACTGGCAGAAATTGGCTTCTTCCGCTCAAAGATTTCCTTCATGGACACCTGGCTGCTGTGGGCAGAGGAGCAGGAACCGCTCAAGGGCAGAGGCGGAGTGGAGGAGGGTGGCTGTGAAGGTGCAAGGGAGAAAGCGGCTGAAGATGCTGCACCTAAAGGAGGAAGAGGTGCACATGAAAAAATTTCCAAACCTCTGAGCTCCCCTGGGGTGATGGCACTTTGGTGGCATCAGCAGCTGGCGTTGAAGGGCATGTTGGCTGGCTGTACATAAGTGGCGATACATGCCACCAGCTGTTTCTGACGACAAGCTCCCCCTGCTTCTTTCAGGAACTCGTCTCCTCCTACTCCTCTCTGACTCCCCCATTGGTCATCTTGTCTCTTAGGAACCCATGTGGGATCCGTATCATAATAATCATCCTGCCCAGCTTTGCTTGCCTCAGACACCTCCAAACTGCACCAACAGCAGGTACTTCATCCTCCTCCTCCTCACACATTACATCCATAGTGTCGCCTAACTCACACATATGAGGTGGTGTAACTTGCTTAGCGCCTTCGTCTTGTTGTAGCAGTAGTGGCTGTGAATCAGTGATTTCTCCACCAAATAACTCCTGCGAAGTGTCAAATGCAGTGGATGTGGTGCTTGTAGTAGTGCTGGTGGCTGCAGAAGATGAGGTGTTCTGTGTTAAATAGTCAACAACGTCCTGACAATCTTGGGAGTTGATGGCACGTGCCTTCTTCAGAGCACTGTAATATGGGCCAGGGCTGTACAAAATCACATCAACACGACCTCGCACAGACCTGCGGTTGGCCTTCTTCTGGGTCTGCCTCTACCTCTTCCTCTACCTGGGTAGGTGGGTGCACTGAACACAACAGGTAGGTATATTCAGTGATGAGGTGAGTGCACTGAACACAACAGGTAGGTATAAGCAGTGATGAGGTGAGTGCACTGAACACAACAGGTAGGTATATGCAGTGATGAGGTGGGTTCACTGAAAATAACAGGTAGGTATATGCAGTGATGAGGTGGGTTCACTGAACACAACAGGTAGGTATATGCAGTGAAGAGGTAGGTTCACTGAACACAACTGGTAGGTATATGCAGTACTGGGTATTACAATGTGCACCTGTCCCACACAGGTAGTCACTGCATGTGCTGGGCCTGACTGGCAGTGGCACACACACACAGTATGAATTAGCAAGGCTGTCTATGCAACCCAAGTGTCAGTGGAACACACAGAAAAATAAATAAATCACAGGAACAAGATTAGCTCTCAAAAGAGTTGTGGAGTGCTATTTTAGCAATAAGAAATCAGCAAGGAGCAAGCTAACAAGCCTACAAGAGCCTAACTAATATTTCCCTATGAGAGAGTCTACAGCAGCTGTCCCGTCTCTAATTAGTGCAGGCACACGAGTGAGTGTAATGGCTGACAGTTCCTGCCTTTTATAAGGGGGAAGTGGCTCCAGGAGGGAGTGTAGCCTGATTGGCTACAATGTGCCTGCTGACTGTGATGTAGAGGGTCAAAGTGGACCTTAATGATGCATTATGCAAATCAAACTTCTGGAAAAGTTTGCGGTTCTCCGTGATCGCAAACCCCGGAAGTTCGCCGGGAGCCGTTCGCCGGCGAACCGTTCGGGCCATCTCTATTGAAAACTAGATTTTTGTATTTTAAAAAAGAATTGTAAAACCTAGATGTGTTTATAGAAAATGTTTACAGTTTTGTTTACCCTTTGTGGCAAAAAGGAAGGCAGCGCTCTTTCCCACTTTAAATTGCAAAGTATGTGCCTGCTGCCCCTTCATTTGGACAAAGACATTTATTTCTAGTTTTGGTTCTGTATATTACCACAATGAATTTTAAATGAAACCACTCATTGGGGAGAACAAAACGTTGCATAAAAATGTGAGGCAACTCAGGGGCGTAACTAGAAATCACTGGGCCCCCCTGCGAAAATTTGGATGGGCCCCCCCCCATAGGTACCAATTAATTGTAATGGGGCAGTGTTTCACTATAAAATAATTGTAATGGGGCAGCATTTCACCATAAAATAATCGTAATGCACCAGAAATTAATCGTAAAGTGGGCAGCATTTCACCATAAACAATCGTAAAGTGGGCAGCATTTCACCATAAAATAATCGTAAAGTGGGCAACATTTCACCATAAACTAATCGCAAAGTGGGCAGCATTTCGCCATAAACTAATCGTAAAGTGGGCAGCATTTCACCATAAACTAATCGTAAAGTGGGCAGCATTTCACCATAAACTAATCATAAAGTGGGCAGCATTTTACCATAAAATAATCGTAGAGTGGGCAGCATTTCACCATAAAATAATCGTAAAGTGGGCAGCAGTCACCAGAAAATCGCAATGTGGGCAGCAGTCACCAGAAAATCGCAATGTGGGCAGCGTTCACCAGAAAATTGTACAGTGGGCAGCAGCCATCAGAAAATCGTAATGTGGGCAGCAGGCACCAGAAAATCGCAATGTGGGCAGCAGGCACCAGAAAATCGTACAGTGGGCAGCAGTCACCAGAAAATTCGTACAGTGGGCAGCAGTCACCAGAAAATCGTACAGTGGGCAGCAGTCAACAGAAAATCGTACAGTGGGCAGCAGTCAACAGAAAATCGTACAGTGGGCAGCAGTCACCAGAAAATCGCAATGTGGGCAGCAGTCACCAGAAAATCGTACAGTGGGCAGCAGTCAACAGAAAATCGCAATGTGGGCAGCGTTCACCAGAAAATTGTACAGTGGGCAGCAGTCACCAGAAAATCGTACAGTGGACAGCAATCACCAGAAAAATCGCAATGTGGGCAGCAGTCACCAGAAAATCGTACAGTGGGCAGCAGTCAACAGAAAATCGTACAGTGGACAGCAGTCAACAGAAAATCGCAATGTGGGCAGCAGTCACCAGAAAATCGTACAGTGGGCAGCAGTCACCAGAAAAAGTGCAATGTGGGCAGCAGTCACTAGAAAATCATACAGTGGGCAGCAGGCACCAGAAAAATCGCAATGTGGGCAGCAGGCACCAGAAAAATCGCAATGTGGGCAGCAGACACCAGTAAAATCGCAATGTGGGCAGCAGGCACCAGAAAATTGCAATGTGGGCAGCAGTCAACAGAAAATCGCAATGTGGGCAGCAGACACTTGAAAATCGCAATGTGGGCAGCAGGCACCAGAAAAATCACAATGTGGGCAGCAGTCAACAGAAAATAGAACATTGGACAGCACCTGTAAAAAAAACAAAAAAAAACAAAAAACAAACAAAAAAAACCAATTCACTCACCTGGCAGAAGTCTCCTCTCCTGGCCTCAGATCCCCCGATGATCCTCCTGCACATCTCCCGTGCTGACCGGCAGAGTGCAGGGCTACGGCAAGATGGCTCCCGAAGCCCTGTACTGGAGACACAAATAGTCTCCAGAGCAGGGCTTCAGCGGCCATCTTGCCATAGCCCTGCTCTGCCTCCCGGGAGACAGACTGCGGCTGCAGGGAATGAACTGGCCCGGCGTCTATTAGAAGCTGCGGCCAGTTCCACACCTGGCTGGGGGGTCTTAGAATCGCCCCTGCACATGGCTTGCGGGCCCCGGACGGCCCCGGGCCCCTCTGCGGCTGAGGGGGTCGCATCCCCGGTGGTTACGCCGGTGAGGCAACTAAAGCATTTTTTAACACAATCCTTACATTTCAGGGTTTTAAAAGTAATTGTACAATTTACTCAAAAGCTATTTCATAGATAGGTGTTGGCAAGTCCATTGTTACGTAATTATTGCCTGGAGTTGATATAATGTGGTGTGCTGGCTTGTGGAAGATTTTGCTGTGAACAGACAACATGCTGTCAAAGGCGCTCTACATGCAGGTGAAAGAAGCCATCTTTAGGGCTGGTGCACACCTAGAGTGCTTCTGCACACTTTTAAAATTGCTAGCACTTTCAAAAGTGGTTGGCTAATGTTTTTCTATGGGATGAATCACACCAGAGCGATGTAATTGTTAGAGAAACTTAAACGCGGGTTCTGCAGGCGGGCGGGGCTAACTGTAATGTACTTATACCCGCTAGTGTAGTTACAAAAAATAAATAAATATTGTTTAATGGCAAACATCAAGAGCACGTTATGCACATTTCAGATATATGCAGGATTTTTCTGCTAAAATACAGAAATATGTTTCTATAAAGGTGTTGATATGCTGTGCCGTTGCATATTTTTCACAGCAAGGAGCACGCTGACTGGTACTGGCAGTGGCACTGGCCCAGTGGCCCGTCTGACCGGATGGACTGCCTGCCTGGCAGGCACTGGCAGAGTGGCGGACTGGAGGCAGCTCAGGCAGCGGTGGCAAGCAACAACAACAGTTTACAAAATGGAAGAGAGGAGCAGATAATGAGAGATACAGTGTGACTGACTGACAGGTGCATGTAGCGCACAGGGGGTCAGTCAGCCTTGAAAACAACACTGTGACTGGGTGGCTCTAATAGAGAGGGGAGGAGGCAGGAGACAGGCAGCCAGCACTGAGCACACAAAGATCTTGATCCAGAGCACACACAGCAGCATCTGTGTCTCTCTCAGTCTCAAATACAAATGGTGCGGGTGGGCAGGCTGGCATTTAACGCTCTTCGAGTAGCGTATGATGTCATACACTAAGCGGAGGACTCGGAGGAGCTTGAACCAATTGCGCACAGCCAAGCAGTCATGTGACTGAACAGTCACATGACCGCTGCGCACCTCCCACCGATTGACGTCCGTGCCGTCTCCTCGCCTCGCCGGCTCTGCATTCCAGAATCAGGAAATAGGTGGAGGAGGCAGCCGGGCTACGTTTAAGGGGCAGAGTGATTATTGCCCCACGCTAGAGCCAGCCCCGCTTCCACACCTGTACTAGTCTACCAACAGGTAACAGCTTCGACACTCCGAATCTAAAAGACTCAGTGGAGTGACAGTATTGTATAATCACAAAACAGAAGCTAAGCAAGCTGAAATAATACTAACCATTAAATCTCAACAATGTGCAGCAGGAATTGCTTATTTATGAAGTGAATTTTTACTTTCAGCATTTTCCCATATGTAATTTGAAAGAGGAAAGGCAGCATATTGAAATCAAAAAGCAACCTTCTGAATCACACACAGGAAAAAACAGGCAGCATGCTGCATAATTTCACATCACGTATGCAAGTCACCTATAGCTGCGCATGGCACGGCTAGAGGGATTGGCACGTGTACACACCTTGTTCCGTCCTGCGATTGGAAATGGCCTCTTTAACTTTTGATGTCAATATGTGTAAACAAGTAAAATACGCAAGAAGCAATATTTGTATTGACGCCTTCTAATGTATCCATTATCCAGTGAAAGCAATCACTAAAGAGGAACTGTACTAAAAATAATGTAACGAATGCTTTCTTTGCTGAAACAAAAGTAAAAGTTAGAGGGGTTTTACTAACACTTTCAACAAATGATCATTGCTATTTGTTACAGTAGAGATAATTTGTTAATAAGGCACTTATTTACCAATCTGTCCTCTAACTGCTGCCGCTGGGGGCGAGCATGCGTGCCGCTCATAATCATCAATAGAGGAGTACCTATGCCCATGGGATAATAAGTCAAGTCTGGAAGGGCATAAATATACAGCCATAATCGAGGCAACTGGTTGAAGCACACAACTAGAAACAGTAAAGATATTGATAGTAGGAAATTTATAAACAAACTGGGTCTAATGTACTTACTGTAGATTCTCAGAGTTAGGAAAATAATGGACAAGGGCCCATCTGCACCTGTAACAGTGCACAATGCTTGCCAACATTGCTGGCCATGGTGGTACAAGGTATGGCATGGCCCCAACAGTGTAAAGGGGCTGTATATACACTATATCAAAATGCAGCTGTTTACATTGTTTTCTATCTCAGTCCCCACACATTTAGTTAACTACAGCAGTGTATCCCAACCCTGTCCTCAAGGCCCACCAACACTGCATGTTTTATAGAAATCCAGACTGGTGTAGTTAACCAGCTCTGCTGTTACACAGACTACCCCACACGTGAATACATGGGGCTTTAAAGAGAATCTGTACTTTAAAATTCTTACAATAAAAAGCATACCATTCTATTCATTATGTTCTCCTGGGCCCCTCTGTGCTGTTTCTGCCACTGCCTGCTGCAATCCTGGCTTGTAATTGCCAGTTTTAGATGGTGTTTACAAACAAAAGACATGGCTGTTACCAGCTTGTGATAGGCTGTGGAGAGGGTGTGTATAGCTTCTGCCAATAACAGCAGACAGCACATTCCTGCCTGAGCCTGACAGAGCCTACAGAAGATTAGATTATATAACAGAGATAACACAGCCACTGCGCAACTAGAAAAGGCTGCAGTAAGCCAGACCACATTTGAACAGGTATAGGAATTTATAGGATAGAAGAAATAAGGCTGAAAATTTTGTTACAGAGTCTCTTTAAAATATGTACTGTTGGTGGGCCTTTAGACTTGGGGTGAGGAACTCTGATAACAGTACAATAAATGTTTATGTTACTTACTGAAAGTTGGCGGTGATTCAGAGGAGCTTTGATTTGTTGATGGATAAGTTGTCTTACTTTTAGTTAATGATACACTCTGTGAATATCCAGTTTGCATTTCTGCAGCTGTGCTTGAAGGTTTGGTAGCTTTAGTTATCTTTGAAAGTCCAGTGTAAATTGAAAACATTGTGTTGTTGAGGGTAGGTGTGGTGGTGAGCTGGGTCGAAGATCTCAGTGTCGTCAGAGTACTAATATGCATAGTTTTAATGGATGTGGAGGAACTTAATGGGATAGTTTTTGACACTGGAATTGTGTCAGAATAAAAGTGTGTTGTGGGTGTAAATGTTGTTGGTGTGGTGACCATCTTAAGAAATGAACCAGTAACATAAATATTTGTTGTTCTAGATTCAATAGTCGCTTTAGAGGTGGTTTCAGTAGTTTCACTGGGTGAGGGAGAACTTATCATGACAGTCCTAGACACCGAAAAAGTGTCAGGATAAGTGAGTGTTGTTGCAGGTGTAAGGGTAGGGGTATAAGTAGTTGTAATTAATGAAGGCAAACTTGAAGAAAACTCCTTGTGAATTGTTCTGGGAACAGTAGTTGGTGACAAAGTGAAAGGAATGATGGATGAGGTTAGCTTTGGAGTAGTCGATGAGATGTGTGATGTCAATTCAGATTCTGTTACTTTTCTTGTAATTGAAAAGCCTTCCTTTGTTGAGGATGAAACACTAGCTGAGATTACATTGGTTCCATTGGTTGGTTTTGCAGTTGAGTGTAGAGCAGAATATGAGGAGGGAGTACTGAGTGACTTAAGCAAGGCTGTATAAAATGTGCTCCTGCTGCTGGTTTCTGTTGTTTTAGATTCCAATGAAATTCCGGTGGGAAGGATCTCCGTTAAGAACTCTGTGATGGTAACTAGAGATTTAGAGGGTGAAAACAAGGTTAGTCTCATCATATCAACAAGCACTTCTGAAGACATTTAAACTGATGATGAAATAAATACAGTAATCAAATCTTATTGGCTTTAGTTCTTAGAGTGTGTGTAAGGAATCCAGTGGAGAAGGATAGATTGGTGGATGGGGCTTTCAATGCCGTATGGTGTGCTGAGCCAGACTTCTGGAAAGGCCTCAAAAACCATATCCTTGGGCACTGAAAAAACAGAAGGTTAGAAGGGTGGATGGACTTAGGGAGAAATAAGAGGCCACATGTCAAAATAATCTCTCCTGCTCTGTAGCTGCCTTGCCTTGCTGCACACACAGCCTGAATTCTAGAGCTCTGTGCATCTTCCTTACTTCCTGGTTTGCGATGAGACTGGACTATCTCCTGATGATACAGGAACATACACGCTACAGTTTAGTGTCAGGGTTGTAGAGAAGAGCTCCACTTTACAACTCAAGCTGAGCTGAACAGTATAGCTGGTCAGAGTCTGTTAATGACTTAAGCAATTCCTTCTGTCCCCTGGCCCTGGACCAGAAAGAGATAAGGTGTTTTTTTCCCCTAGAGAAATTTATGGCAGCCCCTTCTAAATTAAATCTTACCCCCTTGCTGGCTTTTTATAAAGGTAGCAGTATTGCAGTAATTGTTAGCCATGTTAGCCATCAGTAAAAAAAATAATAAAAGAAAAATCTGTTAAAGAATCAGTAAAAGCATGAAAAGTCTGAAGAATGCTTAGCAATAATCAGATCCTTAACACATGCATTTTAGGGTCTTCTTGTTATTGGCAATTTATAACAAATATTGACTGCATCTATTATTATTATTTTAATAACATTTTGATAGCAAGATATTTTTTCAGTGCACAATCGTGTACTGTGCACAGTTCTTGCACAGTGACAGTGGTCTCTCCCTCTGTATGTGCTGGTAGTTGGGTACATTCACTAGACTGTAGTAAGCAGCATAATGTGTGTATTATACATGCAATGCATTGCGCTCTACTCATCGTGCGTAAGACTTTATGCACATCATTCATCTTACTACAGTTTAGTGAATATACCCATTGTTTCATCTCTCCTACTCCTTGGAGAGTTGACAGGGCTTCTAGGTCCCTTCAGTACTTCATCTGGCTACCTGTTCTTTGGGGGGGGGGGGGGGGGGTAGGAAAGCTGGTCAGGTGGAGGCTAGTGATAGTGGGCCTTGGGCGGTAAAAGGTACAAATCCAGCCCTGAAGGTGTTCTCCATTCAAAAGAGTCTTCCAGTTTTATTGTTGGGATTTTAAAACTACATAACTGTATTGATTCTACTATACACTCCCAAAAAGGTTATGAAGCTTTGGAAAATTTAAAGAACATTGGCAATGTTCTTTCTATATTTTATTGAAAACTGTACAAAAACCACACAACAACTGAAACTGACATTTTTTTGTTTTATAAAACAAATGTTCATTTTGAATTTTCATTAAGAAATAGACTGACTTTCTCATAAGTAAAGACAAACACTATATCAATAATCTGGGACTAACTGGACCACGGAATTTGAGGAGTAATAGAGTTATGAGGTGTATAACACTATTTAGACAGTATACACTTGACTTGCAGATTGAAAAAGGGCACTGTTGTATTTGGGTGCTGGTGGTGATAGCCACTAGTAGAATATCAGTAAAATTACCAATATTCTACCATTTGGCTCTAGCTAATACTGATAGGAAAATATCAGTAACAATTACTAATATTTTACTACCACCTGACCCTATTCTCACTTAAACCCTTTGTCTAACAATGCCTAACCCTAACCAACCCCCTGCTCACAATCTCTGCCAATATATATGATAATAATTGAGTGCCGCTGTTGCCGAAATTACTTTTCACATGACACCACTTTTCCTGCTTACATTTTTGCTATACATGTGAAGCAGATTTTGATTGGACAAAGTTGCCCAAAATGAAAACAGTATCCCCTATTGTTAGTAATAATTACTACTTAAGCCAGATCTCACAAGATGATTGGCCACTGCTATTGCAAAAAGAGGAGGTATTACAGAGTACCCAGTGAGGTTACAGAGAACCAGAAGCTCTTGGGATATTTGTAGAGTGCTAATGATTTGAATATTCAATCACTGTCTGAAGTTAAGCATTATGGTGTAACCTCCTGCTTATGTGAAGCCGAATTCTTTAAAATAATTTAAATTTTAAGAAAGTGAACTAGTTTGTGTCATTTTTCAGTAGATGAGTTTTGGGGGACTCTTTTTGACCAACTACAAAATATTAATAGTTTTCCATCTCCATGATTTAAATGGGTACCTCACAAATCACTCATTCCATTGTTTCAAAATGTACCTCTACTTCAGTCGATGTTGTAGGGCCTACTGGACCTCTGTTATGGTTATGTATTGTTGATCCTGTCACTAGCGGTTGGCACAGGCTCCCACACAGTGGAGTGTCTAAGTAGAAAATGGTCTTCACAGACCGTCCTTGCAGGGGGCTATGGCCTGCTACCCCTAGTGAACAGGAGATGTCTTTGCTGCAACCAACTAGCAGGTCACGTCTTGTAATTGCCTCACCAATGATAGGGAAACAGGTGAGGTCACAACTAGCAGAGCCCTTGCAACAGTTCAGGGTAGGCAGGGCTCTAGCAGACATCACACTTGTAGCAAAAGCATGTTTACAATTTCCCAAACTGCATGTGAATTTTAATCACACTTGCTTTTTTGAGAAACCGATTTTGCACCTTTGATCTCAGCTTTCCATGTAGTGTAAGGGCTGGTTCACACGGACGCTTGACGTCGGAAGCCGCGACATCCTGTGACGTCTCGTTCGGGGGCAGCGGTACGGTGATCGTCAGCTTCCAGTTGTGATCGACTTTTCTCATCCCCGCAAGGGGACATGAAGACGCAGCGGCTAAGCGACCCTAGAAGCCGCGTGCTGGCTGAAACTACGCGTTAAATCGGGATCAGAATGTACCGTTTGTGCAATCGATGTTAATCGCCGGTAACCGCACGATGCTAAATGCTCCCATTCATTGAATCCCAAACTCTTGGAGGTAAACGCCGCCAAGCGTCCATGTGAACCAGCCCTAAGACTGTAGAGAAGTCAAAAACAGGTTCCAATGTTAGCAAAAATGTTGTAACCACCTGAGCTATTACCTCTGTATCTTGTCCCTAAGTATTCCTTTTTGTCATTTCCTCCACCACCAGCTTCCCAAAGCATGCTGTATTGCCATTTGTCTTTCTACAAGTCATCAAATGTTTCCTTGTTTTTTCAGTGTCTAGGCAATAGCAGGGCCAGTGACAGGAAAAGGTCTTCAAGCCCCAAGACTTGAAGACAGTGGTAGCAGGCTTCCATTTACACACATTACCTGCCTATCACTATCAATATCAGTCTGTCCTCCATATGCACATCTACCAGCATCAGGGCATCTGTTCCCTGCCCTTGTCCAAGGGCAGGGAGGGCACAAGTAGAGTAGAGCGGATTCAATCGGGCAATTTACCTTGCTGCTGTTCATGGGGTCACAGCGCTGGATTGCCAGGACAAAGGAGGATGGATCCTAACGTGGCTTCCCCCTCTAGAGGTAAGTATTCCCAAGAGGGTTTTTTTCAGGTTACAGGTTTTCTTGAACCCTCTGGGCGATACAATTACATCGCCCAGGAGGGGGCGCAGCACTTTTTTTTAATGTTTTTTTTTTTTTAAATCATGTAGCTAGCCTAGCATTAGGTACACGATACCCGCTGTGCAGAGGAATCCCCCACCCCCTCTGATCGCCTCCGGCGATCAGCACAAGCAGGAGATTCCGTTCAGATCTCCTGCTTGGCTTCCACCGTTGCCATTGCGATGCTCGCGATGACGTCATCGACGTCGTGACGTCAGAGGGAGTCCCGATCCACCCCTTAGCACTGCCTGGTTGGTCAGCACTTATTGGCCAGGCTGCGCAAGGGGTCTGGGGGGGGGGGCGGCCTGAGAAAGCCTCCTGCGCGACATACCCCGAGCTCAGCTCGGGATTATTGCCCAGGAGATTAAAGGACAACTGAAGTGAAAAAAATATAGAGGCTACAATATGTATTTCCTTTTAAACAATACCAGTTCCCTGAATTCCTGGCAGCCCTACTGCTCTATTTGGTTGCAAAGTGTCCAAATAACACCAGAAACAAGCATGCACCTATTCTTATCAGATCTGACAATAGTATCAGAAATACTCCGATCTGCTGCATGCTTGTTCAATATGGCTGAAATATTAGAGGCAGATGATAAGCAGGATAGCCAGGCAACTGGTGTTGCCTAAAAGGAAATAAACATAGCAGCCTCCATATCCATTCCTCTTCAGTTGTCCTTTAAAGCAGACTTAAACTCTTGCACAGGAGACAAGGAAAACACAGAGAAATCCAACCTGCATGTATTTACAGAGAACAGCCTGTCTAATTGTTCCTGATTTGCAAGTAATCAGCAAATGCAAATTAAGGCTGTCAGTTCTGTCTAAACTGTATCAATGCTCTATGCTAATATGTTAACACTGGATGTTAACCCTTTCTCTGCTCCCAGTAAACACTGCAGGATCTTTGTTGGAGTTCTACAAACTGTAAAAAAGAAATGTTTTTCTTTAAAGTTTATTATGCTGTTGCTTATCTTTTAAAGCAGCTAGGAATTTCTGAGTTTAGGTGCGCTTTAAAGGGAACTCGTGGTGAGAGACATATGGAGGCTGACATATTTGTTTCCTTTTTAAACAATGCATGTTGCCTTGCTGTTTTGCTGATCCACTGTGTCTAACATTTTAAGCAATAGCCTCTGGGCAACCATGCAGAACAGATGTTTTTTTAAAAAAAAACAAAACATCTGACAAGATTATCAGCATGCTTGTTTCAGGTGTGTGATTCAGACACTACTGACCAAAACGATAAATATGGCAGCCTTCATATGTGTTAAATATTAGTACTCATATACTGTATAAAAAAGGAGGCCATTGCTCTGAATACAAAAATCAAAAACAAAGTAAAAATGTGGGGTTTAACAGCCTAGTACTCTTATGCATAAAACATGACTTAATAGTAATGCCAATAAATAGAGGGACTATCCGCTCTAGTATTGGCTTCCAGCATACTCTGATTATACCAGTTTGTTTTGGTTTATTTGCAGAGATGACTATTGGATGAAATTATAATCGGCCGAGTATTGGGCTGACAGGACGAGAAAAACATGTGATGCATACCTGGATGTGGCTGTATATACGTTTTTTGTTTTGTTTTTGTAAGTGCATATGGTCTGTTACAAACATATTGATCTCCAGAGACTATACTATTTTAAAGTATGCCTTTTTATTGAGCACTTGTTGGCTTGGACTATTTGATTGATTAATTATACATACTGTATTTTTTGGACTAGAAGACTCACTTTTTCTCCCCCCAAAAGACGAGAAAAAAAGTCACTGCGTGTTAAAGTTCAAATGCAGGGAGTTCCTGACTTGTGAATGCCTGTCAATACGAACCTCCAACCCGCCGCAATGTTGGGTACTCTCTGTACTGTGCCCATGCAGAGGAGGACACATGGGAGACACAAGAGGACAGAGGAGGACACAGACACAAGAAGTACAAGGGGGCATAATCCACAAGATGCCCCTTCACCAGGTTTAGTATATATTTTTTCTCCTTGATTTTGTCCCCTAAACCTAGGTGCGTCTTATGGTGAGGAGCGTCTTATAGTCCGAAAAATACGGTATGTTCCTTTTTCATGCTGCAGATGTTTTTATAAACCGTCCTGTATTCATAAACCATGAACACAGAAAAATCCTCTGCCTCTGAAGAAGTGACCTGGTCATAGGTCACAAAACATGCATTAGGCTATTGACACTATGACCAATGTGTATTAAGGACTGTTTTATGCTATATCACTTGTATGACTATTTATTGGCATTAATATTAAAAGTTATGTTTTATGCATAAGATTATTAGAAAGTTAAAGCCTCAATTTATATTTTGTTTGTTTGTTTTTGAGCCTCTATATGTCTCTCACCTCAGGTTCCTTTTAATACTTTTAGAAGTATTTTACCTGGAGTTGTTGCAGGGGTGAATAGACAGTCTGTTGACATCAGCGCTAACATTCCATCATCCATGCAATATCCAACTGGACAAATCTTACCATTCACATAAGCAGTTATTGAATCTCCTTTGCGATACGTTTGTCCATTATAACAGCACAAGCATTCTGGCACATAAGCACAGATACACAAGTCATGGTGTTAATATAAGTATACACTTTTACACAGCAATAGAATACTGTACGTGTTACAGATTTCAATATGAGAAATATTGTCAATAAAAATAAATATAAGACTAGCGGATTTGACTTTAAAGAATGATTGAAACCCCAAGTGGAGTTAATTAAGTTTGCTCAAATGTAAATAAAAGCTGAGAAATGTTTGTTTTTTCAACAATAATGCCTCTTGTACATCGTCTGATTATCTTTTGGGAAACACCTATGTAATTTTCCATCAAATAATTACTTGCTGTTTGAATGAAAGTAACTAAGTCAACATTTTCAAGGGGTATGAATAATTATGGGCAGCACTATAATATATATATATATATATATATATATATATATATATATATATATATATATATATGTACTGTATATATAAGTAGCGGACGGTAGAGTCAGAGGAACTTGTGTTACTGATCTACTGATCTGTGAATGCATTAACATTTGACCCAAATACTTTAAATACATATTTTTTGCGTATATGATGGTTACACATTCACCAATGGTAGGTGTGGAATCTTCCAAAGTGTGAGGTCTAAGCAGCCACTGGTCTTCACCAGAGCATCTTACAAGGCTTGTTGGCCCTCTACTACTAGCAGACAGTGGAGTGGACTTCTTTACTGCTAGTAGCTACTAGATTTTGCACCTGGTATTGCCCAACTAGAGACAGAGAGAACAGGTAGCTTTGCCAGGTGAATTTGATAGCCTGTGTCAAGGCAAGATGTGGTCAGGGCCACAGGCCTAGGTCAAACAGGCAGTAATCAGACTTGTTTAATAGGTTATGACAGAAAGAAGGCAGGCTTGTTCGATAAACGTAGCAGAAGGTCAGAACTTGCAGCTAACTTGAGGGATTGGTCAATCATAGCTGAGTAAGAGACAGGAGGTATTTAAACAAGTGAGGTCATAGTTCAAAATGAAAGACAGGCAATATTTAAATATTGTTAAAGGGCAAATCAAAAAGTGCACTTACCTCCAGTCTTGTTATCACAAAGTTTTTCAGCTTCATTGCTAATGAAGAATAGAGAAAAAAATGTTAACAAGCTCATATGTATATAATTAACCACCCTGGCGTTCTATTTATTGCGCCAGGGTGGATGCGCAGCACTATTTTTTTTTAAATCATGTAGCTAGCCTAGCGCTAGCTACATGATGCCCCCCTCCCTTCCGCATCCCTCCCACCCCTCCGATCGCAGCCGGCGCTATTACCCATAAGGACATCCCGTTCTGAACGGGATTTTCTTTAGGGCTTCCCAACGGAGTTCCGATCCACCCCTCAGCGCTGCCTGGCACTGATTGGCCAGGCTGCACAGGGGTCTCGGGGGGCGGCGTGTTACGCGGCGGGTAGCGGCGCATCGACGGTGTGCGGCTCCAACACGCAGCAAGCAAAGTGCTTGCTGCGTGTTTTTTTTTTTTTTTTTTTTAATTATGAAAATCGGCCCGGTGGGGCCTGAGCGGCGCCCTCCGGCGGTCATAGACGAGCTGAGCTCGTTCATACCGCCAAGGAGGTTAAAAGGATGATTTAACCAAAATTATTATTTCAGGGTTGATGGATGGTCCTTTATGCCAGGTACACATGATACAATTTTCTGTTAGATTTACCTGCCAGATCGATTTTTTTCAACATGTCCAGTCTTAATTTAGATCGATTTTCCAATCAATTTCTGTTCACTTCTATGGAAATCGATTGGAAAATCGAACAGAAAATTGATCGAAATTAAGATTGGACATGTTGGAAATAAATCGATCTAGTGGGTAAATCTAACAGAAAATTGTATCCTATGTACCTAACATTAGAAGATAGTAATTACTGTTCTTGCACATGTAAGTACTCACCATCAGAATCTCATGAGTTTGTGCAACCAGCAGATTACTGAACCCCATCAGAATTCATTAACTGGAATATTGAGTAGACTGATATTTGCAGGGCTTGTTACAGAATCAGTATATTAAAGCTTATCTACACTTTCTTTCTGCCCCCTACAACTTTTTTACACTAAAAATGCACCCTCTTATCCAACTGAAGTTTAAGTGATGAGGCTTTTGAACACTGCTAGAGGCAGGAAACCATGATACCAGAAAAGCTTGGCTTCTTGTGGTTCCTGCTGGGAAGAAGTGTGGTGTTTGCATTACCCTCTCCCTCCCTTCAACAACCCCCCCTACACACACAAACACACACACTTCCCCAGTGTATTCATTGGTGAGTGGGCCCTAAGGGAATGATGTGGCAGGCCAGTGTTGGTTTTTTTGAGTATCGGTCATTAGAAGAAGGTAAGGTGTCAGAACATAATATAATGTGCTGTAGTATATGGCTTACAGAACCTACGGGCAAAAATAAATGACTTATCTCCTCTAAAACAAATATCTTACTGAGTTTGCAGACATTGCTCCAGGGACCCATACAAACCCTGTCATAGAAGCACTTTTTGGTCCTGGTTAACTAAACTAAAGCATTATTCAGCTTAGTGCACTGGAGTAGCATTAGTTGCCAGGTGGTATGTGATCACATGCTGCCCTGGCAAATATGGTGCAGAAAACTGCAGACTCCCTGGTCCCACTGGGCAGAGTGGTACCCAATTGAACACATTTATTAAACACTGCACATTGGGCTGTATCCTCTGATCTAGGTCTACCCACATACCTTTAAATGTTTGAGGGCACCTTATAAGTAGAAAAGCAAAACCCCCATCTTCCCCCTACAAAGCACCTGTGTCCTAATGTGATAGGGAACCCGAGGTAAGAGACATATGGAGGTTGAAGTATTGATTACCTTTTAAACAATACACATTGCCTGGCTATACTGCTGATCCACTGCCATAAACCCTGAACAAGTATGCAGATCAAATGTTTCTGACAAGATTAGCTGCATGCTTGTTTCAGGCACTACAGATCAGAAGGATCAGCAGGACTGCCAGACAACTGGAATTGTTTAAAAGGAAATATATATGGCAGCCTCCATATCTCGCTTACCTCAGGTTCCTTTTAAGAATAAGGGACTCGTTTATCTCTGGCACTCAGAAGGTGTTACTATAGTAGGGCCGCATTCGGTCTTTCCTTAATAAGAGGGCAACCAAATATCCACTCAGGCCTATGGAGGATATTTGAACTTCTTGCCCCATCTTCTCTTCGGTCTATTCTTCTAGGAAGATAAGCATCCTCAACAGCAAAACAAACTGAGACCCACCAATGTTGCATCGGCCTATTTGAATTTGCTACCAAGGATATCAATTGGCTTTGGAGAAAGGGACAATTGGAAACCTCACATCAGCAGGAAATGAAAATATGCTGGGGGGCCAGTGAGTTACAGTAGGGTGTTTGGCAAGAACAGATGGCTGATCTGAATTCTGGAATCAACAATATGACAGAAGAAAAACACAGGTGAAGAAAGGAATGTATATCTGAACACTGAAAAAACAGATGGCAGAGCTAGATTATAGTGAAACAAAAAAACAAAACACTATTTTTATTTTTTACTGTCCTATTTTACATATATATTTGGGCAATTGTGGCTATTTTACTAAGCAGATAACCAGAAAACACCCATAAGCCCACCCCATACTAGTACTTCTATGTCCTTCTGAGCAGTGAAGTTGCGGCAAGTCCTTACATTAGTATAGCAACAGGTGATGTAAAGACTGTGATTACCCCAGTGCCCCTGAACCTGATGGTCATGTAAGGCGAGGGCCTTAAGCTGCTGCATTAGTTCTATATTTGCCTTTAAAAGCCCCCTGAAGTGAGATGGATATAGAGGCTCTTAATACCAGTTGACGGCCAGCCCTGCAGATCTCTGGCTGTAGTAGTGTCTGAATCCCACTCCTGAAACAGGCTGTCCTAGAAAAGCCTGTTATGGCAATCCATATCATGTGATTGTTATGTATACAGTGCTGAGGCGGACATTCTCAGTGGGGCCCACAGCTCTGAGGCTGTGCTACTGGCACCTTTTCCTTAATATGGACGGAGACATGGGTTCTTTGCAAGGAGGAGACAGAGGCTTACCTTTCCCTTTGCAAAGTAAATGACACTGTGGCTCTGCTCTCCCTGCTTCTTGCCTCTATCCCTGCACAAATCAGGCCACACCTCATCACTGTATCTGACCACCACAGTTAGTCCCCACCTAGGCTGCCTCAAGCTAATTGCTGGGCACCCTAATTACATGTTGCAGAGACCAGTATTAGGTATTTCAATTTCTTCAATTACAGGTGAGTTTATCAGAGGAAAAGTGTTTGTAATAGCTAGTGGCACATGGCAGCAGCGCATAATTCTGTGGACCCTGGTGGTGGGAGCACAGAAAGCAGGAGGTTAAATGCAGCAGGAGGAGGAGTAATAATGTGTGGCAGCAGGCAATAATAGGCCATGGCACCTAGCAGTGGTGCCACGGCTGTAAATATAACACAGAGAAAAGAGCAGGAGGTTCTAGACAGCAGTCGTGAAGCCCACATTGTGTCCATGTCCAATACACAACTGGGACAGCACAGTTTTTAACCCAGACACCCCAGAATATTTTTTTACAACAATATATAGCCATTGTAGTGGCGTAATAGCTAGTGGCACATGGCAGCAGCACATAATTCTGTGGACCCTGGCGGTGGGAATGCAGCAGCAGGAGGAGTAGTAGTAACGTGTGGCAGCAGGAAGCATAGTCCATGGCACCTAGTGGTGGTACCACGGTACAAACAAAAATAAAAAACATGAAGTTCCAGGAAGTGGTCCTACAGCCACAGTTGGGTTTTCCCCACAACTCAGACAGCACAGTTTGCATCCCAGACACCTCAAAATATATATTTTTTTCACAACAACAGTAGGAGCTATTTTGATGTAATAGCTAGTGGCAGCAGCGCATAATTCTGTGGATCCTGGCAGTGGGAACACAAACAGTAGGAGGAAAAAGCAGCAGCAGGAGGAGCAGGCAGCATAGGCAATGGCACCTAGTGGTGGTACCACAGCACCTAAAAAAAACGCCTAATTAGCAAGAGACTGAAGGTTGGTGTGCAAAAAACATACCCAGCCACTTCATGTCCCCCTCTTGCCGACAGCAGGGGCCAGGAACTCACCTTCAATCCAGGCCTGGTTAACTTTAAGAAATGTCAGTCTGTCCACAGAGTCTGGGGACAGACGAGAGCGCTTCTCTGTGACCACGCCACCGGGGGCGCACTGAAGCACCTCTCGGACAGTACGCTGGAAAGGGGGGAAAGACAGGACTTCCAGGGCGTACTGCGCCAGCTCACACCAGATCTTCAAGCGCTTGACCCAGTACTCCATGGGGTCCACAGGGGCCTTGATGTCAAGCCTGCTGAAGGACCACATGTAGTCTGCCACCATCCGGGTCAGGCGCTGGTTCTGACTTTGATAGGGGGATGCTGCTGCAGGCACCTCCTCTCTCGCCAGCTCTACAGTCGTGTAGAGTGCCTTAGTCAGAGACAGCAGGTCTCCTGGGCCCCTGCTTCTGCTGCTGCTGGCCGCAGGCACCAGCTGCTGTGCTGGCTGGACAGGGAAAGAGGGGGTGGAAGGCTGGGGGAAGGCTTCCTCCAATCACCAAACAAGGACCCGCTGCAACTCCCTTGTTCGGTGCTCAGGGTCTCCAGCAGGCAGGAACTGACCCATCTTCCCCTTCATCCATTGGTTCTGGATCATGATGATCCAGATGTTATCCCGAGCACGCATCTGGATCACCCTGGGGTCTCTGCACAGGCACCGCAGCATGTGCGCTGCAATGGAGAACAAGTTTGAGACATCAGGGTCGTCGGCACCTCCAGAGATGACATCACTGTCTTCCTCCTCTGGCCCCTGAGACTCGTCCTGCCCCCTCCACCCTCGCACCACTGCAGCTGCGCTCTGCACGTCCCCTTCAGAACTCAAGTCAGGGAGCTCCAACTCCTCCTCCACCAACTGCAAGTCCTCCTCCTGAGACGTGGACTGTGCAGATGCCTGCTGATCCAGCTGGGTCAGGGCCTCCTCTCCCTCTTCCAGCAAATCAAACAGTGCCCTGTCCATCAGAAAAACAATGGGCACTTACTCCCAGAGGAATGCCCAATCCCGACTCACCATATTGGTTCCCTGCTGGAAGGGAGCCAGCACCAAGCACTCCTGCTGCATCTGCCCCCACTGTGCATTGAGGAGGACCTGGAAGTTGGTGGTGCCAGAAATAATCGCGTCAATGATGTATCTGCTGACAGCCCTCATCTGCTCAACCAGCCGCTCCAACATCACCAGGGTGGAATTCCAGCAAGTTGGCACATCGATGACAAGCCGGTGTCGTGGCAGGCCCTCGTGCTGCTGAAGGTTGGCCAGGGTTACTGAGGCACCAGTGGAGCGGTGGAAATGGTGCACAATTTTCCTTGCCGCTTCCAACAGATTGTCCATCCCCTCGTAGGTGCGCAGGAACTTCTGCACCACCAGGTTCAGGACGTAGGCCAAACAGGGGAAGTGGGTCAAGTGTCCCCTGGTGATGGCAGACAGCAGGTTGGCCTTATTGTTGGACACCACCAATCCGACTCTGAGGCCTCTGGGGCTTAGCCACCTCTGCTCCTTCTCCCTGAGCTTGACCAGAATGTTGACTGCTGTCAGCTTTGTCTTCCCCAGGCTGACCATCTCCAGAAGCAGTTGGCAGTGGCGGGCTTTCACACTGCTGCTGAAGTGGGCGCACTTGGTGGCGGGTGTGCCGGAGGAGGGAACTGGATCAGAGGAACCTGCTGCATCTCCCCTGAACCTGCAAGGTGGCACCACCAACTGGGCTGCTACTGCTGCTGTGCCCAATGATGGTTCTGCTGCTTCCTCACCCACTTCCAGTAGGCTGACCCAGTAAGCCATGAAGGACAAGTAGCGGTCTGTCCCAAAATGGCTGCTCCAGAAGTCCATGGTGACATGGACCCGCTCGCTCGCGGCGTGATCGAGGGAACGGGCCATGTCTGCCAACACAAACTGGTGCAGTGCTGGGATCATCACTCCGGGATCTCATACTGCAGGAGCACTCTCATGTCACTCCCCTCCTGCACAAGGGAGTATAACAGGAGCTGGGAGAACATGGCCTGGGCAAGAAACCCGTTCAGCGTCCAAATGCACCTGTGTCTGGGAGGCAGGCCTTGCTGAGCAGAGTCTGGCCACATTTGCTTGCATGGGAAGATGAGGAGGGAACTGTGGAGGGAGCAGAGGAGCCAACTGAGGACTGGCTGCCCGAACCAGCCTCAATCGCGGCGGGATTGACAGAGTGCACAAGGGGGGAGCAGTGAATTTCCGCGCTCCTGCTACAGGGTGTGCAGTGGGTCTCCTGCTCTGACCACTTCCAGCGCCACTGTGCTTCAGCCTGTCAAACTCCTGATAGTCGTGATAATGCCTGTTCTGCAAGTTGGTCTGCAGGCTTGAGGTACCTATCTTGGCCGGATAACGTCCTCTGCTCAGGCTAGCCCTGCAGCTATTGCAAATTGCATGGCTCTCATCCATGTCGGACATATGGAAATGCTGCCAGATTGGGGATGTGAACTGCCCCTTATGGCTTGAAGGGGGTGCTTGTCTCCCTCTGGTTGGGCGTTGACTGGTGCGGGTGGTGGTGGTAGTAGCTGAAGCAGCAGGCTGTGGCTCCTGCCTTCCACACCCACTGGTGGCCCTGCCCCTGACCTCCATGCTGCGCCTCTGTGCCAGAGCTGCTTCCTCCTTCTCCTCTGAGCTGCCTTCATCCAATTCTGGCACATCATCCTCCTCCTCCTGAAACAGCTCCTCTGAACGCCCAAGCACCTCTTCTGCCAAAACATCCCCTGGATCAGGCCCTCCTCCTCATCAAAATCAGGTTGTTGTTCGTCAACAACAACCTCCTCCATCTCAAACTCCTCCTCACCTGTCCCCATCATAGCCGGCCTTTGACCTGAGCGGCTGCTCAGGGCGCCGGCTTCCAAGGGGGTGCCTATAGCTGGTTACCTATACTGAGGGCACCTACACCTGACTTCCTATACTGGGGGCACCTATGCTTGACAACCTATATTGAGGGCACCTACACATGAGATCCTATACTGAGGGCACCTATACCTGGCTACCTACCTATACTGAGTCTGAGGGTGTTTTGTTTTGGGGGGGCGTACTGCGTAACGCGTGGTCCTGATCCCTCTGCCTCTGCCAGATATTGCACAATATATATATATATATATATATATATATATATATATATATATATATATATATATATATATATATATATATATATATATTATTTTTTTTTTTTTTTTATACAGAACAAAGGGGGGAAAGTGTCTGAACTTAAATAAAGTGTGGTGACTGAGTTGTGGTGGGTGGTTAGGGTCAGAAAAATGTTAAGTGTTTTTTTTTTTTTTCTCAAAGTACACGAATCAGTCAATGACAGGTAGTTCACGTCACTGCAGGTAAACGGTCAGTGACAGTGAATGAACTACAAGCACAACACTTAACTAAGACAAGAATGACAAATAGTCAGTGACACTAAGACCGTCACACTCACAATACAGTCAGCAGGCAGAAACAGAAGTAGTAGACTAGTAGTACTGTACTAAATAAAACTGACAGCAGTAGATAACTAACAAGAGTGACAGACAGTGACATTAAACGACTGTCTGTCACACACAATCAATACAGGCAGCAGCCAGAAAGAATTAAACAGATGCTGGCCTGCCTAATTACTAATAGTACTGCTGCTGCTAGTCTAACACTAAATCAACTAACAGTACAAATGAACTAAACTGTACAACAACTAACTAATCCCTAACCTACCTACAGGCTAGTAGGCTAAGGCTACCTAGGCTAGCAGTCCTAGCCTGCACACAGACCTAACAGCTAGCATAGCACAGTACAATACAGTATACACTAGCTGACTGACTGAAAACTATAACAATCAAATCACTATCTATCTATACAGCAATACAATCAATGTGCAATAAATGTGTTTAGGATGCAAAACGCTGGGTATAACAGTTGAAAAGCGGGTGCATATTATTTTGGCGCAGCTCAGTTTGGCGCAGGGAGAGCTGTCGATAAACTCCGAGAAAGGATACCTCAACTGACATGTGACATGATGAGATAGACATGTGCATGTACAGTGCATAGCACACAAATAACTAGGCTGTGTTCCATTTTTTCTTCCTCTGCCTGAAAGAGTTAAATATCAGGTATGCAAGTGGCTGACTCAGTTCTGACAGGAAGTGACTTCAGTGTGACCCTCGCTGATAAGAAATAATAACTATAAAACACTTTCCTAGCAGAAAATGGCTTCTGAGAGTAAGAAAGAGGTAAAAAAGAGGAATTTCTTATTAGTGAGGGTCACACTGTAGTAACTTCCTGTCTGAGTCAGGACTGAGTCAGCCACTTACATACCTGATATTTAACGCTTTCAGGCAGAGAAAGAAAAAAAGGAACACAGCATAGTTATTTGTGTGCTAGGCACTGTACAAACACATGTCTATCTCATCATGTTACATGTCACTTCGGATATCCTTTAAATACTATTCCCCCTCCGAGTTGTCGCAACTTGGAGGGAGATGTAATTCGGGGTCTGGCAGCCGCCAGAGCCCTGAATTACCGCTAAGCAGGCCAAGCATCATAGCATTGCTGCTATGACGGCGCCCAGTTTCAGCGCTCGGCTCTCAGAGCTGCGCGCCAAAATGAACTGATCCGGTTAAAAAGCACTTGCTCAGACCAACAATAGTACTAGAGATGCTCTCAGTACCCCAGAGTCACAAGCAAGGACAGATCCTCAACATGGCCGCCGCCTTATATAAAGAAGGGGAGGGCCAGGCTCCTCTCCTCTGATTGGTTGCTAGGGCCTCGGCTGGGGGTTCTCTGATTGGCCCAACGATGTCATCCCCTGGATACCACGCTTCATCCGGACTCATGATCACGGGTTAACTCATGATCACGGACAAAATTCAAGTGCAATCCCGGGTGAACTCGAATTCAGACCCATGATCGTGCTAGATCATGGGATCCGAATACCGAGCCTGTGATCGTGAAACACTGCTTGTGATCACGGGCTAGCTGTGATCACAGGTTCATGATGAGCACCCCTGATGGGCAATAGTAATCCAGCTCTGTCTACATCCAGGTCAAAATTCAATTTTTGCATATTGTAGAAAGATCTGCTTTAGTCACTGGTTACTGCTATTTGCCAGAGCCCACAATCTATAATTGACTAAAAACAATTTGGGAGTTAAGGACAATGTCGATCCTGAAAACCTTTTTTATCCTAGATCTTAACCCAGAACATATGTAATCTTGGACATAGCCAGATCATATGAAAATAATATCACAGCCCAATAATATATTTAGGGTAGTTGTCTGGTATATATGTTACGGCCAGAACCCGAAGTTTGGCCACTTCTAGTTCTGGCCGGCCACTTCGGGTTCTGGCCGGCCAATGCGCGAAGTGGCCGCTGCGCTGCGGCCAATGTTAGAAATGGAATGATTCCTCTGAGGTTAATGTATCTTCTGGCCGCAGCGCAGCGACCAAACGTTTAACAACTTAGTGAATTTATTGCAATTCAGCCGGCGGCAATGTAACAATTCAAGCCGCCGGCTTTTTTTTTTTTCTGCCTCTCTCTCTCTCTCCTCTTATGGGCAGTCGGCGGGGACATGCGTGTCCCCGGGAGTCGTTCGTGGCGCCAGGGCAGCAGAGCGGGGAGGCTGCAGACATTGCTTCTGCCAGCACCCGCTCTGCAAGAACAGCAGGATCCCCCTGCCGCGACGAACGACTCCGGGGGGACACGCGTGTCCCCGCCGGCGGCCCATAGGAGAGCGAGAGAGGCGGGGGGGGGGGGGGAGGAGAGAGAGGCAGAAAAAAAAAAAAGCCGGCGGCTTGAAATGTTACATTGCCGCCGGCTGAATTGCAATAAATTCACTAAGTTGTTATACGTTTGGCCGCTGCGCTGCGGCCAGAAGATACATTAACCTCAGAGGAATCATTCCATTTCTAACATTGGCCGCAGCGCAGCGGCCACTTCGCGCATTGGCCGGCCAGAACCCGAAGTGGCCGGCCAGAACTAGAAGTGGCCAAACTTCGGGTTCTGGCCGTAACATCTACAAGGACGTCAAGTATAAACACTGAGAAACTGAGACCGAGGAATATGAGACATTGGACATAAAATTCCTTCTGCAAGTTGAAGTGGTATTTAAGCAGCTGTGGAAAAGCATTAGCCCGAAACGTCCAGCACCCTGGTTATTTATAATGTGATATGGGCTGTATATCTGAAACTAGTGTTGTTTTTTTAAATTTAGGATCCTGCAATTGTAAACCCAATTTTATGCCAAACACACCGTACTTCAGCACCCAAGCTAATGGGCAGGGTCATGGGGAGGCTACTCACTGCACTTCACATGATTCCGATGCTTCCTCCTTCTGGCTTGGAAAGAGGAAACATCGGAGTCACTTGAAGCGTGACATGGACCGCAACCCATGACCCTGTCCACTAGCTTAGGTGCTGAAGTGTGGTGTTTGGCATCATTTGGGTTTACAAATGCAGGATCCTAAATTTAAACACCAACCTGCCAGGTATAGCAGTATTACCTCAGCGGCGGAAAGCAGTGCGACCGCAACTTCCACATCTGACGTCACTGCGGCGGTTGCTGCGTCCTCCCAGACATGTCGCGCAGCCTCTGGCAGGACAGGTCTCTCAGTGGCACATCAGCTTAGGTCGGCACACTCGTGCACGGAGCGGCAGGACCTTTATGGGCTTAGGAGATGGGTCAGCTGATCTGCTGGTCAGCTGACATCAGGCTGCTGGGTCTCGCTGCTGATTGGTCAGGCTGTTCTGGGTGGGTTGTTTGGAATTGCCTGTCTGTATTTAGGCTTGGGGATGTCAGTAGCTCATTGTCTGTTGTTGCTGAAACTTCGCAGTGAATGCTCTCAGACCGTAGTCAGATCCGTGTGTGCTTGAACCAGCAGGACCCCGGGGATTCGCACTAGCTTAGGAATATTATTATTACGGTTATTGATTATTACTGTGTTTTGACCTTTACCTCTGACTACTCTCTGCCTTACGATTCTGTACCTCTGCCAATCTGATCTGTTGCCAACTTCTGCCTGAATACTCACTCCAATTTTGTCTTACGATTCTGTACCTCTGCCTACCGATCTGTTACCTACATTGCCTGTACAACCACTCTCTTATTAGTGATAGCCCCTGTCACTAAGGGCTATCACTCTCTTATGTTCCTGAATATTACTGTGCACCCAATCACGTGTGATCACACTTTGAATAAAATACTGACTATTGTGCTGATAGAGCTAGTACTGATCATCAGATACATCACTGATCATTACACAACCCTATCAAAAACCGTACTGACACCACAAGAGGATGAACATAAAAGCCACTCTACAACAAGTGGACAATATGAGGGTGGGTGGATGCAAGGAAAGTAAACTGCTACCTTGGATAGAAAACAAACTTGGACTCCCATAAAGTAACAGTGTAACTTACTGAGACCTGACACATTGCCAATAAAGTATGTCTTGCATGTCGGCTAATAACTTGTATGTAAAGATAATTGGGAGACCACAAGTATTAGTTACAAATGAAGTAATGATATATCAGCTTCACTTCAGTGGACCATTTGTTTTCCATGACCACCACCTGATCCTGCCACACTACACACTTCCACTTTTGGTGGGCTTTCAGGCAGCATTCCGTCGAGATTGGCGTTTGTTTTTATCCCCGGGGACACGAAAATGCGGCGGTAATCAACCCCGGATGCCGCATGTAATGTCCAGGGTCACCTGAAACGCTGGGAAACAAATCTGTATAGGAGTGCCGTGTTTGCGCAAATGCCAGTAAAAGCCCGGCAGAAACGCTCCCATTCAGTTGCATGAGAGCGTTTAACAACAACTCCCGGAAGCCCGCGCCAAGCCTCCGTGTGAACCAACCCTAAATTACAGTTGTGGTTAGTCACAAATGAGGGGACATTACATAAGGTAAACTCTCTAAATACATACAGGGTGGTTTAATTTGTGTTTTTTTTTAGTCCTGTGCATGAGTTCAGGTCCCTTTTATTCTTGATAAAGGGCAACTTAACAGCTAATGTTGCATTCAGACTCCTTCTAGGGGTCCCATTCACTACTCCCAACCTTTTACCTCCACTGTTGACTTTGGTGGCCCTGTGCATCCATGATGCATCCATCCTCTATATCACCTAGTGCTGACTAACCCAACCAATAACCTTCAATTCTCACTGCCTTTGCTGTTCTTTTTCACAGTAGCAGCTTAGCAGTGGTATACCTAGGGAGTTTGAAACCCAGTGCTGATTATTTACAGACAACCCCCCCAACAAACAATTTTGTTTGATGGGAGTGTTGATGGGTTGGGGCGCTGAGTATGTCCCTGCACATTTAGGGTTATTTGTGGGGAAAAGAAGTCATCAGGATGTGGACAGAGCTAACGGTTTTGAAACTCTGTACTCTATACAGTGCTGCAGAAGATGTCAGTGCTATATAAATACACAATAATAATATGGTAGGACATTAGATTATGACTATGGTACGATTAGATTGTGAGATCACCTGAGGACTGTCAGAAAAGGGGGACATACGAAAGAGGGGGATCCATAGGAAGGGGGATAAAGAGGTAGGGCCCAAGACAGAGAACCTTGTGAGAGAGGAGAAATGGCAGGAAGACCTCTCTCTCACCAGGACTGCAGACATAACCAGTTCTGGTTGGCATGGGCATGCTGTTAAAAGAAGCCACTAAAATCTGAAAAGAGAAAAGGGTCATGGGTGAAGACAAAAGGGTGGAAGGGTGAGCTGGGAAAAGCAATAAGTTTATCTGCAATCCAGCTAATCTAAATTGCCTGGAGCTTTGCTTCTGTAGCTCACTACAGAAGTCAGCTGTCTGCACCTGTATCACTGGCTTTTGCAACAGCAGACTGCTCTGCATTATTAATTACTCTGATCAGGATAAATAATCAATAGTCCAGGGCACTCTGGTATTACAGCAGCCAGTGTACATGGCTACTAATGACAGGCAATTTCTGCACTAAACACATCCTGCCACCTATCCCTGCCAATGTCCCAGCTGCAGCACAGCAATAATTCTCTCTACTCACCTTGCACTGCCTGCTGCTATTTTCTCAAATGTTGCCCAAACTATGAAAAAAGGTCCCACGTGGAAGAACTAAGTGACTGAGCACCACAGTGGCACCCCTAGCCATGGCTACACCCGGTTCTGTGAGCACTTGCAGCCCTATGGCAGGTACGCCACTGTAGCTTAGTACTTGCATTTGTGGTGAACTGCAGGACATGAACTTACCAGGTTGTGCAATTTAACAAAGGGATGCACATTTCATTTTCAGCATCAAAGATAGGTCTTTCTTTGCTACATTCAGGGAAGCAGCCTACGTAGAAAAAAAAAATCACATACCTCATTAAGATGGTACATATGCAAACACAGAGGGCCCCGTTCACACCTGCAAGAACCGCTACACAATGTAGCGAGTGGCAGTGTTCTCACTGCCGCAGTTGCGGTTAGCGATAACCGCAACCACGCTGCATGCATCGGTTTGCCGGCGACGAGCGTTCTGCGATCAGCGATTGTGATTAGCATGCATAGCACGCTAATCGCGATCGCTCCAAAACCGCCACAGTGTCCAGTGATTTTAGCACTCCCGCAAAACGCCGGCGGTACTCGACGGCGTTCTGCGGTTCTAAGTGTGAACGGGCCCTCAGTGTTAATTCAAGAGAGAAAAAAAAATATCCAGAAACATTTTTCCTATATAGTCTTCTTTACATAGAATGTCAATATAAAAGGTATCAAATGTCTTTCGTATTTGAGGCCCCTTACACACTGCACGTTTTCATTGCGTTGCGTTACCCATTTTTATGGCTGGGTGATGCTAAAGCAATAAAAGTCTATGGGACATTTCAGATTGGACGCGGTGTGATTCACCGGAAGTGTCCGATCTGCTGTTAGGTCATCAGTGCGGCACTATGGTTGAGCGGAACAGCCGAATTCCGATTCCGCCCAAACTCGGTGTTCCACAAGCAAATTCCAAGTTCTGCAATCATTTTCTATTAAATTCAATGGTGGCGATTTCTGCAGTTAATAGCAAAGCCCCCATACAGACTATGGTCACCAAACTTGCTATATCTATGTTTGAAGGAGGCGCTATTGGTTAGTTACACAATCTATGAGTATGTCACCACCAATATTATGTAGAGTGGAAAAGCTTTATTGCTAATTAATATAATTCTCGTGGAGATATAAAAATGATTTTAAAAGGATAAAAAGTATTGTAAAAGAGAACAGGATGGAGTCTCCAGTGTATACATACACTGCACTCCTCTACATCACTTCTAAAAAGCAGTCTATATCTGAGTTGCACTCACACACCCCCATGCACTCACACATTGATCACATGCATACGGGAGCCACCTGATTCCTGTTGCTAGCTCTGCTTACTTTCAATGTACCAAATTACATCAGTCCTGAAAGCCAATATAAAAATGCACCTGATTCCATACAGGTCACATTGATTCAAGTGGATCAGTGATACTGTAACTGCATACTCAGTTCTTTAAGGTCAATATACAGGTATACATGGGACACGTTTTTTATAGATCCTGATGAAGACTGCCGGTTTTGCAATCGAAACATGTCGATCTGAGAGCAAAGCAAAGGGGGTGCAGAAGCAGAGAAGATGTGGAACGTGAGCGCAACCACAGGGGACGCCCTGTGGGAAGTGACATCACTGCCGGGTACTGCCGACACTCCAGGAAGCTGCCATACGGGTTGCAGAGGATGGCGTAGGCTAACAGGGCACTCGCAGAGGAGAACGTGGCTAGCCCCAAGGACGCCGATATACAGGCCACCGGCTGGGGCCTGAAGGAAAGCATACTGAACACGCAGGTGAGCCGTGAGTAAACGGAGGAATACTTTCAGGGAAGAGAACACACTGTCAGATACGTGCATTGTAGATAGATGATACGTTTCTGTTAGCTCAATTTCAGCGGAGGCAGCTACAAGATGACTTAGCAGAATAATCTGCAACCCAGGTTAAAGTTCTCCCCCAATCCAAGTGAATACCCTCTCTTCCAGCTGGGAGATACAGAACCACAAACACTTAAATTGGTGGAACAGCATCTGAAATCTTTATTTACAGGTCAATCTTATATACACCCTGATGTTAGGGAAAAACCAGATTAGACCGGAGTGCACATAGAAAATATTTGAAACAATAGCATAGACATGGTACAGACAGCAGAGACAATAGGATGTGTTATTCTGTAAACAACTGGCAGAGGTAGACTTTGTTACATGTGTTAATTTCTCAATAGACCAGGTTTTTTAACAACAATGCATGAATAGGTCTGAGTCTTCAGATCTCTGTCACAGTGGCTTGTATGGTAATATACCAACTGGGTATTGAAATACAGGTTTTGTATTCAGGTGCCTGGAACTTCTAGAGTGTTAATTATTAATGTATCTGTAAAGCACTGTCTGGAGGAATGTGCTGCTGACTAGTTGAAGCAATGATGTCATTTTTAAGAAATTGTGATGTGCTGTATATATTTTAATATCGGGGTGATTTAAGCAGCACATTATTACAACCTTTCAACCCAACCTTTGATCCCAACCTTTTCTAAAGGAAAGGGCGGGATCACTTAGATACTATGCACAGCTCTATGTATGTTAGAGATCAATGAGTTAGTGTTGTCATTGGTACACAAATACAATATACAGTTTAAAGGGTTACACAACTACACGATGAATTAACAGTAGTTAGCTTTGCTAGTATATCATCCTAATCTAGCCCTGCATAACTTAATGGAAAACTGAATGTGGTAAACTGTAACAGGTTGCCTAAAGCCACACCTCACCCATAAGGTTAGAACTCCTTAATGCATTTTGGAAAAAAAATGATCCTCGAGTGGGTCCAGGAAATGTCAGTTCATTATTGCAGAGTAGAATATTGTTCATTTGAAGGGTGAAGGAGGACGGTGAATTCATCACCACAAGCCCTCATGATGAATGCAGATGTTTTTCTGCCAAGCTCTCACTGTCTCGGGGCAAACAGACAGTGGCGGCTGAGAGCTGGCCGTGTAATCACCGTGGCTACACCCAGTGCCTTTTTGTTAGCAGTTTCATTGTATGGCATTGGGCACCCACAAAAGAAATGGAAACAGATTTATAACAAGGACGTAGCAATTGCAGCCAGGTTGTAGAAGGCAGGGAAGGGCAGACTCAACTTCTCATCCCAGTTGAGAAACCTCACAGTTGCAACAGCAGAGGCGGAGTTCTTCCCAAAGGATGACACAAAAGAAAGGCTTGAAGCAGCCATCACCAACACAGGAGGAGGGCAGGTGCAGGAAGGGCTCATCCTTACAGCAGAGGGTCATCCTTCTAGGGCTGCATCAGTGCAGGAGAATCATATCAGATGATCTCCAAAGTATTCCATAATCAGGTGATATCACAGGCAGGTCTCCAAGTGAACAGGTAATAAAGAACACTTGTGCAGGCAAATTAGTAAAGATGAATCAGACAAGAGTTCAAGGTTTGTCAAACTGCATGAGCCAAGTAATTGATAGCTCAGTCTCAATCAAAGCAGTTATGTAGAGGTCCTCAATGGTAATAAGAAGTTAAACAGCTTAGTGGGTGTGTGCAACCTATTTACCACATGCGTAGCTATGTAACAATATTTTTGACTAACATCATACTGTCTGTAAATCCTAGTACTATAGAGTTCTGACACTTAAACACATTTCTCTGACCTTGCTTTATACAGCACAGTATCAATACAAACAGACATATGGAGACAATTACAATCAAATCAACCAATAAGTATTTTACATGACATATTTGTCTCCACCCTCTCCAGGCATGTTAGAACACTGATGTGGGCCGGGTTATGAGGCTGTGTGATTCAGCCACTTGCAGGTTTAGTTGGCCCCCCATCTCACCCTGTGCACAGTAGGTGGTACAGGGGGTCAACGTCTGCTGTTCAAAACCCTCCCCAAATGCACAACACCAGGGTTTGTTTCCCACACCCCTCAGATTGTAACCAGAGACAGACCAGAAACCAACAAAGAAATTGCTGTAAAAGCATTTGTTAGAATTTTACACAATTACAAGTGAAAAAATATAAGTATGTCACTTTGCTTAAGGGACTCATCACCATTAATATTATACACGTACCCAAACATTCACACAATTGTTTGCATTATTCTTGGCAATATGAACAGAAAACCTGGCATGAGCATAACTTCTAGTAATTTGAGCAAGATGATTTTGGACACAATCTCTACATTACATTCATATCGGCATGAGTGCAAGCTCAAGTTAAAATGATTACATTTCATTCACAGCAACTTAATTCCTACTGGAAGATTTACAAACCTAATTCACCCATTGACAGCAAAACTGTTGTGTGCTTTGAATTCTCAGGTATATGCAAAAATACCTGACAAAAAAAAAACCCACATGAAAAACAAAAAACTTCAGATGGAACATGCCTTTCCGTATGTTAATTTTTTATAACCAACTTTAAATTACAAATTTTAAGACATGTTACATCTGGTTCACCCGAAATAAATTGTTTCCTTTGCAAAACACTAAATTCAAAACATCACAATGGCCAGCAACTTTGTGCATGGGTCATTCATTATATGAGGTGAAAACCAATTACACATTCAATCTCACCTGCCTTGCCTCAAGACAATTTACAAACCCTCTCCTATAGTAGACAAAGAAAGACAACACATGCACATTTACATAACCACAGTCCGCATACCTTAGACTCCAACAATAATTTAGCTTTTGACTTTTCTGACTGTAGAAAAAAACGATCAATTAAATTAAGAGGTTTATTCCTAACTCTAAAAAAATATTTGGATACTCTCTGTGCACAGACACATACACAAACAGACAAACAACATATAGCTGGGATCTTCTTTTGTTTCTGTTTCCTGACACTCTCCTCATTGCCCCCAGTCTTTTCAGGGAAGAGGAAAGAGAAAAAACAAAAGCATTAACACAAGTCTCTCCCAATACATGGAGGGAGGGGGTAGAAACCTGCAACAACTCTGAGCAGATGTCCAGAGATGCATATTTAAAGTACAACCTAGCTGAAAAAGTGCAACCAGTCATACACAAGCAATTTAAATCACAGTTCCACAGAAACTACAGTGAGAGGAGATAGACAAACACATTTATAGTAATTAGAAGAAAAGGCTCAGAAACATCTAGTAGCCAGGCCAGAACATTTTGGAGGGACTGATAAAAAAAGTTATCCTGCGGCCGCAATGCCCATTCAAAATGTCCTGGTCCAGAGAGACACCTGCAACTGCTGAGTGTCTCCGAGAAAAAAAAAATGAAACTCCTAAATAGAGTTAGTCAGAAATAAGATTCAAAGCAAATTGTGGAACATGATTCTTTCTAAAACTTACAAATCTATATATCCGCATTAAACAGCATCACAGAATATGATACATCATAAATCAAAAATAACCCTTGGAGTCTCCTTACCTTGAGACTTTCCCATTATGCTAAGCTAAAAAAAAATAGAGTGAGATTAGCTGAGTTTGAAGGTTTATCTAGGGATGGTGACGTCAGTATTAGACTTTACTGGCAAACCTGGTCTCCAGCTTATGTGATTCTTAACTATCCTCTGTGGACAAGTTTATACCTTCAATCTCAGCTTAACCTCACATACAATCTACACAAATCTATACAGTAACATGCAATAACTAAAATTCACTTAAGCGACTATACAACAATATACAAGGTTTAGAGAGAATATTCACTTAGACACACAGTACTGCTTTCTTAATTGGGGCATCAGACCCGCTATTTACTTTAGGAATATCAGATTCCTGGGAGAGGCGCTACAGAAGCACTTTCCCTCCGGGTTCTATTAATCCGCTCTGACAGTATAGGGTGGTAATCAAAAAATAGAATTACTCACCCGATACTGTATATGGCGGATCCAACTTCTCGACACCAAACTGTTAGCTCAATTTCAGCGGAGGCAGCTACAAGATGACTTAGCAGAATAATCTGCAACCCAGGTTAAAGTTCTCCCCCAATCCAAGTGAATACCCTCTCTTCCAGCTGGGAGATACAGAACCACAAACACTTAAATTGGTGGAACAGCATCTGAAATCTTTATTTACAGGTCAATCTTATATACACCCTGATGTTAGGGAAAAACCAGATTAGACCGGAGTGCACATAGAAAATATTTGAAACAATAGCATAGACATGGTACAGACAGCAGAGACAATAGGATTTGTTATTCTGTAAACAACTGGCAGAGGTAGACTTTGTTACATGTGTTAATTTCTCAATAGACCAGGTTTTTTAACAACAATGCATGAATAGGTCTGAGTCTTCAGATCTCTGTCACAGTGGCTTGTATGGTAATATACCAACTGGGTATTGAAATACAGGTTTTGTATTCAGGTGCCTGGAACTTCTAGAGTGTTAATTATTAATGTATCTGTAAAGCACTGTCTGGAGGAATGTGCTGCTGACTAGTTGAAGCAATGATGTCATTTTTAAGAAATTGTGATGTGCTGTATATATTTTAATATCGGGGTGATTTAAGCAGCACATTATTACAACCTTTCAGTTTCCCTCTGGACTTTGTCAATCTATAAACAATGTGTTCCATGTATATATTGACCTTAACCTTCCTGGCGGTAAGCCCGAGCTGAGCTCGGGCTATGCCGCGCAGGAAGATATCTCAGCCCCTGGTGGAGCGATTTGCTCCATTTAAAATGCTGTACGCGCAGCTAGCACTTTGCTAGCCGCGCGTACAGCTTGATCGCCGCCGCTCTGCGGCGATCGCCCGTACGCAGCGGCGCAAGAGGGCCCCCCCCTGCCAGAGCCCTGCGCTGCCCGGACCAATGAGTTCCGGGCAGCGCTATGGGCTGGATCGGAGGTGTCTGACGTCAGGACGTCGGCTGACGTCCATGACGTCATTCCGATCGTCGCCATGGCGACAGGAGAAGCCAAACAGGGGAGCGCGTTATATACGCGTTCCCCTGTTTGCTATTGATGCCGGCGACGATCGCACTAGAGGGACACATGCGCCCTCTAGTGGTGTTTCATGTAGCTACCACTCTGGTAGCTTTACATGAAACACAAAAAAAAAATTTAAAAAAAAAGAATTTTTGCCATTTTGCCAAAAAAAATTAACCGCCAGGAGGGTTAAAGAACTGAGTATGCAGTTACAGTATCACTGATCCAATTTTAATCAATGTGACCTGTATGGAATACGGTGCATTTGTATATTGGCTTTCAGGACTGATGTCATTTGGTACATTGAAAGTAAGCAGAGCTAGCGACAGGAATCAGGTGGCTCCCGTATGCATGTGATCAATGTGTGAGTGCATGAGGGTGTGTGAGTGTAACTCAGATATAGGCTGTTTTTTAGAATTGATGTAGAGGAGTGCAGTGTATGTATACACTGGAGGCTTCATCCTTTCTCTTTTACAATACTTTTTATCCTTTATAGTAGTGTTGGGCGAACAGTGTTCGCCACTGTTCGGGTTCTGCAGAACATCACCCTGTTCGGGTGATGTTCGAGTTCGGCCGAACACCTCATGGTGTTCGGCCTTTTAAGTTCGGGTTCGCCCCGAACTTCTGTATGCCCCCGAACAGGGCCGAACAGGGCCCCTGTTCGGGCGAACAGGGCCCTGTTCGGCCGAACAGGCCGCAATACGGCCCCCCTATGAGGTCGCAGGCATAAGGGGGGAGCATGCCCCGATCGCGAAGTTCCGCCCTTTCTCTGACCTCACGCCCGCTGCCCGGCCTCCCTCAACTCGTCACTCTCCGGACTCCTCCTCCTCCTCACTCCACAGTGCCGCCCACTGCCAGGCCATCCGCTATACAGGTACTTCTTGAAACTTTTGAATGGGGAAGCGGGCAGAGGGGGGAGCGCTAGCGGAGGGGGTGGGGGGAATTTCCGACCCCCCCCCGCGATCGGGGCATGCTCCCCCCTTATGCCTGCAACCCCATAGGGCCCCCAAAATAGGGATGTTCGGGAAGTTCGGGGTTCGGCCCGAACATGCCGAACATCTCGGCCATGTTCGGCGAACTTTCCCGAACCCGAACATCCAGGTGTTCGCCCATCACTACTTTATAGCACCACTGATTGCCGGCAGATTAAATTTCCGCATGCACATGCGCGTTCACGTCAGTGTGCACACATACTCTTGTGCGCATGCGTATCTTTGTGAGCACGTGCAAAGGCCAGCGAGTGATGCAGGACACGTGACGCATCCAACTGGAACTTTAAAACTATGGCCATTCTTGCGCACGCAAGGTGAAACACGGGCAACATGGAGACAACCACCGCCGAGACTGATGCAGAGCTAGGTGAGACTGACAATACCTATTTATCAGTAAGAGGAGGAATTTGAAGAGTCTAGCAAAGATGTGCAATCAGAATAATATTTATTAGCCTACCTTCATATTCCCTTGCTTCAGAATCACAATTCCCGTTGGGATTATAGCATGTTGGAAGGCATGGGGATCCACATGGCTTATAGTGCCAGTCACAATGACCATCCTTATTGTAATAATCACAGAATATAGCTGAAAATACATTACAATTATTTAAAAAAAATCATTCTAACCTAATTCCAGTGATTTTTATTCTGTCCCCCGTTTCCCTACATGATATTCTCACTCTGTCTGCGCTCAGGCTATGGGTGGATGTGGTCATAGCCTAGAATCCTTGGAGCATTTGATCATGTCATTGTACATATGCATTAAGAGGGATGCACAGGTAGAAGAGGGCCTGGTGGGCGGATCAGGTTATTTGGGGGTTAGGATTGGCAGGCATCTAATAGACACCAATATAAAGAATTGGTAATTGGGTGCCAGGTGTTGAGTTGGGCACCCGATGCAGACAACAGCCTATTGGCTACTATGTAGGGAAGAAGAATTGCAGCCAATCTTCTATTTGTAGATGATCAGCTACAAATAGTGGTTGTTTGGGTGCCGATGTTAGATATTACGAGTGGGAGGTTAGTGTAAGGCTTGGTTCAGATGGGCGTCCCACTGCATCTCATTCAAATGCTTTTCTGCAAGTGTGCAGAAAAGCATGTGAGAGCTTTCTGCTGTGATCAGCATCTTCCACCCCCGCACGGTCATACTGTAATATAAAAAAATATTATAAATTACCAATATTCTTACTACTAGCACCACTGGGGCTCAGCTCACACAAAAGTGCTCCTGGTAGTCCCTTGTAGGAATGTGGTAGCAGGAAATAACAAAGAAGCCTGGTTTACACTTGCTGGAGTGACAACTAGGGATGGATGAGCAAAGTTTTGCGAGATGTGAAACTGTACCCACTCATGCCCGAGAAGGGGAGAGGGATGCAGCAAAGAGTGTTTGAATTCTGCCTCTTGCAGCCAGAGTGCACAGTGGCCAATCTTCTTCTTCCTAGGCATCTAATCACTTTGGTAACAGTCGCTCCTGTCATCATGTGATATTTACGGTATTAGAATCAGAATCAGAATTTATTATCGCCAAGTACAACGGTGGATAATACCCGGAATTGGTTTTGGCACATACAGGGTCGTTGGTGAGAAGACAAGAAATAGCATACAGTTAAGCATGACACATACATAGACGTGGGACAAGCATACATAGGACATCATTACAGCTTGTGCGTACAATTAAGCAGAGTGCAGCATCACATGCAGTCAAGCATGGTACATACATATAAAATATAAAAGCAAAAATAAAAGCAAAACAGAGCATTACAGCATACACGTACAGTTAACGTAAATACAAACATAGCAAAGCATACATTGATAGCAGGAACAGAAAAGAGTGGGACTGGAGGAGTAGCCTGAGAGCTGATATGAGCGCTGCCATTTTTGGCACTGGACGCTACACAGCGACACGCTCCCAACAAGACAGGTGCTCCGATTTGTCCACGAAAGTAGAGAGAAAGAAACTGAGAAAGCAACTGGGAAAGCTGAGGGGCATCATGATGGAGGCGGACAGCAGAGTTCACTCGGACCAGGCTGCCCGAGGAGTAGCACTCCTGATTTTGAGTCCGCACGGCTGGGTAATGAGGGTGCAGACACAGTGGGGGCCCTGTGGGGCCAGGGTGCACCCGGGGGCACCTTTGGGTGGTGGATGTGGGGCCTGGGGTCAACACGGCTGGGCAGCAGTGGTGGACAAGCCAGGGAGGTTTACCGTTGGTGGTGGCAGGACACTGATGCCCAGATGCGGCAGCCAGCTCCACTTTGAGGGGAGCAGCATCATCTTCTCTGTGGCTGAGTGGTAGCCTGCCTTCAGCAGGTAGAGTTGCCATTCCGGGGCAGCAGCATTGGACAGTCACATGGCGGCGAAACAGCTGCAGGCCACGTGGACAGGCCAGGCCCAGGACTCCTGGCTGCTCGGCGAGACGAAAGGAGCTGGAGCCGGAGCCTCAGACTGCAGCCGCTGGCAATCACTCTAGTGGCACTGTGAGCGGGGGGACCCGGTGGTGGAGGGTACCCGGCGGTGGTGCTCCCTCGCCGGTGACTGAGTCTGTACCTGTCCGGCGATCTGACTCCGAAGTCTCCTGGTCTCCAAAGATGATCCCGTGGGCAGCGGCAGCGGTGGGTCCACGTCTGGACTCCCCTGACTAGGGGAGCGTGCTGATCGGCTGAACCCATGCTCCGCAGCCAAGGGCGGCATGCCGCTCAAACTGCTGATGGGGGCGGCAGTGCGGCCAGTGTAGTCCTGCGTCGGCCTTGTGGCTGGGATGTGTGGTGGACGGGGCCTCTCTGCAGGGAGCCGTTCCGGATGACGAGCTGCGGGGCCGTGGTTTGACCGATGCGTGTGGCAAAGCCAGTGGTCTGACCGCAGCGGTGTGGATCAGCAGGCTCCGTCCTGCTTCCTGATGTCTGTCTGCTGTGGTGCTCCCTGGGACCTGCATGTGGGTCCCGAACAGCTGTTCTTGCGGACCGCGACCCGATGGCTGGTGCCGAGCCAGCAAGCCCACGTCCTCCCTCAGCGTGAAGGGGAGCTCAGAGGGGAGCAGAGTCGAGATTGCATTTTAAAGGCGTATTATAGGCAGGGCTGTTGATGCCTAGGAGGAAAAGGATCTGCCACATGTGGATCCCAGAAAATTAAGTTACTAGGGGGGCTCTATGGCTACCTATACTGGGAAGGGGCTCTCTGGCTACCTATACTGTGGAAGGGGCTCTCTGCCTACCTGCACTGGGGGAAGGGCTCTCTGGCTACCTATACTGGGGGGGGCTTTCTGGTTTCTTATACTGGTTTGGTCCCTCACTGTCTACCTAATAATAGTGGCTCCTCTGCATGCCTATACTGGGGGCTCCCTTTGGCTACCAACTAATGGGAGACCTCTAGCTACCACATTTTAACAGTGAGTTGGGTGGGGAATGTGAATCTTTACAGTTTCACCCAGAGAGTTACTTAGCCCTCTTGCTGCAGTGCTCCACACTGCACTAGATCCTCCTGACATGTTCTGTTTCATAGTGGCCCCCTTCTCAGATGAGGGGATACAGTTTAGTTTTTCACATAACTGTGTGGCAACATATCGAAACAGTAGCAGTAAAAAGTATGTGAACCCTTTCGAATTATATGGATTTCTACACAAATCACTCATAAAATGTGATCTGATCTTCATCTAAGTCACAACAATAGACAATCACAGTCTATTTAAACTAATACCACACAAATAATTAAGTGTTTTCATTGTTTTTTATTTGACACACCATGTAAACATTCACAGTGCAGGTGGAAAAAGTATGTGAACCCTTGGATTTACTAACTGGTTGAACCTACTTTGGCAGTAATAACTTTAACCAAATGTTTCCTGTAACTGCAGATCAGATGTGCACAATGGTCAGGAGTAATTTTTGTCCATTGCTCTTTACAGAACTGTTTCAGATTCAGCATTAATCTTGAAATGTCTGGTGTAAATTGCTTTCTTGAGGTCATTCCACAACATCTCAATTGGGATGAGGTGAGGACCCTGACTGGGCCACTCCAGAAGGTGTATTTTCTTTTGTTTAAGCCATTTTGTTTTTGATTTACTTCTATGCTTTGGGTTGTTGTCCAGCTGCAACACCGATCTTCTGCTGAGCTTCAACTGGTGGACAGATGGCCTTAAGTTATCCTGCAAAATGTATTGATAAACTTGGGAATTAATTTTTCCTTCAATGATAGCAATCCGTCCAGGCCCTGACGCAGCAAAGCAGCCCCAAACCATAATGCCCCCACCATCATACTTCACAGTTGGGATGAGGTTTTGATGTTCGTGCGCTGTGCCTCGTTTTCTCCTCAAATAGTGTTGAGTGTTTCTTCCAAACAACTCAACTTTTGTTTTATCTGTCCACAGAATATTATGCCAGTACTGCTGTGGAACATCCAGGTACTCTTTTGCAAACTTTAAACATGCAGCAATGTTTTTTTTTTTGCACAAGAGAGGCTTACTCTGCTAAGCAGACTGCGATTTGTGCAGAAATCTATATAATTCCAAAGGGTTCACATACTTTTTACTGCTACTGTATTTTAAGGCATGCACTGCACCACTCTGAAGGTTTGCTGTAGTTTCCACTGCACTTGGGTGCAAAGTGGATGTGAGCTACAGTATTCTGTCAGAAGAATGTCAAAACATCTGGTGTTTGAAACAAAAAAAACTGGACACAGTGAAAATGGACATGTGTGAATGGCTCCATAGGAAAGAAAAAGTCTGTTCCACATAGGCCTGCTGCCACCCGCTCACTGAAACTTTCTGGTAGGAGATCTACTGTGAACCAGGCATAAGCCTGCTCTCAAGGTATCACTGGGAGGGAGAAGGTGCCCCAAAAAAATAACCATTGATGTAATAAATATAAAATGGCTTACCTCTAAGAAGGAGCAACGCCAATATAGTAAATACATTTTAACAATCAGATACAAAAACGTTAAAGAGACTCTGAAGCGAGAATAAATCTCGCTTCAGAGCTCATAGTTAGCAGGGGCATGTGTGCCCCTGCTAAAACGCCGCTATCGTGCGGCTAAACGGGGGTCCCTTACCCCCCGAAATCCCCTCCGTGCAGCCGGGGATCACTTCCTGATTGAGGCAGGGCTAACCACCGCAGCCCTGCCCCACGCGCATCTGTCAGCGCGTATCTCCGCCTCTCCCCCGCCCCTCTCAGTCTTCCTTCACTGAGAGGGGCGGGGGAGAGGCGGCGATGCGCCGCTGATAGACGCGACTAGAGGCAGGGCTGCAGCCGTTATCCCTGCCTCTAGGAGCAGCAAAATCTACGACCAATTTGGTCATTGATTTTGCGGGGGGGGGGGGGTGTTTGGGGGTGAAGGGACCCCCGTTTAGCCGCGGGATATCGGCGTTTTAGCAGGGGCACACGTGCCCCTGCTAACTATGAGCTCTAAAGCGAGAATTATTCTCGCTTCAGTGTCTCTTTAACACATTTTGCGAAGCACAGTCCGCTTCCTAAAGTGCTCTTTATATCCTGGGTTTCAAGCTCAATATGTAGTATGTATTAGGTTTTGTTTTGTTTTGTCCAACCAAACAGACCACAGATTTGTGGCTACATCTGGAGATCATTTTTAGAGGACATTTTTCTAAAGAAAAAAAAAAATGTCTTGACTCAATGAAAGCTCTGTATTACCAGTATGGTCTGTGCCTGCGCCGTGCGCTCCTGGTGACATCAGGGGAAGCGAGGACACGGCAACGCAGTTGCAGTGGTTTTCAGACTTTAAAGTCTGAAATTCCAGAAGTGAACCGGAGGTGGGGCCGGAGCATTGGGGAGTGGCTGCACGGGCGTAGGATGTCTGCGGGGGACCATTAGAAGCCCCGGGTAACTTCAACTCATTTTCCCCCGACCCCCTACAGTATCCCTTTAAGTGTTATATACACTACAGGCTAAAATATTTAGAGCACTACATGTTCAGTTCAATATTTACCTGTACTTTCAATAAAAAAAGTTTAGAATACCTTTTAGTTTATACATGAATTAATGATTTCTTTTTTTTAACTTCAGTTGTTTATTTGTTTTATGCTTTCAGTTCAAAGTAGCTACCGTTGGTAGATGTAACTGCTGAACATGCCAATGGCATTCTTTCTACAATGGAAATCAAATATTTTTCAGAAATGTCTTCTCAAATCTCCTGCAGAAGTTCCTATAAATATGTGACACTTGTTGGCCACTTTGCTTTCTTTCTTCTGCCCATCTCATCCCAAACCAGCTTTATGTGCAATCCACTACATATTTTCAAGCTAATCATCTTGTTCTTTTTCCTAAGGTAGTTTTAGCAAAGCTTGGACTTTTGTTTTAGATTATTATTAGCAAAACATCAAAATTCCTCCTTCGTGTTTGATAGCTTAAGTCATTCACTCTTGGTACCATCCCTTTGCCTACTCGCCGATGTACAAAAATCCTGCAGGTTGAACTGAAGATGTCAAATTTGATTTATCAGTCCATAAGATCTTCTTCCAGTCTTCAGTTGTCTACTGGCAGTGTTTCAAGGCAAAGCAAAGCCTTTTTTTCTTATTCTGATGTCTTAGCAATAGCCTCCTTGTTGCAACTCAACCTGCCAAACCTGCATCGTGAAATCTATTCTTTACAGTTAAACTTGAGACTTGCTTACTGCAGCATCTATTATAGTGAACCTGAAGTTTTTTGTTTTTTTTAAATAAAACAACAGATACTTACCAAAGGAGGGGGAAGGCTCTCTGTGCTATAGAGCCTTCCCGTTCTTCCACTGGTCCCCTTGTTCCAGCACCGTCACCCCCGTTAGCATTCTCCGACCGATGGGTCAGAGACTGTTCTCTTCCCGCTGCTGGAGGCTCTAGAAGTCTAAAGAAGCCCGAGTGCTCCCAAAGACGAATGTCTCAACAGCGTGCACATGTGAGCGTGCTCTTTCTCACACTCGCCTTCAGGAACACTAAGGCTCCCCTCCTTAGATAAGTATCTGTTTTTTTTATTTTAAAACCACATCAGGTTTCCTTCAAGGTTTACTTGAAGCTGTAGTCCCATGAGCCACCTATTACACAAGCTAATGTGGCTCTGGGTCTGCAAAACCTCTTCCTGTCAGAGGCTCCCCTAATTTCCGCATTTTGATGGTGAAGAAGACCATGCTCACTACTTTCTATGCAATTTAACTGCCTGGAAAACCTGTGAACAGATGAACATAGCTCACAATGCACTGAAATGTAAGGTCTGCTACAAGTTCTCAGAACGTTAATGTTCATACTGCCATTTTTTAGCTGCAAAAAAAGTTTTCTGGATTTTTAAAGAAGCACCGTGAAGTATTTTAGTAAAAGCATGCGGTGTCATATAATGAGAATTTTGTTAATTTAATAAATATATCTCTAATAAGTATTAAGTAGGCTTACGGCAAATTTCAGGAGTCCTCCATTTTATGCAGATGTCATGCTTCCCACATTCTGCAGAGTATGCTGCTACAGAGGCACACAAGCACTCACAATCTCCAATATCATCGCCACAGCTACACGTATCAGCTATGCATGTGTCATAAAAGTCCTGAGGTTCCACCTACAGCAGAATAATGGCATTAGCCTTCAGAAAACTACATGCAACATGACATGTTCAATATAATGATAAACTTTATAATGCATTAAGATGAAGTAACTTCCAAGTAACTTCTGTTACAGCAAATAGCTTTATTTCTGCTGGAATAGCACAATTCTTCTCATATTTGCAAGGGTGGGAAAAAGACAAATGCGGAACAGAATTGCAGAGGAAGGGAGAAATTCATAAGAAGGCAATATCAGACTGTAAGGATCTATAGTGGCAGACAGAGAAGTTGTGGGTGACGTGTCTGGAAATTAATTAGGAAATGCATGGACAATGTAGTGTGCATTCCAGGATGTAGTTAGAAGCCAGAAATAATGGAAACAGTGAAACACTAGGTACTTAACAGTCTGTGGAAGGGTCTTAACAAAAAAGTTATAAACAAACCCAAACTAACTAACTGTCCTGAGTTTCTACCAGGAGATACTTTTTCATCTCATCTACAAAATACATTTTCAGCATTTAACAGACCACTTCACAACTGAGGGGTTTTACCCCTTTAGCATCCAAGCAATTTTCACCTTTCAGCTCTCTTTCCATTCAATTGCCAATAACTTTATCTCTACTTATCAGAATGAAATGTGTTAAATGTGTTTTTTTTTTATCACTAATTAGGCTTACTTTGGGTGGTACATTATGCCAAGAATTATTTTATTCTAAATGTTTTTAATGGAAAAATAAGAAAAAAAAATTGGAAAGAAATCCTTATTTTTCAGTTTTCGGCCATTATAATTTTTTTAAAAATGCATACTACCATAATTAAAATCCATGTAATTTATTTGTCCATTTGTACCGGTTATTACACCAATTAAATGATGTCCCTATCACAATGTCTGGCGCCAATATTTTATTAGGAAATAAAGATGCTTTTTTTTCAGTTTTGCATTTGTCACTAATAAAAAGCCCATAATTTATATAGTAACAGTATTATACCCTCTTGACATACATATTAAAAAAGTTCAGTCCCTAAGAAAACTATTTATGTATTTTTTATATTTGTAAATTTATTTTATTGTATTTTTTTACAAAAACAATAAATGTTGGTAACTATTGGGGAGTGTGGGAGGTAAGGGGTTAATTTAAAATGTAAAAACAGGTCTTTGCATTTAAAAAAAATGCTTTTAGATGTAGTTTTACTATTTAACCAAAAGATGGCCTCAGTCTTTTTTTTTATACGTCCTGTAAGTGAAATATGTATGCTTACAGGAAGTGTACTGAGGATGGGAAACTTATTTATTAGAATGTTCGTGCAGCTTCTCATAAAAGGCGCGGATCATTGCTACGGGGACTTAGATCAATGATTAGGAATTGCTTTCCTATTCATTGATCTCCTGGCGGGCAAATGGCAACATGAACGAGTGCACAAATAAGCGGGAGCGCGTACAGCAGTGGTAGCAGCGGGAGTACGTATATTTACTCCCCTGGGCGGTTAAATGAAGTCTGCAGGGGAGTAGATATACTGTACTGAAGCTGTGAAGTGGTATGAAAAACTTCTCAAGGTAGCTAAAGAATGTATTTTATTTTAAACATTTCCTTGCTTTCTCAAGGCTTAGAAGGAGTTTCCTCCTAGCAGATACTTTTTTCATCCAGTCTTTCAGCAGCACATTGCAGTTGAAAAAGTACCAAATAAGTAGGTGAAAAAGAACCATCAAAATTATTTTTAGTGTGTTCTTGCTTGCTGGTGGTTTAAAAAGCATTTTATTGGCAAGTTGTGAAAATATTACATAGAAGAACAGGCAGGAGAAGAAGTGAATTGCACATGGGCCAAGGGCCCTTATTTAAATCACTTTTCTCCTAAGTTTTCTCATAAATGATATTTTCATACCTTGTCGTCAATAAAATGCCCTTTAAACCAATAAACCAACCAATACTCAACATAACTTTGATGTTACTTCTTCACCTACTTTTTAGTTCTTTTTTAATTGCAAAGTGATGAAAAGTTGTTTTAAAGAGATGAAAAATTATCTTCCAGGAGAAAACTCAGTAGGAAAAGTTAATTGCATACGGCCTAAGGTGTGAAAAGATCTCCTGTGAGATAATTCAGCAGAAAAGTGAATTGAATAGGGGTCAATCTGCAGTTATCGGTCAATTATTGACTAGTTCAGTCTAATTCCTAGAGTATTAGATGCAGAATTTACTTGAAGGAGTTGAGTTTTAAAATAGCAAACATGTTAACAACTAATAATGCATAGAGTAGAGATGTCGCGAACCTCAGATTTTCGGTTCACGAACCCAGTTAGCCGGTTAGCCGAAAAGTTTGCGAACCGCAATAGACTTCAATGGGGATGCGAACTTTGAAAAATAGAAAAAATTATGCTGGCCACAAAAGTGATGGAAAAGATGTTTCAAGGGGTCTAACACCTGGAGGGGGGCATGGCGGAGTGGGATACATGCCCAAAGTCCCGGGGAAAAATCTGGATTTGACGCAAAGCAGCGTTTTAAGGGCAGAAATCACATTGAATGCTAAATTGCAGGCCTAAAGTGCTTTCAAACATCTTGCATGGGTATACATCAATCAGGGAGTGTAATTAGAGTTCTGCTTCACACTGACACACCAAACTCACTGTGTAACGCACCGCAAACAGCTGTTTGCGTAGTGACGGCCGTGCTGGACTGGTGCGCACCGTGGCCAGAGTGTAGGCCGTGGCGGTTTTCAAGCCCATATGGCCGCCGGGCTGTGGTAGCTCAATGATAGAACAACAGTGACTTTCCAGCTGATCAAATTTGGTCTGTCCACAATGAAGCATCAACCTTATTATCTTCTTGTATGTAGGTAGGCATAGGTAGGTGTCCCAGTAGTTAGCTAGGCATAGGTAGGAGTCCCAGTATAGGTAGGTAGGCATAGGTAGGAGTCCCAGTATAGGTAGGTAGGCATAGGTAGGTGTCTCAGTAGTTAGCTAGGCATAGGTAGGAGTCCCAGTATAGGTAGGTAGGCATAGGTAGGAGTCCCAGTATAGGTAGGTAGGCATAGGTAGGTGTCCCAGTAGTTAGCTAGGCATAGGTAGGAGACCCAGTATAGGTAGGTAGGCATAGGTAGGTGTCCCAGTAGTTAGCTAGGCATAGGCAGGAGACCCAGTATAGGTAGGTAGGCATAGGTAGGTGTCCCAGTAGTTAGCTAGGCATAGGTAGGTGTCCCAGTAGTTAGCTAGGCATAGGTAGGAGTCCAAGTATAGGTAGGTAGGCATAGGTAGAAGTCCCAGTATAGGCATAGGTAGGCATAGGTAGGTGCCTCAGTAGTTAGCTAGACATAGGTAGGAGACCCAGTAGTTAGCTAGGCATAGGTAGGAGACCCAGTATAGGTAGGTAGGCATAGGTAGGTCCCCTAGTATAGGTAAGTAGGCGTCCCTGTATAGGCAAGTAGGTGCCCCGGTAGTTAGGTAGGCATAGGTAGGTGTCCCAGTATAGATAGTTAGGCAGGGCCTGGCTGGCACAGTAATAACAATTACCAAGGTCCAGCTGCAACAGAGCAACACACACAAAAAAACACATCAGGAAAACATTAGAGCTCTCAAAAGAGCTGTTGAGGGGTGCTATTTTAGCAATAACAACCAGCCAAGAGCCTAACTAATCTTTCCCTAGGAGAACAAGTCTGCAGCAGGTGTCCCTAGTCTGTCTCTAGCAGGCACACGAGTGGGTGTAATGGCCGGCAAACCTGCCTTATATAAGGGGGGGGGGGGGGCTCCAGGGCTTAGTGTAGCCTGAATAGCTACAATGTGCCTGCTGACTGTGATGCAGAGGGTCAAAGTTGACCCTCATAGTGCATTATGGGGCGAATCGAACTTCCGCAAAAGTTCGCTTGGTCCAGGCGAACGCGAACCCCCAAAGTTCGCCTGGAACCGTTCGCCGGCGAACCGTTCGCTACATCTCTAGCATAGAGTAGACCTCCAGTGAGAGGGAGCTGGAAGCTGCTATAAATATATATTTCCTTTTAAATAATGTGATTGCCTGGCTGTCTTGGGGAATTTGGAGATGAATTCGACACCTTAAACTGTTATTTTCTTTTGGCTATTTCAAATCAACTTTTGCAGTGTGGAATTGTGCATTATCCTGGTGGAAGGCTTCTGTTATCAGGTAATATAAATCAGCATGGTAGCTGGCTGGTCTGTGGCTACAACCCCCCTTAACCAACAAGCTGCAATGTCCTGAGAACTTTTCTCTGATAGGCAACCTTACACTTTTCAGCAATTGGTGCTACAGTGGGCCTTCTATGGGATCAGATTAGGCAGGCTAGTCTTCACTTCACATGTGTATCAATAAGCCTTAGGTAATGTATATTTTCACATTATTTTGGCATCATGAGTGGCAATATGCTACAAAAGAGAGGAGCTATTATTTGAACGGATCACCATGTGTATAAACCTGACAATCAAAAAAGACCTTTTCGGCAGAAATAATGCTAATTTTACAGCAAACAGAGAACCATCTCTAAGCATGCAGGCAGACTGGCAATATCAGAACATGTCACCACCAAGGAAGCATCTGAGTACGCTGACACACAAGACACACTTAGGCATACTGGCACACAGAGCACATCTGGGCACACTGGTACAAGAGAAACTTTTGGGCATGTCAAGGAACTGCGGACCTCAGAGTCAGTCACGATAGGACCGAAACCAGAACAGGGCCGAAAACCATCATGATCAGATTTCACAGTTACTGGACTCTCACTTAAGAATGCAGAATCAGACTTAGAAGTCACTGATTCAATCAAGGTTATCAACAAGTCATGTTCAGGGGCATTAACAGGACAAGACAAATCTTCTGATGTATGAACTGAACTAGACAGAGTCTCCACAACTTCCTCTGAACTGGACAGAGATTCATCATTTAATACACTAGATTGGAGCTCCAAAAGAGCTGTCAAACAAGTCAGTAATACAGCAACCCCCACTGAACTGGGCAAGACTGAGGATCTCACTGGACAGGAAGGGAACCCTGGAACCTCTGCCACACTGGACAGAGAACCAGAATTTTCCAAGATACAAGGCAGGACTTCAGCAACACTCACTAAACAGGACTGACATTCTGAGACTTCTATTATTTTTACCAGAGAGTCAGAATTATCCATGTTACAGGGCAAGACTTCTGAAACATTCAGAGGACAGGGCTGGAGTTCCCTGGCTGCTACAACATCAGACAGGGATTCGACAACATTAGCTAAAATAGACTGTGTACAGGGTAAGGCATCTAAAACACTTGCTGAAGAGGACAATGCTTCAATGGCTTCTGCTTCACTGGACAGAGATTCATCAAGCTTAAAGGGATACTGTAGGGGGGTCAGGGGAAAATGAGTTGAAGTTACCCGGGGATTCTAATGGTCCCCCGCAGACGTCCTGTGCCTGCGCAGCCACTCACCGATGCTCCGGCCCCGCCTCCGGTTCACTTCTGGAATTTCAGACTTTAAAGTCACAGGCACAGACCATACTGGGCCTGCACAGTACGCTCCTGGTGCCATCAGCGGGAGTGAGGACACGGCAACGCAGGCGCAGTGGTTTTTTAGACTTTAAAGTCTGAAATTCCAGAAGTGAACCAGAGGCGGGGCCGGAGCATTGTGGAGTGGCTGTGCGGGCACAGGATGTCTGCGGGGGACCATTAGAAGCCCTGGGTAACGTCAACTCATTTTCCCCTGACTCCCCTACAGTTTCCCTTTAACTAGACTGGACTGTAATTCTAAGACAGCTGGTAAACAGGTGAATATTACTGCAACACCAACTGAAGTAAGCAGAGCCTCTGAGTCCTCTGCTAGGGATCTTGAAACATCCAAAGTACAGGGTAAAGCTAAAGACTCTGCGACTTCAGCTTCACTGGACAGGATCACTGAACAATCCATGTTGCAAGGCCGAACCATAGAAGCACCCAGGCCCGCCATCAGGGGGGGGACAGCCAGTACTTCCGTGAGGGGCCCCATGCTCCCAGAGGGCCCGCCCGCCTCCCAGTGATGTCAACTATCCTTATCTGTGGATTCTGTTTATGCACCTGATTGCCGGGGACGGACGTGGTTGAGATTCAGTCCCGCCCCTCGGCTCAAACTGCCTGCAGCTACAGCCACTAGTAGCCTCAGAATAGTCTTTGGGCATCCCACTCCCCTCCCTTTTTCGTTTCTATTGGCTGCAAAATCAGCCCTCTTCCTGTCACACTTCAGGCAGGCAGCCCACGTGGTGCGCAGCTCCGAGTCTCCTATGACTCAGAGGAGTCCTCTGACCAGAGGATGAGAGTTCAGGGAGGCAGCGAGCCCACGAGGGGAAGAGAACAGCCAGACACCAGGTCAGATAATCTTACACAGGCTCAGTCTCGCTCCCTGCTGTGCGTGTAATCAGCTCCTGAGCCTGTGTATGGGATTTACTGTGCAGCAGGAGGAGTTGTACATTCCGATCTCAGTGCTGTTTGTCAGGAGTGGGGGACAATCAGTGGAGAGTGTTTGGGGAGAGAGCTGTCTGCCATGAACTGGACTTACTTTTGAGTGTCCCTCTTCATGGATGTGTTTCCCTGCATTCACTGTCCAGTCTGTGAGACATGTCTGGTCTGCTGGGAGAAGCTACTAAACACAGGACAGGAGGGGGAAGGGAGCCTTCTTATTGCTACAGATACACTCTGACCAGCCATGACCTGGGGTCAGCTTAGTTAGGCACCTCCCCTCCTGCCACTTGTCTTTCTCTCCTTCATTTCTATTAACCCTAAAGGAACGTACCCACTATGTTTTTCCAGCGACCAGGATTTTTTTTATTTCTGTGCATCGAGTAAGCATTTCTGACGAGGGTACATGTGTGTGACTAAACAAATGATGTTTTGAGGTACGGGTCGATTATGACCATCACAGCGGACTGAATCTTTAAAGGATACTGAGAGCTGAACTATTACATAAAAATGGGGGGAGCAGGCATGTATTATGATGCCCTCCTCCTGTCCACCACACCCACGCTTCTCCTCCATCCTCCTCCTATGCATGGTAAACCCTCTGCAGCTCTGCACAGGTCGCCGGAGTCAAGCGATAGTGCAGAGCCATGGGGCCAGGAGCGCCTGCGCACTATCACCCGACTCCGGACTGAGCTGCAGCAGAGGATTTACAGTACGAAGGAGAGGGACAGAGGAGAATAGGGGGAGTGGTGGGCATGAGGATGGCATCTAATATATCCCTGCTCCCCCCCCCCCCCGGCTCGTCCCTCTGTGTTCTTCTGAGCCGCTCCGTTGTACCGCTGTCAGCTCCAGTGGTCGGATACTACAGCACATGCGTGGCCCTGGCCCTGCACCTGCTTGGTCACACTCCTGTGGCCAGCTGCGTACTGCATCTGCAAAGTTAGTTAAAACTACAAAGACGCAAACCGCTCTTGGCCACGAGAGCACAACCAAGGAGGTGCATGGTCAGGGCTGTACATGTGCAATAGTCCCCGGCTGGCTCAGTTGGGAGCTTTACCAGAGCTGACTGCAGGATATTGGACCAAACTAGATGGACACCAAGGGAGTATATGGTTTACAGGGGCCAGGAAGAAGCCCCAGGTATGTAAACATCCACTTTTTTTTGGGCCAATTCAGTGGCACTTTAAGTACTACAGATTGTGTACAGAAACATAATCTGTATTAAAGTACCAATTAATTGGCACCAAAAAAGTTATTATTATTATTTTTTCTTTTTAACTTACCTGGGGCTCCTTCCAGCTCCCTGTTGTCTGTCAGGCCACTCAATGTTCCCAGGCCACTTGCTTGTGTCATAGCCTCCTCTGACAGTGCTGCGACTAGAGCTCTAGTTGCAGCTACTGGACATGCCCAGTCTTGTCGTCTGTGGGCCTTCTTGATTGTGCTCCCATTGCCAGGAACGCTCTTGCGTGTGCACACGGCACCATACAATTCTATTTTATCGAGTTTATTTGAGTTTATCTTGGCATTATTTGTTTGTAGGAGAGGTGCCTACAGCCAACTCTGGGCAGACCCACCACTTCTAAGTTCATCTACATTTGGTTCGGCGCACACAGGCAGGGGGGGGGGGGGGGGGAGGCCTGATGATGTGTGAGGGGCCCCAAAATTTCTGATGGCGGCCCTGGAAGCACCTATTGGACAGTATAATGATTGAACTAGAGCAAGGTGCTGAAACAGGAGGCCCAGAGCACAGAATGTGTGATGTTGTAACATTCAGATGCTTGGGTTCAAAATTTCCCAAACAGGGTTTCTGAGACTCAGAATCTGTAGGACTGAAGCAGTCAGCAACAGATGGAGTGCATCTATTGGTATCTGCTGGATCACTTTGCTTGCAGGATACAGAAAACAAATCAGAAGGAATTTGTTTATATTTTTTCACAAAACACTTTGCAACCAATTTAACAAATTCCAGGGGTTCATACAAAAAACTTTCTCGTTTTCATCTGCAACTTCCTCAGCCCAAGTTCTCATTTTGCTATCAAGCAAGTATAAGATAATTAACCGGGACTGCCGAAATGCTGTAGCTGATCTGAAGAAAGGACATGCATTCAAAATTTTGCAATTCTGCAAAAAAGTTGATAATTACTTATTGTCTCCATTATAACAATTCAGAGAAGCAAGGTGTGCATCTCTTCTTCGTTGTAGGGAAACAAGGCTAGCAGGTGATGTCATTGCTAGGGGCAACGGAGAGACAGAATCAACATTGGTTACTGAGTGTTGCACACACTGACTCCCAGAGCGATCATTCAAGATCTCATTCCATGCATCAATTAAAAGAATTACAAACTCATGCACACACAGATTCATTTCAATCAAAAAATAACAGATTTCATTATCTGCTAATGACAGAATCTGACTACGGGTCTGATGCGCAGTTGCTATGGGCAACGACACTGCTGGTTGTGAACATTTTCTGGAATGTTCAAATTTAGCTCTATTTAAGACTTTGCTGCACTGGGTGACTGTGACTTCAAAGATGGAACAATACTTTTAGTGGAATTGCTTGCATACAGGTTGCTTTTAAAAGCTGCTGAAGACATATTTGATTGACTAGCAATCAGGAGTTCATTACGAGAATATGGTAATGGGGATATTCTAAACGAGTTATGGATCACAAAAGCTATAAATTCTAGAGGCTTTTCTCTCAGAGTAGTGTGATTCAAAACATCAACTGCCCAATCAAAAAGTTTGCCTTTGAACAGAGTGTAAACTATCTGATCAGACCAGGTAGAAAAAGGTGTAGCCTGAAAATCTGGGTTTAACAAAAATCTAACCAATTCTGGCAAAAACTTGCTTGCCGTTTCACAGTCAAGCTTTTCAATTCTTTTGAAAAACAAGGAACCAGTTCCTGGCGAATCTCCGCTGTTTGCGTTCTCTGTGAACTGCAAACATATGGCGTGTTCAACCTGCCCCCTATACATCATCATGGAGCCAAACTTTGACCCCTTACCTCACAGTCGGCAGACACATGGCAGCCAATCAGCTTGCACCCCCTCCTGGACCCTCCCCCAACACACACACACACACACACACATCAAAATTCATTCTCTGCTGGCTGCTGACTGTTAGTGAGAGCAGCGTAAGACTTGCTGCATTAGCTAGGCCTGTGTTCTTGTTCCTAACTTGCTGTGAAAGCACTCCAAACCGCCCTTTTCAGGGCTAGCACATCAGTCTCCTATTTTTTGTGTGTGTGACACTCCAAAGCCCACTGACACCCAGAGCTGTGTGCACACTACTGCTGTTGCTACAGTGAGTTGCACGCACAGTACCACTCCAGTGCATTATTACTGTATTTCACTGTATTCTAATAGTACTATTGCATTTCTCTGTGTGTGACACTCCACAGCCCACTGACACCTATAGTTGTGCATAATGTGATTTCTGCCCTTTATGCTGGATCCATACGGTGCGTTCGCGCACTCGATTTCCCGCTCGATTCCCGTCGATTCGTTTATTTCCAACATGTCCGATTCGGATTTCGATGGATTGTTAGGTCGATTCGCATGCAAAGTATGCCGAATCGACCTAACGATCCATCAAAATCCAAATCGGACATGTTGGAAATAAACGAATCGATGGGAATCGAGCGGGAAATCGAGTGCGCGAGCGCACCGTGTGGATCCAGCATTAGGGATTAAAACCCGACTTTGCGTCAACTCTGAAATTTTTGGTGGGACTTTTGGCATGGATCCCACTCTGGCATGCCACAGTCCAGGTGTTGAAACAACTTTTCTATCACTTTTGTGGCCAGAAACAGTCTGTACGTTTTAAAATTCACCTGCCCCTTGAAGTCTATGGCTGTTTGCATGTTCACGAACATTTGCGGAAGTTCGTGTTTGCTGTTCGCGAACGGAAAATTCTATGTTTGAAACCTCTCTATAATTTACCAGATAAAAATAAAGAATTGACTTTTGATTTTATGCCCGACAGTTACACTTTAAAGACTAGATCTTGCTGTGGGAAAAGTGAAATGGGTGTTTCAAAACAGCCTGCTTTATATAAGGGCTTGTTCCTATGGTGTCCAGTGCTTTGAGCTATAATGCAGTGGGCACCGGACATGCAAGGGACAAATAAGAGGAGCAAATTCTCATTCAATCCAAGTTTTTTTATAGAACAAAAGATCTCAGCAAGCAGATAAATCATACAGATGAACTTGATGGGGCCTTTATGTGGGGGGACAACAAATTCCGTAAATGTGACCACTTAATCTTTCTGGTATTTTTCTGGTAGTGTTTTCAAGGAGCAATTTCATATTAGGTTTTACCTGCGGTTATCCTCAGGCCCCTTTCACACTACAGCGTTTTCATTGTGTTGCATTATCCGTTTTTTATTGCAGGGTAATGCTAAAGCAATGAAAGTCTATGGCAGAGCTCCCCATCCCTGTCCTCACGGCCCACCAACAGTATGTTTTTCAGAAAACCACAAACATTCCCAGGTGCGGAGATTAGTGTCTCAGCAGAGCGGATTACCTACCTCTGTGGATTTCCACAAAACATGCACTGTTGGTGGGCCTTGAGGACAGAGTTGAGGGACACTGGTCTATGGGACATTTCATACCTGATGCGGTACAATGCATTGGCCAGAAGTATCGCATCTGACGCAAACGCATCAGAAAGTGAGCGCTAGAGAGCCTCACTTAAGAGTTGATTTCTTGCCAAGAATTACATTAAGCCTCATTGCCGCAGGTATCTACAAAGCGTGCTTTAGCGTTGCGGTGTGATGCGATCATTCTATCGCACCACAATACGAACGCAGGTTGCTAATTTGAAACCAGCCTTAGGTCCTTGCAATTTAAATATAAGGTTTCCTCTAGAGTGAAATACATACTGGTAATTGTATTCCCTATTTTTACTTTACAAAATTCGAATAGCAAGTTTGACTGTTAGATATTACAACAAAAAATTATAATAACCTACCACTGAATGGCACGTGGCAAAAACGTCACTTTTGATAATGTCACAGTGTTTTTCAGCCCAGGCTAGTTTTTCTGGTTTGTCATGACATGGCTCAGTTGCCGATCTTACTCCAGAGGCATAGGTTTGATGTTGTGACCAGGAAGATATTAAATCATTGTTAGCATAACCATCATTGTCTCCACATAATCCACAGACATAGCCCTGGTAAAGGTAAGAGTCACAATGAAAACAAGGTGAATAAGAAGGCCGGACTTACTAAGCTTCTAGAGATAATTACAGAACATACTGGTAAGTGTTTTGCAAAATCTTGTCTGTATCTAATAAAGACTTTATACTATTAGGTGGCAATGTTTTCCCACCTCCACCTGGGTCATACTAGACTACAGTGACAGCTGCAAAAATAGTGAAGTTGTGTGATGGGAAACATAAGAGCAGATTTTCTGCAACAAAGGTACTCAAGTAATTTTCCTGAGCCTTTGCTTTGTTCTTCTCATTGCTGATTAGTAATGTTAATGTACATTACCATAGCAACGGTCACGCTAGTCGAGTACCGCAGGTCATGGTAATAGCGTAACTCGTGGTACACAGAGTTGTTGGTAAGTGACATTGTGCATCAACCACATAAGCCTCTATTCACAATAACATGTGCGGTAACTCTTTTTTGGTGGCAAAATTACTTCAAGTAATACTTACCAACTTTTTTTAGTATTCACTTAAAATTTACCGAGTGTGATTAATGTATGATAAAAGTGCGGTAAAACAGTTGATAAATGGTAATCGTTTGGTAATGTTGCGGTAAATGTATTAAGTGTTCGGTAGGGATGATCGGAAAGAGCAAATTCCGTTCCGTCGGAATTCGCGGAATCCGCCAGCGCTCAATTCCGTCGCTATGAAAATTCCGCCGCCATTTTGCGGAATTCCGGATTCCGGTGGAAATATTACAGTAATCGCAAATGGAACCTTGTTTATGCTAAATGGTAGCCCATAGAACCTATTAACTGTTCCCTTAGTCCTCAGTCCCTCCTCCCTTCTCCTCCCCTGGAGGAGGGTCTTGTCTTCCAGGGAATTGTAGGATTTCAAAAGCCAGCTTACATACATTGGCCGGGAATCGAACCCAGGTCTAGTGCTTGGTAGGCAGCTCTCCTCACCACTATACCACCACCAACACTACATGCTGAAGCCATCCTAGCATGTACCATTATGATATATCCAAGAGAAAAATAAGCTTGCTTAGGGATTTGTAGGATGTCAAAAGCCAACTCACATTCATTGGCCAGGAATTGAACCCAGACCTACCGCTTGGTAGGCTGCTATCCTAACCATTATACCACCACACAACACACTACAATGCTACATGCTAAAGCCAGCCTAGCATGTACCATTATGATATATCCAAGAGAAAAATGAGCTTGCTTAGGGATTTGTAGGATGTCAAAAGCCAACTCACATACATTGGCCAGGAATCGAACCCAGGCCTACCGCTTGGTAGGCTGCTATCCTAACCATTATACCACCAACACAGCACACTACAATGCTACATGCTGAAGCCAGCCTAGCATGTACCATTGTGATATACCCAAGAGAAAAATGAGCTCTCTCTCCCCCTCTCTCTCTCTAGGACTTAATGCCATTGAACGGAATTTTCAGCTTAAAACCATCAATGGATACCGGCAGAATTTCACAGGCAATTTTGGAATTCCGCCGGATTGAAAAAGCAATTCCGTTCTGACCAAACGGAACGGAATGACCAATTTCCGCCCAAAATTGTGGTAAATACAATTCCGCAGAAAGCGGTGACCATCCCTACTAGAGAGAGAGAGAGAGAGAGAGAGAATCTACATGGCTATCTTGGGTTCTCTTCGGACAACTGTTGAACACAAAAGGCAAGGCCATGCCTGGGTGGGCTTGAACCACCAACCTTTCAGTTAACAGCCAAATGCGCTAACCAATTGTGCCACAGAGACTGTGTACCACAAAGACTGTGCACGCAGTTGCTATTGAATGATTTTATGGGGATATATGTGTGTCTTTTGGAGAGAGGAAGTAAGTCTGCTCCAAGAAGTTTCAGCATGTAGTGTTGGTGGTATAATGGTTAGGATAGCAGCCTACCAAGCGGTAGGCCTGGGTTCGATTCCTGGCCAATGTATGCGAGTTGGCTTTTGACATCCTACAAATCCCTAAGCAAGCTCATTTTTCTGTTGGATATATCACACTGGTACATGCTAGGCTGGCTTCAGCATGTAGCATTGTAGTGTGTTGTGTTGGTAGAGATGAGCGTAATGACCTAATTACGATTTTGCGAAATTTCGCGTAATTAGTGTAATTACGATTATGGCCGTAAGTACATAATCGTAATGAAGAAGGATTTCGCGAAATTTCGCGTAAGCATAATTTCGCGTAATTTTCGCATTACAGTCGTATCATGCCGTAATTTCGCATTAAACGCTACCGTAATTTCGCGTTAAACCGTAACGCTCCGTATAATATAAAAAAGCCGCCGAATTTAAGGGTTAATAGCAAAGCCCCCTTAAATGCTAAGAGCCTCAAATTTGGAGAATATATTAAGGAGATCAGGAGGAATAAGAGGAAAAATTTTTTTTTCAAAAAGACCTTATAGTTTTTGAGAAAATCGATGTTAAAGTTTCAAAGGAAAAATGTAAACATTTAAAAACCCGCCGACTTTAACGGTTAATAGCAAAGCCTGCTTAAAGTTTAGGAACACCAAATTCCCAGGGTATATTAAGGGGATCAGTGGGAATAAGAGGAAAATTTTTTTTTTCAAAAAGACCTTATAGTTTTTGAGAAAATCGATTTTTAAGTTTCAAGGGCGAAAATGTCTTTTAAATGCGGAAAATGTCAGTTTTTTTTGCACAGGTAACAATAGTGTATTATTTTCATAGATTCCCCCAAGTGGGAAGAGTTTTACTTACTTCGTTCTGAGTGTGGGAAATATAAAAAAAAAACGACGTGGGGTCCCCCCTCCCAGACCTCTTTAACCCCTTGTCCCCCATGCAGGCTGGGATAGCCAGAATGCGGAGCACCGGCCGCGTGGGGCTCCGCACCCTGACTATACCAGCCCGCATGGTCCATGGATTGGGGGGTCTCGAAAGGGCAGGGGCAGCCAAGCTTTCCCCTCCCCCTCCGAGCCCTTGTCCAATCCAAGGACAAGGGGCTCTTCTCCACCTCCGATGGGCGGTGGAGGTGGAGGCCGCGATTTCCTGGGGGGGAGGTTCATGGTGGAATCTGGGAGTCCCCTTTAAAAAGGGGTCCCCCAGATGCCCACCCCCCCTCCCAGGAGAAATGAGTATAGAGGTACTTGTACCCCATACCCATTTCCTTTAAGAGTTAAAAGTAAATAAACACACAAACACATAGGAAAAGTATTTTAATTGAACAAAAAACATAACCACGAAAAAAGTCCTTTAATATTCTTAATTAACCATTAATACTTACCTGTCCCTTTAAATAAATGATCCCTCGCAATATCCTCGGAAATGTTCTATCAGTTACAATGTAACAAAGTTATTACAATGTAATAACTTTGTTACATTGTAACTACGCCGCACCCGACGCCACTCGCCGCTCAGCCGCCGCATACGCGTCCGTGCAGGACGCTAAGTCCCCGCAGCTCCCGCTGTCCACCCCGCCCACATCTGTCACCCACATGTCACCCACATGTGGGTGACATGTGTGTGACATGTGGGAGAGGCGGGGAGGGCAGCGGAGCCGGCGGGGAATTAGCGTCCTGCACGGACCCGACAGAGCTCTGAGCTATATAGCTCAGAGCTCTGAGAAGCATCTTTGTATTTGGGCTCCAAGGAGCCCCATTGGTCCTTAGCAGACCAATGGGGTTCCTTCAAATCAGAAGGAACCCCATTGGTCCTTAGCAGACCAATGGGGCTCCTTGGAGCCCAAATACAAAGATGCTTTCGAGAGCTCTGAGCTATAGCTCAGAGCTCTGTCGGGTCCTGCAGCGCAGACGCGGCGGCGGCGGCGGCGGCGGCGGTGAGTGACGTCGGGTGCGGCGTAGTTACAATGTAACAAAGTTGTTACATTGTAATAACTTTGTTACATTGTAACTGATAGAACATTTCCGAGGATATTGCGTGGGATCATTTATTTAAAGGGACAGGTAAGTATTAATGGTTAATTAAGAATATTAAAGGACTTTTTTCGTGGTTATGTTTTTTGTTCAATTAAAATACTTTTTCTATGTGTTTGTGTGTTTATTTACTTTTAACTCTTAAAGGAAATGGGTAAGGGGTACAAGTACCTCTATACTCATTTCTCCTGGGAGGGGGGGTGGGCATCTGGGGGACCCCTTTTTAAACGGGACTCCCAGATTCCACCATGAACCCCCCACCCAGGAAATCGCGGCCTCCACCTCCACCGCCCATCGGAGGTGGAGAAGAGCCCCTTGTCCTTGGATTGGACAAGGGCTCGGAGGGGGAGGGGAAAGCTTGGCTGCCCCTCCCCTTCCGAGACCCCCCAATCCATGGACCATGCGGGCTGGTATAGTCAGGGTGCGGAGCCCCATGTGGCCGGTGCTCCGCATTCTGGCTATCCCAGCCTGCATGGGGGACAAGGGGTTAAAGAGGTCTGGGAGGGGGGACCCCACGTCGTTTTTTTTTTATATTTCCCACACTCAGAACGAAGTAAGTAAAACTCTTCCCACTTGGGGGAATCTATGAAAATAATACACTATTGTTACCTGTGCAAAAAAACCTGACATTTTCCGCATTTAAAAGACATTTTTGCCCTTGAAACTTAAAAATCGATTTTCTCAAAAACTATAAGGTCTTTTTGAAAAAAAATTTTTCCTCTTATTCCCACTGATCCCCTTAATATACCCTAGGAATTTGGTGTTCCTAAACTTTAAGCAGGCTTTGCTATTAACCGTTAAAGTCGGCGGGTTTTTAAATGTATACATTTTTACTTTGAAACTTTAACATCGATTTTCTCAAAAACTATAAGGTCTTTTTGAAAAAAAAATTTTTCCTCTTATTCCTTCTGATCTCCTTAATATATTCTCCAAATTTGAGGCTCTTAGCATTTAAGGGGGCTTTGCTATTAACCCTTAAATTCGGCGGCTTTTTTATATTATACGGAGCGTTACGGTTTAACGCGAAATTACGGTAGCGTTTAATGCAAAATTACGGCATGAACGAAACGCAAAATTTCGCGTTGAAAATTACGCTTACGGTATTTTCAATTACGATTTTAATGGCAATTTCGCTACGCTAATTTCGCATCGTAATCGCAAATTTCGCATGCGTAATTATAGTAATGCGAAATTACGAAAATTTCTGCTCAACTCTATGTGTTGGTGATATAATGGTCAGGATAGCAGCCTACCTGTTACAATCTGCATCGGCTGGTAAAGTCCTGCTTGAACTAACTTTGCTTCACCAGCAGATGTCACCAGCCTCCTCCATGAATTTGCAGCCTGAACTTTCCTCTGCCCACCAGCAGAGGGTGGACTTTCTGGATATCTCTCCACAGACAGGGTGGAGGCCTGGACTATCACATGGTCTTTCAGCATGGCATTTAAGCCACACCTGAACACTCAGAACTTGCTAGCTCTTTGTTCCTGGTTCTAGCCATCCTGCCCTGAGTTCTGTGTTCCTGGTTATATTGTTCCTTTATTCCCTGCTCTATTGATCTCCCGGTTTGACCTTGTGCTTTGTATCTCCGACTATTCTTTGCCTAGCGATTACTGTACTGTTTGATCTCCTGTGTATGACCTATGCTTGCTGACTATCCGTGTGTCTCCTCCTCGATTGTTAATCCTGCATTTATATATATATATATATATATTGTGCTTACTATTCTGGATCCAGGGTCTGTGTGCACACAGTTCTATACACTGGACCTACTCTGCGTAACTCCCTTTATGCAGAGAGGTCCTTGTATAAACCCTGATTTTCATACCTTTTTGTATGCTTATTGAATGTATCTACCTGTATTATTTGTTGCAGTGCATGTATGTGTGTAGAATACATTGCCTGCAAGTCAATGCTGATTGTTTCCTTGCATGAGGTTAATGCACAGCATTAATTTATTTTCATTGAATAATAAATTCTTATTATTCCTTTACTCCTGGTTTTGTCAGTCTTTTCCTAAACAGTGACATCTCTGCCTGGTTGCGGGTTTGTGCGTTGGTTTCTGTTTGCTCCAGGTGCAGCGCAGAAACTCCATGCAAAACATAGCACTACCAAGCGGTAGGCCTGGGTTCGATTCCTGGCCAATGTATGTGAGTTGGCTTTTGACATCCTGCAAATCCCTAAGCAAGCTCATTTTTCTCTTGGATATATCATAATGGTACATGCTAGGCTGGCTTCAGCATGTAGTGTTGGTAGTGGTATTGCGGTGAGCAGAGCAGCCTACCGAGCACTAGACCTGGGTTCAATTCCTGGCCAATGTATGTAAGCTGGCTTTTGAAATCCTACAATTCCCTGGAAGACAAGACCCTGAGGAGGAGGAGGAGGAGGAGGAGGAGGAGGAGGAGGGAGGAGGGGGAAGGTAGGAAATAGTGTACACTATCATTCTGACCTCAGTTATCACAAGCCCGCACACAGCGCTGCTCCCCTGTGCGCTGTGTGCAGTCATAGATCGGGAACTATAAGGGGCGAGTAAAGGGGGTGGAGCTAAGGCTGGGCCTAGAGGATAAAGTACCAACACTTCCTCCCAGCCCGTAATCAACTTTCTTCTCCAGTCGAAGATTTCGGGTGACCAGAACGGGGGACCGGGGGGGGGGGGGGGGGGGAGGGACACACGCGCTGATGGTGGAGGAAGGTTCTGTGAGGCATGTTACAGCACCAGACTTAAATCGGTTTAACAAGTATATGGTTAACAGCCTGGTTCAGGGGTACTGTAAAGTGGGACCCTATGTCTGCTTCCATTAAAGCAGGAAGTACACACACTGGAGATTTATTGCAGGATTTGTATCAGCAGTAGCAAAGAAATGTTTTTCTTTTAGGCTTCTTTTACAGTGCAACGTTAAAGTTGCATGCTAGAAAATGTTTCAACGCAGACTAACACACAGCAATACTGAGTCTGTGTGACATTCACAGTGCGCACGTTGCGTTTGTGTGTAACGTGTAGCATTATTAGAAAGTGCTGCATGCAGTGCGTTATACATGTTATTAGCTGCTTTGGACTGTTTGCACATGCTCAGTAATAACTTTGAAACATACTTTTCATTGCCTGTATTGCTCTACTGTATACGACCGTAACGGGGCATTAGGTTTTGGTGCGACTTTTTTGGGGCATTGCGTTGTAATTTGCGCCCTACTGTGAAAGAGGCCTAAAGGTTATTATGCTGTTGCTTATCTTTTAGAGCACAGAGGAATTTCCTCCTCGGCATCTATACAATCATCTAAAAGACTGTAAAGCCGCATCTACACACGTAGATGCGGCCGCGATGCTCCTCATCAATCGAGCCGCTGATGCGGCTCGATTGATAAGATCCAACAGGACGGATCTTGCTTCCGCCAATTCCCTGCTCGCTCCCCGCGAGGGGACAATGGCAGGGAATCAAGCGGAAGATAAGCGGGGACGAGCGGGGAATCGAATGCGGCGCACGCGCGGCGAGCGGGGACGCAGGGGGGCCAGCGGAAGTGGTGATCCGGCGGCTAATCGAGCCGCCGAATCGCAGCCTCATCTACGCGTGTAGATGAGGCTTAAGAAGTCTGAAAGTGCACCTTGAGATTAGATACCCTTGTCTTCTCTGCCTCCTATGTAAAATCAACATGAACTCAAACAAACAAAGCTCAAAAAGCTCCATTCTAAAGGCCAAAAGCAGAGAAGTGAAAATTGTCACCTGCAATTTGTAGGTGATAAAAAACCCTTAATTAACATCAACTAGCTGCACACTGATTCAATTGATAATCTTAAATTGGAGATACATTTTGAGGTAATTACCGCACTTTTACCTCACTTTTACTGCAAGAAGTAATTTAGGAAGACAAAAAATTGTGAATTTCAAAATGGAGATATTTTCGTCTGCATTTATCCCTACCTAAATTGCGTCCAGTGAAAAATGGCGACGGTTAAATAATGGCGCCCCCTTCTGCCCGATATTTATCGTTTTAACGGCACAGACCTTGTGAAATGTATCGTTTTAAAACCTGCTTTTTTTGTCCTGCCTGAACGATATTTATCATTTTAAATACTTTGCTCGTGGTTGTGTTTTTATTTCATTTAAGCCTTTGTGGAAACGGGTAAGGGGTACTTTGTACCCCGATAAATAACATTTTGACGGTCTGCGCCATTTTTTTACTTTACAAAACGATAAATATAATTTAATAATGATTTTCAATGAGGCGCCATTTTTATAGCGCCCGCGCCTGGAGCCATTTTTCACTGCTCCTACCTAAATTACCTCATGCGGTAACACCAAGCCATATTCTGTTGCCATGGTTTTCAGCAAGTTTCCTCAAAAAGTTGTAGCAGCTTGAGACTGAATGTGAAAGGTATTATTTAATCACATATTAATGAACCAGACAGTATATCTATGCCCAGCGAGAGGACTGTTACCGTTCCAGTGGCGTAAATATACGCCTCCCGCCTTGATCACCACTATGCGTGCACCTGCTCACTCCAGCGCGCACTTTCACACGCATACTTGTTGCCAACCATTAGTAGACAAATCAGTGAATGGGAACACAGTCACTGCTCTGTTTCATAGTTTAACCACTTAAGGACATAGGCCTTAAACCCCCCTAACGACCAGGTCCTTTTCTGCTGCACTGGGCTGTGCAGGCTTTTCAGCCTCCTGCACAGCCCAGCTAAGGAGCATGGTGATCGGACTCCCCTCCTATTTTTGTCCCTAAGGGGACATGCTGCCGGAGGTGTCCGATCGCTGCTGCACTTGATTTTTTTTTGCACTTGCCTCAGAGGCTCTCTCTCGCTCCGTCCCCCTCCCTCTTCTCCCTCCCTTCCACCTACAGGATTGAACAGGACGGCGATCCGTCCTGTTCTCCTTCTCTCATAGGCATCAGCCTATGAGAGGACGGCGATCACCGGCTAATCAGAGGCCGGGGATCGCCAATCTCATACAGCGCTGCTGGAGACTGTACGGATGTAAACAAAGGGAATTACTTTCCCCTTAGGTTTACAAACAGCCTGTTAGCTGCAATCAGTGGCTAGCAGATTGATCAAGCTCCGTGAACTGGCAGGGAACGATCTCGCATTTGCGCGGCCGTTCCCTGGGAAACCACAGCTCCAGGACTTTACGCCAATTGGCGTTAGGAGGTCCTGGAGCTGCCACCACGGTCACGCCCATTGGCATGACGCGGACGTTAGGTAGTTAAATATACAGAGTGTAATTTATAAACTGCAAATATTAGAGAATGATGCAATGTTATTAAAGAAAAAAAAAAACTATATAACTGAAAATCAAAATATGAGACTCTTTTCTTTGCTACTAATGTTGAATTACCCATACTACACATACAATTCATTATATCATAAGTAGAGATGACCCGAACGGTTCGCGGCCGCGTGAATAGCGAATTTTTATGCATGTTCGCTCCGCCTCCTATACTTGCCAATGGGCTAAACTTTGACCCTCAACATCACAGTCAGTAGACACATGGCAGCCAATCAGGCTGCACTCCCTCCTGGACCCCCACCTCCACATATAAAAGGCAGCAGCTTCGGCCATGTTCTCACTCTGTCTGCTGCTGCTATCATGGGCGTAACAATAGGGGCTGCAGCCTATGCGCCCGCGGGGGGGCCCGGGCCCACTCAGGGCCATTTTGGGGGGCTGGAGGGGTAGCAGCATGAGGGGAAAGCTATGGCCGCACTCGGCGGGGAGGGGCGCACGGAAGGTATGTAGCTGCTTCTGTCCGCCGCTGCACACATATGGTTATTGAAGCTGGAGAGGAGCTGTAGGGGAGAGAGCTCGAGGTCCCCCCTACCCGCCAAGTGTGGCCGTAGCTTTCCCCTCATGCTGCGACCCCTCCAGCCCCCCAAAACGGCCCTGAGCGGCTCCGGGGGGGGGGGGGTAGGTGTGTGTGTGTGTGTGTGTGTGTGTGACACAGGCGCATAGATACATATTTGTGTGATTTAACTTACTAAAGCATACCTCTCTTTGTGGGTAACGCTGCATAGATACAGCCCACAGACAGTTGCTGTCTACTGGGTATTTGTAGTCCCACTGACTGCCTGCACACTGTATTAGACCAGTGCATATCTTTCCACTGCATTTGTGTGACTGCACACTGTGTTAGACCAGTGCATATATTTCTACTGCATCTGTGTGACTGCACACTGTGTTAGACCAGTGCATATATTTCTACTGCATCTGTGTGACTGCACACTGTGTTAGACCAGTGCATATCTTCCCACTGCATCTGTGTGATTGATCTTACTAAAGCATAGCTCTCTTTGTGGGTGACACACTGCATACAGCCCACAGAGACAGTCATTGCTGGGCCTTGAAGTTCTACTATCCTCTTATATTACAAGCCAGCACACTGTCTATCATCATAAGCTGTGCTTAGCTTCCAACTGTATTGGTTATTGATGTCTGTGTGGGTTACACTCTACATACAGGCCACAGTCAGTTGCTGGCCCTTGTAGTCATACTATAGTCTTCTAGCTATTGCAAGCAAGCCAGCACACTGTGTATCATAAGCAATGCTAGCTTGCAACTGTATCTGTGATTGAACGTACTATAGGATATCTAGGATATCTCTGTGTATGTTAAAGTACACAGCCCACTGATACACACACACACACACACACACACACACACACACACACACACACACACACACACACACACACACACACACACACACACACACACACACAGCTGCTGTGTATTCAACACTGATTGAGTGCCTCTTTGTGATTACACACACTGTCTAATTGAATACTATGGAGTACTACTGCACATACACCCCCCCCCCCCCCCATCCAATATGGAAAAAATAACAAGCATAGGCAGGCCTCCCCACAGTTCTGCTCAAGGTCATGCTGGTGTGATTTTGTGCGGCCCTCGACCAAAGTAGTGTTAAGAAGGTATGGACCATCAACCCCCAAGAATGTCAGTACGTAGTTGACTATTAAACACAGAACCCATCATCTTCCTCAGCTTCTGCATGGAACCATGACACATCTTCCTCCTCCTGCTCTGATGCGGGCACATCACTTAACACTCAGCCGGCAGCAACCACCGTTACTACAAGCACCACAGCCACTGCACTTGAGCTGTCGGAGGAGTTATTCACATGTTTGTGGAGAATTAACTAATTCACAACCATTATTGTTACAAGATGAAGGTGCTGAGGATGTTAGAGAACACCTCATGTGTCTGAGTTAGGCCTCACTATGGACGTAAGGTATGAGGATGATGAAGTAGCTGTTGTTAGTGCAATTTTGGAGGTGTCTGATACAAGCGAATCTGTGGAGGAGGAGGATGATGATGATGATCCTGCCATGGATGTCACTTAGGTTCCCAACAGACAAGATGAACAGGGGGACAGTTTAGAGGGGGAGTCAGAGAGGAGGAGACAAGTTGCTGTAAGAAACAGGGGGGGGGGGGGCTCGTCGATAACCGATTGTGAAAGTGTCCGGCAGCATGTACCGCCACCTAGTGACAGCCAGCCAAAACCCCCTCAATGCCAGCTGCTGCCACCATCACCAAAATGCCGTCATCACAGAGATCAGCAGTATGGCATTTTTTTGTGTGTCTTTGCCTCAGATTACAATGATGCCATCTGTACTATCTGCCACCAAAAACTGAGTTGTGGAAAAAGCAACACCCACGTAAGGACAAGAGCCTTACGAGGCACTTAATGTCCCATCACAAACACCAATGGGATTAAGCACATGAGGAAAAGCAGCATACAAAGGCAAAACCCTCCGCCTCCTCTTCCTCCTCCAGGTGCAGCATCTTCAGCCGCTTTATCCTCTGCTGCCCTTGCACCTTCACAGCCATCCTCCTCCACTTTGCCTCTCCCTTTGAGCAGTTCCTGCTCCTCTGCCCACAGCAGCCAGGTGTCTATTAAGGAAATCTTTGAGCGGAAGAAGCCAATGTCTGCCAGTCCCCCCTTGCCCGGCGTCTGACAGCTGGCTTGGCTGAACTTTTACCAGTTTTGGCCAGCTATTACCATACCAGCTGGTGGACTCTGCGGCCTTCCAAAAATTTGTGGCAATTGGGACACCATAATGGAAGATACCAGGATGTAATTATTTCTCAAAAAAGATCATACACAAACCGTACCGTGATGTTGAAAGGCAAGTGGTGTCATCTCTGGCACAAAGTGTTGGATCAAGGGTCCATCTGGCCATGGAACGGATGCCTAGTCTGCAAAGCACGGTCAGGCAGGTACATTACTTATATGGCACATTGGGTCAACCTGGTGACCACTGGCAAGCATGGACTACCTGGCTGTGCAGCAGACTCACTGGTGACACCTCCACGGCTTGCAGGCAGGCCTGCTGCCACCTCCTCTCCTTCTCCTCCTGCTACATCCTCTTCACGGTCATCCTCCTCCTCCTCCTGAGCTGAGTGCTACTCTATTGCTGCATTCTCTTCTCAAACTGATCAACCCCAGCTCCCCAGGGCCTATGCCGCATGCCAGGTACGACAGTGTCATGCCATCTTGGACATGTCATGCCTCAAATCTGAGAGTCAGACAAGAGCAGCACTCCTGGCCACTCTTAACAAACAGGTGGATCAGTGGCTGACCCCGCACCAACTGGAGATCGGCAATGTGGTGTGTGACAACGGCAGCACTCTCATTTCGGCTTTGAGTTTGGGCAGGTTGACATATGTGCCCTGCATGGCACATGTGCTGAATCTTATAATCCAAAGAATTGTGTGCAAGTTTCCAGGCTTACAGGAGGTCCTGAGGCAGTCCAGGAATGATGTGTGGGCATTTCAGGCATTTCTACACGGCCACGGCGCGCTTGTCCGATACTCAGCGCAGAAAGAACTTGCCAGTGAGGCGCTTGATTTGCAATAGCCCGACTAGCTGGAATTCAACGCTCCTCATGTTTGACCACCTGCTACAACAGGAGAAAGCCATCAATGAGTATCTGTACAGCTACGTTCAAAGGTCAGGCTCTTTGGAGCTGGGGATTATCTGGCTAAAGTACTGGACACTCATGCGTAATGCTTGCAGGCTCATGCGTCCGTTTGAGGAGGTGACAAACCTGGTGAGTCGCAGTGAAGGTGCCATCAGCGACCTGATCCCATATGCTTTCTTCCTTGAGCATGCCGTGCATAGAGTGGTGGATCAAGCTGTAGAGGAGTGTGAACAGGAAGAGGAGGAAGAGTTGTTTGAACCATCACCAGAACCAGATTTGTCATCAACACCTGCGGTATCACAGAAGAGGAGGAGGAAGAGGAGCTGTCGTCTGGGGAAGAGGAGACAGAGGAGGAAGGTGGCTTTGAGGAGAAGGCAGAAGAACAACTGCAGCAGGCATCGCAGGGGGCTTGTGCTGCTCACCTTTCCCGTGGTATTGTTCGTGGCTAGAGTTGGGCCGAACCTCCGATTTTAGGTTCGCGAACCGGGTTCGCGAACTTTCGCGGAAGGTTCGGTTCGCGTTAAAGTTCGCGAACCGCAATAGACTTCAATGGGGATGCGAACTTTGAAAAAAAAAAAAAATTATGCTGGCCACAAAAGTGATGGAAAAGATGTTTCAAGGGGTCTAACACCTGGAGGGGGGCATGGCGGAGTGGGATACACGCCAAAAGTCACCGGGAAAAATCTGGATTTGACGCAAAGCAGCGTTTTAAGGGCAGAAATCACATTGAATGCTAAATGACAGGCCTAAAGTGCTTTAAAACATCTTGCATGTGTATACATCAATCAGGGAGTGTAATTAAGGTACTGCTTCACACTGACACACCAAACTCCACTGAACAGAACAGGTATGCAGTGGCGGGTTCACTGAACAGAACAGGTATGCAGTGGCGGGTCCACTGAACAGGTATACAGTGGCGGGTCCACTGAACAGAACAGGTATGCAGTGGCGGGTTCACTAAACAGGTATACAGTGGCGGGTCCACTGAACAGAACAGGTATGCAGTGGTGGGTTCACAGAACAGGTATGCAGTGGCAGGATCAATGAACAGGTATGCAGTGGCAGGATCACTGAACAGGTATGCAGTGGCAGGATCAATGAACAGGTATGCAGTGGCAGGATCAATGAACAGGTATGCAGTGGCAGGATCAATGAACAGGTATGCAGTGGCAGGATCAATGAACAGGTATGCAGTGGCAGGATCAATGAACAGGTATGCAGTGGCAGGATCAATGAACAGGTATGCAGTGGCAGGATCACTGAACAGGTATGCAGTGGCAGGATCAATGAACAGGTATGCAGTGGCAGGATCAATGAACAGGTATGCAGTGGCAGGATCAATGAACAGGTATGCAGCCAGGGACAAGCTAAGGCTAACTAATCTTTCCCTATGAGAGACTGCAGTAGCTCGCCCTACTCTAACTAATGCAGGCACACGAGTGGCCACGGCCGCCGCTGCCTGCCTATATAAGGGGGGGTGGGGCTCCAGGGGCTAGTGTAGCCTAATTGGCTACACTGGGCCTGCTGACTGTGATGTAGAGGGTCAAAGTTGACCCTCAGTGCATTATGGGGCGAACCGCAATGGGGCGAACTTTTCCGCAATAAAGTTCGCGTGCGGTACCCGCACGCGAACCACCTAGGTTCGCGCGAACCAGGTTCGCCGGCGAACCGTTCGGCCCAACTCTATTCGTGGCTGTGGGGAGGAGGAGAACTTATCCGATTTCACTGAGGAAGAGCAAGAGGAGATGACTAGTAGGTTGGCAACCAACTTTGTATAAAAAAAACTCAAGGGGAATGACCTGTATTGGGTGGAAACACTACTAAACCCTCGGTATAAGCACAAAGTGGCGGAGATGTTACCAAATTACCAGAGGGCAGAAAGGATGCAGTACTTGAACAACAAGCTGGCAAGTATGCTTTACAGTGCATTTAAGGGTGATGTCACAGCACAATGGAAAAAAGGTGCCAGTAATCCTCTTCCTCCTCCCAAGTCCACGCAGGCAAAGACAGGACACTCTAGTGATCAGATGGTGATGTTGGACATGCAGACTTTCTTCAGTCCAAAGCCTCGCCTTAGCCCTTCGGGATCCACCCTCCAACATTGCCTCGACCGGCAGGTAGCCGACTACCTGGCCTTAAGTGCGGATATAGACCCTCTGAGCAGCAATGAACCCCTGGACTACTGGGTGCGCAGGTTTGACCTGTGACCAGAGCTGTCACAATTTGCCATCCAACTTCTGGCTTGCCCCGCCTCAAGCGTCCTGTCAGAAAGGACCTTCAGCACAGCAGGAGGCATTGTCACTGACAAGAGAAGTTTCCTAGGTCAAAAAAGTGTTAAGCACCTTACCTTTATTAAAAATAATTAAGCATGGATACCGAAGGGCTACTCCCTGACCGAAGACTAAGTCAGTCCCCACACAGCATCTCTGCCTGCACGCCGCTGCTGCCTGCCCGAAGACTAAGTCAGTCCCCACACAGCAACACTGCCTGCAGGCCGCTTGACTGCCTTCTCTGCCACCACCAACAGGGTCAAGGACTCCAGGTGGATTCCTGAATTTTTAAGGCTACCACACAATTATTTTTCTGGTGAGTGTAATTTTTCTGGCTGCACTGCAGCTGCAACAACAAAACAATAGGCAAGTACATGTGTAAATTCCCCTTTATGATCGTTACCTTGCCGCAGTGAAGGGGCTTGCGTATCACAATGAAGCAATGACCTATATGAGTGTGTTGGGGGGCACAACCAAGATAATAAGGTTGTTGCTTCATTGTGGACAGACCAAATTTGATCAGCTGGACAGTGGACAGTCACTGTTGTTCTGTCGTTGAGCTACCTCAGCCTGACCATATGGGCTTGAAAACCGCCATCGCCTGCACGCTCGCCATCGTGCACACCAGCACGGCCATCATTACACAAACAACTGTTTGCGGAGCGTTACACAGTGAGTTTGGTCTGTCAGTGTGAAGCAATACACTACTTATACTACCTGATCCATGTATACACATGCAAAATGTTTTAAAACACTTTATGCCTTAAATTTAGGAATGCAATGTGATTTCTGCCCTTTAGGGATTATAACCCTACTCTGTGTCAAATACGTAATTTTCCGAGGAACTTTTGGCATGTATCCCACTCCGCCATGCCCCCCTCCTGGTGTTAGACCCATTGAAACCACTTTTCCATCACTTTTGTGGCCAGAAACAATTTTTGTAGTTTTAAGATTCGCCTGCCCATTGAAGTCTATTGCGGTTCACTTGATTCACGTGTTCGCAAACTTTTTCGCAAGTTCATGGTTCATGAACACGAAAGCGGAAGTTCGGACCATCTCTAATCATAATTTTTTTTCATTTCAGCATCACTTTAAAGAGAAACTGCAATGATAGGTATATGGAGGCTGCCATATTTATTTTCTTTTAAACAACAGTTTCTTGCAAGTCCTGCTGATGATCTACTTGGCTACATTAGCATCTGAATTACCCAACTGAAACAAGCATGCAGCGAATCTTCTCAGATTTTTGTCAGAAACACCTGATCTAATGCTTGTTCAGAGTCTATGGCTTAAAGTATTACAGGCAGAGGATCAGCAAAACAGCCAGGCAACTGGTATTGTTTATGAGAAAGGAAATATAGAAATTCCCATATCCCTCTCACTTCAGGTTCCCTTTAAGACCTGCTCATTCTAGGATTAGCCTCACTCCTTCCAAATGACACAAGGTAAGGCAGGTTTAAGGACACTGAGGGCTCGTTCAGACTAGAGGCGTTTTTGGCAAATTTTAAGCGCGGGCGTTTTTTCAAAAACGCCCTGAAAGCGCTTACACCATGATTCTCTATGAGACAGTTCACATCTGAGCGGTTCGTTTCCAATCCACTCAGAAGAGCGGTGCATGGGACATTTTTGAGGCTATTTTGCCTCAACGGAAGGTATAGGAAAACCGCAAATGCTCACAATATTGCTTTGTGCAGCAATTGTGTTAGTGTTTTTAAGAATAAATACATTGTATTTATTATTTTCCGGATCAAAGAGTTCACTTCCTAACTGAAGTCAGGAAGTGAAAAAACGCAATCGCTCTGCAAAACCGCTTAGAAAAGTGGTTCACAAAAAAAGCAGCGCGCAGGTAATCGCCGGGAATCGGAATGAAAAACGCGGACGGACATGCGGACGGAACGCAATGTGAACAAGACCTGGACAAATGTACAATGTAATGCAAACCAGAATAGAAGAGTATAGGTAACTAATGTAACAATCATGACATTTATTTTATTGATGATGATAAATGTATCCAGTTTCTCTAAGTCCAGAGTATACATTCACCCCGTTAAGTAGTATTTCCTCCGCATTCAGTTCAGCATATTTGCTGTATTTATTTGTAAGGCCTGACAGATCTCTTGCCTTCCTTCAGTCCTTATGCCCCAATCTCCCTCCACGCTCTTCACCTATAGACAAGCTCCTGCATAAATGGGAAACGGAGTTACACCTACTAGACTACGGTTACCCCCAGGACTTCAGTGTGCAAAGCATAAGGATTGAGGACGGGAACAGGGGTGCAGCTAAGGTTTTGGTGTCCCCAAGCAGTCCTTAACTTGAGGCCCCCATCCATGAAGTAAGTGGCGCAAAGCGCCCCGCGGCAAAAAGTGGATAGGTACACCTCCAAACAAAGCGGTGTTGCCACGAAAAATGGGCGTGACCAAAATATGATGTGGGTGGATCCAAATACTAGCAGTTTCTAGGCTAAATTGCACCCAGGGCTAGGGCGCAAAATGTACCCTCAACGTGGAGACAGGTATAGGTACCTGCAGTCTAGGTAGCCAGCTATAGGTCCCCCTAGTATAGGTAGCCCATAAAGTTGCCCCCAGTATAGTTTAGATAGGTAGGTGCCCCTGTATAGATTAGATAGGTAGGTGCCTCCAATATAGGTAGCCAGTATATTTGCCCCAGTATAGGTTAGATAGGTAGGTGCCTCCAGTATAGGTTTAGTTAGGTAGGTTCCCCCAGTATAGGTTAGCTAGTATAGTTGCCCCCAGTATAGGTTAGATAGGCAAATGCCTCCAGTATAGGTTAGATAGGTAGGTGCCCGCAGGATAGGTTAGATAGGTAGGTACCAGCAGTATAAGCTAGTTAGGTAGGTGCCCACAGTATAGATTAGATAGGTAGGTGAACGCAGTATAGGTTAGATAGGTAGGTACACGGAGTATAGGTTAGATAGGTAAGTGCTGCAGTATAGGCTAGATAGGTAAGTGCCCCTAGTATAGGTTAGATAGGTAGGTGCACGCAGTATAAGTAAAATAGGTAGGTACCCCTCAGTATAGGATAGATAGGTAGATTCTACCAGTATAGGTTAGATAGGTAGGTGCACACAGTATACTTTAGATAGGTAGGTACCCCTCAGTATAGGTTAGATAGGTAGATGCCCCCAGTATAGGTTAGATAGGTATATGCCCCAGTATAGGTTAGATAGGTATATGCCCCCAGTATAGGTTAGATTGGTATATGCCTCCAGTATAGATTAGATAGGTAAATGCCCCCAGTATAGGTTAGATAGGCAGGAGGGTGGGTGCAGCGTCGGGAGAGTGGGCAAAGAGTTTCCACTTACCTGCCTCGATCCTGCACATAGCTTCTACCTCCTTCCTGTCCTGGTGCGCATAGCATCGGTAAGAGCCCCCTGTGATGACATGCGGTTATGTCATCACAGGGGGCGCTGTTACCATAACGGCAGATGCCAGAACAGGATGAAGATAGAAGTTGTGTGCAGGATCGAGGCAGGTAAGTGGAAACTTCTCTCTGCCTGCTCCCCCGTTGCTACGTCCACCCTCCTAGAGCTCCACCTGGTGCCTGTGCGGACTGCACTACCTGCACGCCCGCTGCCAGCAGCAGAGCGAGGTCCCCCATAGTGTGAGCTCGTCTGTATGCTGGCGGCGCCCCTGGCTGGGAAGACAGAAGTACTACCAGAACCAAACTACCAAAACAAGGAGGCTGGAGGCTGGACTACACAGATCACAGAAGGAGCTATGAAGATAAGTTAAGTAGTAAGCAGGCAGCTGTCAGTTCTACAGGAGCTAGGATGATACACCAAGGCAGTGAGCAGGCAGCTGTCCAATCTATAGGAACTATAGACTAGAGAGCAAGATTGCTCAGAGCAACCACAGCTCTGAGTTTCCAATAACTGCCACAATAAATAAGACACAATGATTGCTCAGTGCGACAGCAGCACTGAGCATCTGATGTCCACCACACTAGTTACACAGGGACAGACAAACAAACAGACAGGAAGGAATGTTTGCCAATCTAATCGCTGCCCCAGCGACAGCAAACCACTACACAGGCACAGACAAGACAAACAGGAAGGAGCATAACTAATAGCAACCGCAGCTATATGCACATCCACAGAAACAGAACTAGCTGGAGCACTAGCCAATCACACCACAGTGATGGCTGTGTCCAGCAGAAGCGTAGCTAGGGCTTTCAGCACCCGGGGACAAAAACTTAATGCGCCTCTAAGGAGGAACCTGTGCCATGCCAAAAAGGGGTGTGGCAAAGCAACAGAATGTGGGCATGGTAATGGGCGGGGCCAAATATACATGACCTTAGCAGTGGTGTAAAAGGGCTGCCAAGGAAGTTTGAGCTCTGCCATAGTGTTTCCCCCCAAAATACATGTAATCTGATGTAATAAGACCCCCTGTTGGTGCCTAAACCTAAGACCCCCCTGTTGGTGCCTAAACCTAAGACCCCCCTGTTGGTGCCTAAACCTAAGACCCCCCTGTTGGTGCCTAAACCTAAGACCCCCCTGTTGGTGCCTAAACCTAAGACCCCCCTGTTGGTGCCTAAACCTAAGACCCTCCTTAGTGCTCACTGTATTGTGTGTAGAATAATGTTTTAAAAACAGTAAGGGATAAAATATATTACAATTTACATTACGTACTGATCGCTTTGTTTCGTGAATAATAATGTTTTACAAACAGTAAGGGATAACATTTAAAATAATGTTTTATTGAAATAAGAAACGTAAATCATCACAAGCAGTTATAAAACATGAAAAATCTTCGGGCGCCGTTGGAAAACGTTATTATTCTTGGTGCCCTTTTTTCCTGTTCGGCGCCCAGTAAACGATAATTATTATAGGAGTGAATGGCGGCGCCCAATTTGTCCACTAGCCTCCTGCGCCCTTTTTTACTGTTACCAGTCAGAACTGCCCGGCTGCAGTTCCACTGCAACAAACATAACATGCTACAGGATAGATCCTGACAATATTATTTCCATAATAATACCAGCCAGCATATCAGCATGGGTGTTCTGTATTTTCTGTAGCACACTAGCCCCTTTGCTATGCAATATTTCCATATTGTATATGTACAGGACATACTTACATACCTCAGTAGGTGGTTGCAAATCAACGTTAACGGTCAGTTTCCGATCATATGTGACGGTCAGATTAGAAGTCTTGAAGATGATATTCTGCCCAATTGTTTCAATCCTGTAAGAGTTGTCTTTCTGCTGATGATCATGTCTGTCCATGCACGCTACTGTGTTCTCAGATATTTCAATGATGGTTTTCTGAAATAAAATGGGTAAAAATAAATGACTAATTGGCAGTACACAATGACCAGCATATGATTGCACAGATAAAATCTGAGTCTAGCCATCTATTTTATGAAAAATGCAGACTACATTGACTTGATAAAAAACTGTCACTTAAAAGGACAATTGAAGCAAGAGAGATATGGAGGCTGCTATGTTTATTTCTTTTTAACCACTATTTCCACTGCTACAGTATATCTATGCTTGCAGCCCTGCTGTGCATGATCGGGAGCGCTTCCAAGCACACCCTCCGGCACTGTTAGCTGCCTTACTAATTGGTGAAAGGGAAAGTGTTCCTTTGTAGCCAATTAGAGACCCCCCACGAATGAACGATCACCGCTGTAGCAAACAGCGGTGGTCCTTCATCTCTCCCCTCAGTGACCAAATCGGCTAAAAAAGGTGATCAGCAAGCAGCCTCTTTCACCTTACCTCTGTAATGATCGCTGCTGCAGCAGCTATTACTGGAAGTAGTAGTGCTGCAGCTCAGGCAGTTCTGATCTATTTCCATGCAAGCTGCATAGCTTTGTCTGTCTTTCCCTGCTGTCAGCTTGTGACTGATTATCATTCACCTGTGTGGGAATCTGCATGTCTGCTCCCATTGGATGACCTCAGTATAAAGATCTGCTTCCTGCAGGGTTTCCTTGGGTTTTCATAGCTTCAGCTTAAGCCTGCCTTGCTGTCGCTTTAGCCCCCGATCGTGTTTCTTGTTATAAAGATACTTTGCTGGTCTTTGCATCATATATTGGTTCATTGCCAATATATATGCATACCAGCACGTTTATTATTTTCCTTGTATTTGTGTTACGTTGATACATCAGTGTCGCTGATGTATACGTACACGAACTGTTTATATCCTGTGTGCAGTTAGTCAGCTTTCCAGCACGTTTTGGTAGGTTGCGCGTACCGTGACCACCCGTGCTGAGGTAGTTACCCTGCTCCTGGTTCTGTTTGTGGATTGCGTTCATCTCTGCGAAGAGATAACGAATCCTTCTGAAACCTGTTCTGTTACTGTTTGTGGATTGCGTTCATCTCTGCGAAGAGATAACGAATCCTTCTGAATCCTGTTCTGTTACCGTTTGTGGATTGCGTTCATCTCTGCGAAGAGATAGCGAATCCTTCTGAGTCCTGTTCCCTGTGTTACTCCATTCCTAGTCAGCGTTCCTGCTTATGTCATATATCGGTTCATTGTCGATATATACATATGTTAGTCAGACGTTACAAATAGTTTCATTGATAGCTGTAATTGTAATACGCTAGGAAAACATACTTATTGTATATTTATCTGTGTTACGTTCATCTATCTTAATCCTGCTATTTTCTGACTATCCTGTCCTGTCTTTGTGAGGCACGCCATCGCCGCATCGCATTGGCTGCCTCATTCCAGTCTGTCTGGTTTTGGACGCTTGCTGTCGCTAAGTAGCCGCTAGCTAGCAAGCGTTCATTCTGTCTACCTGTCCTGATCTCCTCAGTTCTGGTTTATGCGCTCAGCGCTACTTTGCGCTGAGACGTTATAACGAAAGCATTGTTTGTGGCTGTCAGATCTGCACCGGCTCTGTGCGCCACAATCTTCTATTGGAGTCAGTCCTCCCCTCCACTATACTAGGGATAGCCTGTTTCCTTGTGCTAGTGTGTGTACCTCCTCCACGCCAGCTCATGCGTTGCAGGCTGACTGTGGAGAATACACCACCAAGCCTTACATTATGAAAACCCCATTACCAATCCCCATTGTGGGGGGGATTCCCAGAAAGTATGACACTGTTAATTATGGTTCCTGTTCCTTTAAGAAATTTGAAGAACTTAGCTCTGAAACAGAAAATGAGTTTTTCTCTGAATGTGCCAGGTTCCTGGCCAATCCTGATCTCCAAGCGACTCCTGTTTCAACCTGGGCACTCCAACTAAGTTATATTTTGTTTAAAGGGGAATTATTCCAGTGGGCATTTGATGTTCTCAATCATTCCGATTTGAAAGAAAGACCGCTGGAATTTCTAGCGTTTGTGATCCATAACTGGTTGCGCATAGATCCATTGCCTTTTCCTCTTAATGAACTCCTGGCAGCAGGTCAATCAGCTACTCCGTCAATTGCTTGCAAAAATGTTCAGCAAGCAGAAGGTGTTACTGATAATTTTCCTGCAGCCTTGAATAAATCACCAAGAACAGCAGGGAAAACAGCAGGGTCTAAGGCCAAACGCAAACGTTCTAAGAAACGTGTCCGATCTGCAGAGTCGTTATCCTTAGCGACTGAGACCTATAATGAGATTCTGCCATTAACAGATAATGAAATGCAATTGTCTTTCAGGGGAGTTAAATGGACTTATGAAACTACTAATGAACTTTCCTCCCTGGCTAGGGAAAATAAAGATTTTTGTTTAAAAAAATTATCTGAGTATGATTATGAGGAGATATTACAGAGTATTGAACAAATCAACTTCTTTGTAAAGCAAGGAAAGTTTGCATACACTACAGTTCAGCACTTGCTACAGGTATTGGAGATTCTTAGGAATAAGGAATCTGCCAATCACCTGCTAATTAACCCAATATATGTCCCTGCTACAATCATATCTGCAAACCATGATCTGCCTGTTAAGTATGCTTGGAATCCTCCATTTGAGAAAGGAGAGATGGAAGCTCTGGTCAATGAATGGAAGAATGATTCAAGTTCATTTTGTCAATTTTACAGTGCAAAAAGTGAATTGGTATTGAATGCATGCATTAAGTCTGCCTGTAACCTAATAAAAACTGGTGTGTGTGAGTATGACTTTGTGGCTCCATTGATTGATGTGTGGGAACTGATTTTGGATGATTTTTTGTGATTCCGAATTCGCAAATTTGGCGTTCTGACCCGCCTGCTTCAGCACCTTTGGCTGATTCAGCAGGTGATTCGGAGCTCTTTTTGTGTGAAATTGAAGTTCCTGCAATTCCACCCTGTACCATGGATAACTCAGTGTTACTTCCCAGTAAAACAGAAGCCACTGATACATTCTTAACCTTGCCCTGCGCAAATTTCTCAGCAGAGAATCCAGAGGTCCTGCTGACTTCCGAGTCCAGCCTAGCCAGTACTCATGACTCTTTGTTTAGTGAAACAGACACCAGAAAAATCTTGCCTGTCTCTGCAAACACTTCTGCAGAAATTACCTGTGTTAATAAAGTTCAACTCCGGTCTGATCCAGCAGATGCGCAAACATTGTGTCTTGATCTTCCTGTTTCTACACCTCGCTCTAGTTTCGTGAATAGCTCAGAGCATCTGCTATGTGAACCTGAAATCGCAGAATTATTACCTTGTTCAGAAAATTTTCCAATAAATTTGCCCTGTACCATGAATTGTGCAGTAGATCTCTCCAATGAAACTCAGGTCACAGAATCATTATGCTGTCCAGCAGGTGCTTCCATGGTTTTGCCCTGCAATATGGACTGTTCAGTGATCCTGTCCAGTGAAGCTGTGGTCACAGAGTCTTATGCTTCACCCAGTATTTTGGATACTTTAAACCCTCTAGCAGAGGAGGCTGAAGCACTGCTTACCTCAGTTGGTGTTGCAGTAATATTCACTTGTCTAGCAGCTGTTTTGGAATTACAGTCTGCTCTAATAAAACTTGATGAATTTCTGCCCAGCAAAGCAGAAGCCATTGAAATATTGTCCTCGTCAGCAAGTGTGTCAGATACCTTGCCCTGTACACAGTCTGATTTAACCAATGTTGTTGAGTCCCTCTCCAGTGTTGTAACAGCCGAGGAACTCCAGCCCTGTCCTCTGAATGTTTCAGAAGTCTTGCCCTGTAACATGGATAATTCTGATTCTCTGGTCAAAATAATAGAAATCTCAGAATTTCAGTCCGGTCTGATGAGTGTTCCTGAAACCCAGCCCTGTATCCTGAAAGATTCTAGTTCTCTGGCCGTTGTGGCAGAGGTTCCAGAGTCCCCTTCCTGTCCAGGGAATTCCTCAGTTTTGCCTAGTCCAGTGGGGGCTGCTGCAATACTGACTTGTTCTGCAGCGCCTCATGAGCTCCAATCCAGTGTATTAAATGAGTCTCTGTCCAGTCCAGAGGTAGTTGTGGAGTCCCTATCTGGTTCAGTGCATACATCAGAAGATTTGTCCTGTTTTGTTGGTGCCACTGAATCTGATTTGTTACTGACTTTGCTGGAATCAGCGACATCTAAGTCTGATCCAGCATTCTCGTGTAAAAGTCCAGTGGTTGCGAAGTTTAGTCATGATGATTTTTTTTGGGCCAGTCCTGGTTTTGGTCCTGTCTTGGCTGACCCTGAGGCTCACAGTTCCTTGACATGCCCAGAGGTTTCTCTTGTGCCGGTGTGCCCAGATGTTCTTTGTGTGCCAGAATGCCCAAGTGTGTCTAAGGTGTTAGCGTGCTCTGATGCTTCCTTAGTGGGAACACGTTCTGATGTTGCCAGTCTGCCTGCATGCCCAGAGATGGTTCTGGTCCCTGAAAGCCCTGATATTGATGTTTGTCCTTGTGGCCTTGACTCGGGAATTGCCCTAGGTTCCATAGGGGTTCTTGATAGTTCTCCATGTGAGCCTAAGGGGCGTTCTGACCTATGGGGATCTCTTTGGAGCTTCAAGGTGTTCTGGGAGGTCTCTGAGAAAACCTGTCCTGGTGCCTTGGACTGGTTCAACAGTGGGTTTTGTGTTGGTAAAGACAGTACCGGTGGGCATTGCAAAGGCTTTGGCATTTCTGAACGGTTCCTGGAAGGCGGTGGGTATCGCTCAGGGAATTTCGGAGGGCTTTCTTCTGGAAATCATGGTTCTGATGGGTGTCACACTGGGGCTTGTGGTACTGATGGGCGTGGTTCTGTAGGTTCTGGTTCTGATGGGTCCAGTCTTGTGGGGACTGATTCTGGAATTCGGTCTTGCCGGGCTGTCCCGGTCATCATGAATTATCAGTCAGACTGTTTTGTTGGGAATTTCGGTTTTGAAAAGCGTCTGGAATCCGCTTTTAAAGGCGGGGGTACTGTAATGATCGCTGCTGCAGCAGCTATTACTGGAAGTAGTAGTGCTGCAGCTCAGGCCGTTCTGATCTATTTCCATGCAAGCTGCAAAGCTTTGTCTGTCTTTCCCTGCTGTCAGCTTGTGACTGATTATCATTCACCTGTGTGGGAATCTGCATGTCTGCTCCCATTGGATGACCTCAGTATAAAGATCTGCTTCCTGCAGGGTTTCCTTGGGTTTTCATAGCTTCAGCTTAAGCCTGCCTTGCTGTCGCTTTAGCCCCCGATCGTGTTTCTTGTTATAAAGATACTTTGCTGGTCTTTGCATCATATATTGGTTCATTGCCAATATATATGCATACCAGCACGTTTATTATTTTCCTTGTATTTGTGTTACGTTGATACATCAGTGTCGCTGATGTATACGTACACGAACTGTTTATATCCTGTGTGCAGTTAGTCAGCTTTCCAGCACGTTTTGGTAGGTTGCGCGTACCGTGACCACCCGTGCTGAGGTAGTTACCCTGCTCCTGGTTCTGTTTGTGGATTGCGTTCATCTCTGCGAAGAGATAGCGAATCCTTCTGAGTCCTGTTCCCTGTGTTACTCCATTCCTAGTCAGCGTTCCTGCTTATGTCATATATCGGTTCATTGCCGATATATACATATGTTAGTCAGACGTTACAAATAGTTTCATTGATAGCTGTAATTGTAATACGCTAGGAAAACATACTTATTGTATATTTATCTGTGTTACGTTCATCTATCTTAATCCTGCTATTTTCTGACTATCCTGTCCTGTCTTTGTGAGGCACGCCATCGCCGCATCGCATTGGCTGCCTCATTCCAGTCTGTCTGGTTTTGGACGCTTGCTGTCGCTAAGTAGCCGCTAGCTAGCAAGCGTTCATTCTGTCTACCTGTCCTGATCTCCTCAGTTCTGGTTTATGCGCTCAGCGCTACTTTGCGCTGAGACGTTATAACGAAAGCATTGTTTGTGGCTGTCAGATCTGCACCGGCTCTGTGCGCCACAATCTCCTATTGGAGTCAGTCCTCCCCTCCACTATACTAGGGATAGCCTGTTTCCTTGTGCTAGTGTGTGTACCTCCTCCACGCCAGCTCATGCGTTGCATGCTGACTGTGGAGAATACACCACCAAGCCTTACAACCTCGTTCCAGCGATGAGCCTGCAGCCCGAGTCTCCGATCCCCGCTCTGAACTCAGACGTGTAATGCCGGTTACCCGGGTCCTGGCTTGATGATGTCATCAAGCCGGGACCCGGCTATTCAGCATCACAGGGCTGATCGCTGGAACGAGATAAGGTGAGTCAGGTTGTTTGTTGATCATTTTTTATAACGATCTGGCCAACGAGAGGGCTGCCTGGGGGGGGGGGTTGCATCTGGCTATCCATTGTGGGGTGCGTGGACCCCTGGTGGGGGGTGAAATGTGCAGCTGCGGGGGGATAAAATAAGAGGGGTCACATATACCAATTTTGAGTGTAGAATTTTATACTTGGGGCAGATCTGGCTATAATGGTGGGGGGGGCCCTAATCCTGGGCGCACACGCTAATCCTGAGGGAACATCTGGCTATAATGGGGACCATTATCCCTGGATACATATTTGGTTATAATGAGGGGCAGTAATCCTGTGGACAAATCTGTCTATCTATACTGGGAGGTGCCAAACACAGAGGACTCATCGGGCTATACTAGGGGTGACTGATATTGGGGACACGTCTGGCTATACAGGGGAAGGGGGGGGCTGATGCTCGGGACACATTTTGCTATCTATACTGGGCGACATGATACTGGTGACAGGTTTGCATCCCCTGTGGTACTTTCATTTTTAAACTGGAATTGATAAAAACTGAGAAAAAATGAATTTTCTAATTTTTCCACTTTTTTTCCCATTAAAATGCATAGAAAATCTTTTTGGGTCTAGGAACAAAATACCCACCGATGAAAGTCTAGTTTGTCCTGAAGAAAACGATACATAGATCATTTAGGTGTAGTGAGTAGGGATAAAGTTATGGCTGATTAAATAGGGACAAAGCTAAAACGTCAAAATTGCTCTGGTCCATAAGGGGAAAACAAGGTCTGGATGCGAAGTGGTTAAGCAATACTAGTTGCTTGGCTATCCTGCTGATCCTATGGCTGTAATACTTTTAGCCATAGACCCAGAACAAGCATATGCAAATCAGCGTTTGACATTGTCAGGTCTGACAAGATTAGCTGCATGCTTGTTTCTGGTATGATTCAGACACTACTGCAGCCAAATAGATTAGCAGGCTAGCCAGGCAACTGGCATTGTTTACAAGGAAGTAAATAAGGCAGCCTCTATATTCATCTCACCTCAGTTCTTTAACATCAGACAGAGTGGGCCTTAAAGTACCAATACATTACAATATAATTTCGTCATGGTAAACTCCAAGCTACCAGGAAAAGTGGTTTACTATATCAGAAGTTTGCTATATCAGAAATTGTCCTAGAAATGGACCAGCATGCTCCAGTACATTCTCTGCTGCAAAGGACCAACTCTGTCCTCCCATTGGAGGTACAGTACAAGCACTTGCACAGTTGGTGGACTACAAGGTTAAGTATAGCTTAGGGCTACATAGCCAGGCTGCACAAATTGCTGGTACAGTATCCAGGGCTTCCTAAAAAATTGCATCCATCATTGAACAGAGGCAGCCACTCGCTTCCTGTGAGTGGTTCCGATACCTCGGTGGGCGGGACTTGCAGCACATGACCTGCAAAACTTTCTGCTCACACTTGAGCAAATCATGAAGCCTCTCTTCAAAATGCCACCAATCATAATAAGCCACTGGGATCTGTAATACCTCTGGGGGTGGGATTTACAGTGCTGCCCAATGCCCATAGTTATTCATACCCTAGACAAATTTTGACTTAAAGTTACTTTTATTCAACCAACAAGTAATTTGTTTGACGGGAAATGACATAGGTGTCTCCCAAAAGATAATAAGACAATGTACAAGTGTCATTATCATGGAAAAACAAAAACATTTCTCAGCTTTTAATTACATTTGAGCAAAAAGTGTCAGCCCACAATTATTCATACCCTTCACAAACTGTCACAGTCTGTGGGAAAATCCAAAGTTCTATACCATTCCAAATAGTCCAAGCTGTTCTAAAGCATCCTAATTACCCTGGTTAATTGGGAACAGCTGTTTTAATCAACTCAACAGGTGAAAAACAGCAGCTCTCTGCAGTTGGTTTGTGGACAGTCATGGCTTAGACAAAGGAGCTCAGTGAGGACCTGCTGCTGCGCATTGCGGTGGCTCACAAGTCAGGAAAGGGCTATGAGGCCATTTCTAAATGTGTTCAAGTTCCAGTGGCTACAGTGCAAAGTATTAAAGGAATACTGTAGGGGGGGTCGAGGGAAAATGAGTTGAACTTACCCAGGACTTCTAATGGTCCCCCGCAGACATCCTGTGCCCGTGCAGCCACTCACCGATGCTCGCTCCCGCTGATGTCACCAGGAGCATACTGCGCAGGCATAGACCATAATGGGACTGCACAGTAGGCTTGTGGTGACATCAGCAGGAGCAAGGACACGGCAATGCAGGCGCAGTGGTTTTCAGACTTTAAAGTCTGAAATTCCATAAGTGAACCGGAGGTGGGGCTGGAGCATTGGTGAGTGGCTGCGAGGGCACAGGATGTCTGCGGATGACCATTAGAAGCCCCGGGTAAGCTCAACTCATTTTCTCCTGACCCCCCCTACAGTATTCCTTTAATAAAAATACAAGATGTTCTGCACTGTAGAAAATCTCAGAGGACGTAGTCGGAAGCCAAAATTTACACCTGTGCTGGCCAGGAGGATAGTGAGAGAGGTGAAGAAGAATCCAAAGATCACCACCAAGGCCATCCTGGTGAATCTGGGCTCTGCTGGTGGCAATGTCTCAAGGCAGACAATGCAAAGGACACTGCTCACTACTGGGTTCCACAAATGCAGGATGCCACTTCTCCAGATAAGGCACACAAAAGCTTGCTTGGCCTTTGCAAATGCTCAACTGGACAAAGGAGACTTCTGGTCTTCTGAGTTATGGTCAGATGAAACAAAAATTTAATTGTTTGGTCACAATGAGGTATCCTTCATTTGGCGTAAAAAAGGAGAAGCCTTCAACCCAAAGAACATCATCCCCACTGTCAAACATGGTGGTAGGAACCTAATGCTTTGGGGGTGTTTTTCAGCCAATGGACCAGGGAACCTAATCACAGTAAACAGCACCATGAAAAAAGAGCAATACATGAGAATTCTTAATGACAATAGGCAGTCTGCAGAGAAACTTGGCCTTGGGTACCAGTGGACATTTTAGCATGACAACAACCCAAAACACACAACAAAAGTGGTGAAGAAACGGTAAGCAGACAACAATATTAACGTTTTGGAGTCCTGACTTAAACCCAATTGATTTTTTTTTTGGTCCAGGTCTCTGGAAGGGGAGTGAAGATCCTTTGGCCTGTAGAGAGGGGGAGACCGGGAGCCCAATAGTGCAGTATCGTTAGGTGGAAAATTAGTGGGGGATTGCAGGTAGAGAAGGCCCGAATCTCTGATTTTAGGTTCGCGAGCCTCCGCAAATGTTCGTGAACTTGCGAACATTCAGGAACCGCAATAGACTTCAATGGGGAGGCGAACTTTGAAAACTAGAAACATTTATGCTAGCCACCAAAGTGATGGAAAAGATGTTTCAAGGGGTCTAACATCTGAGTTTTTGCATGGATGAGTAGGATAGACGCCAAAAGTCCCGGGGAAAAATCTGGGTTTGACGTAAAGCATCGCTTTAAGGGCAGAAATCACGACATGCTAAATTGGAGGCCTAAAGTGCTTTAACCACCTGAGCGTTACGGGCGAGCTCAGCTCGTCCAGTAACGCTGCGGTGGATTGCTCAGGCCCTGGTGGGCTGATTTGCATTTTTTTTTCAAACACGCAGCTACCACTTTGCTAGCTGCGTGTTTGTTCCGCCGATCCGCTGCTACCCGCCGCGAAAGAGGCCCCCCACCCCCGTAGACCCCTTGCGCAGCCTAGCCAATCACCGCCAGGCTGCACTATGGGGTGGATCAGGACTCCCCCTGACGTCATGACGTCATTCCGATAGTCGCCATGGCAACAGAGGAAGCCCATACAGGAAATCCCGTTCAGAACAGGATTTCCTGTTTGGTGTGATCGCCGGGGGCGATCGGAGGGGTGGGAGGGATGCCGCAGGGAGGGGGGAATCATGCAGCAAGTGCTAGGCTAGCTACATAATAAAAAAAATATTAGTTAAAAAAAACCTTCCGCGGCCGTGCACCGCAAATAATCAGAATGCTAGGGAGGTTAAAACATCTTGCATGTGTATACATCAATCAGGTAGTGTAATTAGAGTACTGCTTCACACTGACACACCAAACTCACTGTGTAATACACCGCAAACAGCTGTTTGTGTTGTGGCGACAATGCTGGACTGGTGCACACCATGGCGAGAGTGCAGGCCATGGCGGTTTTCAAGCCCATACTGTCGCCGGGCTGAGGTAGCTCAATGACAGAACAACAGTGACTGTCCAGCTGATCAAATTTGGTCTGTCCACAATGAAGCAACGACCTTATTATCTTTGGTGTTCCACCCCACGAGACACTTATATAGCCGGCGGTCATTGCTTCATTGTGATACGCAAGCCCCTTCACCGCGGCAAGGTAACGAACATGAAGAGGATTTGACACATGTACATGCCTTTTGTTTTGTTGTTGCAGCTGTACTGCAGCCAGAAAAATTAGGCAGGCATGTTCACGCACCCAAAAAATTATTATAGTGGCCGCTGCTAGCGGCGGCCTTAAAAATTCAGGAATCTGCCTGGTGTCCTGGACCCTGTTGGTGATGCCGGAGAAGGCAGTCAAGCGGCCTGCAGGCAGAGATGCTGTGTGGGGAGCACGCTCCAAGAAGAAGGCATACGGGGTCAAGTCGCTGGTGGCGCCTTCACTGTGACTCACCAGGCTTGTCACCTCCTCAAATGGCCACATGAGCCTCCAGGCATTTCGCATAAGTGTCCAGTACTTCAGCTAGAACATCCCCATCTCCCCACATTGTGTCCTTTGACTATAGTTGTACAGATACTGTTTGACGGCTTTCTCCTGTTGTAGCATGCAGTCCAGCATCAGGAGGGGCGAATTCCAGCGAGTCGGGCTATCACAAATCAGGCGTCTCACCGGCAAGTTGTTTCTCCGCGGCATATTGGCAAAGCATGCCATGGCCGTGTACGACCGCCTGAAATGCCCACACACCTTCCTGGACTGCTTTAGGACGTCCTGTAAGCCTGGGTACTTAGACACAAATCTCTGCATTACGAGATTCAGCACATGTGCCATGCAGGATACATGCGTCAACTTTCCCAAATTCAAAGCAGAAATGAGTGGCGCTGGCAGTGGTCAGAGCAGGAGACCTATTGCACAGCCTTCAGCAGCAGCACCTGAATCAGCCTCAATCGTGGTGGGAGTGAAAGAGTGCGCAGGGGGGGACCAGTGCATTTGTCTGTGCTACTGCTGCTGCTGCTGAATGAGCAGGAGGGCGACTCCTGCGGATCCAGCAGCAGCAGCAGGAGCACTGCTCCCCCCCCTGCGCACTCTGTCACTCCCACCGCGATTCAGGCTGATTCAGGCAGCCAGTCCTCAGTGGCCTCCTCTGCTCCCTCCACAGTTCCCTCCTCATCTTCCTGTGCAGGCAAACACTGCCATAGTCTGCTCAGAGAGGCCTTTCCGGGTGTGACCAAGGCTCTGCCTCCCAGCCACAGGCGCATCTGGACGCTGAACGGGTTGCTTGCCTGGGCCATGTGCTCCCAGCTCCTGCCATACTCCCTTGTGCAGGAGGGGAGTGACATGAGAGTGCTCCTGCAGTATAGGTTCCCAGAATGGTGAATCTCCAGCTGCCACTACTTCTCCCGCACGGCAATCCCAGCACTGCACCAGTTTGTGGTGGTGAATGTGGCCCGTTCACTCGATGACGCCGTGGACGAGTAGGTCCATGTCAGCATGGACTCTTGGAGCAGCCGTTTTAGGACAGACCGCTACCTGTCCTTCATGGCTCACTGGGTCAGCTTGGTGGAAGGGGGTGAGGCAGCAGCAGTATCATCGGGCACAGCAGCAGTAGCAGCACAGTGGGTGTTGCAACCCCGCAAAGTCAGGGGAGATGCAGCAGGCTCCTCTGATCCAGTTCCCTCCTCCAGCACACTGGCCACCAAGCGTCCCCACCTCAGCAGCAGCGTGAAGGCCCGCCACTGCCAAGCACTGCTGGAGATGGTCAGCCTGGGGAAGGCAAAGCTGACGACAGCCAACTTTCTGGCCAACCTCAGGGAGCAGAGGTGGCTGACCCCCAGAGGCCTCAGAGTCAGATTGGTGGTGTCCGACAATGCGGCCAACCTGCTGGCTGCCATCACCAGGGGCAAACTGACCCATGTCCCGTTTGGCCCACATCCTGAACTTGGTGGTGCAGAAGTTCCTGCGCACCTACCCGGGGATGGACGATCTGTTGGAAGCGACAAGGAAAATTGTGCACAATTTACGCCGCTCCGCCAGTGCCTCAGTGTCCCTGGCTGACCTGTAGCAATGCGAGGGCCTGCCACAACACGGCTTGTCATCGATGTGCCAACTCGCTGGAATTCCACCATGACAATGTTGGAACGGCTGGTTGAGCAGAGGAGGGCTGTCAGCCGCTACATCATGGACGAGACAGTTTCCGGCACCACCAACCTCCGGGTCATCCCCAATGCTCATTGGGGTTACATGCAGCAGGTGTGCTTGGTGTTGGCTCCCTTCCTGTGGGGAACCAACATGGTGAGCCGGGAACGGTCATCCCTCTGCGTGTGGGTGCCCAGGGTTTGTCTGCTGGACAGGGCCCTGTTTGATCTGCTGGAAAAGGGTGAGGCAGCCCTGACCCAGTGGGATGAGCAGGCAGCTGCACAGTCCACCGCTCAGGGGGAGGAGGAGGGGGACCTGCAGTTGGTGGAGGAGGAGTTGAAGGTCCCTGACCTTGGTGTTGAGGGGGAACATCAGAGCGCAGCTGCAGTGGTGCAAAGGAGCAGGACGAGGCTCAGGGGGCAGAGGAGGACAGCAGTGATGTCATCTCTGGGGGTGACAATGACCCTGATTGTCTCTGCTGTCTCTCACCTGTTCCCCATGGCAGCGCACATGCTGCGGTGCCTGCGCAGGGACCCCAGGGTGATCCAGATGCGTTCTTGGGAGAACATCTGGATCAGCATGATCCTGGACCCATGGTTGAAAGGGAAGCTAGGTCAGTTCCTGCCTGCTGGAGACCCTGATCACTGAACAAGGGAGTTGCAGTGGGTCCTTGTTCGGCGATTAAGAGAAAGCCTTCCTCCGGCCTTCCAACCCCTCTGTCCCTGTCCAGCCAACACAGCAGCGGGTGCCTGTGGCCAGCAGCAGCAGCAGAAGCAGGCGCCCAGGAGACCTGCTGTTTCTGACTAAACAGCAGCATCCTTCTCTAAGTCATAACCAGCACCTGACTCGGATGGTGGCAGACTACATGGTGTCCTTCAGCAGGCTTGACACCGATGCCCCCATGGAGTACTGGGTCAAGCGCTTTGAGATCTGGAGGGACCTGGCGCAGTATGCCCTGGAAGTCCTGTCATGCCCCCCTTCCAGTGTGGTGTCCAAGAAGTGCTGCAGTGCAGCCAGTGGCGTGGTCACGGAGAAGCACTCTCGTCTGTCCACAAAGTCTGTAGACAGACTCACATTCCTGAAAATGAACCAGGCCTGGATTGAAGGCAAGTTGCTAGCCCCTGCTGTCGACGAGAGGGGGACATGAGGTGGCTGGGTATCTTTTTTGCAGACCAACCTTCACAATACCAGTCTCCTGCTAATTAGGCCTGTTTTTTTTCTTGGGTGCTGTGGTACCACCACTAGGTGCCATGGCCTATTATATTGCATGCTGCCCTAGTTACTCCTCCTCCTGCTGCTGCTGATTTTACCTCCTGCTGTCTGTGCTCCCACCACCAGAGTCCACAGAATAAGGTACTGCTGCCATGCGCCACCAGCTATTACGCCACAAATATAGCTATGCTGTTGTAAAAAAAAAATGAAAAAAAAGGAGCCACAAAGAAAAAAAAAATTAAGGTTGAGTACAAAAAGGAAGACTAAGTACAAGAAAAATAAGAAGATGATGATGATGAAGAAGAGGAAAAAGAAGAAGAAGACAATGAAGAAGAGGAAAAAGAAGTAGAAGATGATGATGATAAAGAAGAGGAAAAAAAGAGGGAGGAGGAGGAAAAAGAAGGAGGAGTAGGAAAAAGAAGAAGGAGGAGGAGGAGGAAAAAGGAGGAGGAAAAAGATTAGGAGGAGGATATGGAGGAGGAGGAGGAGGAGAATGAGGATAAGGAGGAGGAGGACATGAAGAAGAAGAAGATGGAGAAGAAGATGAAGAATGTGATTAAGAAGAAGAAGAAGATGGAGAAGAAGATTATTATTATTATTGATTTATAAAGCGCCAACATATTCCGTGGCGCTGTACAAAGTAAGAAACAAACATGGGGTACATAATAATACAGACAATGGTGTACAGCAATATACAAGATACATAATTAGTGACAAAATACAAAGAATGATACAAAATACAAATTATCGAATTGGTAATGACAGTGATAAAATTAACATGATGAATAAAATGTATAATGGTTACCAAGACACAAAAGGGGGAGAGAGCCCTGCCCTTGCGAGCTTACAATCTATAGGGAATGGGGGGGGGGGGGGCACAGGAGGAGGGGTAGTATGCAGCAAATATATAGAGGCTTTGTGTTTTAGGATACCTAGTAGGAGTACAATTTGGTCTTAGTACAAAGGGAAGTGGCCTAAGGTAGAGCATATGCTTGTCGGAACAAGTGTGTTTTTAGAGAGCGTTTAAAGGTCACAAAGGTTGGCGAGTGACGGATGTGTTGTGGGAGGGCATTCCAGAGGAGGGGTGAAGCGCGTGCGAAGTCTTGTAAACGTGAATGTGAGGAGTTGATTCTAGAGGAGGACAACAGAAGATCATGTGCCGATCTGAGATTGCGATTGGGTTTGTATCTGGAGATTAGTGAGGATATGTACCGGGGAGAGAGATTGTGGAGAGCTTTGTAGGTTGGGGTTAGGAGTTTGAACTGAATCCTCTGGTTAATCTGCAGCCAGTGAAGAGCTTGACAAAAAGGGTCGACAGAGGAAGATCGAGAAGAAAGATGAATGAGACCAGCACCTGAGTTCAGTACCGACTGGAGCGGGGCCAGTTTGTTAGACGGTAGTCCACAAAGTAGTACGTTGCAGTAGTCCAGACGAGAAATTATGAGAGCATGTATTAACATTTTAGTTGTGTCTTGAGTGAGAAAGGGACGGATGCGAGATATGTTTTTGAGTTGGAGATGGCAGGAGCTGGTTATGGAGTGAACATGTGGAATAAAAGAGAGAGATGAGTCGAATATCACCCCCAAGCACCAAGCTTTGGGAACTGAAGTTATGGGAGTGTTATTAACATTTATTGTAACTTCAGGCAGGGAGGTGGACAGAGACGGTGGAAAAATTATAAGTTCTGTTTTACTCATATTAAGTTTTAGGAAGCGGGAGGACATGAAGGAGGATATAGCAGACAAGCAGTCAGGAACACGTTTAAGGAGGGAGTTAAGGTCTGGGGCAGAGAGGTACAGTTGTGTATCGTCTGCATAGAGGTGGTATTGAAACCCGAATGAGTTGATTAAATCACCAAGACCATGCATGTAGATGGAAAAGGGGAAGAAGGACAGAGCCTTGGGGAACCCCGACAGACAAAGCATGAGGAGAAGAGATCTGATCTGAGTAGGAGACTGAAGGACCTTCCAGAGAGGTAGGAAGATAACCATGTGAGAGCAAGGCCCTTTATTCCGACATTTTAAAGTATTTGTAGAAGTAAGATGTGATCGACAGTATCAAATGCTGATGACAGGTCAAGAAGGATGAGTATGGAAAATTGACCTTTGGATTTGGCTGTAAGAAGGTCATTGGCCACTTTGGTAAGGGCTGTTTCCGTGGAGTGGTTAGAGCGAAAGCCAGACTGGAACTGATCAAGTAGGGAGTTAGCAGATAAATAATGGCTTAATTCTGCATGTATATGGCGTTCAAGTAGTTTGGATGCAAATGGGAGAAGTGACACTGGGCGGTAGTTGGCAAGTGTGGTAGGATCTAGAGAAGGTTTTTTAAGTAGTGGTGTCACAACAGCTTTTTTGAGTGTGGACGGAAAGATGCCAGTAGAGAGGGAAAGGTTAGAGTTGTTAGTGCAGGCAAGAGAGATGAGGATAACTGCAGAATGAAATGGGAGGGAATAGGATCCAAAGAACAGGTGGTTAGATTAGCTTTGGCAATTATAGAGGAAAGAGTGTTCAGAGAGTGGAGAGAAGGCAGTTAGAGAACAGTCAATGAGAGGTGTGGAGGTGGGATTTGAGGGCTGCATGGAGAATTCACTTCTGATTTTGTCAATTTTATCAGTGAAGTATGTTACAAATTCTTCAGCTGATAAGCAAGATGAAGGAGGAGGAGGGGGATGGAGAACGGAGTTTAAGGTGCTGAACAATCGTTTAGGATTGTGTAAATGGGCTGATATCAGCGAAGAAAAATAGGACTTTTTTGCCACAGAGAGTGCGTTTCTGAAGTTGTTCAAGGCAATTTTATATGAGATGAAGTCCTCACTTGTGTTACTCTTCCTCCAGCGCCGTTCAGCTGCTCTAGAGCATCTTTTTAACTGTTTAGTGGTTTTGGTCATCCAGGGTTGGCGACAGACACGGTGAGGGCGGGCATTGACGATGGGGGTGAAGTCATCCATGACTTTTGTAATGGAGCTGTTGTAGTGTATAGCAGCCGAGTCTGGGTCAGTGAAGGATTGTGTGAGGAGAGGTGCCAGGGCATCAGAGACAGTTTGAATGTCTAGATTGCGATAGTTTCTTCGAGTATGTGAGCGTGCTAGTGCCAGGGTGGTAGGAAAAGAGGAGGAGAGAGAGAAGCTAAGTAGGTTATGGTCAGAGAGTGGTAGTGGATCATTAGTAAAGTCAGTGACAGAGCAGAGACGAGTGAATACAAGGTCAAGCGTATGGCCATCAGTGTGGGTTGAGGTAGAGGACCACTGAGACAAGCCATAGGAGGAAGTGAGTGATAGAAGTTTTTTGGAGACAGTGTTATTGGTGTCAATAGGAATGTTAAAATCACCCATGATGATGGTAGGGATGTCAGAGGACAGGAACTGGAGAAGCCAGGCAGAGAAATTATCCAAGAAAACAGAAGCAGGGCCTGGAGGGCGGTAAATAACTGCAATTTGGAGGTTCAAGGGAGAGTATAGTCGGACTGCATGGACTTCAAAGGATGGCAGGGAGAGAGCGGGAATAGGAGTGAGAGGCTTGAAGGAGCATTTATCTGAGAGGAGAATGCCCACACCACCACCATGCTTATTCCCACCTCTAGGAGTGTGGCTAAAGCGGAAACCTCCATAGGAGAGGGCGGCAGGTGAGACTGTGTCAGAAAGGGTCAGCCAGGTTTCAGTGATCCCAAAGAATGTGAAAGCATTGGAAATGAAAAGATCATGGATAAAGGGCAGTTTGTTGCAGACTGAGCGGGCATTCCAGAGGGCAGTTGAGATTGGAGGGAGTGTAGGGGGAAGCAGTGGAATATTAATAAGGTTACAGTAAGAGGGAGGGAAATTTGATTTATTGTAAACAGTGTGATTAGCAGGAGGGAGTGGGGGTCCAGGGTTAGGTAAAATGTCCCCAGCAACAAGAGGAGGAGTAGGCAGATATAGCGGAGCAGAAGTTGCGGTGTAGACTTATATTTAGACGTAGTATGACATGGAAGGTGAGGTTGTAAGTATAAGAAAATCTCATGAGAGGCGAGCTGTGGAGTGGATAGGAGGGATGGTGAAATGTACAGCATATTGCTGACAGCAGGAGGATGCAGTGTGTGGAGAGATTTGAGGATGGCTGGGGAGAGCAGGCAGATAGTAAACACCAGATTAAACATTTTTGCAACTAACCAGAGAAGCAGAGTTTTCTGTCAGTTCATTCTGTTCCCTTCTGGTTCAATTCTGGTCTTATTTTGGTCGTTGTATTTTCTTTACACTTAGGCCTTGTTTCCATCTGTCCGCTTCTATCCGCTTTTTATCAGCACGTCAATGTTACAGATTGATACATGTTGCTGAAAAGCGGACAGAAGCGCACAGATGGAAACAAGGCTTAAGAGTTACAGATACACTTTGAGTTCAGATGCTCAAAAACTGACCAGTGGTCAAAATTGACCTCCTATGCTAGCTATATGCAAACAGGCTGCCAGCATCTTAATTAACAGATGAAAAAATATATCCAATATGATCACTTGTTAAAACAGGTACGAAGTCGGGAAGAGCTCCATAAGCAAAACCCCTCCATACAATTAGAAAGATAATTTTTTCAACTTAGGCAAGACCTTTCAACATTACTCCAGTCTAGATATGATTTTATACTGCAAAAATCTAAACTTAATTTTTAATAAAGCAGGGTCATATCTGGCGAAACTTTTGAAACACAAATAAACTAAAGCTAAAATCCAATCTCTGGTACATCCTACCACAAAACAATCAATTTCCAACCCTAAGCAATTGCAGATCTCTTTTGCAACTATTATGCAAACCTGTATAACCTAAAAGAGGATATGCATACTGTCCAACCCACGGAGAAGCTAATAACGGATTTTCTTAAGTCGGTAGACCTTCCTAAATTATCCACATCTCAATTAGATCAATTAACCTCCGTGGCGGTAAGCCCGTGCTGAGCAGGGGCTATGCCGCGCAGGAGGATTTCTCAGGCCCTGCTGGGCCGATTTGCATAATTTTTTTTTTGCAACACGCAGCTAGCACTTTGCTAGCAGCGTGTGCACTCCGATCACCGCCGCTCTGCGCCAATTAGCCGCCCCCCCCCCCCAGACCACGTGCGCTGCCTGGCCAATCAGTGCCAGGCAGCGCTGAGGGGTGGATCGGGACTCCCAATGACGTCACGACGTCGATGACGTCGGTGACAACATGTCGCCCATCACCATGGCGACGGGGGAAGCCCCCCAGGAAATCCCATTCTTTGAACGGGATTTCCTGATCGGAGATCGCCGGAGGCGATCGAAGAGGGTGGGGGGATGCCGCTGCACAGTGGCTATCATGTAGCGAGCCCTGGGCTCGTTACATGATTTAAAAAAAAAACATTTAAACTGCTCTGCTGCCCCCTGGTGGTTTTAAATAGACCGCCAGGAGGGTTAAATTAGCCATTTAGTACTACGGAAATAAATAATGCTATTAACACTTTAAAACGAAACAAAGCCCTAGGTCCAGATGGCTTTTGCAACGAGTTCTTCCTAACTTTAAAGAGAACCAGAGATGAAGCACCCTCTTGTATTTTACCTTATAAATCAGTGGGAACATGACAGTAAACACCTAATCTGCCCTTTGTTTCATTGTTCTCTGTGTAATCTGACTGTTATCACGTCTGATAAGAATCCCCGACTGAGAAGTCAGGCTGCTCCGTCTAGCTTTGCTACAGAAAGATTATAGCTAAGTCTGTATTCTGTGGTGTTATTTCAAGCCCAAGCCTGCCCCCTTGTGGCTTTGCTATAATGACTCAGCTATAATCATTCCCAGCAAAGCCAGATTTAATTGCTCAGTCTGGGATTCTTGTGACTGCTGTTAACAGACACTTTTAGCAGTGAGGAGGAAACAGAGCATGGTAAGTGTTTTCTCTAATGTTCTTACTGATATACATGGTAAAATACACAAGGGTGCTTCGTCTCTGGTTCCCTTTAAATTCAACCCTATCTCCCTTCCTGGAGAAATTATTTAATGAATTTGCAATAACGGCAATGTACCAGCAGAGTATTTAGAAGTGACCATCACTGTCTTACCCAAGCCAGGGAAAGATGCAAGCTCCATGACTAACTACAGACCAATTTCATTATTAAATTCCGATGTGAAACTGTATGCCAAACTATTAGCCACATGGCTGATGCAATTTACCCCGCTTTTATTAGATTATGATCAGGTTGGCTTCACAAGAGGCCGTCAAGCAGCCGACGCAACTAGACGCATGGCTACAATAATAAAACATATTGAGCTCTGTTGAACGCCTTTGCTGCTGTTAACTTTGGACGCTGAGAAGGCCTTCAACAGAGTTCATCGGAAATTTTTGGAAGCTATGCTGATTAAATTTGGATTTTCTGGAACAATAGTCTCAGCCATTATGGCCTTATATACCGCCCCATCTGCCTGGGTGAACACTGCAGGTTTTATGTCTAAGTCCTTCAGTATATCTAATGGAACAAGACAAGGATGTCCCTTATCACCAATCATGTTCGTATTGCTTATGGAAACTGTAGCCCAAAAAATTTGCACCAATCCATGAATCCCAGGAATTAACATCAATGGTACTGAACATCTAATTAGCATGTTTGCTGATGATGTGGCATTGTTGTTAACAAATCCTGAATCCTCCTTACCACATCTTTTACAGGATTTACAGAGCTTCTCAGAAACCTCTCTCTTTATAAATTAAATCAACACAAGTCATTTATCCTAGGACTTAATATCTCCCCTGAAATTGTACTTTGTCTTAAATCAAAGTATGGTTTCCTTGAGCAGAGGAGGCGGTATCTTATCTAAGTATAAAATTAACAAGACTATCTTCTGATTTATTTAAAAATAATCATTTACCTCTTTTGGCAGATATTCGCAAGGAATGCTCGGCCATGTCAAAGTACTGACTTTCATGATCAGGTCGTATAGCTGCCTTTAAATTATTTCTCTTACCCAAAATTCTATATATTCTTCACACTCTACATATATCGGTGCCGACATCTAGTGTTGGGCGAACATCTAGATGTTCGGGTTCGGGCCGAACAGGCCGAACATGGCCGCGATGTTCGGGTGTTCGAGCCGAACTCCGAACATAATGGAAGTCAATGGGGACCCGAACTTTCGTGTTTTTTAAAGCCTCCTTACATGCTACATACCCCAAATTTACAGGGTATGTGCACCTTGGGAGTGGGTACAAGAGGGAAAAAAATTAGCAAAAAGAGCTTATAGTTTTTGAGAAAAATCGATTTTAAAGTTTCAAAGGGAAAACGGTCTTTTAAATGCGGGAAATGTCTGTTTTCTTTGCACAGGTTACATGCTTTTTGTCGGCATGCAGTCATAAATGTAATACAGAATAGAGGTTCCAGGAAAAGGGATCGGTAACGCCAACCCAGCAGCAGCACACGTGATGGAACAGGAGGAGGGCGGCGCAGGAGGAGAAGGCCACGCTTTGAGACACAACAACCCAGGCCTTGCATGCGGACAAGAAGTGTGCGGATAGCAATTTTCTTTTTTCGGCATGCAGTCATAAATGTAATACAGATGAGAGGTTCCAGGAAAAGGGACCGGTAACGCTAACCCAGCAGCAGCACACGTGATGGAACAGGAGGAGGGCAGCGCAGGAGGAGAAGGCCACGCTTTGAGACACAACAACCCAGGCCTTGCATGCGGACAAGAAGCGTGCGGATAGCAATTTGCTTTTTGTCGACATGCAGTCATAAATGTAATATGTACTGGTAGCGCGCCCAGGCTATGCATATGCATAGGTAGAATTTAGTTAGTGTTAGGTCCCCCTCCCATGGAGGAAAGACTTCTTCGACAGTGGGAGGGACAAGTACCTAACAAATTGCAAATTGTTAGTGAAACTAACATCCTCCAAGTGGTAGACAGGTCATGTGTATGCTCATTGTGTATTTGAATCCCATGAGTGGGGTGTGCACTTTTTTGCAGGTAAGCACTCATCTGTTTTTAAGTAGCGCTGTTCATTTCTTTGCTATGTTTAATTGATTTATTTCTGGTCAGCTGCTCCCACTTAATAGTTTTCCTTTGGTGTATATGCAGAGCCTCTGTTTGGGTTCAAGGTGCGTTTGCAGTTTCTGGGGGGGCTCAGCGCATCTCTGAGCTGAGGCCATTCAGAGGCGGCCTGGTGATGCGCTGATCCCACTTTTTTTGCGCAATTCTCAATTTTACTGGTAGCGTGCCCAGGCTATGCATATGCATAGGTAGAATTTAGTTAGTGTTAGGTCCCCCTCCCATGGAGGAAAGACTTCTTCGACAGTGGGAGGGACAAGTACCTAACAAATTGCAAATTGTTAGTGAAACTAACATCCTCCAAGTGGTAGACAGGTCATGTGTATGCTCATTGTGTATTTGAATCCCATGAGTGGGGTGTGCACTTTTTTGCAGGTAAGCACTCATCTGTTTTTAAGTAGCGCTGTTCATTTCTTTGCTATGTTTAATTGATTTATTTCTGGTCAGCTGCTCCCACTTAATAGTTTTCCTTTGGTGTATATGCAGAGCCTCTGTTTGGGTTCAAGGTGCGTTTGCAGTTTCTGGGGGGGCTCAGCGCATCTCTGAGCTGAGGCCATTCAGAGGCGGCCTGGTGATGCGCTGATCCCACTTTTTTTGCGCAATTCTCAATTTTACTGGTAGCGCGCCCAGGCTATGCATATGCATAGGTAGAATTTAGTTAGTGTTAGGTCCCCCTCCCATGGAGGAAAGACTTCTTCGACAGTGGGAGGGACAAGTACCTAACAAATTGCAAATTGTTAGTGAAACTAACATCCTCCAAGTGGTAGACAGGTCATGTGTATGCTCATTGTGTATTTGAATCCCATGAGTGGGGTGTGCACTTTTTTGCAGGTAAGCACTCATCTGTTTTTAAGTAGCGCTGTTCATTTCTTTGCTATGTTTAATTGATTTATTTCTGGTCAGCTGCTCCCACTTAATAGTTTTCCTTTGGTGTATATGCAGAGCCTCTGTTTGGGTTCAAGGTGCGTTTGCAGTTTCTGGGGGGGCTCAGCGCATCTCTGAGCTGAGGCCATTCAGAGGCGGCCTGGTGATGCGCTGATCCCACTTTTTTTGCGCAATTCTCAATTTTACTGGTAGCGCGCCCAGGCTATGCATATGCATAGGTAGAATTTAGTTAGTGTTAGGTCCCCCTCCCATAGAGGAAAGACTTCTTCGACAGTGGGAGGGACAAGTACCTAACAAATTGCAAATTGTTAGTGAAACTAACATCCTCCAAGTGGTAGACAGGTCATGTGTATGCTCATTGTGTATTTGAATCCCATGAGTGGGGTGTGCACTTTTTTGCAGGTAAGCACTCATCTGTTTTTAAGTAGCGCTGTTCATTTCTTTGCTATGTATAAATGTAATACAGATGAGAGGTTCCAGGAAAAAGGGACCGGTAACGCTAACCCACGAACGCACTCGTCCAGGTGTCAGTGGTGAGGTGAACCTTGCAGGCAACGGCATTCTTCAAGCTTCGGGTTATTTTGCTGACCACGTGCTCAAGCAACTCAGGCACTGCAGAGCGCGCAAAGTGGTAGCGGCTGGGAACCACGTAACGTGGGATGGCCACTGACATCATGCCCTTGAAGCTGTTTGTCTCCACCACTCGATATGGCAGAATTTCGCAGGCCAGAAGCTTGGCTATGCTGGCTGTTAGTGCCACGGCCCGGGGGTCATTTGCTGGCAATTTCCTCTTGCGCTCAAGCATCTCCGAGACAGACAACTGAACCGTAGGGCTGCACACTGAACGGCTGTTGGTTGTTGTGTTTGATGAAGACTGGGAGACCTCAAGAGCACTATTCCGGAAAGTGACAGTGTCAGCGTCGTCTGATGTTTGTGAATGTTGTTGTGAACCACGCAATGGCTGGGCTACTGCTGCTGCTGAGGAGGGTCTGGTGGTGAGTCTGGTGACCCCAAGGGAGGCAGTGTTGCTGGTACCCTGTCCTGGCGCCCACAGAGTGGGATGTTTGGATACCATGTGGCGGGTCATGCTGGTGGTGGAGAGGTTGTACTACTTGTGGCGGGTGAGCGGTGTACTACTGTTCCCAGCAGAGACACAGAGTGGCAGTAAACACAATGCTATATAGTGTGGGGGAGCGTTGTACTACTGTTCCCAGCAGCGACACAGAGCACAATGCTATACAGTGGTGGGTGAGCGGTGTACTACTATTCCCAGCAGCGACACAGAGCATAATGCTATACAGTGGTGGGTGAGCGGTGTACTACTGTTCCCAGCAGAGACACAGAGTGGCAGTAAACACAATGCTATATAGTGTGGGTGAGCGGTGTACTACTGTTCCCAGCAGCGACACAGAGCACAATGCTATACAGTGGTGGGTGAGCGGTGTACTACTGTTCCCAGCAGAGACACAGAGTGGCAGTAAACACAATGCTATATAGTGTGGGTGAGCGGTGTACTACTGTTCCCAGCAGCGACACAATGACTGGGGGGACCCTGGCTAGCCTGGCTGGAGAGAGAACTACCCTGCCTGCCTACCCAAAGCTAAACCCACAGACAAATGGCGGAGAAATGACGTGGATCGGGTATTTATTTACCCGAACCATGTGACCCGTTCGGCCAATCACAGCGCTAGTCGAACGTTCGGGGAATGTTCGGCCATGCACTCTTAGTTTGGCCGAACAGTTTGGCCGAACACCATCAGGTGTTCGGCCGAACTCGAACATCACCCGAACAGGGTGATGTTCTGCAGAACCCGAACAGTGGCGAACACTGTTCGCCCAACACTACCGACATCATGGTTCTCTGACATAGAAAAAATGTATAAATACCTTAATATGGAATGGTAAAAAGATCCAAACTTCATTTCAAGTCATGGTTCTCTCTAAGGCCTCTTGCACACTGCAAGCAATTCAGATTCAGATTCCGCTTTTTAATCTGTTTTTACTTCCGATTCCGATTCCGATTTGCAGTTTGCTCCTTGCACACTGCAAATCGGAATCTGAATCGGAGGTAAAAACTGATTGAAAAAACGGAATCTGAATCGGAATCGCTTGCAGTGTGCAAGAAGCCTAAGGCTGGTTTCACAGTGGGACGTTACAGGCGCACGTTAGAGCAGCCTGTAACGCACCCCACCGCACAGCAATGAAAAATCAATGGGATGTTCACAGTGCCCACGTTGCGTTACATTGTAACGCAGCACGTTCTGATAACGTACTGCATGCAGTACTTTACACGCGGCGAAGACGCGTTAGACTGTTTGCACATGCTCAGTACAGGTGGGTTTTTTATTTTGGGGGCGGAAAGGAGGCGGGGAGAGGCCGCTACGTAGCCAGGCACATGGCTACTTAATATTCACTGCACTTGCAGTGTTTTCTTCTTGGAGTGGCCGCTGATTGGCTGGCGGGACCACGTGATGCGCAGGGCTACGCTCACATGGTCTCCGCAGTGCCTCCGACAGAGCAGGCGCACCAAGAGCTGCTTGTAACGCGGCTCTTGGTAGCGTCCTGCTCCAACACCACCAGGCGTTGCGTTAGGGGCACGTTATGCGACCTTAACGTCCCCTAAAACGCAACGTCCTGGTGTGAAACCAGCCTAAAGCTAGGGGAGGTATGGGCATACCCAACATTGAGGCATATTATCATGCCTCTATTTTGGACATGACTAGACATTGGTGGAGTCCAGTCATAGAAAAGCCTTGGGTAAAATTGGAAACAACTTTTCTTAATATTAATCTTAGAGATCTACTAACTAGTGTACTATTGGGCGCAAAGCCTCCTACAATGCAGTTCCCATCTACTCAGGCGTCATTAAAATCATGGGAATATTACATTAAACATCCCCCACCACCCTCAAAAGATGTCCATGCTTATGCAGCTATTTCAGCCCTCAAATATTTAACATCTGACCTTGACCTAAGAGCATGGAAAAAAAGCAGGGATTGAATTCATTTCTGACCTATTTATTGACAACAAGATCCGTGGCGGCTCCAGGAAATTTTTTTAGGGGGTGCTATGCAGGTGCTGGACCAATTTCCGGGGGAGCTGACGACCTGCTTCGCGCACCGCGGTGAAAAATGGGTGTGGCTACAACCTGCAGCGCGTAAAAAAAATGGGCGTGGTCATGACCGGATGAGGGCGGGGCTAACTGTAATTTAAAGTGAACCCAGGGTGAGAGTGATATGGTGGCTGCCATATTTATTTCCTTTTAAACAATTCTAGTTGCCTGGCAGCCCTGCTGATCTATTGGCTGCAGTAGTGAACTGATTTACACCAGAAACAAGCATGTAGCCAATCTTGTCAGTTCTGACAATATTGTCAGAAACCCCTGACCTGCTGCATGCTTGTTCAGGGTTTATGGTTGAAAGAATTAGAGGCAGAGGACCAACACGGCAGCCAGGCAGCTGGTATTACTTAAAAGGAGATAAATATGGCAGCCTCAATAATATTCTCACCTCATGTTCCCTTTAAAAGTGCAACGCAAAGACAGAGGGCCCAAGTTTTGGTTACCCTTTAACCAGAAAATTCACATAATTGTGCAGGTTTTCTCAAGAAAATACACGTAATGTGAGCAGATTTGAACAAAAAACACGTTCAATGACCCCAATATGCACAACCGTTATCAGATATGACCCCAATATGCACAATCGTTATCAGATATGACCCCAATATGCACAATCGTTATCAGATATGACCCCAATATGCAGAATCGTTATCAGATATGACCCCAATATGCACAATCGTTATCGGATATGACCCCAATATGCACAATCGTTATCAGATATGACCCCAATATGCAGAATCGTTATCAGATATGACCCCAATATGCACAATCGTTATCAGATATGACCCCAATATGCACAATCGTTATCAGATATGACCCCAATATGCACAACCGTTATCAGATATGACCCCAATATGCACAACCGTTATCAGATATGACCCCAATATGCACAACCGTTATCAGATATGACCCCAATATGCACAACCGTTATCAGATATGACCCCAATATGCACAACCTTTATCAGGTATGACCCTAATATGCACAATCCTTATCAGATATGACCCCAATATGTACAATCCTCAGCAGATCTGACCCCAATATGCACAATGCTCAGCAGATCTGACCCCAATATGCACAATGCTCAGCAGATCTGACCCCAATATGCACAATGCTCAGCAGATCTGACCCCAATATGCACAATGCTCAGCAGATCTGACCACAATCAGCAGCACCACCTGAAAAAGAAAAGAAAAACCCATTTACTCACCTAGTCAGAAGACCTCATGTTCCGACCTCCTCCTCTCCCGACCTCCTTGTGGCGCGCCGCTCAGCTCCAACGATCCTCTTCCTTCCTGCAGCAGCCTGCATTACCCGGCGAGCAGGGCTACGGGAAAATGGCCGCCCTAAGCCCTGCACTGCAGACTCCAAGTCTGCAGAGCAGGGCTTCGGGCGGCCATCTTACCGTAGCCCTGCCTGCTGCTCCGGGCTGCCGCTGTGAACTGACTCAGCGTCCCTTAGACGCCTGAAGTCAATTCACACCAGGGGGTGCTTTGGGGGTGCTTGGACAAATTTAGGGGGTGCTTGAGCACCCCCAAGCACCCCCCTGGCGCCGCCACTGAACAAGATCAAATTATTTGCAGAATTATCACTCCAGTATGGTCTGCCACAAACACAATTATTCACCTATTACAGAATCTTTCATCTAATTAAAACCAACCAGATATCTTCTCCAGCTCTACATCACATGATTGCATCTATGCTAAACTTTAAAGGTTATTTTAAAGGAGGAATATCAATATGGTATGCTGCTCTCAATTCTCACAGTATATCACCACTAAACAGATATGCCTTAGTATGGTCCTCAGATCTGGATTACGACATAACGGTAGATCAATTAGTTGCAGCAAGTAAGCTAGTATTTAAAGTCTCAAAATGTAACTCCCATTGGGAAATGTTAAAGAAGGTACTATTTATTGTACCTCACACCAAGACAGAGAGCCTCCTTCTCACCTAATCTATCCCCAATATGTTGCAAGTGTAATAAAGATCTTGGGATATACATTCACATGTTTTAGGAATGTCCCTTAGTAGCTCAGCTATGGTCTAAGGTAGAATTACACATAAGAAGGACCCTAATCCCACATTTTAAATTACACTGCAAACTAGCCTTATTACTAGTCGGCACTTTAGACCTACCCATCAACCTACGGCCTATTATCTGCCATACTATCTTTAGTACTCTCCATTTAATAGCTGAAAACTGGAAATCTACTGAGAAATTTTCAATACCGCAACTAATGGTGAGAACTAAATTAAACCTCCTTATGGAGTCTGAAGTCAGAGCTAGACTAGGTCTCAATAATGATAACTACTGCATTCCTAACGGGATGGCAATAGGTTTGAGCACAACACCATGCTCTGGGGTCATCAGATCATCAGTAAGTTGTATAAGACCTTCAACTCATCTCCTATGTTTCCACCTAAAAATACTTTTCCAATTGCTTATTATAATTAATATGAGGATTAGGCATCTAATTTGGCTTCAAATCACGCTGGTGCGTGACGAGATAATGTCCAGATAAATACACAATAACAGTACAATGCGTAGTCTTAGACCGGTCAGTACTTGTGCACAAGTTAGGGATATCGAGATACAAAGGATATCATTCATAAAGCATTTCCGCATGCGGAAATGCATAAAACAGCTGACTTTACCGAACACTCGGCAAAGTCAGCATTCATAAAGGCTCTTTCCGCATGAAAAAAATGACACTACCGAGCAGAGTGATAAATCACCGCCTTGTGCGGTGATTATCGGAAAAAATGTAGCAAAATGTTAATTCATAAAGATCACCGCAAGCGGTGTGAGGTCGGGAAGTACCGCTCCCTCTGATGTGGCGATACCAATGTAAGTGAATGGAGACACACAGACCTCCCAGGCAGCTGCAGCAGGGCGGAACACTGAGGCTAGATTCACAGTGGGACGTTGCGTTTTGATGCCACGTTAAAGTCGCACCGCAAGCTTACAACGCAACGCGCCCAAAAAGTGGCAACGCAGCGTTACCGTCGCATACAGCAGATACAGTAAAAAATACAGGCAATGAAAAGTATGCTTCCAAGTCATTACTGAGCATGTGCAAACAGTCCAACGCAGCTAATAATGTGTATAACGCACTGCATGCAGTACTTTTACTTAACGTGCAGCGTCAGACACCAACGCAACGTGTGCACTGTGAACAGGGCATTGATTTTTCATTGCAGTGAGTTATTCTGCGTTAAATGCTGTTTTAACGTGCGACTTTAACGTCCCACTGTGAACTTACCCTGAGAAATGTATCAACTCGGCAGCTTCCGTGTCTCCGCAAGCCTACCACCTGCCTACCGCCAGCCTAGTTCGGGGAATCTCCGCACTGCTACCGCACATGGATACTTTTTTATGAATGCCCACCCAGAAGTCTAAAACACCGCCAGCAGTGTTTTCCCGCATTGATTCCCCTCACCGACAGCTCCTTTATGAATGATATCCAAAGTCATTAATTAAAATCGTAGTCAATTAGAGCAGGGTCATACACGAGTATCAGATGTCAGTCGTATTGTAAGGATCAGGCAGTAACAGAGTCAAGGACAGGCCGAGTCAGTAACGTAATACAGATGGCTGCGGTACAGAAGGACTAGACAGAAGTGAGGTCAGAAATACAAGCAAAGGTCAGTACACAGAATAATATACAATGAGATGTTACTTTAATAATATCATGAGGATATTACAAATGACTTACAATAATAATAATCAAATACTAAATTAACAAACAACTGACTAACTGGAGTACATATATATTGTGCGTCTACACAATATATAAATGTAGCTCAGAGTAGCTAGCTAGACCTAGAACCAGCAAACTGATTAGTATCAAGGCCAGTGAGTGAATGCACTCTCTGGCCTTAAGTATAATTCCCAATCTCCCAGAACCACTCCCCTAATGATGTCACTCCAGTGACATCACCGCAGACCTCAACTAGATCCTCCTCCTAAGCCTATAAGGCTTAATGGCGGCCACAAGCGCGCGTTTGGTCGCATGCACGCCTGAACTCCCCGCCGGAGGGACGTCGAGGTTGCCGCCAGAGGACGCCGGAGCGGGAGATCGACCGCACGAACGAGTCCTGCCGGACACGGCAGGACGGACGCCGTGGGACTCACCACTATCAGGTAAGTTTGTTGCACTTCTTTTTTTTTTGTTCTCCGCCTAGTTTGTTTAACCACTTCACCACTGAGGGGTTTTACCCCCTGAGCACCAGAGCAATTTTCACCTTTCAGCGCTCCTTTCATTCATTCATCTATAACTTTATCATTACTTATCGCAATGAAATGAACTATATCTTGTTTTTCCGCCACCAATTAGGCTTTCTTTAGGTGGGACATTATGCCAAGAATTATTTTATTCTAAATGTGTTTTAATGGGAAAATAGGAAAAATGTGGGAAAAAAAATATTTTTCAGTTTTCAGCCATTATAGTTTTTAAATAATGCATGCTACTGTAATTAAAACCCATGAAATTTATTTGCCCTTTTGTCCCGGTTATAAAACCATTTAAATTATGTCCCTATCACAATGTTTGGCGCCAATATTTTATTTGGAAATAAAGGTGCATTTTTTTCAGTTTTGCGTCCATCCCTAATTACAAGCCCATAGTTCATAAAGTAACAGTGTTATACCCTCTTGACATAAATATTTAAAAAGTTCAGTCCCTAAGGTAACTATTTATGTATTTTTTTAATTGTAAATTTTTTAATTTTTTTTTTTTAATTACAAAAAAAAAAAATGGGGAGTGTGGGAGGTAATGAGTTAATTTTTTGTGTATCACTAATTTATTTCTATGTAAAAAATGCTTAGGGTGTAGTTTTACTATTTGGCCACAAGATGACAACAGTAACTTTTTGTTTATTGCGACCTTCCGGACGCTCGCAGGAAGTACTAGGAGGCTGTGAGTGTTTGTTTTTTTTCACAATGATCGCGCTGCCCATCGGAGAGCAGCGGATCATTGCGGGGCTTAGATCAACGAACGGGAATGGATTTTCCCGTTCATTGATCTCCGGGCGAGCGGGCAGCGGCGTGTTTACGAGCGGGAGCGCGGGCAGCGGCGGGAGCGCGGAAAGTACGGATTTCTCCATCCCTAGGGGTTAAAGGATGGAAAAAGGGATGGAGAAATTCGTACGGGCGGGGGTAAAGTGGTTAATACAAGGCTATAAAGTTCCTTTTTTACACATGTTAATAATAATAACACCAACATAATGTGGAACACAAGCTCCTATAATCACCATATCAATATACTCACAGCACACAGTCCCTTCTCTGGTTACCTATGAGGTTTTGTAAACACCAGTATGAAGACCTGTTTAAGATGCTTATTGGACAAGGTGTAATAGTGGATTGTGTTTATAGCTACGTTTATGTATATAATTTGAATAACGCTTTTTACAATAAACAAAATCTTTGGATATTGCCAATGTATAAGCTATAATGGGCTTGATTCACAAAGCGGTGCTAACCCACTTAGCACGTCTAAAGTCTTTAGACGTGCTAACCAGGGTGCTAAGTAGGTTAGCACTGGATTTCTCTATCAGATCGCACGCAAAGTGTTGCGCGTAAAGTTTTGCGCGCACAAAGTCTTATGCGCGCGCTCAGTCCCATAGGCTTTAATGGGCACTTCGCAAGTTTTGCGCGCGAAAAGCTTGTTTTGACGTGCTAATGGAGTTTTCACAGGCTTGCTAACAGTTAGCACCGCTTTGTGAATCAAGCCCAATATGTGTTAAACATGTACAGTATAAGCATGGTTAATGTTTCTCTTGCTGTAAAATCAATTAAAAAAAACTATATGATGGAAAAAAAGATAATTCCAAGTCCAGGGCAGAATTATAGGAGGATTCATGATCACTTTCCAGTGGGTGTATTTTTGGTAAGAGCCCTTTTGTTTGTGTTGTCCTTTCTTTTTTTAGTCTTGCTCCATGCAAAAAGTAAATTCCCCTAAGGACACATTTAAGGGCTTCCCATTTTACTGCTGGTGGAGTTTCGTCATTGGAGTGGGCGTGGATAAATTGAGCAATGGAGTCCTTAATAGCTTGAGAGCATTCAGGGTCTTTTTCATTTAGTCTCCATTGGGGATGGAAGTGAGTGTAGCCATCAGTTTGAAATGAGCAGTATATAGGGGAATGGTCTGACTATATTCTATTGCCCATGGAGGCCTGTATCTGAAAGTCTAGGAGTGGCTGGGATTAAAGATGGCCCAAAGTTTCTTCGGCGAACGGTTCCAGGCAAACTTTCGGTGGTTCGCGTTCGCCAGCGAAGGCGAACTTTTGCAGAAGTTCGGTTCGTCCCCATAATTCGCCATTAGTGTCAACTTTGACCCTCTACATCACAGTCAGCAGGCACATTGTAGCCAATTAGGCTACACTCTCTCCTGGAGCCACTCCCCCCTTATAAAAGGCAGGCAGCACTGGCTATTACACTCACTCGTGTACCTGGGTAATTAGTGAAGGGACAGCTGCTGGCAGACTCTCATAGGGAAAGATTAGTTAGGCTCTTGTTAGCTTGCTCTTGGCTGATTGTTATTGCTAAAATAGCACCCCTCAACAGCTCTTTTGAGAGCTAATGTTCTCCTGATGTTTTTTTTTTTTCTGTGTTGCCCACTGACACTGCATTATACAGCCCTATCTGTTGCAGCTGGACCTTGGTAACTGTTCTTACTGTGCCAGCCAGGCCCTGCCTAACTATCTATACTGGGACACCTACCTATGCCTACCTAACTACTGGGGCACCTACTTACCTATACGGGGACACCTACCTATCTACCTATACTAAGGCACCTACCTATGCCTACCTACCTATACTGGGACTCCTACCTATGCCTAGCTAACTACTGGGGCACCTACCTATGCCTATCTACCTATACTGGGACACCTACCTATGCCTACCTATCTATACTGGGACTCCTACCTATGCCTAGCTAACTACTGGGACACCTACCTATACTGGGATTTCTACCTATGCCTAGCTAACTACTGGGGCACCTACCTATGCCTACCTAACTATACTGGGACCAGGGGCGTAGCAATAGCCGTCATAGCAGCTGCTATGGGGCAATGGAGCATAGGGGGCCCAGGAGGTAGTTTATGTATTCATCATTAACTTTCTTGGGTTTCTCCACCTTCTGACTTTGTCTCAGTGCCCATGAACTATGTGCAGTGTTGATTGCATCAGAATGTAAATTACCCATTTCACTTATATCCATATGGTAGAGGCAAGTGGTATTACTTAAGAGTGGCTACATCTGAGGGCCCCAAGAAAGTGTTGCTATGGGGCCCCATGATCTCTAGCTACGCCACTGACTGGAACTCCTACCTATGCTTAGCTAACTACTGGGGCACCTACTTATGCCTACCTACCTATACTGGGACTCCTACCTGTGCCTAGCTCACTACTGGGGCACCTACCTATGCCTACCTACCTATACTGGGACTCCTACCTATGCCTAGCTAACTACTGGGGCACCTACCTATGCCTATCTACCTATACTGAGACACCTACCTATGCCTACCTACCTATTCCGGGGCACCTACCTATGCCTACCTACATACAAGAAGATAATAAGGTCATTGCTTCATTGTGGACAGAGCAAATTTGATCAGCTGGACAGTCACTGTTGTTTTATCATTGAGCTACCACAGCCCAGCGACCATATGGGCTTGAAAACCGCCACGGCCTGCACTCTCGCCATGGTGCACACCAGTCCAGCGCGGCTGTCAATACGCAAACAGCGGGACGTTTTTCCCCGGGACTTTTGAAGTCTATCCCACTCCGCCATGCCCCCCTCCAGGTGTTAGACCCCTTGAAACATCTTTTCCATCACTTTTGTGGCCATCATAAGTGTTTCTAGTTTTCAAAGTTCGCATCCTTATTGAAGTCTATTGCGGTTCACGAAAGTTTGCGCGAACCGAACCTTTCGTGGAAGTTTGCGAGCCGAAAATCGGAGGTTCGGGCCATCTCTAGCTGGGATACAAAGATGTAGTCAATTCAACTATAGGTTTGATGAAAAAATGAAAAAAAAAATGTATAATTCCATGCTCCGGGATGTAAAGTTCTCCACACATCAACCACTCTAAGCGAGAAGAGTTTAGATTTGATTTTATGTATTAACACTTTGGTCAGTTGGCGTCTTTGTGATGAAGAATCGAGTTTGGGATCTAGGCAGAGATTAAAGTCTCCTCCTAGTATAATATTGCCCTCAGCGAATGCTGATAATTTTGACAGATAGGTTAATAAGGCATTACCTTGATTCTGGTTGGGGAGATAAAGGTTATCTAGGGTGTATCTGTGGGTCTCCATCTGTACCAAAAGGAAAACATATTACCCAAGCGGGTCTATCTGTTCCTTAAGGATCATGATATTAGGGTGTTTATGGAAGCCTATAGATGCACCCCTGGATTGATTAATTAATTGGGTTACTGCTATGGAACCATTTATTATAGTATCTAGATTTTATAATCAGAGTTTCACTAGTATGAAAATGAGTCTCCTGTTGGAATGCTATAGACACTTTTTGTTTATGTAAATGATGAAGAATTTGTGATCTCTTGTTGGGAGAATTGAACCCTTTGATGTTAAAGGAGGTTATTTGGCAACTATTCATGTGTACAGTAGGGTGAAGGAGGCCTCAACCTAAACGGTTGCTGAGCATTACATAGGAATTGGGGCCCCTGCAGCCACGAGGGAGATGGGCACCAAGAAAAGTGGTAGTAGTGAGAAGAGAAAGAGATAAGCAGAGAAAAAGAAGGATAATAAAAAAAAAGTATAAGAAACAGATAAATAAGAGTAACATAAACAGCCAGCATTAACAACATGTTGGTGCGTGTACAACTTTCACCTGAGATCTCGACGGATATCGTAGATACCAGTGGAGAGTGCGATTCAGTGGGAGGTGAAAGCCAACACCGGGTCCATGGATTCCCACCAACGGAACCAACAAGTTTTATTAAAAATTAACAGTTAACATAGCCTACGTCTCCTATAGATTAAGGATGTATTCACCTCTCTGAGGCCCAAACGACGGAGACCAGGGAGGGGAAGACAAAATCTACCCACATTATGATGCGAATATTAATGGGTACAATTAAGTAATACCTAGGGATTCAAAAAAAGAGGAAAAGGAGGTTTCACACACTGCTCATCTGTAATAAACTGTTTATGACAGGATCACCGTTGGACTGCTCAAACCGCTATCAAGTATATTAAAAGGTGAGTAAGGTATATGTAAAAATCATGAAAGAGCAGTCCAAGGGTGAGGTAATAGAGAGCATAGTCATTGCATAATAAAATAAGTACCTTTAGAATACTAAGGTCTACATTTCAGCCTTCCTTATCAAATAATACAGAGGTCTATGTCACACCCTGTAGTATCCAGAAAGGAACAAAACCAGCTGGACTTACAATAAAGGAGGCTGAGCAATAAAACCTAGTTATTGGAGAACTCTATGGAATATGTAACTAAGCATATAGGTGAACAGTGAAAACAATTCAAAACAACAACAATTGTTTAGACCGAGCTCCCTCCGCAGCTTACAAAGTAAAATGTGTCAGAACCAGGCTGCCCAGTTCAACTTCACAAGTCAGGACAGCAAATGAACTGTGGCACCATGAATGGGCGTGGCTGGGAGCCACCAAAGGATCCCGCCTGGCAAGTTCAGATATACAACAGAGACCCAGTTCAGGGACCTCAGTAAATTTGTGCACTGCGTATCATAACGCCTTACAGGATATGAGTTATGTGACTGCAAGACAGGGAAACACCTGTGACCATAGATCGTGACAATCAATCAGAGCGGGTGTCAGTGAAAAGAGTTATCCCGACAACACGGAGAGGGGCCGGTATTGCAAGATATAAGTTTTATGAATGCATAGTATAGCAACTCACGTAATCATAGATGCTGCCATTCTGGACGTAGTGTTACTGAAAAGAAATATCTTGACAACAGGGAGAGATATTGAAACTCACGTGTAGATAAGGTTTCAAGCCGAGGTAATGGCAGGCGTACGTTGGAATCTGTTGCGGTTTTGTACCTTTTGCCAGCTCTCTCTCTGCGGTAGGGCCAGTGTAGAAATATGTATCGGCCATTCCGTTAGTGTGATGGGCGGGAGCTCGAAGGTGTCCTGTACTTTAGGCAGGTCCCGGTGGAGAGTGGAATACTGCTGATTTCCTGTCTTGCTCCATGTAAATTGCAAATGGGTAGCCCCATCGTTATGTAATGTCCTGATCCCTCAGAGCTGTTAGAAGGGGCCTGGCTGCTTTCCTCAGCTGTAGTGTCAGGCTGAAAAGGTCTGGGAGCAAGCGTATTTTAGCGCCGTCAAAGTCTACTTCTCCTTTTTGGCACGCAGCGGCCATGATGCGTTCCTTCACGCGGTAAAAGTGGACTCTGCAAATTATGTCTCTTGGGCATAGCAGCTCTATGAGCCCTATCGATCTCAATTTTGTTGTCTGAGGCTGCACCCAGGAATAAGTTAAAGATGGCTTCAGTGGACGCGATTATGTCTGGAGCTTGAGTGGCTTCTGGTACACCCCTGATTCTCATGTTGTTAGCCTGTGGCGATTCTCGAGGTAGTCAATCTTCATATAAAGTGTGGAGATGTGGTCTGCTTGAGAGTTAATAGAATAGCGCTCTGCCGTTTGTCTATAGGTTGATCAGTGTCATCTTGGTGTTCTATATCTTCCACCCTCCTCACTATGTAGCCGACCTCTTGTCTGAACTCCGACATTTCTCGTTTATAGGTTTCCATAATGCGAGTAACAAAATTTTCTAAGTCCTGCTTGGTTGGTAATGAGCAGATATAGTCTTAAAGCTCCACTTCCACATATGACTCCACACCCTCTGAGGCAACAGGTGACGGTGGATTTTGTCTATACGTACCTTGTGTGGGCTTGGGAGAAGAGCCACTCAGTCTCAGGGTGGCACTGTTATGTGGGCTAGATGTAGAAGACTGAAGGCTGAGTGCTGCGCGGGAGTCCCTCACTGGGTGATGTCGGACTCTGCCTGCCTGGATTTGCAGGTTTAGGCAATGAGCCTGCGGCTTGCTTATATGGGGAGGGGTATTACCGAAGCCGGCTTTTGTGGATGGTGAATTGCGGCCTTGCCTGCCACAAGGTGATTCCGCCATGTTCTCCTCCTCCTGCTGTTGCTGGAGCCTTCGTTCCAGGGGCCGTATTAAGCGGTAAATCTTTGAGGTGGATGGCTTAGGGTGTTTGTCTGCTGCCTTCTTCTTTCTCCTGCCACCCATGTGGTGAATTCAGCTAATTAAGAGAGGTTAAATGGATATTTTAAGGTTCGGTCAGCGGGAGCCCATGTAGAATGCGTCCTCACTCCGCCATCGGCAAGCCACACCCCCGCACAGGCGCTTTTAAGGCGATTTTTTTAAAATCGCCAGCGATTAACCCTAACTGAAAATCTTAAAAAAAAAAAAAAAAAGTTTCACTTACCTGGGGCTTCCCTAAGCCCCCAGCAGCTGTCCTGTCCTACTCCGGTCCTCCACATTCATCCAGGACGGCTTCTGGGGGCCTAGGGAAGCACCAGGTAAGTGAAATGCTTTGGTTTTTTTAAGATCTTCAGTTCTGCTTTAAAAATAAGTTAAAGCGTTTATAATTTGAACAAGCCCTAATTGTTTATTTTTGAGCATTAAAGGTAAAATGTGACTGTTTGTTGCCCTAGGATTGGCATGGTCACATCAGAGGCGTATCTAGAGGGGTAATCATGCCATGATCGCCACAGCACTAAGGGCGCCATGCCTGCTCCTGTGTTGCACAACCATGCCTGCCGCCGTGCCTCCCCATCACTCAGCCCTCAAATCCGATTGATTCTGTTATCTGGGAAACATGACAGAGAGTATTTCCCAAAAAATAACTTCAGCAATATGCAAAGCAAAAAAAATACATGCAACCATAACACATGTACACGGGAAAGGATGCTGTTTTTGGAGTGGAAGGGTGCTGTAACTGGAGGGGGGCGCAATTTCAGTGTTTGCCATAGGCTTTATATTACCCAGATACGCCCCTGTGTCACATATAGGACATGCTTAGGTGTGTAGGAAACATTTTAGACACTGAATTCTCAAAAAGAAAAAGGAAACAAATTTCTGACCTGAGCCTATGTCCACCATTTTTTTGTCTCATATACGACATACTTAGACGTCTAGGAAATATTTTAAACATTAAATTATTAAAAAAGGAAAGAAATTCAAGACTGAAAGCCTTGCTACTTTCGTATTAACACCACTCTTTCAGTTATGATGCACATTGGATTTACACCAACACAAATTTCTGTTGGATTAGATTTCACCATTCTTAATACCTTCCCCAGATCACAAGAATCAGTACAGGTACAGAGAAGGTACTAAAAAAAAGTCTTCTATGCTCTCAGATACATTTTTCAGCTAATTCAGGAACAGAATTAATTCAGAGAACCCATCATCACTAACAATTTATTATAAATAAAACTTTAAATCTACAAAACATAATTAGTCTGTGTAAAAAAAAAAATCAAGCCAGAATTACATAACATACAGTAAAAAAAGAGAGAAGAGAGCGCCCCTCTGGTGCAATACCTTTAATTCAGAATTAAGAAATGTGTTTACAAGATCTTAAAAATTTGCTAGCGTATCTGTGATGATTTGCTCAGCTGCCTGTGCAGGCAGGCAGCCCTTTGACCATTGTGTAGGTTTGCATGCTGCAGGACTCTGGAAAGAAGAGCTTCTGTCAGTTTTGCAGCTTGTGCTTGCAGAGGAATTTGCATACGTTGTCATGCAAATTGCCTGGCTACATTCATTGGAGGCGTGTACTATAAGTACTATGTCTTTCCCACAATGCTTCGCTGGTCATAAGGATTTCGTCCTATGTAACACTCCTGGTGGGGTGTCAGCCTTGCTCTCTGTTTGAACATCAGCTTAGAGTAATTCCTGAATCTGCGCTAGGCAGATTTCCCTAGTGCAGTTAGGATTGTATTATCTGTATTGCCTGTTCTGTCTTGTCTTGCCTGTTGCCATTGTCCTGTCCCTATGGTGGTTGACAGAAAATGGTTCTGATCTCTGTTCTTGGAGTATAGCTGGTGCAGCGGTTGCTACCAGCTATCTCTTCTGTTCTGTCATGGGATCGCACTAGCTACTTTTTGCTAGCGCTGGGGATCCTTCTGTTCTGTCTCCTGGGATCGCGCTAGCTACTTTTCGCTAGCGCTGGGGATCCTTCTGTTCTGCTACTCTGTACCTGGATCGCGCTAGCCACTTTTCGCTAGTGCTGTGGATCCTATCTCTTGCTTGTCCCTGTTTTCGTGTGTCTGTCTTATCTGCTACGACCGCTTGCTGGAGGCTCGGTGAGGTAACCGTTAAGCAAGCGTTCGCATCCTCTGTTTCATGTTTGTCTGTCAATGGTTAGTTAGGCGTGCTTGTCTCTATTGTGCTTATCACGTGGAGACCGCGCATAACCACGTGCACTGTTGCGAATGAGTGCGGTGTCCGCGGTTAGCTAGCGTTTGTTATTTTCCTTGTTATTCTCATTGTATTATTTGCTGTGCCTTTGCTAACCTCGTATTCTGTTCTGATCTGCCTTGTGTCACGTCTGGCGATCGCACCTCTCGCGATCGCGTTCCTGTTTCATATCTGCTGTTGTGTGTGCGCGGTTGCGGGGTGGCGACTGGATTGGCGCACACACATACAACCTGTCCCTTTGCTCGTTCTCATTCGCAATCGCCTCTCTTGCAATTGCATTCTGCGCTTCGTACAATTCCTGTCTGGCATTTGTGGAGGTACAGAGGATTGGTTTCTCTGCACTCCCCAGCGCCATCTGCCGACAGGAATTTCCCTCTACAGGTGCGTAGCACCTTTTGCTGGGTGCCTGCAATTACACGCTTGTGGAGGATTTCTGCCGTGTCAGCGCACGCGTTGTGCGCTGATCACGGAGAAAGTTCCACAATCGTTACATTATGACCAGCCCAACCCAAAACCCCAGTGTAGACGGAATTTCCGATTTGTACGAATTTGTCGAATATGGCTCTTGTACCTTTAAGAGATTTAAAAAACTTGAACCTGAATCAGCAGACGAATTTTTGTCTGAGTGTACAAAACTGTTAGCGAACCCTGAATTCCAATGCACCCCAGTGTCTACCTGGGCCCCCCAAATGGTCTACATTCTGTTGGGGGGCGAAATGTCAATGTGGGGTTATGATGTGTTAAATCATACCACCCTGAGTCAAAGACCCCTGGAATTCTTGGCCTTTTTAATTCACAATTGGCTGAGATTACCTCAATTACCATACCCCCTTAATGAGTTGTTGTCAGCAGCTCAATCAGCTGTTCCATCTACTCTTTCATCCATAAAGCAGCCATCCAAAGCCTCTAAGTCTAAACGTAAAAGATCTAGGAAGGCTTCCCAGCGGAAAGATCCGTTGCCCCTAGCATCCACAAATAAAGAGGTTATTTCTGTCAAGTCTGAAATGGGCAAAACCATGCAGTATGATAATGATGTTTATAATGCATCTGCTGATCAGTTTCCAGGTTTTTTGCCCCAATCCAAAGCTCATGTGGATCCTGCTATAGGTAGGATCGCACACTACATTAAAGCAGTTAAAAAATCTGTTCTTGTTCCTGAACTCCACCCCTATGGAGATTATTTGGATACTGGCCTGTTTGAACCCCCATTTGCTTCCTGGGATATTGGGGCCTTGCTGGAAGAATTCGATTTTGATTGGAAAGCCTTTTGCGATTTTTACATCGCAAAAAGCGAAGATGTCTTGAATGCTTGTCTCGATTCTATGTACCTTCTGATTGATTCCGATGAATGTGACAAGGATGATGTGGATCTGGTGATCTATGTATGGCAAACGATTTTGGATGAGTTGCACACACACCAACCAATTGATTCCAATAAAGAGACATCATTGTCAGATGATTGTTCCTGCCTTTCTGGGGTAAAGCATGAGAGTCTTGACTTTGTGCAATCTGAAATGAATGAGTGTGCCGCTGTGGTTGATTCCTGTGCGAATCCTAAAGGATTTGCTCCTGACAGTGTGCAGTTTGAATCTGTGCGGTCTGATGCCTGTTTCTCGGATGTTCCTGCAGATTGTGATCAGCATGAGTCTGCCGGTTTCCTCAAGGATGTGTGGGATCCTTTGTCAGTTAGAAACAGATCTTTGAGATCTTCCGTCTGTGACCCTGCTATGGGGAAAATTTCTCGACTATGCAGCGTCAAAAGTAAAATTTTTATGCCTAATAAAGTTTATCCTGTTGATGTCGCCATTTCTTCTGCAAATGAGTCTCTGTCTCACCCTGTTCACACCTGTAAGGGCCCGTTGCCTGGGGACAGTTGCTCCAGCGTTTCGGTCCTAGATGCCTTGCTGTCTGCTCCGCAGATCGCGGATGTTTGCGCTATAGAAGCGTCAGTTTCACAACCTAAAGTGAATTTTGATTCGCAGGTTTTGCGTTCTGATTCCTCGGATTCGACATTCTTAGTCGAATCTAAGAGTGAGACAGCGCTTCGGTTTTGCGAATCTGATGCTGAACCTTCTTTGCCTTGTTCAGAGACGCTTTCTCTGAATCTGCCCTGTACCATGTATAAAAACATGATCTCCACTTGCACTGACATTTGTGAGTCCCTTTCTTGTTTTGAGAAAAATGCTGATTCTGCACCCTGTACTCTGGATGAGTTAATATTGCCTTGTACAATGTCTCCTGCAGTGCCCCTAGAGGCTCGTCTAGGTATTGCTGCTATACTCACCTGTTTTTCTGCAGTTTTGGAGTTGCAAGCTAGTTTGACTGCTACGCAGAATTCGGGGTGCAGTGAGATTAAAGTTGGGGAGTCAGTGTGTGTTCTAGTAGATATTCCTGTACATTCCGCTCATGATGATGAGATCCAGTCTCAGTTTATAGTGCAACCTTCCCTGGGACATTTGCCCTGTCTACAAAATAAAGTTCTAGTTTTGCCCTGTAACATAGATAGTTCAGAATCCGTCTCAGAAAACTTGAAAAATTATGTTCCTGAAGTTTTGTCTGATGTTCTGGAGGTCTCCGAGTTCCTCCCAAAGGGAGCAGAACTTGTAGGAGATGTCTCCTGCCCCCCAAGTCCTTCTGAGGTGTTGCCCACTTCAGTAGGCATTGCTGTTGTGCTGACTACCTTTGCAGCTCTGGTGGAGCTTCACTCATATGTAGTCAATGATGATATTGCAGTCACAGAAATTTCTGAATTTGAGTCCGAGTCTTCTTTTGAAAGTCCAGTGCTTGAGACCATTGCTCGTGATGATTCTCTGCCCGGTCCTGGTTTTGGTTTCCTCGTGTCGGACTCTGAGGTTGGCAGTTCCCCGACATGTCCTGAGGTTTCTCCTGTGCTGGTGTACCCCAGTGTGCTCTGTGACCCAGAAAGCCCAAGTGTGCCTCGGTTACCAGCATACTCAGATGCTTCCTCGGTGGAGACATGTTCTGATTTAGCCTGCCTGCTTGCATGCCCAGAAGTGGTCCCTGAAAGTCTTGATCTTGATGGGTGTCCTCGTAATTCTGAATCCGGAATTGTCATTGGTTCCATGGGGGTTCTTGGTAATTCTCCATGTGAGCCTGGTGATTATTCTGCCCTCTTGGGATCTCTGTGGAGCTTCAAAAGGTTCTGGGAGATTCCGGGAGAAATTTTGCTTGGCACACTGGATAAGATCAACTGTGGCTTTTGTGTTGTAAGGGACACTTCGAACAGGTATTGTGGCAGGTTTGGTATTTTCGGACGCTCCTTGGAAGGTGGTGGGTATTGTCTGGAGGGTGTCGATGGCTTCTTCGCTGGCGTTCACAGTCCTGATGGGTGTTATACTGAGACTGGTAGTACTGATGGGCATGTTTCGGTGGCTTCTGTTTCCGATGAGGTCGGTTTCGGGTGGACTGACTCTGGAACTGGACCTTGTCGGGCTGCCCCGACCTTCATGAGTCTTCAGTTAGAGTGGTTTGGAGATATCAGTTTTGAGGATCGTCTGGAATTCGACCCTGGAGGGGGGGGGGGTACTGTGATGATTTGCTCAGCTGTCTGTGCAGGCAGGCAGCCCTTTGACCATTGTGTAGGTTTGCATGCTGCAGGACTCTGGAAAGAAGAGCTTCTGTCAGTTTTGCAGCTTGTGCTTGCAGAGGAATTTGCATACGTTGTCATGCAAATTGCCTGGCCACATTCATTGGAGGCGTGTACTATAAGTAATATGTCTTTCCCACAATGCTTCGCTGGTCATAAGGATTTCGTCCTATGTAACACTCCTGGTGGGGTGTCAGCCTTGCTCTCTGTTTGAACATCAGCTTAGAGTAATTCCTGAATCTGCGCTAGGCAGATTTCCCTAGTGCAGTTAGGATTGTATTATCTGTATTGCCTGTTCTGTCTTGTCTTGCCTGTTGCCATTGTCCTGTCCCTATGGTGGTTGACAGGAAATGGTTCTGATCTCTGTTCTTGGAGTATAGCTGGTGCAGCGGTTGCTACCAGCTATCTCTTCTGTTCTGTCTCCTGGGATCGCACTAGCTACTTTTTGCTAGCGCTGGGGATCCTTCTGTTCTGTCTCCTGGGATCGCGCTAGCTACTTTTCGCTAGCGCTGGGGATCCTTCTGTTCTGTCTCCTGGAATCGCGCTAGCTACTTTTCGCTAGCGCTGGGGATCCTTCTGTTCTGCTACTCTGTACCTGGATCGCGCTAGCCACTTTTTGCTAGTGCTGTGGATCCTATCTCTTGCTTGTCCCTGTTTTCGTGTGTCTGTCTTATCTGCTACGACCGCTTGCTGGAGGCTCGGTGAGGTAACCGTTAAGCAAGCGTTCGCATCCTCTGTTTCATGTTTGTCTGTCAATGGTTAGTTAGGCGTGCTTGTCTCTATTGTGCTTATCACGTGGAGACCGCGCATAACCGCGTGCACTGTTGCGAATGAGTGCGGTGTCCGCGGTTAGCTAGCGTTTGTTATTTTCCTTGTTATTCTCATTGTATTATTTGCTGTGCCTTTGCCAACCTCGTATTCTGTTCTGATCTGCCTTGTGTCACGTCTGGCGATCGCACCTCTCGCAATCGCGTTCCTGTTTCATATCTGCTGTTGTGTGTGCGCGGTCGCGGGGTGGCGACTGGATTGGCGCACACACATACAACCTGTCCCTTTGCTCGTTCTCATTCGCAATCGCCTCTCTTGCGATTGCGTTCTGCGCTTCGTACAATTCCTGTCTGGCATTTGTGGAGGTACAGAGGATTGGTTCCTCTGCACTCCCCAGCGCCATCTGCCGACAGGAATTTCCCTCTACAGGTGCGTAGCACCTTTTGCTGGGTGCCTGCAATTACACGCTTGTGGAGGATTTCCGCCGTGTCAGCGCACGCGTTGTGCGCTGATCACGGAGAAAGTTCCACAATCGTTACAGTATCTCACATGCCCAATGTTCCACTCCTCGGACTTCGACTGTGGCCAGCGGGGGACATCAACAAGGGACGTGGTAGGTCTGGAGTCCATGCAAGATCCGTGTGCCAGGTGATTATAACATTCAATAAAAATGTGTTTTCCTACTTTTTATCATTTGTACAGTTATCATATTTGCTTGTGTGCACAAGTAACATTTTCTGTTTACAAAGTACAGTTTATCTGCTCTTAAAGCTGCCATTGCATTTTATTCAGTTGCTGTAATTCTATATTAAAAGCTTCTAGTGAGCTCTTCTAAACTGTGTGCATGCTTGAAGCAGAGAGAAAAAGAGAGCTCCTTTTCAGCTCAGCCAGGAATGTAGCAAACAGAAGAATGTAAACAAAATATAATGCTATCTCCTCTTTGGATGCAGAACAAAGTGCTGTGTTGAACTGTTAGAATGCTTTTCTGCTACAAATAGTTTTTTGGGATAGTAGTAGTTGTAATGCTGTAAGTAATCTTTTAGAACAAAAAAAGAAATGCTGGGTTTCAGAATTCAGACCACTTTAACTACCTAACAACTTCGTCATACCAATGGGTGTGAACGCAGCAGCAGCCCTGGGACCGCCTAACACCAATTGGCGTCAAGTCCTGGAGCTGAAGTTAAGCAGGGAACGCGCGTGCGCTGGGGCATGCACGATCGTTCCCTGCTGGTTCACACAGCCCCGTTCCGGTAATCAGCCTGCTAGCTACAAATGTGGCTAGCAAGCCATTAGTAAATGAAAGGGGAAAGAAATCCCCTTTATTTACATCCGTACAGCGCTGCTATCTAGTGCAGTGCTGTACAAGGGACTCTCGGCTGTCCCTCAGAGTGGCAGGGGATTGAAGCCTTCTCATAGGCTGATGGCTATCAGAGGCGGAGAAGAGGATGGATCACATCATAATCAAATCAGGACGGGGCAGGGGGGCGGGAAGGAGTGGGAGGGGAGAGGGAAACTCAGGCACTGTAAGCCTGTTAAAACAAAAAACAAAAGAACACAGGATTGCAGGAGCGATCATCCGGAACCTCCAAAAGAATATCCTGTTAAGGATAATAAAAGAAGGTTAGATTAATTTGTGTGCTAAATTGTAGGGCTGTGATGCAACCTGACAAAGCTGCACAGCCCTATGTTGTGAAAAATGGCCTGGTCACTAGGCGGGTGTAAGCCTGTAGTCCTGAAGTGGTTAAAGAGAACCTAAAGTGAGAAATGTGGAGATTGCCATCATCATTCCCTGGCAGTATAGTAGTGGCAAGCAGAAATGCTGCGGATTACTCAAGAGCAAGGTAGTAGTACTGTGGTGCTGAAAGACAGCTCCACAACACAAAACCTCACTGTGCCTGAGATTGCCTGGCGGCTAGGTGAAATGCTCAGGCAAATTACTATTATTTCCCTGAGAGTAGATCTTCTGGCTCAGATATTGCCCACATTAAGCTGCTAATTCAATTCACAGATAATTTGAGTGATGTCAGGTGATATGAAATTTGCATACAGCAAGCTTTTTATCACCTGGAATTGCATGTAGCCCCCAAGGTCAATGGTTAGGGATAAAAGGTGGAATTTTGGCTAGCCAGTTTGTTGCAAAGACACCAGGCATGCTATACTTACCAGTTTTGTTATGGAAGGAAAATTCAATTGTGGAAAGTTGTCAGAACTTTTCTTTAACCATTTCACATCCAGACCTTGTTTTTCCCCTTCTGGACCAGAGCAGTTTTGACATTGTAGCTATGTCCCTGTTTAAACAGCCATAACTTTATCCCTACTCAAGACACCTAAATAATCTGGATATCATTTTTTTCAGGACAAACTAGACTTTCATTGGGGGATATTTTGTCCCGAGAGTTTTTTTTTCTGCACATTTCATCAGCAAAAAAAGGGGAAAAACTGTGAAAAATTGCATTATTTCTCAGGTTTTTTTCGATTCTAGTAAAAAATAGAAAGTGCTACAGTAGGTAAAAGACATGCCACTAGTTTTATGTCCCCCAAGGAGAGATAGCCAGATGTGTGCCCAGTATCAGACCGCCTCCCCCCCCTCCCAGTATAGCCAGATGTGCTCCTTAATATCAGCCCCCATTATAGCCAGATGTGTCCCCATATTTTCTACCACCCTATATAAATATATAGACAGATGCGTACCCCAATAAAGCACCACTCATTATAGCCAGATTTGTCCCTGGGATCAGCATTCCCCATTATAGCCAGATGTGCCCCCAGGATTAGCGCCCCCGCCCCATTATAGCCATATGCGTCCCCAGCATTAAGTTATGTCCCTCAGGACCATCAGATGTGCCCTCCATTATGAAATCCCCCCCCTGGTGCCCTAATGGGCCCCAATAAACATTTCAAACCCCCCTTTCAGATTTAGCCCCCCACCCTTCGTTATGGATAGCCAGATGTGCCCCCCCCCCTTAACTCTGCCCCCCTAGCCCCCCGTGGCCAGATCAATAAAAAATTCCCCTTCAAGGAGAATATCTCACCTTACCTGGTTCCTGCGATCATCCTGCAGCCCCAGCCTCCATTCACCGCACTGCACTCAGCCCTGTGATACCAAACATCCGGATCCCGGCTTGATGAAGTCATCAAGCCGGGACCCGGCTATTCAGCGTCATGGGGCTGAGTGAAGAGCGGTGAATGGAGGCTGGAGCTGCAGCATAATCGCAGGAAGGTGAGATATTCTCTTTACAAGGGCATTTTTTTTAACAATCTGACCACGGAGGAGGAGAGATGAAGGATCACCGCTGTTGGCTACAGCGGTGATCGTTCATCCACGTCTGGGTCACTAATTGGCTACAAGGGAACATGTTCCCTTTCACCAATTAGTAATGCAGCTGACAGTGCCGGAGGGTGCGCTCTGAAGCACACCAGATCGTGCACAGCAGGGCTGCAAGCTAAAATGGTATATCTACGTCATTGGGGCTTGGAGGGTGCCACAGATGACGTAGATATACTATACCAGTGGAAAAGTGATTAAAGGGAACCTGAAGTTAAAGGGGTTCAGAGGCTGCCATACTTATTCCCTATTAAACAATGTCAGTTGCCTGGCTGTCATGCTGAGCTTTTAGATTTGGTTGTTTTTGAGTCATACCTGCAACAAGCATGCGGTCAGAAGTGTCAGACCAGAGAAAGTATCTGATCTGCATGCTCATTCTGGGCCCATGATTTAAAGTGTTAGAGGCAGAGCATCAGCACACAAATCAGCATTGATACTGTTTAATAGATATGAAGATATTCCACTCACTTCCGATGGCTATGAATTCATATTCTATAACACATAAATCTTCTATCACGATAATGATGCATCAAATAAAATGAAAATATATCTTACCAACAAGATGATCCTGAGTTTGAGTGAGCAGATTGTATTGCTTCCACTACACAGGTTGTTCTCTAAGATGACCTGAATGCTGCCAGTATTGTTTTGACAATAATCCTTTTAGGAAAGAAATTCAGGAAAATAAAGTTTATCATGAATAAAACAGAGGTTAAAAGAACAAAGCACGTTCCTGCAAGTGGCTATATAATCGTTACCGTACATGCAGGTATGCATGAAAACGACTTTAGAATTGAATAGACATACAATTTATATGGCGCTGGTAAGTTACCCTGGACAAGCTGCGTGTTGCAGAGGGATACCTTCAACCCTCTCTCAATGTAATACCACAAAATAGAATGTAATCACAACTCGCACTAATTCTGTATTCTATAGAATAAATTTTATTAAAATATAATGTATACAATTCCAACAATCCACAATCCACACTCATACACACCACAACCACTCAATATTGCTATAGGGCTGTAACGATTGTGGAATTCTCTCCGTGATCAGCGCACAAGTCTTGTGCGCTGACACTGCGGAAATCTTACACAAGCGTATAATTTGACGGAACCCAGCAAAAGGTGCAATGCACCTGTAGAGGGAAATTCCTGTCGACAGGTGGAGCTGTGGAGTGCAGAGGAACAGATCCTCTGCCCTGGCTGCCACAGACGCCAGACAGGAATTGTACGAAGGGAAGAAACGAAGGGCAAGATAGTCCTGAAAGAGAGAGAGATCAAAGTGACAGAGGATATGTGTGTCCACCAATCTAGTCGCCATCCTGCGACGATGAATGCACAACCATGAAGATAAAGTGAGAAGGCAATCGCCAGAGATGGCGATTGCTAACAGCGACACAAGACCGAATAAGCACAGATGAGGAATGTATGTATGTCCACCAATCTAGCCGCCAACCTGCGACGGTGGACACACAACAGAAGAAACCAAGTGAGAACGCAATCGCAAGAGAAGCGATTGCGGAAGAGAATGAGCACAGGGACAGTATGTATGTATGCGCCCCAATCTAGTCACCAACCCGCGACGGTGCACATACAACAGCAGATATGAAGTAGGAACGCAATCGCGAGAGAGGCGACTGCCAGAGGTGACACAAGGCTACAGCAAGACAGAGCACGAGAGTAGCAAAGGCACAGCAAATCATACAATGAGAAGATAAGGAAAATAACAAACGCTGACTAAACGCGAACACCGCACTCATTCGCAACAGTGCACGCGTTTATGCGCGGTCTCCATGTGTTAAGCACAACAGAGACAAGCACGCCTAACTAACCACCGACAGACAAACATGAAACAGAGGACGCGAGAGCTTGCTCAACGGTTACCTTACCGAGCCTCCAGCAAGCGTTCGTAGCAGACAAGACAGATACACGAAAACAGGAATAAGTGAGAGATACCATCCACTGCTCTTTCCGCCAGAGCGAGTGCGATCCAAGTATAGAAACAGAGCGAGCTGGATCCACTGCTCTTTCCGCCAGAGCAAGTGCGATCCAAGTACAGCAAGAGAGATGGAGATCAGACGGATCCACAGCACTAGCGCAAGGCGAGTGCGATCCAGGCAAGACAGATCAGATGAGATAGCTGGTAGCAACCGCTGCTCCAGCTATACTCCAAGAACAAAGATCAGAACGACTTCCTGTCGACCACCGCTGGGACAGGACAATCGCAACAGACAAAATAATATATAGAGCAAGCCTACAAAGGATGTGGCTAGGCAATCTGCATGACAAACGTATGCAAATTCCTCAGCAGCAAGCTGCAAAACTGACAAAACGTCTCTCTTCCAGAGACCTGCAGATTGCAGACCTGAACAGTGGTCAAAAAGCTGCCTGCCTGCGCAGGCAGCCGAGCGGATCCTCACAAGGGCCCTTTAAATCAGCAGCGCTCTAATTGCCAACTATAATAAGTTTGTTAGGAATCACTCTTATCAATGCACAGAAGGGATCCAATTTGTGCTTAAACTTGTGAATAGATAGTTCTTATGTTTATAGATAACACAATCCACATTATGCAGAAGCGCTCATATCTGTGCACGAATGGGATCCAATTTTAATTGTCCCGTTTTCATTGAGGAAAATTACAAACAGATCCTACTTATGTCTCAGAGTGACATAAGTGAGTGGTTCAGGTCTCTTATATAGGAGCTGTGTTAGTAATCACTTAGTATCCAGTACAACGATTCCTTGCATGTTTAATTCTTATATGTCAGTCTCTCATAGCCAGCTGCACTCACCACGGATTCTTTTCTGAAAACCGCTCTGATGCGAGTGCTTATCCTCTACGATCTCCGCGCTGCCTTCCACTGTCGGCGGTTTTCAGGCGGGGCCGCTCTGGTTGTCCACAGAGTCGCCTCGCTGTATTGCTTCCACCCAGCTGGTACCGGTGTGCGCTAGTTGGGTGACGTCACCACTGCAGGGTATTGGATCTTTGTTATTTACAACGGTTGCTGCAGGCTGTAGGTCAGCCAGATCCTTGCCCCTAACTGATCATAATGGTAAATCAAATTAACCTTAACGCGTTTTGCCCGATTAACGTCGGTCCTCTTCAGAAGGATTTTGGTTATGAGAGTGTCCATCAGTCCAGTGTGATATAAACTCCTTGTGGGTAATCTCCGCCTCTATGCAAATTTCCTCAAAGGCTTTTCATTAAAGTGATATAGTGCCCATTTTGCTGTTGATTAGATTGTGTTTCACCTATGCACTGTGCTATTTTAATAAAAACAAAGATTTCTATCTCAATAGTGAGATGGAAATCTTTGGTTTTTTAAAATAGCACAGTATCTTTTTATTGGAGCAGTTATTTGTCTATGCAATTATCTGTATTTTGTCTGCATGCATTTACATTTTTTTGCATACATTTGCATTTGTCTGCATCATTTTTATACAATTTTACTGATGGTTATTGGAGGTGAGTGTGGTGTAGTGATTTGCATAGGTGAAACATAACCAGATCAGCAACAAAATGGGAACTATGCATAGGTGAAACACAATCCAAATTAACAGCGAAATGGGGACTATATCAATTTAATGAAAAGCCTTTGAGGACATTTGCATAGAGGTGGAGATTACCCACAAGGAGTTTATATCACACTGGACTGATGGACACTCTCATAACCAAAATCCTTCTGAAGAGGACCGACGTTAATCAGTCGAAACGCATTAAGTTTAATTTGATTTACCATTACGATCAGTTAAGGGCAAGAATCTGGCTGACCTACAGCGCGCAGCAGCCGTTCTGAATAACAAAGATCCAATACCCTGCAGGGGTGACGTCACCCAACTAGCGCACACCGGTACCAGCTGGGGGCGGAAGCAGTACAGCGAGGGGACTCTGTGGACAACCAGAGCGGCCCTGCCTGAACACCGCCGACAGTGGAATGCAGCGCGGAGATCGTAGAGGATAAGCACTCGCATCAGAGCGGTTTTCAGAAAAGAATCCGGGGTGAGTGCAGCTGGCTATGAGAGACTGACATATAAGAATTAAACATGCAAGGAATCGTTGTACTGGATACTAAGTGATTACTAACACAGTTCCTATATAAGAGACCTGAACCACTCTGAGACACAAGTAGGATCTGTTTGTAATTTTCCTCAATGAAAACGGGACAATTTAAATTTGGATCCCCTTCGTGCACAGATATTAGTGATGGGCGAATAGTGTTCGCCACTGTTCGGGTTCGCCCGGATTTTGGCCTGTTCGGGTTCGGTTCGGCACCCCCCGAACACCTCATGGTGTTCGGGAGGGTGTTCGGGCACGCTGCCCGAACCCGAACAGGCCTTCTTTGTTCGGCCGAACACTGCCGTGTCCGGCCGAACATAGCCCCCTATAGGGTCCCAGCATAAAGGGAAAGCATGCCCCGAGCGCGGAGGGGGGTCGGAAATGCCCCCCACCCCTCCCCGCTAAGCTCTCCCTTCTGCTGGACCCTATAAAATTAAATCTAAGTCCCCCGAAGGTACCTTGCAGGCTGGCAGGAGGAGGGCAGGAAGCGGGCAGCCGGAGAGCATAGGCGCTAGTACCATCTGATACTTCCGCCCTCTCTCTGACGCACTTCCTGTTTACATTTGTAAGTCACGTCAAGAGAGAGCAGAAGTACCGCGATGCCGCGTACGAGGGTACGTAACGTGTCATCATGTAGATGACGCGTACCCTCGTACGCGTCATCGCGGTACTTCTGCTCTCTCTTGACGTGACTTACAAATGTAAACAGGAAGTGCGTCAGAGAGAGGGCGGAAGTATCAGATGGTACTAGCGCCTATGCTCACCGGCTGCCCGCTTCCTGCCCTCCTCCTGCCAGCCTGCAAGGTACCTTCGGGGGACTTAGATTTAATTTTATAGGGTCCAGCAGAAGGGAGAGCTTAGCGGGGAGGGGTGGGGGGCATTTCCGACCCCCCCCTCCCCCGCGCTCAGGGCATGCTCTCCCTTTATGCTGGGACCCTATAGGGGGCCCCAAAGGGACATGTTCGGGTTGGGTTCGGGGTTCGGCTCGAACATGCCGAACATCAGGGGCATGTTCGGCCGAACCACACCGAACCCGAACATCCAGATGTTCGCCCATCACTAACAGATATGAGCGCTTCTGCATAATAAATGTGGATTGTGTTATCTATAAACATAAGAACTATCTATTCACAAGTTTAAGCACAAATTGGATCCCTTCTGTGCATTGATAAGAGTGATTCCTAACGAACTTATTATAGTTGGCAATTAGAGCGCTGCTGATTTAAAGGGCCCTATAACAATATTTAGTGGTTGTGGTGTGTATGAGTGTGGATTGTTGGAATTTTATACATTATATTTTAATAACATTTATTCTATAGAATACAGAATTAGCGCACGTTGTGATTACATTATACTTTAGAATTTATTTAGCATTTGGAGGTGTGGGAAAAGAAGCATTCTTACTTTAAGCGTTACTTAAAGAGACACTGAAGCGAAAAAAAATATATGATATAGTGAATTGGTTGTGTACTATGAATAATTACTAGAAGATTAGCAGCAAAGAAAATATTCTCATACTTTTATTTTCAGGTATATAGTGTTTTTTCTAACTTTGCATCATTCTATAATATGTGCAGATTACACAACACTCAGCATTCAAAATGAGTCTTTCAGAGCAGTCTGTGAAGTAATGACCTCTCCTCTAGCAGAGGAAAAGTAAATAGTCCAGGAACAGTTGAGATAATAAAAGTCAGATAACAGCCCTCTCCACGACTAACTTAGTCGGAGAGCTTAATGGCTTGTTTGCATAGAGATAACAACTGGAGTTTCTCAACTCTTCCTGTACTGGAAACAATTACACTGATGTATCTGATCTTAATGTTTTATTTCTTAGCTGTGCTACACATACAAATCATAATATCATCATTTTTTTTTCGCTTCAGTGTCTCTTTAATGGTGCATCATTGAGAATCCTCTCTTGGGTAAGACAATTCCTATTGGTCTGTGGCAATGCAATGCAATGGGGATTAGTGGTTTCTGATGATGATTGGTATTGTGTTACTTTTCCCTGGCGGCAGCAGAAGCAGTGACCCGAATGGAGACAGCGGTAAGAAGGTGACAGAAGAAAGCAGAAGGTAGCAGGGAGGCAGAAGGTGACAGATGAAGGCAGAGGGTGAGAGATGGAAGTAGAAGGTGACAGAGGAAGGCTTAAGGGAAGAGATGAAAGCAGAAGGTGACAGAGGAAGGCATGAGGCGAGAGATGAAGGCAAAAGCTGACGGAGGAAGGCAGAAGGTGAGAAATGAAGGCAGAAAGTGACAGAAGAAGACAGAAGGTGAGAGATGACGGCAGAAGGTGACGAAGGAAGGCAGAAGGTAAGAGATAAAGGCAGAATGTGACAGAGGAAGACAGAAGGTGAGAGATGAAGGCAAAAGGTGATGAAGGAAGACAGAAGGTGAGAGATGAAGGTAAAAGGCGACAGAGGAAGGCAAACGGTGACAAGGGAAGGCAAAAGGTGACAAGGGAAGGCAAAAGGTGACAAGGGAAGGCAAAAGGTGACAGGGGAAGGCAAAAGGTGACAGGGGAAGGCAGAAGGTGAGAGATGAAGGCAGAAGGTAACAATGCAGAAGAAGCTGACAGGATGCAGAAATGTGTACACAGTAATCAGCATAATGAGAGCGGACACTATTTACTGCACAGGCCTGCGGACTGCTCCTTGGAACTAAAGTAACAGATCCAGTGACAATGTATGAACAGATCCTATGCATGTTGAGCTGGGATATGCCCATTTGTTTAATTTTTGACTGTTTGAACAAGTTAGTAGGTAGAATAAGGTTTCTTGGAAAATAGTAGATTTAGGTTAGGTTAGGGATAGAAATTGTTTTGGGGGAGTAAATTAGGGTTATGATAAAATTATCATATTAAGAATAGAGATGGCCCAAACGGTTCGCCGGCGGACAGTTCCCTGTGAACATCAGCTGTTTGAGTCTGCGGCGGGTAGCAAACACATAGCGCTTTCGACCCACCCCTATACCTCGGCATTGGGCTAAACTTTGACCTTCTACATCACAGTCAGTAGACACATGGCAGCCAATCAGGCTGCACTCACCCATGGACCCCCCCTCCCCCCATAAAAACGCAGCAGCGCTGGTCATGTTCTCAATCTGGTGCTGCTGCTGTAGTCAGTGGAAGGGAGAGACATTGCTGCAGAGACAGAGACAGTTAGCTAGGTGCTTCTGTTTGTTGTTGAAAGCACCCCAAAACAAAAGGTGTGTGAAGGTGTGTGTGTAGGTGTGTGTGTGAAGGTGTGTGTGTGTGTGTGTGTGAAGGTGTGTGTGTGTGTGTGAAGGTGTGTGTGTGTGTGTGAAGGTGTGTGTGTGTGTGTGTGTGTGTGAAGGTGTGTGTGTGAAGGTGTGTGTGTGTGTGTGTGTGTGTGTGTGTGTGTGTGTGTGTGTGTGTGTGTGTGTGTGTGTGTGTGTGTGTGTGTGTGTGTGTGTAGGTGTGTGTGTGTGAAGGTGTGTGTGTGTGAAGGTGTGTGTGAAGGTGTGTGTGAAGGTGTGTGTGAAGGTGTGTGTGAAGGTGTGTGTGAAGGTGTGTGTGTAGGTGTGTGTGTAGGTGTGTGTGTAGGTGTGTGTGTAGGTGTGTGTGAAGGTGTGTGTGTAGGTGTGTGTGTAGGTGTGTGTGTAGGTGTGTGTGTGTGTAGGTGTGTGTGTGTAGGTGTGTGTGTGTGTAGGTGTGTGTGTGTGTGTGTGTGTGTGAAGGTGTGTGTGTGTGAAGGTGTGTGTGTGTGAAGGTGTGTGTGTGTGAAGGTGTGTGTGAGTGTGTGAGTGTGTGTGAGTGTGTGAGTGTGTGTGAGTGTGTGAGTGTGTGAGTGTGTGAGTGTGTGAGTGTGTGAGTGTGTGAGTGTGTGAGTGTGTGAGTGTGTGAGTGTGTGTGTGTGTGTGTGTGTGTGTGTGTGTGTGTGTGTGTGTGTGTGTGTGTGTGTGTGTGTGTGTCACTGGTCACACTGCATACAGGTCACAGTCATTGCTGGGCTGTGAAGTTCTACTATACTCTTCTATCTATATTGAACGCAAGCCAGCACTCTGTCTATCATAAGCTGTGCTTAGCTTGCTACTGTATCTTTTATAGATATATGTGTGGGTTACACTTACACTGCATACAGGCCAGAGTAAGTTGCTGGGCTTTGTAGTTCTACTATACTCTTCAGTCTATTGCAAGCAAGCCAGCACACTGTCTATCATAAGCTGTGCTTAGCTTGCTACTGTATCTGTTATTGATATCTGTCTTTGTGGGTTACACTTACACTGCATACAGGCCACAATCAGTTGCTGGGCCTTATAGTTCTACTATACTCTTCTAACTATTGCAAGCAAGCTAGCACACTGTCTATCATAAGCTGTGCTTAGCTTCCAACTGTATCTCTTATGGATATCTGTCTGTGTGGGTTACACACTGCATACAGCCCAGGCCACAGTCATTTGCTGGGCCTTGTAGTTCAAAAGTATCCTATTCTATCTATTACAAGCCAGCACACTGTGTATCATAAGCAGTGCTTAGCTTGCAACTGTATTTGTGATTGAACGTACTATAGGATATCTGTGTGTGTGTGTGTTAAAGTACACAGCCCTGCGATACACACACACAGCTGCTGTGTATTTGACACTGATTGTGTGCCTCTTTGTGATTACACACACTGTCTACCACTATTGAATATTGTTAGTACTACTGCATACCCAATATGGAAATAATGACAAGCAGAGGCAGGCCACCCCACAGGTCTTTTCAGGGTCATGCTGGTGGGATTTTGTGCGGCCCTCGGCCAATGCACAGTGTTTAGAGGGAACATACCCTCAACCCCCAAAATTCTTAGGACATAGTTGACTTCATAATACACAACACCTTATCTGCCTCAGCTTCCGGATGGAACTGTAACATATCTTACTCCCCCTGCTCCGATTTGGGCACCCCACAACAACTTAACACTCAGCTGGCAGCCACCACCGCTACTACTAGCATCGCAGCCACTCCATTTCAGTTTTGCAGGAGTTATTCACACGTTTGGTGGGAATTTACTGATGCATGAGCATTATTGGTACAAGATGAAGGCGCTAAGGATGTTACACCACCTCATATGTTTCAGTTAGACATCACTATGGACGTAAGGTGTGAGCAGTGGCGTAGCTTAGGAGTTGTGGGCCCCGATGCAAGTTTTACAGTGGGCACCTCCAAGCACTCTATACATAGCAATTGATACGGTGCACCAAAACCTGCCAATGGCAACTACAGTCTGAGGTGCAAGAAGGGGATGGGGAACAGTTTGTTAATAATTACCACTATTCGAAGTATCTATAGAAGTGATTATTATGAGCACAGGACCAATAGAGAGCTAATACTGTAGTTGAGGGAGGGCCCTTCAGGGCCCCTCTGGCCCAAGGGCCCCGATGCGGTGGATACCTCTGCAACCCCTATTGCTACACCCCTGGGTGTGAGAATGATGAAGTACCTGTTGGTGCAGTTTTGGAGGTGTCTGATTCAAGCAAAGCTATGGATGATGAAGATAATGATCATGGGATGGATGTCATTGTGGGATCCCAGAAGACAAGATGAACGGGGGAACAGTTCAGAGGGGGAGACAGAAAGGAGGAGGAGACAAGTTGCTGTAAGAAGCAGGGGGAGCTCATCGGAAACAGCTTGTGGCAGTGTCCGGCAGCACATATTGCCACCTAGGGACATCCAGCAAACACGCCCTTCAACGTCAGCTGCTGGCACCACCAGAATGCCATTAACCCAGAGCTCATCGGTGTGCAAATTTTTGTGTGTGTTTGCCTCAGATTACAGCAATGCCATCTGTAATATCTGGCACCAAAAATTGACTTGTGGAAAAAGCAACACCCACCTAGGGATAACTGCCGTACAAAAAGCACCTGATCAAGAAGCACAAACACCAATGGGATGAGCACATGAGGAAAAGCAGCACACAAGGACAAAGCCACCCTCCGCCTCCTCTTCCTCCTCCAGTTGCAGCATCTTCAGCCGCTTTATCCTCTGCTGCCCTTGGACATTCACAGCCACCCTCCTCTACTCCGCCTCTCACCTTGAGCAGTTCCTGCTCCTCTGCACACAGCCAGGTGTCCATTAATGAAATATTTGAGTGGAAGAAGCCAATGTCTGCCAGTCACCCCCTTACCCGGCATCTGACGGCTGGCTTGGCGGAACTTCTAGCCCACCAGCTGTGGCCAAACAAGCTGGACTCTGAGGCCTTCCGAAAATGTGTGGCGATTGGGACACCACAGTGGAAGATACCAGGCCGGAATTATTGTTCCAAAAAGGCGATACCCAAACTGTAACGTGATGTTGAAAGGCAAGTGGTGTCATTTCTGGCACACAGCGTTGGGCCAGGGGTCCATCTGACCATGGATGCCTGGTCTGCAAAGCACGATCAGGGCAAGCATGGAGTATGTGGCTGTGCAGTGGACTTGGTGGTGACATCTCCACGGCTTGCAGGCAGGCCTGCTGCCACCTCCTCTTCTTCTCCTCCTACTCCTCCTCCTACATCCTCTTCACTGTCATCCTCCTCCTCCACTGAGTGCTACTCTACTGCTGTGCTCTCCTCTCCAACTGCACACCCCCAGCTCCCCAGGGCCTATTCCGCATGCCAGGTATGAAAGTGTCATGCCATCTTGGACATGTCTTGCCTTAAAGCCGAGAGTCACACCGGACCAGCACCCCTGGCCGCTCTGAACAACTGAACAAACAGGTGGATCAGTGGCTGACCCCGCACCAACTGAAGATTGGCAATGTGGTGAGTGAAAACGGAAGCAATCTCATGTCAGCTTTAAGTTTGACCAGGTTTACACATGTGCCCTGCATGGCACATGTGCTGAATCTTATAATCCAACAATTTGTGTGTAAGTTCCCAGGCTTACAGGAGGTCTTGAAGAAGCCCAAGAAGGTGCGTGCACATTTCAGGCATTCCTACGCGGCCATGGTGCGCTTCTACGATATTCAGCAGAAAAAGAACTTGCCAGTGAGGTGCTTGATTTGCGATAGCCCGACTCGCTGGAATTCAACACTCCTCAGGTTTGACTGCCTGCTACCAAAGGAGAAAGCCATCAATGAGTATCTGTACAGCTACGGTGCTAGGGCAGGCTCTGAGGAGCTGGGGATTTCCAAGGTACTGGACACTCATGCGTAATGCCTGCAGGCTCATGTGTCCATTTAAAGAGGTGACAAACCTGGTGAGTCGCACTGAAGGTGCCATTCTGCGACCTGATCCCGTACGCTTTCTTCCTGGAGCGTGTGCCATGGGAAGAGTGGTGGATCAAGCTGTAGAGGAATGTGAACAGAAAGAGGAGGAAGAGTTGTGGGAAACATCATCACCAGAACCAGATTTGCCGACAACACCTGCACAGAGGAGGGGGGAGGAGGAGTCATCTAGGGAAAAGAAGTCAGAAGAGGAAGGTGGCTTTGAGGAGGAGGCAGCTTGTGCTGCTCACCTTTTGGGTACCCGTGGTATTGTTCATGGCTGGGGGGAGGAGGAGAAGTTACCTGACATCACTGACAAAGAGGACGAGGAGATGACTAGAAGGTCAGCATCCAACCTTGTGCAGATGGGGTCTTTCATTCTGTCCAGCCTGTTGAGGGACCTTGGTATATAAAAACTCAAGGACAAAGACCTGTACTGGGTGGCAATGCTATTAGACCCTCGGTATTAGCACAAAGTGGCGGAGATGTTTCCAAATTACCAGAAGGCTGAAAGCATGCAGCACTTGCACAAAAATCTGGCAAGTATGCTTTACACTGCATTTAAGGGTGATGTCACAGCAGAACGGGGAAAGAGGTGCCAGTAATCCTCCTCCTTCCATGTCCACACCAGTGGTGCTCAGCAGAGCTCGAATATTCGAGTAGCTCGAATATTCGAGCTCTTTTTCAGCTATTCGAGCTCGGTATTCGAGCTCCGAATAGCTGCAGCTATTCGAATGGGCTATTCGCGTACACTCGAATAGCCCATTCACTATTCGAGCTATTCGAGCAAACGGCGCTATTCGAGCTCGGTACCGAGCTCGAATAGCGTCATAGCCCAGATTGATGTCCTTAGAGCCAATCAGAGGGCTCCCAGGCCCTCTGACGGCAGCCAATCACAGAGGGGGACCCTGGCCAGCCCCTACCCTATAAAAAGCGGCCGCCATGTTACGTTTCTCCGTCCTTGCCTGAGACTTGCATAGAGAGAGAGTTGCTCCTTTGTGCTTTGGCTTAGCAAGAGCTTTATTGTGGTCATTTACCTAGCGTTTTTGCTCACATACACCTCCTATACACACCTATATTGTTGTTAGTTAGTTAGACATTGTATTTTAGTTAGTAGCTTTTGTGTTACATAGAGACAGACACAGCTGCTGCAGGCTTACAGCTTTAGGCCTCAGGGCCTGCCTGTGTGGGCAGTAGTGTTGGGCGAACAGTGTTCGCCACTGTTCGGGGTTCTGCAGAACATCACCCTGTTCGGGTGATGTTCGCGTTCGGCCGAACACCTGATGGTGTTCGGCCTTTTAAGTTCGGGTTCGCCCCGAACTTCTAATGGCCGCCGAACAGGGCCCCTGTTCGGCCGAACAGGGCCCTGTTCGGCCGAATACTGCCCCCCTATGGGGTCGCAGGCATAAGGGGGGAGCATGCCCCGATCGCGGGGGGGGTCGGAAATTCCCCCCACCCCCTCCGCTAGCGCTCCCCCCTCTGCCCGCTTCCCCATTCAAAAGTTTAAGCAAAGTACCTGTAGTGGATGGCCTGGCAGTGGGCGGCACTGTGGAGTGAGGAGGAGGAGTCCGGAGAGTGACAAGTTGAGGGAGGCCGGGCAGCGGGCGTGAGGTCAGAGAAAGGGCGGAAGTACCACAAGGGTACTTCCGCTGAACCGCCCGCTGCCCGGCCTCCCTCAACTCGTCACTCTCCGGACTCCTCCTCCTCACTCCACAGTGCCGCCCACTGCCAGGCCATCCACTACAGGTACTTTGCTTAAACTTTTGAATGGGGAAGCGGGCAGAGGGGGGAGCGCTAGCGGAGGGGGTGGGGGGAATTTCCGACCCCCCCCGCGATCGGGGCATGCTCCCCCCTTATGCCTGCGACCCCATATGGCCCCCAAAAGCTGGATGTTCGGAAAGTTCGGGGTTCGGCCCGAACATGCCGAACATCTCGGCCATGTTCGGCGAACTTTCCCGAACCCGAACATCCAGGTGTTCGCCCATCACTAGTGGGCAGCTGTCCTCCTGTCCTCTGTTTATTTCTCTCATCTATACCAGTATTTCTGCTGTCCTTTACTACTGATTGTATTAGTATTGTAGTTATATACTGTAACTGTACTAGGACACTCACTGTCACTGTTCATAGGCTACTAGCTGCTCCTGCGTGTGTGCACTCACTGTCTGTGTACACACTACACACACTCTATTTCCAAGTTCTGATAACTGATTGATTATTGTAATTGAATATTGTAATTAGTTAGTTGTACTCACTGTTACTACTTACTGTACTAGGAGTCTCGGACACTCAGTCACTGTTCATAGGCTACTAGCTCCTGCGTGTGTGCACTCACTGTCTGTGTACACACTACACACACTCTATTTCCTTCTGATAACTGATTGATTATTGTAATTAGTTAGTTGTACTTACTGTTACTACTTACTGTACTAGGAGTCTAGGACACTCAGTCACTGTTCATAGGCTACTAGCTCCTGCGTGTGTGCACTCACTGTCTGTGTACACACTACACACACTCTATTTCCTTTTGATAACTGATTGATTATTGTAATTAGTTAGTTGTACTTACTGTTACTACTTACTGTACTAGGAGTCTAGGACACTCAGTCACTGTTCATAGGCTACTAGCTGCTCCTGCGTGTGTGCACTCACTGTCTGTGTACACACTACACACACTCTATTTCCAAGTTCTGATAACTGATTGATTATTGTAATTGAATATTGTAATTAGTTAGTTGTACTCACTGTTACTACTTACTGTACTAGGAGTCTCGGACACTCAGTCACTGTTCATAGGCTACTAGCTCCTGCGTGTGTGCACTCACTGTCTGTGTACACACTACACACACTCTATTTCCTTCTGATAACTGATTGATTATTGTAATTAGTTAGTTGTACTTACTGTTACTACTTACTGTACTAGGAGTCTAGGACACTCAGTCACTGTTCATAGGCTACTAGCTGCTCCTGCGTGTGTGCACTCACTGTCTGTGTACACACTACACACACTCTATTTCCAAGTTCTGATAACTGATTGATTATTGTAATTGAATATTGTAATTAGTTAGTTGTACTCACTGTTACTACTTACTGTACTAGGAGTCTCGGACACTCAGTTACTGTTCATAGGCTACTAGCTCCTGCGTGTGTGCACTCACTGTCTGTGTACACACTACACACACTCTATTTCCAAGTTCTGATAACTGATTGATTATTGTAATTGAATATTGTAATTAGTTAGTTGTACTCACTGTTACTACTTACTGTACTAGGAGTCTCGGACACTCAGTCACTGTTCATAGGCTACTAGCTCCTGCGTGTGTGCACTCACTGTCTGTGTACACACTACACACACTCTATTTCCTTCTGATAACTGATTGATTATTGTAATTAGTTAGTTGTACTTACTGTTACTACTTACTGTACTAGGAGTCTAGGACACTCAGTCACTGTTCATAGGCTACTAGCTCCTGCGTGTGTGCACTCACTGTCTGTGTACACACTACACACACTCTATTTCCTTCTGATAACTGATTGATTATTGTAATTAGTTAGTTGTACTTACTGTTACTACTTACTGTACTAGGAGTCTAGGACACTCAGTCACTGTTCATAGGCTACTAGCTCCTGCGTGTGTGCACTCACTGTCTGTGTACACACTACACACACTCTATTTCCTTCTGATAACTGATTGATTATTGTAATTAGTTAGTTGTACTTACTGACTGTTACTACTTACTTACTTACTGTACTAGGGACACTCACTCAGTCACTGTTCATAGGCTAGCTCCTGCGCGTGTTTGCGCGTGCGTGCACTCACTGTCTGTAGTGTACACACACTAAATTTACTTGTGATTACTACTGATTATTGTAAGTTGTAACTGCTAGTTGTACTTCCTGACTGTTACTACTTACTTACTGTACTAGGGACACTCACTCAGTCACCTCACCCACCAACCCACTCCATTAAAGTACCCCACTTTTCACCCGCCCTTTTAAAAAACTTTTGTCTATACGCCCAAAACATCGAAGATGTCTGGAAGTGGCAGCCAGCGCGGTTTGGGCAAGGGGAAGGGCAGCAAGGGAATCAGGAGGAGAGGGAGCAGCATTGTGGCAAGCCGCGGGCGCGGGCGCGCCACCATGCACAGTTCCGCAGCAGCAGCAGCAGCGTCAGTGGCTAACATTCCTCCCATAGCCACTGGCCGTGGACGCCTTGGGCGCCGCCCAGCAGGAGCATCTGCAACTCACGCTGCAGAGACACAGCAGCAGCAGCGTGTAGCACCTGCTCCGATTTTCCTCCAGCCGGGTCGGAAACGTCCCATTGAGGAAAAGCATGCAGACACTGTGGTGCAACTCATGACGGAGGATGAGCAGCCCGCCATCAGCTCTGCATCTGAGGCCTCCACCCTCACCACCACCACCACCACCCCTGTTCGCAGCAGCCGCCCAGCAGGGTCTGGGGAGGAGGCCAGTTCACCGTCACTCGCCGACCTGTCATTCAGCAGTCTTTTGACCCCAGGCATCATGAGTAAATTGTCTGCTGTTGTTGGCGATCTTGAGGAGGAGATGCTGATGGGCACTTTGGGGGATGAGGGATTGGACAGCAAGACTGTGGCGACAGTCAAGCAGCCCATCCATGCATCAGGAGAGGAGTTTGGGGGGTCCTCATCCCAGTAGGACATGTTTCAGGAGGGGGAGGATGTTGATGACCCGGTGACAGACAGAGACTGGGTGCCACCACCTCCAGGGGATGTCGTTAGAGTTGAGCTGAAATTTTCGTAATTTCGCATTACTATAATTACGCATGCGAAATTTGCGATTACGATGCGAAATTAGCGTAGCGAAATTGCCATTGAAATCGTAATTGAAAATACCGTAAGCGTAATTTTCAACGCGAAATTTCGCGTTTCGTTCATGCCGTAATTTCGCATTAAACGCTACCGTAATTTCGCGTTAAACCGTAACGCTCCGTATAATATAAAAAAGCCGCCGACTTTAAGGGTTAATAGCAAAGCCCCCTTAAATGCTAAGAGCCTCCAATTTGGAGAATATATTAAGGAGATCAGGAGGAATAAGAGGAAAAAATTGTTTTTCAAAAAGACCTTATAGTTTTTGAGAAAATCGATGTTAAAGTTTCAAAGTAAAAATGTATACATTTAAAAACCCGGCGACTTTAACGGTTAATAGCAAAACCTGCTTAAAGTTTATGAACACCAAATTTCCAGGGTATATTAAGGGGATCAGTGGGAATAAGAGGAAAAAAAATTTTTTCAAAAAGACCTTATAGTTTTTGAGAAAATCGATTTTTAAGTTTCAAGGGCAAAAATGTCTTTTAAATGCGGAAAATGTCAGTTTTTTTTGCACAGGTAACAATAGTGTATTATTTTCATAGATTCCCCCAGGTCGGGTGCGGCGTAGTTACAATGTAACAAAGTTGTTACATTGTAATAACTTTGTTACATTGTAACTGATAGAACATTTCCGAGGATATTGCGTGGGATCATTTATTTAAAGGGACAGGTAAGTATTAATGGTTAATTAAGAATATTAAAGGACTTTTTTCGTGGTTATGTTTTTTGTTCAATTAAAATACTTTTTCTATGTGTTTGTGTGTTTATTTACTTTTAACTCTTAAAGGAAATGGGTAAGGGGTACAAGTACCTCTATACTCATTTCTCCTGGGAGGGGGGGTGGGCATCTGGGGGACCCCTTTTTAAAGGGGACTCCCAGATTCCACCATGAACCCCCCACCCAGGAAATCGCGGCCTCCACCTCCACCGCCCATCGGAGGTGGAGAAGAGCCCCTTGTCCTTGGATTGGACAAGGGCTCGGAGGGGGAGGGGAAAGCTTGGCTGCCCCTCTTATATTTCCCACACTCAGAACGAAGTAAGTAAAACTCTTCCCACTTGGGGGAATCTATGAAAATAATACAATATTGTTACCTGTGCAAAAAAAACTGACATTTTCCGCATTTAAAAGAAATTTTTGCCCTTGAAACTTAAAAATCGATTTTCTCAAAAACTATAAGGTCTTTTTGAAAAAAAAAATTTTCCTCTTATTCCCACTGATCCCCTTAATATACCCTGGGAATTTGGTGTTCCTAAACTTTAAGCAGGCTTTGCTATTAACCGTTAAAGTCGGCGGGTTTTTAAATGTATACATTTTTACTTTAAAACTTTAACATCGATTTTCGCAAAAACTATAAGGTCTTTTTGAAAAAATGTTTTTTCCTCTTATTCCTCCCGATCTCCTTAATATATTCTCCAAATTTGAGGCTCTTAGCATTTAAGGGGGCTTTGCTATTAACCCTTAAAGTCGGCGGCTTTTTTATATTATACGGAGCGTTACGGTTTAACGCGAAATTACGGTAGCGTTTAATGCGAAATTACGGCATGAACAAATAACCATTGTAATGCGAAAATTACGCGAAAATTACGCTTACGCGAAATTTCACGAAATCCTTCTTCATTACGATTATAATCGTAATTACACTAATTACGCGAAATTTCGCGAAATCGTAATTAGGTCATTACGCTCATCTCTAGATGTCGTCCTCAGCAGCTCTGAGGAGAAGGAGGAGGATGCTCTTGTGGGCCTTGCAAGGAGGCGCATCATTGCAAGCATTGGCAGCAGCAGTAGGCAGGTCCCACAGCCTGCTGGTGTCTCAGGCTCAGCAGCAGCAGCAGCAGCATCTGCCAGTACCACCACCAGCCGCACCCAAGCCCCCCAAGCCCCCCCCAAACCACCACAGGGAGACAGGCAGCAGCGCTTCCATGCCGTAGGGGGATGTTTCTGTCACCAATCTGGCGCTTTTTCACCATGCCCACAGTGTACAGCAAGTACGCCACTTGCAACCACTGTCAGCGGAAGTTGAGCAGAGGTGCAGACCCCTTAAAGTTCTGCACCAGCTCGCTCATCAACCACCTTGCTGCGAAACATTTCCACCAGCATCAGGAGTTCCAGAGGCTGAAGGCATCTGGTGCTGGCAGTGGCACCACACCCATCACTGCACAGCCTTCAGCAGCAGCAGCAACAGCAGCCACCCGCCCTCCTGCTCCTCCAGCAGCACCAGCAGGAGTGCGGAAACGCACTGCTCCTCCCCCCTCTGCAACTCCTGCCGCCGACACTGAGGCCTGTTCTGGCAGCCAGTCCTCAGTGGCCTCCTCCGCTGTGTCTGCTGATTCCCGTGCCAGCAAAAGGCCACGCCAGAGCCTTTTGAGCGAGTCCTTCCAGGGGGTGGTTAGGGCTCTGCCTCCCAGCAGCCGTCGCGTGCGGCAGCTGAACGGCTTGCTGGCACGGGCCATGTGCTCCCAACTCCTGCCGTACACGCTCGTGCAGGAGGGGAGCGACATTCGTGCGCTGCTTGCTTGCGCAGCCCCAGACTGGCAGCTCCCCAGCAGACACTTTTTCTCCCGCAAGGCCATTCCTGCACTGCACCGCTTTGTGATGGCCAATGTGGAGCGAGGGCTGGAGCACGCGGTTGGTGAAACTCCTGGAGCAGCCGCTTCGGGACAGGCCGCTACCTGTCCTTCACTGTCCACTGGGTCAGCTTGGTGGAAGGGGGTGAGGATGGGAGAGCAGCAGCGGGCACAGCAGCAGCAGCAACACAGTGGGTGGTGCCACCCCGCAGGGTCAGGGGAACTGCAGCAGGTTCCTCCGATCCTCTGCCATCCTCCGGCACACCTGGCCAAACCCCCCGCCTCAGCAGCAGCGTGAAGGCCCGCCACTGCCAAGCGCTGCTGCACTTGGTCAGCCTTGGGAAGACCAAGCTGACGGCAACCCATGTGTTGGCCAAACTCCAGGAGCAGGAGAGGATTTGGCTGACCCCCAGAGGCCTCAGAGTCGGAGAGGTGGTGGCCGACAATGGGGCCAATCTGGTTGCCGCAATAGACAGGGGAAACCTGACCCACATCCCCTGTCTTGCCCACGTGCTGAACCTGGTGGTGCAGAAGTTCTTGCGCACCTACCAGGGGATGGGCGAACTGCTGGAAACGGCAAGGAACGTTGTGCGTCACTTCCGGCGCTCGGCTGCAGCCTGTGCGAGCCTGGAAGACGTGCAAAAGGAGCTGGATCTGCCACGCCATCGGCTGATCCTTGACGTTCCGACTCGCTGGAACTCCACCCTGCCGATGTTGGAGCGTCTGGTTGAACAGAAGCGCGCTGTCAAACAGTACCTTGCCCTGGCCACTGTTTCCGCCGCTCAGAGAAGGGACAAGACCAGCAACATCCCGTCCATCGTCCCCGATGATGACTGGAGGCACATGCAGCAGGTGTGCTTAGTGCTGGCTCCCTTTCTGCAGGCCACTAACATGGTGAGCAGGGACCATGCTATGGTCTGCGAGTGGGTGCCCCTGGTTTGTCTGCTGAACAGGGCCCTCGATGCTTTGCTGGAACAGGGAGCGGCAGCCTTGGACCAGCAGGAGCGGCAAGCAGCTGCACAGTCCACCTCTGAGGGGGAGGAGGAGGAGGACTTGGTGGAGGTCCCTGACCTTGCTGCTGATGAGGGGGATCAGCACAGTGCAGCTGAGTTGGTGCGGGGGTGGAGAGAGGATGAGGCTGACGAGGCAGAGGAGGAGGATGAGGACAGCAGCACTGCCGTCGATGTGCCAGCAGACGTGGCCCGCCTCTTCCCAATGGCAGCGCACATGCTGACGTGCCTGCGCAGAGACCCCAGGGTGATCCAGATGAAGCAGAGGGAGGACATCTGGATCAGCATGATGTTGGACCCACGCCTCAAGGGGAAGTTGAGCCAGTTCCTGCCGCCTGCAGGAGGAGACCCAGCGCAACACATAAGGAGCTTGCAGCAGGCCCTTGTTGAGCGCTTGGAGGAAGCCTTCCCCCAGCCTTCCACCCCCACTGTCCAGCAGCCAGCACAGAGGCAGCAGCAGGTGCCTGCATCCAGCAGCAAGCGCCCCACAGACCTGCTGTCTCTCAGCCACGAGCTCTACAGGACTGTAGAGGCTCCGGCAGCAGTGACTAGAGAGGAGGTGCATGCAGCAGCATCCTCCACCGGTCACAGCCAGCGCCTGACCCGCATGGTGGCTGACTACATGGGGTCCTACAGCGGGCTTGACAGCGATGCCCCTGTTGATCCCATGGAGTATTGGGTCAAGCGCCTGGAGATCTGGAGCGAGCTGGCGCAGTACGCCCTGGAAGTGCTGTCCTGCCCCCCTTCCAGCGTGCTGTCCGAGCGCTGCTTCAGTGCAGCTGGTGGTGTGGTCACCGAGAAACGCTCACGTCTGTCTCACAAGTCTGTGGACAGACTGACGTTTCTCAAGATGAACCAGGCGTGGGTGGAAGGCGAGTTCCTGGCCCCTGTTGTCGGCGAGAGGGGGACATGAACTGGCTAAGAACCATCGTTAATGTGCCTTACCACCCTTTACCACCTCCTGGCTCCTGCTCACTAAGCCAGCCTGGTTCACTTTGACTATTACGTCGCCTGCAGCCACACATTTTACACCTACAGTGGGCTGCTGTGTACTGCCCTTCTGCTGTCTGTCTGTGTTTCCCACTGCCAGGGTACACAGATTTACCTTCTGCTGCCACTCTGCCACCAGCTATTACGTCAAACAATAGCTATATATTTGTGTAATTTGTTTTACAAACAAAACCAAAAAACCATTAAAAAAAAAAAAAGGTTTAATTTTTCTGAGGTGCCCGGGTTGAAAACTGTGTTGTCCCAGTTGTGTATTGGACACGATGTGGGCTGCACGACCGCTGTCTGGGACCTCCTGTTGTGTTCATTTACGGCCTGGTATCACCGCTAGGTACCAGGGCTATTATGTCACGCTGCCTGCCTGCTGCCACACTCACACTACTCCTCCATTCCTCCTGCTGCTGCTGTCTGTCTGTGTTTCCCACTGCCAGGGTACACAGAATTACCTTCTGCTGCCACACTGCCACCAGCTATTACGTCAAACAATAGCTGCTCACATTACTCCTCCATTCCTCCTGCTGCTGCTGCTGTCGGTCTGTGTTTCCCACTGCCAGGGTACACAGAATTACATTCTGCTGCCACTCTGCCACCAGCTATTACGTCAAACAATAGCTATATATCTGTGTAATTTGTTTTACAAACAAAACCGAAAAACCATAAAAAAAAGGTTTAATTTTTCTGAGGTGCCCGGGTTGAAAACTGTGTTGTCCCAGTTGTGTATTGGACACAATGTGGGCTGCACGACCGCTGTCTGGGACCTCCTGCCTGCTGTGTTTATTTACAGCCCTGGTATCACCGCTAGGTACCAGGGCTATTATGTCACGCTGCCTGCCTGCTGCCACACTCACACTACTCCTCCATTCCTCCTGCTGATGCTGCTGTCTGTCTGTGTTTCCCAACGCCAGGGTACACAGATTTACCTTCTGCTGCCACTCTGCCACCAGCTATTACATCAAACAATAGCTGCTCACATTACTCCTCCATTCCTCCTGCTGCTGCTGCTGCTGTCTGTCTGTCTGTGTTTCCCAACGCCAGGGTACACAGATTTACCTTCTGCTGCCACTCTGCCACCAGCTATTACGTCAAAAAATAGCTATATCTGTGTAATTGGTTGTAAAACCAAAACTACAAAACCATAAAAAAAAAAAAAAAAAGGTTTAATTTTTCTGAGGTGCCCGGGTTGAAAACTGTGTTGTCCCAGTTGTGTATTGGACACAATGTGGGCTGCACGACCGCTGTCTGGGACCTCCTGCCTGCTGTGTTTATTTACAGCCCTGGTATCACCGCTAGGTACCAGGGCTATTATGTCACGCTGCCTGCCTCATTGACTGCCTGCTGCCACACACTCATCCTCCTCCTCCTGCTGCTGAATTTACCTCCTGCTGTCTGTGTGTTTCCACTGCCAGGGAGCACATACAATGGCGCTTCCAACATGCGTGCGCCACCAGCTATTTGTTACGCTCAAAAATAGCTGCATTTCTTTAAAAAAAAAATTTTGAAAAGAGAAATAAGTGAAGAAGAAGACGATATAGAAGAAGATGAAGAAGATGAAGAAGAAGAAGATGAAGATGATGAAGAAGAAGAAGATGAAGAAGAAGAAGATGAAGATGATGAAGAAGAAGAAGATGAAGAAGAAGATGAAGATGATGAAGAAGATGAAGATGAAGAAGATGAAGATGAAGAAGATGAAGAAGATGAAGAAGAAGAAGATGAAGATGATGAAGAAGAAGAAGATGAAGAAGAAGATGAAGATGATGAAGAAGAAGAAGATGAAGAAGATGAAGAAGATGAAGAAGAAGATGAAGATGATGAAGAAGAAGAAGATGAAGAAGTTGAAAATGAAGTAGATGTAGAAGAAGAAGAAGAAGAAGATGAAGAAGATGAAGAAGAAGATGAAGAAGATGAAGAAGAAGATGAAGAAAAAGAAGATGAAGAAGAAGAAGATGATGATGATGAAGAAGATGAAGAAGAAGAAGAAGAAGACAATATAAAAGAAGAAGATATAGAAGAAGATATAGAAGAAGAAGATATAGAAGAAGAAGATATAGAAGAATAAGAAGAAGATATAGAAGATAAAGAAGAAGAAGAAGAAGAAGTATATACAGTACTGAACAAATTTCTGGACACAACTTCTCTTTTCAACTTTTTTTTTTTTAAAGGAACATCCCCACATAATCACTTGCTGTTGTTACTTGGAAAAAAAGAGGTTTCTTGCATCATTCACCCTCAAAACAAGTGTTGGAAGCTATTTAAGGCCATTTCGAATAGTCAGCTCGAATAATGAGCTCGAATACCGACTCGAATAGTGAGCTTGAATTCCGAGGTCGAATCGAATAGTAAAAATTATTCGACTCGAATATTCGACTGATCTCGAATAATTTACTATTCGAATTCGACCTAACTCGAATTTTGAAAAGGGGTATTTGAGCACCACTAGTCCACACAGGCAAGGACAGGACGCTCTAGTGATCTGATGGTGATGTCGGACATGCAGACTCTCTTTAGTCCAAAGCCTCGCCTCAGCCCTTCAGGATCCACCCTCCTTGACCAGCAGGTAGCAGACTACCTGGCCTTAAGTGCGGATATAGACACTCTGAGCAGCGATGAACCCCTGGACTACTAGGTGCGCTGGCTTGACCTGTGGCCAGAGCTGTCACAATTTGCCATCCAACTTCTGTCTTGCCCCACCTTAAGCGTCCTATCAAAAAGGACCTACAGCGCAGCAGTAGGGATTGTCACTGACAAGAGAAGTCGCCTAGGTCAAAAAAGTGTTCAGCACCTCACCTTTATCAAAATGAATGAGGCATGGATCCCGGAGGGCTACTGCCTGCCCGAAGACTAACTCAGTCCCCACACGGCATCTCTGCCTGCCACTTGACTGCCTTCTCCGCCACCACCAACAGGGTCCAGGACTTTTTCTGGTGTGTGTACATCCCATGCAGAGTTCTGCTACATGGTAGTAGAGCTTCACCGCCACTATGTAGCTTGGGCACCTCTGATGCCAGCTATTTTTTCAGCCACCTCTATTGTCCAAATTTTCAGCTGTAGCAGGTATTTCCTCCTCTTAACATAGGCGCCTATGGTGGGGGGTGGTCAGTGTTAGGCATAGATGGGATGGATTAGAAATGATTTATAGAGGGTACCTATTGCTCCCAAATTTGTCAGCTCATCCCAATGTTCATGCTGAATGTATTGGCAATGCAATTACGTCGAAGCCCAATATAAATCCTAATTTATTATACTATATGTGAGCAAGTGAAAGGTGTACTTTAAATTTCTAATTCTGACAGACTTTTCATATGCGAACAAGAAAAAAAAAGAGTACCTGGAACAAGATATGATTGTGATTACTATCAATGGTTCCTTTGGCCTCATCAAAGGTAATGGTATGCCCGTTTCCATAAACTGTGCATGTCTTTGAGCAATGCTTCTCTGTGCACACCCAAGAACTGTTCTTACAAGTACTGTGGAAATAAAAAAGAGAAATATTTATATTGTGTTCCTGGTTACAATAAATGTATCACATGAAAACAGAGCAAATGTAATTATTGCTAGCCAGAAGACACTCTCTGCCTCCTCTGTCTTCACTCTGCCTACATGCTTTTCTGCTTTTGCCAGGGTGATGTGTCTATTTAGCAGAAGGAGAGAGCAGAATGAAAACACAGGCAGTGAGAGTCTCCTGGCTGGCAATCATTACATTTGCCAATCAGCGAGAGATAAGCAAGCTCGTAATGCTCCACGAAGTTTCACACACGTGGAATGCTTGGAAATGCATTCAAATGTTCTTTAATGCACCTAAAAGTACTACTGAAATTTTAGTTTTAGGAGCATAATCCCACTTCAAATAAAACAAAAGTCAGTTAGCAATCATTATGCAGATGTGACTTTTTAACTTCATATGTAATATATAATATGTATATATTATATATGTATATATAATCCTTAAAGGGATTTTAGCAGCTCCTGGTTTAGTTGAAAAGGCTGTCATGCTTAACCCCCCTGCTTCCCTTTTCACTGCCATGTTTGAGAAGTTACCCCCCTGCTCCATTTTCACTGCCATTATTCCAGGGTAGGTGTGAAATTCATCAAGTAACTAATATTATCTGTCATCCCCCTCCCTAATACTTAAAGGGGCACTACAGCGAAAAACTGTAAAATGTAAAATATGTGCAAACATATACAAATAAGAAGTACATTTTTTCCAGAGTAAAATGAGCCATAAATTACTTTTCTCCTATGTTGCTGTCACTTACAGTAGGTAGTAGATATCTGACAGAAGTGACAGGTTTTGGACTAGTCCATCTCTTCATAGGGGATTGTCAGCAAGGCTCTTATTCTTTATAAAGATATTCCCGAAAAAGGATTTAAACAATGATGCCGGCTAGCTTCCCTGCTTGCTACACAGTTTTTTTGGCAGTTGGACAGAGCAACTGCCATTCACTAAGTGCTTTTGAAAATAAATATATCCCTGAAAATCTCCTATATAGAGATGGACTAGTCCAAAACCTGTCACTTCTGTCAGATTCCTACTGCCTACTGTAAGTGGAAGCAACATAGGAGAAAAGTAATTTATGGCTCATTTTACTCTGAAAAAAATGTAGTTCTTATTTGTATATGTTGGCACATATTTCAAATTTTACAGTTTTTCGCTGTAGAGCCCCTTTAATAGGTTTGTTTGACCTAAGCTTGTGGACAATTCAGTCTAATTAGGTGAATTCTTATCTGCCTTCCATCTTCTGTTGCTTGCTGAATGGAGGAAGCACAGGAAGTAGGATTCATTCTGTAATTAACCCTTAAATGTAAAAAAGATGAGGTAAAATTAAAGGTTTTTTTTAATAACGAACCGCATCTGTACCATGCATTTTTAATTTGCTATTGAGTTACCCTGGGAGTTAAAAATGATCCTTGGTTCCCTTTAAACTTTAAAGTTGAAAGTAAACCCAAAGGAATAAAAGTTACTCAAAACTGATTACTTACCTCAGTAGAAGGAAACCTCTGGATGGTCCAGAGGCTTCCCCCATCCCCCTCACTGATCCAGCGCTGGGACGTCCAGAACCTCTTCAACAAACGCTTGTAAAATAGAGTGTGCAGCAGTAGCACAGAGCTTTTTCTGCCGAGTCCATCACAGTGTGGCTACTCTTATTCACGGATGGAAGCCCTGGCACAAACTTGCAGAAGGTCTCAACACTGGATAGGAGTTAAGTATCAATTGTTTGTCTCTTGTTAATTACAGGTTTAATTTAATAAAACAGCATTGTATGTTGATAATAAATAAACTCCAAGCACCCCCCTTTCCCCTTCTGTTTCCCTGTTTAGGGATGGTTGTTCTAGTTTGACATAGACAGCCTTTTTCAGTCCTCCTGTAAACCAGATTTCCTCTCTACCCAATAGCATTGTAACAACCTCCCTTCTCCGGGCACATTTTGAACAGAGAAGGAAACGGTTTTGCATGAGGACTGAAATAAACTATTTTCATGAACAAATTATGTTATTGTGTAATCATCTTTATGGCGACCACTAATGATCCAATCATTTTCATCCAATTGTACCACATCTATGTAATGTAAAGGTGGCCACACACCATACAGTGTTTTAAATATCTTTTCAATTCAAGAATTGCAATACATTTTTCTGATTGTAACATTTCAAAAATCAATGTACCCCGCACGTATGTTAAATTTTTCCTCAGTTATGATAAAAATGATTGAAAACTTAGAAAAAATAGTTTGGGTTTGTACAGCAAAAATTGTCAATCTACCACACACCACTCAATTTTCATATAAATTGATCAGAAAAAGCCAACACTACCGATCTTCTTTCATCGATTAAAAACAGGAAATCGATCAGATTTATCAAATGAATAAAAAAAAAAAACCTTTTGATTTTTCAGTACAACCGATTGTATTTATCGAACTGGTGTAAAATTGCATCTTTTACTTGTTTGTGTGTGGGTAAACTGAGTGAATTTATTGTATGGTGTGTGGGTAAACTGAGTGAATTTATTGTATGGTGTGTGGGTAAACTGAGTGAATTTATTGAATTGATAATTTAGGCAGTCTCTTATGTTTCATAGAAATAGTAAGATTGGATGAAAAAGATTGCATCATTGGTGGCCACAATAACAGAGACAATCTGAAGGCAAAGGCAATACACGCCTTTTTGCCAGGCAGTTGGAGCAGGCATAGAAGTACTTTATTTACTAAAAAACTTAGGCCTGGGGCACACCAGAGGAGTTTTTCTGAGCGTTTTGAGTTTTTAAATCTGCTGCTAATGTTATCCTATGTGTCTGTGCACACTGGAGCAATGAGGTTTTGTAAAAAAAAAACCATAGCATTACATTGGGAAGAGCTTTTGAAACCTCTAAAAGCTCTTCCCAATGTAATGCTATGGGTTTTTTTACAAAACCTCATTGCTGCAGTGTGCACAGACACATAGGCTAACATTAGCAGCAGATTTAAAAACTTAAAACACTCAGAAAAACTCCTCTGGTGTGTTCCAGGCCTTACTGAGGATTCACTGAGGCCCATGTGTGGGACATTGTTTATACTCAAAAACATATATTTGGCCAAAACAACATTTTCTTCTAGGCATCTTTTTATCCTTCAATCACAGACGTTGTGTCCCTTTTGAATCTGTATCTTCAGCACTTTCCTCCCCTCTTCTCCTATGAAACGTTGACCTGCTTTATTTCCCAAACAGCTTGCTTTCTAGTTCTCACAGCAATGGAAAGGAGAAGCGGGGAGATGTGCTGGGAACAGAATGAGTCATGGAGCAGCCCTCCTATGGGAGACAGGGGTGGATATAGGGTGACAGTAAGTTTACGCACATGCATCTGGGGGTATTCTCAAGGTTTCCTTTCAAAAGAACTCCCTGGCCAGGACCTATACAAAGATGGTAGCAGGCCTGTCTACTCATGTGCACATTATTCCGACAGAAGAACTGTGCCGCTTCTGTTCAGAGAATGCTTTAGAAAATAAAGCAAACCTTCAGAACACCCTATGAGGAGATGCATTAGTCCAAAACACGTGGGTAATGTTTTGGACTAGTACATCCAACATTTACACCTCACCTTTCTCTTGAAGGTGTGTGGAGTCTTTAAAATGAGGATAATAAAACAGTATTACAGTATATAAAATGAGATTGTAAGATGAAGCCGTTAATTTGTGCGCCTATGTTAATAGCCACAATTAGCGGCTATTACAGGTTATTTGGGTGAGTTAAAGATCGTCAGGTGGGTCTTAGGGTTAGAGATCGCTGTGTGTGCCGGGGGGGGGGGGGGGGGAGATTCTTAGGGTTAGGCATTGCTGCGGGGGGGGGGGGGGGGATAGGTTAGGCATTAGGAGGGAGGGTTCATATGAGAATAAGGTTAAGATAGGCCATAGTAAAATATCGGTACCGATATTCCATCAGCAGATTTCTCTGGGCCCAAGATTACCATGGCGCCCTTTCCTTTTGAAATGTACACTTGTAGGAACCAGTACTGATTAAGGATAGTGTGATCTTGTGAAATCATGGCATGCCACACCTCTATGAAAAGCTTTCACACACCTTTTGATATAAAAAAAATGATGTTTGTCATGTTTTTTTATGTAAGCACACAGAGTTTGAAGTAAGTTACACATATTTTGTTTTAAATTAGCGTTTCTAAACACTGGCACAAATTGCTGAACTGCGTATAAAATATTTGTATATTATGTATTTGTTATGTTTAATAATGCCATATGTATGTTGTAAATACAAATCTGAAGTTAGAAAGTGTGTGTGTGTGTGTGTGGTGTGTGTGTGGGTGGGGTGTGTATGCGTCTGGTGTGTGTGTGTGGGGTGTGTAACAGTCCAGCAGCCCATGGACAGAAAAACCTGGAAGTAGGAAATTTAGGTGTGTGATGAACATTACGGAAAGTCGTGCGTAATCGCCAACGACTTTCGTAATGGTCCAGCCCCATTACTGTCAGTCCTATGTAGATTAAAACAAATGTCTTTCCTTTCCCTCTCTTCTGAAGGGAAGCAAACCCCTCACCCAGAGAGGAATGTGACATGTGGCTAACCCTCCTGCTGAGACCATTTTAGTCTACAGCTCATTCCCCAAAAAAACAGATACAACCAATAGAGATAAGGGATTCCTTCACAAATCTTAGAATCAAACAAAGAGAACTTTAATATATTTGTAATTCAAAATAGGCTTGTCACAGAAAGACAAAAAAATACATTTTCTGATATCCATAAACCAGTTCTATCATCCACCCGAATTACAATTTTCCAACTGTCAGGGGTCAGTAGGGAAACTGCTTTATTCAGCATGCGCAGACCGAACGCGATAGAATAGGCATGTGTAGCCTCAATTGATACAGGGTCGCAGGCCGCTTATGAATATAGTCTCGGATTTGCGATATGTCAATCTGAGGCGGAGTCACACAGATGATTAATAAATGTTAAATTTCCTGCTCTGAGTTCTGAGGGCGGCAACCTTGCTGATTAGGAGGTAACCCCGCCTTAAACACACCTACTTTCCAGGTAAAGACAGCCCAAAACTCAGTTCCTATTAAAGTTGGGGCAGGAACAGACCCGCCCAGTTCTCCAAATTCCATCGACCAGGACTGTCTATGCATGCGTTCCAGGAGGACCGAATGCATGCTTTCTTTCAAGGACTTTTCTGATATCAATGCCTGCATTTGAACTGGACTTTACTTCTTCCAATATCTCACAAGGACTGCTCAGCTAAGTAAACCTTTCACAATTATTCCCTTTTATTTTTAAGCTGTGTGTGTATATGTTAATTAGTGTATATAAATGTATGTAATGCATTTTTGTTATTAAACGTTTAAAAATCGTTTAGCGGTTATGACCTGTTGCTGAACATACACAATCGTACCTATTCTCCTGAAACCGCTACCCTGTGTTTAATAGAAGTGTACATTTATAACCCGTATGCGTGGACCCGGCTCAGATATTCAGATCTGACCCAGATTCCTGCATACTGCAAAGGGTTAACAGAGCGTTCTCGAAGTATTAGCATAATTACAGTAGCGGGCTGTGTAACCCGCTTGGTGGCAGATCTTTAAATTGTATGCATGTGGTGAATCCTTTGGCGTCCGAATGCCCCTCCACTAGTCGGTTCATCAACTTGCGAAGTCAGGTTACGCTTCGTGATGAGCAAAGTGACAGTGAGAGGATTTCTGACTCTGATCGATTGACCTTGATCGCAGACCAGCCCTTGAGGTCTGTGACAGGGTACACCCTTTAAAATAGCGGTATTGAAGGGAAATTTGGGTGCCCGAGGCACCCGATAAACAGCAGGCACTGGGTCCTCAACGCCGCTATTTCAACGACATTTTTTTTTTTAAAATTACATTTCTGCTGCAGCGGGGGTGAAGATTGGTGGTGATTAACAGCAGTGAGGGTTTGGGTTAAAGTTGTGGTGGTTAAGGTTAGGCTTCAGGTAGGTTGTTTGTGAAGGGGGGGGGGGCGGTTAGGGTTTGGCGTCAGGTAGGGTGTTTGTACGTGGGGAGGGATATGATTAGATTTAGGTGTCAAGTAGGAGGTTGATGGGGGGGGCAGTTAGGGTTAGTAGTCGGGGAGAAGGGTTCTGTGTGAGAGTAGGGTTAGGTGTAGCTATAGTAAAATATCAGTATTTAATACCAATATTTTATGATGCTTCTTTACACTTTAATAGTAGAGTATCAGTAAATGTACCGATATTCCACTATAGGCTTTCAAGGGTGCCTCATTTCCAGCCAACCTTTTACTACATACATGTAAAACCCTAGTACCCTGACCCAGCAATAGTGCTGCAAGCCACACCTGTGTAACACAGTTTAAAAACTGATTGATATTCAGAGGGTTATTAACATAATGGGAGGGTACAGTATGCAAATGGTATAGAGTAGGGAAAGTGACAGACGATGAGAAGGGGAAGTACTTTAGAAAGCATGGCAGTGCTATTTAAATGTATAAAATAATAACAATTACAAACCTACAAGTAGATCTAACCCTATATTAGTATATAACAGTTTTGAAGTAAATCTTATTCCAGCTTTGTGAACAATTCATCATACAGGATAAAGCTGTAGGTACTATACCATGTATTGCAGACATCATTAATGGTTTCTCCTTGTTTGTAGCTCTTCCCCCCTTTCATACATGGGCAATGGCTTGGAGGAATGCAGTCTCCTTTGTTGTCAGACACCAGACCTGGAGGGCAGACACAGCCAGGCTCACATTCTTTGTTGTACTGCCAAAAAATGGGAGGCTTGTCAAATTCATACCATATAAACACTGTGTCCACTTACTCCATACATAAATATTATACTATACATGTGTGTAATGGCAGGTTAGTGTGGCAAGGTAAGGCAGAACAGTAATGCTTTAATATGAAACAGAAAGTGAAATTTAAACGATTTTACTGCACTGACTACTGCATTGAGTTGATTATTGCTCACTTACATACTATATGATAACCGTGCAATATGGAAAAATACTTGAAAATAATTTCTAGATGCAATAAGAGTTTGCAAGAGATGCTAAAGCTACGTATGTAATCAGCACCCTGCTGACTCACTGGTACACTGACTGTGCTAGATTAACATAACAGATTTACTCCTAAAGCTGGACAGTTCAAGAGTGGTGATTAATCTCCCAGGTGCTTTTGTTTGGGATACAGTCATGGGTCGGCAGGCTCTGGACCTTCTGCCTCTTTCTCTCCGAGGTACACAGCATTCACACAGTATTCTGCAGCTGTATGAGTCTCCAGGCAGGCCTGTTGTCTGGTGTTCCACCACACACTGTGGGGAAGCACTTGAATGGTCTTCCAAGCAGGGAATCAGGAGTTGAGGTCTGGCCTGGTAGGGCTGCCCCCTGTTCTGTTCTGAAGCTGAAAGCATGCTTAGCTGAGAAGAGTAGCTTTGCTGGAGTAATGTAACATGCCTCAGCTCTCACTCATTCGCCGGTGTGTTTCTGAACCCATGGGGGTGGGGGAAGGAAGCTTTTATCTACTCATCAGTTGGCCCTACCCCTCTCTGCTGCCTTAAAGGAGTTCTTTGGTAGTTGTAAAAAAAAAAAAAGACACTTACCTGGGGCTTCTATCAGTCATGTCCCAACGCCGTCCACCACCACCGGTCCCAGTCTAATTACGCATATAAGTAGACTTCGGCTTGTGCCTGCTCCCACGCATGCTCGATTCTGCACGCGTCATCGGGAGCTTACTGCGCAGGCATAAGAAAACTTCATACTGTGCCTGCACAGTAAGCTCCCGATGACGCACACGGGAGCGAGCACTATTCGTCTAGTTAGAAGAATATTAGACCAGGACCAGTGACGGGAAACCGAGGATCGTAGGAGGATGGTGTGGGACATGACAGCTGCAGGGGGCTGATAGAAGCCCATGGTAAGTGTTGGTTTTTGTTTTTTTAGCAACCACCAAAGAAACCCTTTAAGTGAACCTGAACCCTTCATCTTAAAGTGTCACTTCCTTTCTGACTTTATCACTCAGCAGCAGAGCTTGCTGTGGGACTTGTGTCTATTAGACATTGTCAAGTAGATATGTGTAAACAATACTGTGCCATGCTGCACACCATGACCCTGTAATGCAACTCACAAACTGGGTAGTGAAAATGATATAGAGAAGAAAATGGGTCGGTGGCTCATTGCGAAATAATAAAATGTGGGGGCCCCAACTGATAACCTTCCCTTCTTCCGATACAGGGGACTATACTTTAGATCAGGTGTTTTTGTGGCTACGCTTGCTGTGGGTGTGAAGATCATGATGGCCACACTTGTTTTGTGACCCTTGTGAGATGGGACCCAAGGCTGTCAAGGGCACCAAGGGGAGGCAAGGGAAGGGCTGTGAACATTGGGGAGACCCCACAGTTTTGCTGGGGGCCCCATGAATTGTAGTTATGCCACTAGTTTCAATCATTAAAGAGGAGCTGTTAGGTATAAGGTCTCAGAGAAAATAAACACATATATCAGTAGCTAAAGATTGGCTGTACTTACATTACATATGCATTTCACTGTCCACGTTTGGATTTCACAGAATTTTTATATAGTATATGCAGAGAATGATGCTCCTGACAGCCCATGGCAGGTTCCATGTTTGTGAAGCCAAATGTGTCGTCATGTCCTGCCTGCTTCCTGATCACAGAGGAGCTCGTACAGAATAACACAGTGTGCAGTGAATATTAATGAGCCATGTGGCTAGGAACAATAGCTGACTCCTGCAGTGTACTCGGCCCGGAGATTTATCAGTGCTACGCGCTGGACTGATTACAAGCTGCTGTAACGTCTCATTAGCAGCCGAGGGGAGGGCCCCAGAATGCTTTGCAGTATAGTATGCGGCTTGCGTCCTCTTAGGTCTAACAGCTTTTCTGATAAGCACACATCAAAGGTAACTGAGATTTTTATCTTCACTAATGGCTTTTTGGCTTCCTTCTAAACTGTTTAACACAGGAGAATAGAGGTTTAAATTAGCTTCTGCAGCCTGACAGTTACTCTTTAAATACTCTGACGATTCTTCTTTATATTGAAGAGAAGACCGAGAGCCCAATATAGTGCAATAAGTATTGATAAAGGGTGGGATGTTATGAACTGTAAGTATTATACTCACAAACCAGGGTTGCCTCCAAAGCAACCACTGTTCAGGCAGGTGGGGAGAACAAGCCTTTATATTGGTGTTTGTGAGTATAGCTGCATTTACTTCACCCTTTGGGGGCAATCTCCTTACTATATTAATCACTCCATATGTTAAACACTGGATCATGAGTGAGTGTGTTCTGGATTTAGTCTGTTTAATATCACTTTATTCTCTGGTCAAATGAACAGGAGGGTGGCAAAGAAAAAAAGATGAGGGGGCCAATCTGAAGACATGTTGAGCAAAGGATAGCTGTGCAGTGATATAACTCTTGGTGAATCACACCTACACATTAAGCGTCTATCGAACAAACAAAACAGGTGCTTATTGTCACCTTCCCCATCCACCCACCCGCCTGGGCATCCTGAAGTTCCTCTTGTGACTGTTAATGATTGGATCTTGCATACAGAGATAAAAGATGCATTCACTCCAGGGCAGAGTACCATTTGGGTTGCACAACAAATGTACAGTATATAAGATGGCTCTCTTGAATTATCAAGTGCACTTAAAGTAGAGTAGCAAACTCTGTTTTTTGTTTCCTTACGCATTCTAAGTCCTGGGTAGTGCAGCTCTTTTGACACTGGGATCCCAATATGTTTGGATTTTCGCTCTTGCAGTCATAGAAATACATGGGAGGATTGCAGGCTACAAAAGATAAAACAGACAACACACATGCAATGTGTAGAACTAAGGAATAGGACAATAGCAATTGACAATATTCAAAAGATGTATATCCAAATATAATAAACATGGGCCTAAAATAATGCCTACTCCATTGATTGGTTGATTCATGACGCTTTTCTCTCAAATTATCGTATTTATTTTTCACCTCAATTATAAAGAGAGCCAATGTTATTATAACTTCTTAGACCTCTAGTTCTTTCATCATCACTTGTGATTTTTGGAGTGGTTCACATAGTGTATAGTGTAATAGGATAGCTATTCACATTTTTGATCTGACTTCACTTAATTCAGTTCATTATTTTCACTATATTAAGAGTCCCATAATACTTATGTACAGTACCTTCCCCAAAGTTCCATGTGCTGGTGATGTAATGGATGTAACGGAATATACTGTATATATTCTTCTAAACAATGCAAAGTAATAATATGAAGAATGTTATATTATGAAAGATGACCTACTGCAGATGAACTACTATACTGTACCTCCCCTAAAATCCCAATAAACCAGCTATGTTGTGCAATATTCCACCCTGAGAATTTCCGTACCTCAAACATATTTAAATATTGATCTGCATCACAGAAAACATTTTCAAAAAACTTAAAATAATTAAATAATATACAAAGTATAAACTGAGCATACTGATGCGATAACGTACTCTTTTGTGGCTCTATTTTCTTAGGACATTCCAGGATACCACGAATACATTTACTAGAAGAAAGAACAAATAAGAAAGTGTTATTTAATATGCATTATTTTACGAGTTAATTAACCACTATATGTCCACCTCACGCCAATAGGTGTGAGTGGAGCGGCAGCCCCAGGATCGCCTAACGCCGATCGGCGTGCAGCCCTGGGGGCGAGTTTTGCTGGGGATCATGCACGCTGATGCTCACCGCGAGGAGACTGTTAGACGGTGAAACCTCCATCTATTTACATAGTACAGCACTGCGACCTACGGCAGCGCTGTACTGGAGACAGCCTTGTGACACGGTTGTCCCCCTGAGCAGCAGGGAAGCAATCCGCTGTCATTGGCTGATGCCTATGACCGCTGATCTAGCCGATTGGATGGCGGGGGGGGGGGGGGGGAGGTCTGGGAATGAAAAGAATTAAAAAAATACTTTATGTATTAAAAAAAAAACAATATTTATATAAAAAAAATAAACATTTGGGGAGCGATAACAACCCACCATCAGAGCGCTCTGTTCATGGACAGAAAGGGGGGGGGGGGGGGGATAACTTGTGTGCTGAGTTGTACGGCCCTGCAGTGAGGCCTTAAAGCTGCAGTGGCCTAGTTTGTAAAACATGGTCTGGTCACTAGGGGGGGTTTAAGCCCAGGGTCCTCAAGTAGTTAAAGACATTTCCAAATTAGAGTTGACAAGCAAGGGATGATAGCTGCATTTAGGTTAACATTTTAAAAAAGTCCTTTAAGCAAGCCTCAACTGAAAATAAATGTTTAAAATCATTATTTAGATGTGTAGTGTAAATGGTAAATCGCACTTTCCGGAAGTCTGACATTCTTATTTTCAATTTAAAGCAGACCTGAACTCAGAACTTTCTCTCCGCTCTAAAAAATAAGCAACAGCATTATATCCTTTAAAGAAAAAAGCATTTATTTGTTACAGCTGATAAAAAATCCTGCAATAAATCTGCAGTGTCTACTTTCTGCTTTCATGGAAGCAGGCATAGGGCTAGCATCTTGTGTTTACAAATAAGCTGTTCTGCCAAAGCAGTCTGCTGACACAACTGAAAGATCAAATTGCAATTGTGATTAGTCACTGATGAGGGGGATTTAGACAGGTTAAACTCTCTAAATACTGTACATACAGGGCCCATTTCTCTATGTTTTCCTTCTGTCCTGTGTTAGAGTTTAGTTCCACTTTAAATCAAACCTGGATGCTGCAGAGGCACCCCATGTCCACTGTGAGCCACCCCTGCTAGCTACCTCTTTAAAGGGGCAATATGGCGAAAAATTGATAATAGAGATTGCTCGAACCTCTGATTTTAGGTTCGCGAACATCGAACGCACATTTCTGCAAATGTTCGGTTCGCGCAAACTTTTGCGAACCGCAATAGACTTCAATGGGGAGGCTAACTTTGAAAACTAGAAGCATTTATGCTGGCCTTAAAAGTAATGGAAAATATGTTTTTTAAGGGGTCTAACACCTGGAGGGGGGCATGGCGGAGTGGGATACACACCAAAAGTCACACACCAAAAGTCCTGGGGAAAAAAAAAATCAGGATTTGACGCACAGCAGTGTTTTAAGGGCAGAAATCACATTGCTTGCTAAATTGGAGGCCTAAAGTGTTTTAAAACATCTTGCATGTGTATACATCAATCAGGTAGTGTAATTAGTGTACTGCTTCACACTGACAGACCAAACTCACTGTGTAACGCACCGCAAACAGCTGTTTGTGTAGTGACGGCTGTGCTGGACTGGTGTGCACCATGGCCAGAGTGCAGGCGATGGCGGTTTTCAAGCCCATATGGTCGCCGGGCTGAGGTAGTTCAATGACAGAACAACAGTGAGTGTCCAGTTGATCGAATTTGGTCTGTTTACAATGAAGCAACGACCTTATTATCTTGGGTGTGCCCCCCATCCCTACTCCCCCTTGAGACATACTCCCCCTTGAGACACTCATATAGCCGGCGGTCATTGCTTCATTGTGAAAGGGGAGTTAACACATGCCAGAGAGGACACCACTTGCCTTTCAACATCACGCTACAGTTTGGATATCGCCTTTTTTGAGAAATTATTGCGGCCCAGTATCTTCCACTGCGGTGTGTGGCTTTGCTTTTGTTGGCTGCTTTTCCTCAGGTGTTCATCCCATTGCAGTTTGTGCTTTGTAATCATGTGTCTTCATAAGGTAGTTGTCCCTACGTGGGTCTTGGTCTTTCCACGGCTCAATTTTCGGTGGCAGAGAGTACAGATGGCATTGCTCTCATCTGGGGCAGACACACAAAAACATTTACACACTGCTGAGCCCTGGGATGATGGCACTTTGGTGATGGCTGCCGACGGATGGTTAAGTGGGGTGTCAGAATCGGAGCAGGAGGAGGAAGATATGTCACGCTTCCGTGCAGAAACTGAGGAAGATGAGGTGTTGTGTGTTAAATAGTCAACTACGTCCTGACAATATTGGGGGTTGATGGCACGTGCCTTCTTCTGAACACTGTACTTTGGTCGAGGGCCGCACAAAGTTACGACAGCACGACCTCGAACAGACCTGCCGGGTGGCCTGCCTCTGGCTTGGCCTCTGCCTGTTGTTTTGTCCATATTGGGGGGGATGAAGTGAAAGGTATGCACTGACTTGACTAATACAATGTGCAGTCACACAGGTGCAATGAAAGGTATGCAGTGACTGCTATATAAAATCGTATCAGTCACACAGATGCAGTGAAAGGTATATAAAACAGCGTGCGGTCACACAGATGCAGTAATGTATGCAGTGACTGCTATATAAAACAGTGTTCGATCACACAGATGCAGTGAAATGTATGCACGGACTGGTATATAAAACAGCGTGCGGTCACACAGATGCAGTGAAATGTATGTAGTGACTGCTATATAAAACAGCGTGCGGGCACAAAGGTGCAGTGAAAGGTATGCACGGACTGGTATATAAAATAGCGTGCGGTCACACACGTGCAATGAAAAGGTATGCACGGACTGGCATATGAAACAGCGTGCGGTCGCACAGGTGCAGTGAAAGGTATGCACGGACTGGTATTATACAATGTGCAGCAGTCACACTAGGCACTGAATGTGCTGGGCCTGGCACAGTATAGCAATTAGCAAGTGCCAACTGCAACAGATAGGGCTGTATATGCAGTGTCAGTGGGCCACAAAAAAAAAAAAAAACATTACAAGAACATTAGCTCTTAAAAGAGCTGATTTGGTGGTGCTTTTAAGCAGCAAATATCAGCAAGAAGCAAGCTAACAGACCTCCTAACTATCACTTTCCCTATCCCTGCAGTGTCTCTCTCTTCTCTCAATAATACAGCAGCACGCAGAGAAAATGGCCGACGCTGCTGCCTTATATAAGGGGGGGGGGGGGGGCTCCAGGAGGGAGTGCAGCCTCATTGGCTTCCATATGT